>NW_027117362.1:1200000-1800000 GCF_038363865.1 Apiospora hydei | reverse complement strand
GGGGGACGGGTCCGGGACGAGTATGTTGGCTGCGAGGCCGAGCTGAGAGTGGTTTCCAAAGAACATGGTTGAAAGGTCAAATGCCAAGAAGTCTTCGCCGATTCCTTTGCAGTGTCGCCTCTGAAATGGGATCTTGCTGCTTGCAATCGCATCCAATTGCAAGACAGCCCATTGCTCTGTCTTGTCATTCCTATCACACTCCCTTTATACCAAAGAGGACTTGTAAGGAGCAGTCCAAGGAAGCCATCATGATGCTATCGTAATTACTTACCTATCCTAAATCGCTTATGTGATGCAATGGTTGAGCTGACCAAATCGGAGATCAGGTCTCCTTAACTCCAAACGAAAGATGCAGTAGCAGTCAGCTATCTCCCAGGCTTATCTCCAGGTTCCGGTCCTAAGACACTTAATTGCGTCGCTGGACATTTGAAAATGTGCGAGGCCGTATTCCAGCCACGGCTTACTAAGGAGGCTCGATCGCTAGTTCATATGTGAACAATAGCCACTAGGGCGGCTCTGGTAGCATTCGGGCCAAATACCGAGTCACCTAACCCAGCAGATGATAGGCATCAAGCAAGCTTCGTCGGGGGAGATGGAAGGCTCAGTCAACTCACGAGTACCGTGAACAGATGACTTGCATATTAGAAACCAACGTGAAGGTGGCAAAACAAAATGACGAATGCACAGGTCGTTAGAACCACCCATGAATATATAGGCATCCACTGAAGAAAGTCAGGTAAATCCCGATGCTTCTTCGTCATGTGGTGACTCTCGTCTTGTACCGGACGCCGGGCGTGTTCGGCTCCGGTAGGCCAGGATGTTCCGCAGCGGGCGGCCTCTCCCCGCATCAGTCCACTGGCAGGACAGGTGTCGTTTACCTATCCCACTGCCCATGCCGGCAGACGATGAGTGGCCTTCTGGGGTGACCAAGAGTCGATTTGCACTGCCTGGCTGAGCCCCAACTGTTTTGTTTCGAGATTGAGGGAGAAGGTAGTGGAACATTCTCGGATTCGCCAAATCCATTGCATGTACGTAGGTTGGACAGAGGTCATACGAGAAGTCGTAAAAGCAAACAGGTTCCGGGGAGGAGATATCCATCAGGTTGCGGGCCGGAATAGCGGCATGCAATTAATAGTTCTGGGGGCGAGGTAATTGCTCTGGGGGCAATTGGGGGCCTGGGGGTCGTCGTCGTCGTCCAAGGACACTTGCAGACGAACAGCCATAGAGCTAGCTGGCCAATAGCACTTTTCCTTTCAGCTGGTGTGGTTGCTCAAAGCAGTGCCGATATCCGTGATCCTACAGATCTGCGAGAGCAATTGCATCTCGCACAGTAGGCTGGCAGATTAATTGGCTGGGGGAGGTGTTGTTTGCAGGCGAATCTGATGATTGCTTCATACCAGCAGGAAGCTATGATGGATCAATTGGCAGGCATTGGCAAGCATTGGCAAGCATGGAGCGGCGACCGCTTCCTCAACGCAATCTACGTAAGTAGGCAATTACGTAGCATTGCTCTCGACAGGTACGCATGGAGGGGCAGGTGGAGGGGCACTGGAGGGGGCACTTAGCAGCAGACTAAGCCGCACCTGGCCAGTTTAGCAAGGACGCTCAACCGGCTCCAGCAGGAAAAGGAGAGAGGCCAGAGAAGACAGATCTTCTGGACAGATCTGCACAAACACTCGGTGTGCATAGGATCAGATACGGCTGTTGCTAGGTTGATAGCAGCACATATCCACCCGCAACTGGAGACCAGGCCATGAAGCTCAAGCTCTTGCTGACGTGTTTACCGCTCGACTTGCCTCCTTGCTCGTGTCCGGCAGCATGGTAGTAGCATGGTAGCATGGCCAACTTGCCAGCATTGCCAGCACTGCACACTGAATGCAGGTGGTTCCTAACCACATTGGAAGTAATATGGTTCCCCATTCCACAGTGCTGACTTGGCTTGGCACTAGGTACCCTGGGTATGCCTGGATACATCCCAATAGTGGACAAGAATGGGCGGGCCAGGCCGCGCTAAAGCACCCGACCAATCACTAGAGCAAACGCCCGGGCGCTTTTGGGTGCGCTGCTGCTTGTTCGGCCGGCGTCTCGCGTATCCTGTATGCATCCTGTATGCATCCCTCCCTCTGGCCAACGTAACACCCGATTGACTGCCCATCCGTCCTCACTTCTCACTTGCAGCTTCTCATCCAATGTCTGGTCAATTGGCTTCAGCTCAACTTACTTGACACAGCTTCGCTCCCCGCCAGTGCCGCAAGTGCCGCAGTGCCGAGAAAGCCACGTATATCCTGGCTTGGCGGGAGGGGAACGCCATGCCCTGGCAAGCTGGAGTGAGCTCTGCTTTGCCTGCTTTGCCCGCCGGTGGGATCCCGTCTGTTTGATCCCTCGAATCGCCCCGCAGGGGTCTACGGCGATGGGAATGGGGGTCCAGTTTCTAAAAGGGTCCAAGGCATGATTCACGGCTGCTTCCTCTGCTTCCGTCTGGTTCTTTGGTCCATGCCGCTACACATGACAGGCGTCAAGACTAGGCAAGCCTCCTTCATCATGGATGGCCATGGCCAGAAGCCTGGACCATGTCGATGAAACAAACCCCTCTCAGAAGAGAGGCAACCAGATACCAAGACTGAGGGGCAGTGATGCCATGCCTACTACTAGCCATGCCACTGTGCCACGATCCCCCTTTCGATGGGGAGCTGGTTCCTCCTCGGCATGCATATAAAGGTGCACCTCATCCTCTAGCTCTCTCCCCCGACCCGGACTTCTCTCCTTGATCTTGCCATCCTCACAACAAACTATCTATCTCTTCCCAAACCAAACAACCAACACACTCCATCACCATGTCTTTCTTCGACACCGCCCGCGACATCCGTCTTGAGGACAACCACATGCTCCGCGCCACCCTCCAGCGCGTTGACGGCGAGTGGGTTGAGGCCGAGATCAACCTGAACGACCACATTGGCAACGAGAACGGCCGCTTCTGCTGGGACAGCAACGGTATGTTCACACGATCCCCTCATGCCCTCGTCTGATGACGTAGTGCAGACTCAAGTCGCGAACCTTCTTTTACTGACATCAACATCAACAGGCTTCTCCGACTCCGCTGAGGGTACTTGGTGCTCCATCGAGGGTACCGGCCCCGTCTGCGTCCTGCGCGCCCGCCTC
Source organism: Apiospora hydei (assembly GCF_038363865.1). NCBI lineage: Eukaryota > Fungi > Ascomycota > Sordariomycetes > Amphisphaeriales > Apiosporaceae > Apiospora > Apiospora hydei. Next base: position 1,796,841 of record NW_027117362.1, on the reverse strand, counting down.
CGAAACGCTGAGGGCGAGTGGTGCGACCACGACCTCAACCTCTCCGAGCGCCTCGGCAACAACGACGGCCGCTTCCAGTGGGGTAAGTGATGGCAATCCAATCCATGACCTCGAGCAAAGCTGGGACCTATTTACTAACAATTATCTTTCCGCAGTCTAAACCTTCTCATACGAACCGTCTCCGGGCAGCTCTCTATGACCAGGTGTCTTCGATAGCATAGCATACCCTCGACAGTCAATTGAAAAGATAACAAATCCACAACCAATTCATAACGAAGGTCGAACTGGACACTTTAAGTGACGTGATAACTGGTGGAGATAACTAAGAATAGATCGGTTTGTACTAGCAAACCAGTCGGTCGCAACGTATGATTCGTAGCAGAGGCCCGTATGAACCATGACGTAATCTCTAACAAACCCACCAAGCGCGTGGGATAGCTTATGGAACGTGTTCAGGCGTTGAGCTGAACACCAGGAAGGTGAAAGCCTGGAATGGCCCGGCGCAAGCACGACTCGCTGGTCGGAGCAGCTCGCTTGGGTAGTTGTCCCACACCGGAACCAGCCCTCCGATGCTCGGCGCCTCCGCCGGTGGATCGTCAAAAATAACATCGCGCGCACCCTTCTGTCATGGCAGCCTCGCGGTCTCTTCCCCTCCCCTCATTGGCTAGAGAGAGAAAAAACAGCGTTGGACGACAGCCCATTCATTGAACCCCCAAACCAAACCACACTACGAACTGGAGTATCTTCATTCTTTTTTCTCTTAGCCATGGCCACCAATACCGGTCTCCCTTCCTTCACGATTCGTGCCATCACGCCGTCGGAGACCCACAATCTTCGGCACCGCGTGCTCTGGCCCCACAAGCCGCTTGAGTACGTCCAGCTGGAGGAGGACGACCAAGGTCACCATTTCGGGGTCTTCCTCGAGGATGCCTCGCCGCTGCTGCCGCCGAACCTGCAGCATCTGCAACAGCCGACGCAGGAAGGGGAAGAGAAAGACAAAAGCTCCGTACCGACGGAGCCCGTGAGCATCATCTCCATGTTCTTCGCCGGCGACGAGGCGAACCCGAAGAAGGTGGCGCGGTTCCGCAAGTTCGCGACGGACCCGCAGTGGCAGGGCCGGGGCGTCGGGTCGGCGCTGCTGCGGTACGCGATTGTGTTTGCGGTCACGGAGGGGGCGGAGTCGGTGTGGTGCGATGCGCGGACGTCGGCGCTCGGGTTTTATCAGCGGTTTGGGATGGATCGGGAGGGGGAGGAGTTTTTGAAGGGGGAGGTGCCGTATTTCAAGATGAGTCGGACGTTGCCCTAAGGTACTGGAGGGAGGTAGGACCTGTTAGGTTGGAGGGGGTGGAGGACGACAATCGGAGTCTGGGGTCTCGGACGGAGAGTTCGCATATAGATCAGATGCGTCATCTGGTAGATGGATAATTGAAAGCAGAAGTGAGGAACCCAGTTGGACACGGTCGTCATATATCTACGTCGACATTTAGTACTGAGAGTGAGATGAGATCAACCTTTAGTTGTTGCCCCGTTGGTCTCATCCGCATTGCGAGAAAGAAAATGCCCTCGGTCCTTTTCCCAACCGCCGTTCAATATGACCAGTGCTTGGGGTTTGATCGTGGCCGTGATGATATATGTCAACTTTCCCAAATAGAGTGAATGTTCAGTTCCATTGCCGCCAGTTCTGTGTGTTCCTGGGTGGTAGCAAGACCCAATCCTCGTCCAGCCAACACACGTAATACAGCAAAGGTCGTGTTGATCGACACGCTTTTATAGATTTCTTCTTACACAAATCATTCTCATCTCCTGCATTTCATTTTGGCTTCACTGGACACCGCCACCGCCACCATCACCTTTCATTCCCCTTACCCCTATCCCGGCCCCACTCAGCTTCCAAATATGGCCATATGCTTCTCCGAGCCAACAAGCGTTTCATTTTCTGCTCAACACGTGAGGTGAGATATCGGAACGCTTCTGGGAGTCGATCTCCGTTTCATTGTGTTTACACGATGCCTCCTGGGCAGCATACAAGTTATGATGACCAAGACGCGCCTCTACAGTGCTCGTGAAGACTTGATCGTAGTGTAATGTAGCAAGCTTACTTTAGTTTATAAAAGGCATATCAGGAGGATGGCGTGGCATGTTTGTTGGAAAATCATATCCATTCTATTCAAATTGGAGCGAGTGACAGAAAAAGAAAAACATAAAAAACATAAAAACGCCCAATTCACGATCAGGCGGTTTGATATCCAAATTATTACCAAGAAAAAGCAGACTGAACCACAACAACTGGGTTGTCTAAAAGTGTTCTGGAACGTCGGCGACTGCAAAAGCTCTGTTGTGGAAAGCGTTCAGTGTTGATTTACATGTGGTGTGTGGTGATGATGTGTGGTGATGATGTGTGTAAGTGTGCGTCGACTGGCATCTCATCTCTGAAGGTAGGCAGGCAGGCGTGGGTACGAACGTCGACGAGAAGGTCAAGAAATAAGGGAGGCATCGAGCGTAGAGAAGTGAGAAACAGATACACGAGGGGGTGCGGTGATGGAGGCAGAAAATTGTAAAATAAAATAAACATAAAATAACAACAGCAGAGAAAAATGGCAAAAGCTCAACTGCAAGCTTATGGTTCGGTGTTCCGTCCCTGTGCCCTGGGGGAATCGAACCTGAGGTTGCAGCCTACGAAAACCCCCTTTCCGGACGTCTCCGGTCCAGGGGATTTTTCTCTGAACAGACACCCTCTCGGCCAGAGGCGCAAGTTGGGGCCATTGCACTTGGGTGCGAGCGGGCCTGTGATGGAATGGGCAGTAATTGGGCATTATAACCCTTGGTTGCTGCTCATTTGGTAGCTAGGTAGCTTGGCTGGTAGCTGGTAGGTACTGTAGCTAGGTGCTGCAGGTAGGGTTGCCTGGGGCACCCTTCAGGATGCCCTCACGCCTGAATCACCTGCACAACAATCACCCGAGGCAGCTTATGCCGGTGCTTGGGCGGAGCTCGTAGTACGGTAGGCCACTCCCACCCGCATCTGATGCACTGCGAGGATGTAGTAGGCCTACTACCACAGCTACTCTCGAGTTATCACGTTGCCCTGGGAAGAACTGATAACATGCCACACACATGCTGCTGGCAGACCAAACTGCCACACTCAGAGATCTGCACACACGCGTTGACCGCCTAGGTAACTACATGTACTTACACCACGGCCTTGCTTCTCCTCCACCAACCAAGATATTATTCAGAGTTAACAGCAATCAGTTCCTTCTTGCATATCCCTCTCCCCCTATTTCTCACCTTGATTTGAACCACCACAACCTGGGCTTGTACACCGCAACAACAACCTACAATTAACTGTCTTCCATTTACTAACCACCACATCCGCCCATTGGAATTCATACATTAAGACGTTATCGACTCTCTCAGCCAGATGCTACGGTTGGTGATGTGCTGCTGATGCTGGATAGGAGAACCCCTTTCCTCGCCATCGATCCACACTGCCTAGCTGAAACGTCCGGGTACCCAATGAACCAGTAGGAAACGAATTCAAAGGAGCCTACAATAAGCTGGTCGTCATGATGTCTTGCCACTATGATACGCAAGTTGCTCAGAGAGATCTGCTCGAGTTGAGATGGAGGTGACAAGCTCTAAACCAGGTTGGTACAGGTCAGAGGCCGGGGAAAGAGGAGTTCAGATCACTCCCTGGCCGCGTAAGGATACTTTGTCTTATGGTAAAGGGTACAGGAGGAGGTAAGAATATCTTATTTATTGTATATACACTATCTCGGTCTCAACTTGCTGGCCTGATACATATTGTATTCCACTTCCCAGGTCTCGTCATCCAACCCACGACGGCCGAGGACAGCCATGGCGGTAGCTGTGCCCACGAATCTAGGGGCGATCCACAAACGACAGCAAATGTATCCGAATTACCATGACGAATTCCACTTCCAGCTCGCTGCCGCAGCATCCCGACCAAGAAGAATGCCCATATCGAGCCCCAAGGACGAGGAGGGAGCGTAGGCAGCACACTCGCGTATGCCGCACCGAAACGGCTAGGAACCCACGCAACCTTCATCCCAACCTGCATACTTGCCCTCGACCTCAAAGGCAAACCACCTTAGCCCGAATCCCCTTACTCTCCGGCTTCGGCACCCCAACAAACAAATCCCGATCAATAACCAGATCGCGCTCCGCCGTAGTGTCGTAAGGCGGCAAATCAAACCTCGCCACGACATGCGCGAGCGCGAGGTAGAGCTCGGCCCAGGCCAGGTTGATACCGATACAAGAGCGACTGCCGCGCATGAACGAGACCATGTACCGCTCGAGCCGCCGCCCATCCGCGCGCTCCGGCGCGTCGACCCAGCGCTCCGGATGAAACTCGAGCGGGCGCGGGAACAGGTCCGGGTCGTTGTTGACGACGTAGTTCATCTGGCTCACGGGGGTGCCCGGCGGGATGGACCAGTCGCGGTACTGCAGGGGCTCGCGCGCGACGCGGGGAGGCGGGCGGTGACGCCGGACATCATGCGGACGCCTTCCATGATGCAGGCGGTCTGATGAAAGAAAGAGTAAGTGAGTCAATCCGTCTTTAGTTTATATGATATGGACTTCCGGGTAATGGGTCGGGAAGGGGATAGATCAGATGGGCAGGCAAGGATGGACCAAGGCATCAGAGGATGATGGAAGGGATGATGGTGATGGCATACCAAGTACGGAAGCTTCTCCAGCTTCGCGAGCGAGTACGACCCATCCGCCTCCGGCCCCGCCCTCGCAATCTCCCCCTCAGCCTCCGGAGCTTCGCCTTATCCTCATTCAAGTAAAACGCCACCATCGCCAAACTCTTCGCCGTCGTCTCCGTCCCCGCGCCCAGAACAATCTGCGCCTCCGCCTCGAGCCGCTCCGCCGACTTCTCTGCCGCGGGCAGATCGCTATCGAGGACCGTCTGGAAAATGGACCCCTCCGCCCTCTTGCCCGCCGCGTTCGCCGCGATGATGCGCCCGATCCGCTCGCGCGTCAGGTCCCGCCACACCACGAGCCCCGCGGCCGGGTGTTGGAGGAGCCGCAGCAGCCGCAGCGGCGTCCGCTGCAGCACGGGCCAGAGCCAGGGGAACTGGCGCAGGAAGACGGCGTTGGCGGACTGGGCGACCAGGGTCTCCTTCCACAGCAATCCAAAATCGGGCTCGTCGAGGTGGCGCGTCCGCTCGCCGAACGCGAAGTCGGTGATGATGTCCATGGTCAGCGCCGTGAACGCGACGTCGAGCCGGACGACGCCCTCGTCGCCCGTTTTTGCTGCGGCCGCCGCGAGCCGGCGGCAGAGGTGCTCCACCTTGTCGCGGATCTGGGATTCCTTGTCCGTGATGGACTTCTTGGAGAAGAAGGGGTTCAGGGGCGCGCGGCGCAGGCGGTGCAGGTGGTGGTCTACCGTCGCAAAGCCGGAGGTCGTGTTGCCTGCCAGTTTAACCTACATCCACATACACACGTATGGTATCAGTATTCATCGCTACTTCTCATGAGGAACTCATGGGTCGAGCGAACCCAGGCTTCCGACTTATCCCGCTTCTTGGAAGAAGGCGCGTAAATCTCATCATAGTAATCAGGATCCCGGATGTGTAGCTCATTGGGCATGATCCGCACGATAGGTCCTGGCGCTCCTCCGTCAGTGGTGGGTTCCTCATTTCGCTTGTAGCAGCAGAGATGACACGAACCATATTGATCATGAAGCTTCTGGATGTGCCATATGAACTGGCCCTGCCGGACGATGTCGTGGTAAAACTCATACCACTCGGTCGTCGCCGCCAGCTTAGGACCAGGGAACTTGGCCAGCGGATGCAGCGTGACTCGGTAAATTGCCAGTGCCACACTGTACAGGAGCATCAACCCTGCTCCGTACGCAGCGAGCGCCACAGCGCCGGTATCGAGGACGCTCATGATGCAGATCGGCGATGTCTCACTGAACTGCACTGCTTCGGTTAAGCTTTGGTATGATCGTATGCTTCACGAATACCTCGGGCAGAGAGTTCAGGGTTATCCATGCCATTATATTATTCTTCGACCCAAGATCTGAATTGAGGGGTCTCTCTATCCTCCTCTTATGCAAGGTGATGGAGGTTCTAGATGCAGATACGCACAGTGTCCAGCACGTCATGATTGGATCACTGCAATAGCCGATGCGGGCGTGCATGCTCAGAAGGAAAAAGAATCCCGTGTAACGATCGCGCTGGCTTGTAGAAACGCCACGATTCCAAACCGCTCTTCCCCGTGGATGCAGTGTCCCGTCGGGGTTAGCCTTCTTACACGCTCGTGCCAAGAGCATAAGACCTGGGGATTGGGAGGCAGCTCTCGGCTAGATTTCTTCAATGCGACCATGCAAGATAACGACACATTATCTCCAGATGGCAACTATGCCCGAGGGGATTGGCACAGCAGCTGCAGGTCGGCCAAGCCAGATCTGAGGGGGAGAGAACAGGCTCCGCTTTCCTACCTGTGGCAGAAGAAAACATGATCTTGGCGAGCGGAGCACATTCAGGACCGGCATCAACTGGTAATCTTGTTTTGTCGTATCGGCAAGAGCAGTAAAGATTGACAAACAGTGTTCGTATTATTATTTCATTACTCGTAAGCCATCAGCTTCAATAGACCATACATCCTTCATCCTTTAGTGCAGGTAGGTAGTACTGTTTAGTACTTGGTCAAAGGCGGGCACCCTTGGCAAGCGGGCAGCGAGAACTTGGTCTCCACAAAGACCTTCTGCATGCCGTCTTCGCGCGCCTCGAACTTGTAGTAGACCTTGTCGAGGTCCTCCATGCGGACGCGGTGCGAAACCATGTCTAGCGGGTCAATCTCTCCGTCCTGGATCTGCTTCAGCAGGTTCTCCCAGTACTTGTGTACGGGCGCCTGGCCGTTGCCGATGAGGCGGATACCGCGCTGCATCAGCGAGCCGACGTTGAAGTGGTTGGTCTGATGCGTCAAGATTGGTTAGCAAGGATTACAAGAATAAAGAGTGGTCATATATGGAGTAGGGGGCCATCAAGGTCCTCTAAATGGAGGAGGGTGACGTTGAGAAAAGAGTTGGGGGGAGTACTCACGTAGCCAACATAAACACCCGTAACGCCGCACCGACCATAGTTCCTCACACCCTCAATCATCTCATTGATAATCTCGCTGGTATCCGTCTCAGCACCGACAGCCATCTCGAGCCAATGGGCCCAGCCCTTGGCGTACTCGCCGGCGGCGCACTCGAGGGCGCAGTCGGGCCCCCGACCGCCGCAGAGCTCCTTGAGACGCGACACCACCGTCTCCTTATTCGTGAGGCCGGACGAGAGCGTCTTGTAGTCGATCAGCGAACCAAGCTTCTCGGCGTACTTGGCGGGCCAGTGCTCGCGAATGTACGTCAGCCGGGGCTCCGTGTCGACGAAGTGGACCTTGGAGGCGCCCGCCTGCGCCGCGAAGATTCCCGCAAAGTGCCCGATGGGACCAGCGCCGAAGACGGCGACGGTGTCGTTAGGGTAGACGGCCGTGTCCATGGCGCAGTTGTAGGCCGTGCAGAGCGTGTCCGAGAGGTAGAGCGCCTTCTCATCGGGAACGCCCTCAGGGATCTCCAGCAGGTTCACGTCGGCGAGGGGGACGCGGACGTACTCAGCCTGGCCGCCGGCGAAGCCGCCAACGAAGTGGGAGAAGCCGAAGAGGCCGGCCGTCTGGCTGCCGTACATGGACTTGGCCGTCTGGTTCGAGTTCGTCTTCTCGCACATGGACGAAAGCTTCTGCTTGCAAAAATAGCAGTCGCCGCAGGCGATCTGGAACGAGGCCACGTAGCGCTTGCCCTTGGCGACCTTCTTGACGGAAGGACCAACCTCGTCGACGATGCCGCAGAACTCGTGACCGAGGATATCACCCTTGTTCAGCTGGATGATGGAGCCTACACGCAAGACCAGTCCAGTCAGGTGATCTATTCCTCCTCAAGCGGGGCAGAAGGAGGAAAACAAACCGTGCAGCAAGTGCAAATCACTTCCACAGACCGTGCTTCCGGTGACCTTGATAATGACATCGTTGTCCTCCAAGATCTTGGGTCGGGCAACATCTTGCACCTCGACCTTGTTCTTGCCCATCCACACTAGGGCCTTCATCGTCTCACCACCGTCCTTTCCAACGCCGGATTGGCCATAGTTGGAAATGTCCTGCTCAAGGATGGCGCTGCCATCGTGTCCTATCGCCTTCTCGGCGGCGTATGCTGCTTGGGAGGCTGCCATGGTGACTGTTGCTTGCGGCTGACGGAATCGACTGGTGGGCTGTTCTTTTTCCTTCCGATGTACGATAGGTGATGACGCCAATTATCAAGTATCCAGTTTGGTTGCTTTTGCTTTAAAAGAAAGGGTATCACAGTTGCAGATTCGTTTGATTATTGATATGAGTAATAGGATTTGCGATTGCGATGCAGGGCGCTGCCTTCCTTCTTATATCGTCACCCGGCCTTTGACGGAGACACACACAAACCGACGTAACGGCCACACAACCCCGTCAATGGATCAAGCTGTACACATACTGACCTCACTACTCACCAGAACCCCGCGATTGGCATTTTGGCAAAGGGCAGGCAGCTGTTGCGCGGCAAACCCCCCATGTTGATCTTGTTTAGAATGACGTTGGGAATGCTTCGCAATGGTGGCCTGGAGGGCTCAGAGCGACGTCATGGACTTTTTAAACCTGGGTGACAAAGGCGCGGCTCTCCATTCAAGACACCACATGGCGATCCACCAAACGCCCAAATGCCATGCTGCGTGGGCGGGCGGGCTCCGCGCGGCAGTTGAATGGCAGTTGCATCCTCTTATCGCCGAAATATGGCTTTCTCTGGGACCCGGGGTTTGCAATGCCAGATCTAGCGTTGTGGCCAGTCATCGGGATGTAAGATCGGAAAAGTGCAAGCTCGAAGGGGTACAGCAGATCGAGAAATTTCAGGTCCGACGTCAGCCATTCTGGGGGCCCCGCCGGAGAAATTGATCCGACATGCTTCTTTGCCCAATGGCAGAGCTCTCCTGGCCTTATGAGAAACCGTCGCTTCGTCATACACTTATCTGCCCGGAGAAGTTATGTAGGTTAGGTAGTTTTAGTAACATACATATATATCTGTGAGAAAGTATTGTATTGTCCAGCATTAGTTCCGGGGGTGTCTCACTCAGGGTCATCTTAACCGTCAAGTGAGTGAGCAAGTCTCAGCTGCACCTGCACCTACCTTATTCCACCGCAAACCCCAACACCCCGTTGCCGGCTACACCGGCATGCATAACATGGTCCGCCCGGCTTGTCTAGCGACATCACTCTATTCAGTTCCGTTTCGAGTATCAACAACATGAATTTTATTTCAGGAAGTATAGATAGCTGTTTTTGGCTTCTTTTTTCTTCTTCTTCTCCTCCTCCTGCCAAGAGTCCTCCTCTTGGCGTTGTTGTAGTAGTTGTCATTCAGTTATTAACGCCGGTTTCCATTTCCTTTAGCCATCACAAAAAATGCTGGGGTATCAACCACTACGAAAACTACTCTTTCCCTCCCAAAAACATAGCCTTGAAGTCTGCATTGCTCTTTGGTTTGGCAGGGCCTGTTCCGTTTGTAGCGGCTCCCGCGCCCGCAGGTGCAGACTCCGTCGTCTTCGTGTTCTTGACGAATCCCAACGCCTTTTTGGGCCCCCGGCCGCCTGCTAGGGCTGGCCCGGGTCGCCGGATGCTCTGCGGCGGCGCCATCAGCTTGTCCGTCACGCGGTGTTCGCCCCTCTGGCGTTTCAACTCCTCCACCGTGCCTGTGCGCAGTTTTCGCCCAGGTGCGATTTCATATCCATCCAGCTGTAACATGGCTCGTCCCACAGTGTTGACATCAGCATATTCGATGATGGCTCCTTGGTGATTCGGCTGTAGCACTAGCTTGACAATGTTTCCATGTTTCTCTGCTAATGCTCGCAGTCGAGCGTCGTTGACCGTGTCGGGCACGTTCAAAAGTGCCACCGTCCGATCGTGAATCTCGCTACTCGAAGGTCCAGACTGATGCGAATCTGTTCCCTCCATGGCAACGTCCCCATCGGTACTGGCTTCGCGAGTGCTCCGTGCCACGGGCTTGAACTTAGTTTCTTTGCTGAGTTCGACGTCCAGAACCTTGTGCCCGAGCTTCGTCTTGTTAAGCTCGACAGCTTTCTCGGCTTCTTCTTTGGTGGCGAATGTAGCAAACGCCGTACCCTTGCTGTGACCAGAAAGGTTCTTCATGATACGGATGGTCTGCACATTGCCGTATTTTTCCAACACTTTGCGTAGGTCGTTTTCGGTCATCTTGAAATCGACATTTTTGAGATGCAGCTCGCGCCCTTCAGCGATAGCGCCGTCCCGCTTTTTCTTGGACGACGGATTCGAGTACTTCGACTGTAGCGTATACTTGCCCTCCAAAAGCTTCCCATCCATCCGAGTGGCCTTTTCCGCAGCCTCTGCGTCTCGGAACGACAGATAGCAGAAGCGACGGCGGGTGTCGAACTTGAGCGAGGGGAACCTGAGGTTGATAATGTCGCCGCAGTGCTTGAAGAGATTTCGGACATAATCCTCATCGGCAGTCGGTGGGTAATTCGAGACAAAAAGTGTAAGACCCGTCCCTGACTTGACACTGATCTGGGATGAGCCGAAATACTTGTTGTCCCGAAGGAGAGCTGACTGCATCTCCTCTGGCGATTCGAACTCGATCAAAGCCAGCGAAGACTCCCCATCCTTCTCCTTCTCAACGATCACATTAACAATATGGCCGTAGTCCTTGAAGTACTTGCGAATGGCTGTCAATGTGACTTCCGCAGGAAGGTTTGTAACAAGAACAGATGTGTTCTCTCTGTCACGCTTCAAATTCTCGTCAGAATTTGCTGTTTGCGAAACTTGAGGATCGGTGTTTTTGGGCCGTTTGCTGGCTTGGCTCTCGAGCTCATCTGAATCTTCATCTCGTTTCCTCTTGGAACTTGAAGGGGAGCCCTGCAATTGCAGTGCTGCGGTCTCTTCGGTGATAGAGCGAGCTTGCTGCTGTTGCGCCTCTATCTGGGCGGCGTAGGCAGCGGCGGCCTTGGCCTGCTCGTGCTGCCTGCGTTCGGACACGGCCTTTCGGGCTTTATGTATGGCATCGAGTCCTCTGCGCAAGGTCACGGCGTGCTCGTAGTCGTTCAGATGTTGTGAGTAGACTTCCATGATGCGCTCGGGCCAGTCCAGGGAGTCTTGCCGCAGGGCTCGCGAGAGGACTTCGGTGGCGAGGGTGGGGACACGAAGAGGCCTCTCCCCGTTGGCTGGGGTTGGACTTCGAGGTCTCGGTTGCGATGAGAAAACCATCATCTCCCACAGGTAGTAGTTGAGCCAGAAGTCGTAGCTGTTGGCGAGTAATGATTTTCCGGCCGCGCGATTCCAGACCTTGCGAGCATTATCGACTTCGCCCTTCTTTTCAGTTAGGTACTGAACGAGGATCCTTTCAATGCGATAGTTCGGGTCGCCTTGGTACTCTTTCTTGTACAAGCGCTCGCCCCAGAGTTGAACATCCTCAAGTGCAACAGACAGTCCGACGTCTGCTATGTCCACGGCATCTTCATGTGCACTAGGGTTCATTGCTGTACGCTTGAGATAGCCGCACCATGCGGCATACATATCAATCACCCCCGTCATCCCGTTCTTGTCAAGGGCCTTGGTGTTGGTTGCGGCGTGCTTGATATGTTCGACATCTTGAAACGTCAAGCCCGCCTCCTCGGCACCCAAAATGTAGCGGGCCCAGAGCATTCCTGACCAAGGACAGTGTGACACAGCGCGTTGGTGAACGCCTAGCAGATCCGGAATGTTATATTGCAGGGTTGATGTTCTCGATATGGTCTGGAGACTTGATATGTAGACGGTATAGTTGGCCCAGATCTCGTCGTCAGCAGTAAAGATGCCAGCAAGGGCTCTCGAATAGAGTGCAAGGCCAAGTGCAACAGGCATAGTGGGATTCTTTTGGCTTTCCTCGGTCTGCGCTGTTTCCCAATCCAAGTACTCTCGCATTACGGCCTTTTGCTCCTCGATGTCACCGGCTCTTTCAGCTTTCCGGAGCTTCAGTTCGCGAGTCTCGCGCTCGCTGTAGGCTGCCTTGGCGCCTTGAGCCAATGGTATGACCTCCTTGAACTCGGACTCGTACGCGGCATTGTTATATTCGCTGAGGAAGCCCGAGAACATTTGCGACGTCTCGTCCCAAGTGGCGTGAGGGACTTGGAGGCGGTCGCGGAAGAGATGTGTTATGCGCTGAACACCGGCTTGCGTACGCGTGCGGGCAAGCTGCTCCTGTTCGATGGAGATCCACCGGTTCCAGAACTCGTGGCTGTCGTTGACTCGGTGACTGATCAATTTGTAGCCGTCGCTCCATAAGCTCAAGGCCGAGTCGAACGAGAAAATTTGCCGGCCGAGCTGCTGCTCGTCGCTAGGCCATCCGGCCGCGCCGCTCTGGCAATTGATGAAGAGCGACCAAAAATATTCGCAGTAAGCCAGCCATATCCGCATGCTGCCTGGCTCGGCCAGAGTAGCGCTCTTGAAGAGCTCAACTATCTTAACACGCCCCTCGAGGTCATTGACATGACGGCGCTCCTCCTCGACATATGCCAACCAACTATCTTCACCGACGGGGTTCGCCATGGTGCATATTTTTCTTAACACAGCCAGCAACAAACCAAGTCTCTCTGGCAGCCTTCATGTGGTTGGCGCGCTTTCGCAGTTGGGTCTGTTTTGTTCGGAGGCGGGGTTTGCGCGACGAAGAAAATGGTTCGGAATGGAGGATGCGCTCGCGTGCGTGGGTAGAATGGCTTTGGTTTTTGGCGGTGGTTGGATGTATGCGCTGCGGGAATGACAGTGTGTGTTTTTGTCGCGCGCCACAGGATGATGTCGTGGGAGGTGTTGCCGACCGAAGCACGACAAGACCGGCTGCACCTTTTGTGTCTGTGTGCGTGTCTGTGTGTCCTCTCACCCGAAGTTTGACATCCACATCCACTGCTGGGAGAGGAGAGGGAGCAGTAGCAGCCGTAGCAGACAGAAAAGTGTCCTACTTGTCGACTTCGACAACGTGGGCGGTCTCCGCTGAAGCTGATGCCTGCCGGCCCTACCCAAAATAAAAAAAGAAGTGGGGGGTTCTTAGCGGACCAGCTCCCGCCTTGAAATGCAAACTAAATAAGTGAGTTTGATGATATGCTAGAATCGCCGACAGAAGTATCTCCTCAAATATGTGCGCTGTCGCCGGGGGATCCAGTGGTCGGGTTGCTGTTGTGTTGTGCAAGCTGTCAAGTCCTGAGTTTGAGCCGTATTGTTTTTCTCGACCAAAAGCTGAGCAGGACCCAAACAGTCGACTCAACACGAGCAGGGGGGAGACTTCGACAGGGCAATAATCAGGAGAGGATCGGCGTTGACAGGGGTGTGGGTACCGTCTGAGGGAAGAGTCCCTGATAATCGTCTTGTGTTTGGTCGAAAAATGTTAGACGATGCCTATGATCGACGGACGCGGACCGGGGCTTGTTGCTTGGGAAGAAGAAGCGAAGGAAGCCAAAAAGAGCAAGAAGAAAAGGAACAAGAAGAGGCTGTTCCCAAGAAGGCGCGTAGACGATTGCCAATGCTTGCTTGGCAGCTTGAAAATTGCTTCAAATGGTGGCTTCGCCCGCTTTCTGGTTGTCCGCCAGCGCGCTCTTTTTCAATTCCGGCGCCTCGGTAGGCAGGACGAAAAGTTACAGTTATCTCAGACGTCAACAACCCGCAGTGGAGCGGACGGGGTTGGGAACTTTGGGACTCTTTTTTTGCATGCTATTTTTTGTTTGCGCTTGCTGGTAGGTAATAGAAATCCCAATGGGTAAGGCGGTCGATATTGCGCGACTCGCTCGCACTGCTCTAGCGGCTGGGCCTAATCAGAAAAAACATGCCAGCGTATTAGGACAGGAAGGATCCTGCCTATTTCTCCTGCCTCCTGCCTCCTCTTGCCTCCAGCCTTTTGGGCACATGCCGCGCGAAAACTCACTTGTTCTTATTACAAAGAAAAGGGCTCCCCCATCCATCCCATACGAAGGGACGGAGATCTAGAAGGGTAGCCAGGGCCGCCGATCGTCACTATCCTTCCAGCCAGGGTTCCCGTTCGGTAACACAGCTGACAAACAGAGGTGCCGCCATGATGGCCAATCAGGGCGTGTTTTGGCCCTTCGGATCGCTTCCACCACAGCGCCTACATCAGCTGCGCATTCTTCCTTCGTTTGAGCAGCGGCGATTAAACTCTGGCAAGATTCAAAGCACAGAGTTGATCTACGATTTGAGGAACAGAACTTGCAGTAGCCTGCAATGGTGAGATGGACGTTTGGCTACAGCCTGCAGCAAGGTTGGGTTTTGCGATGCCTTCTCCCTTAAAGTCTCTTTTATCTCCTGCTATTCCCGCGTGTCATCCCAATGCAACCAGCACAGCACAAATAATAAGGGTCGACGGCAATCTCGGCTTTTGCATGAGTGGGAAGAGGGCCAAGAGGCGCCCCCAATTCCAGGCGGCGGGGCGAGACGTCACTGTCTGCTGCTGTCCAGTGGTCGGACTTTAGTTGTACAGGCGACTTGCAGGGAAGATGGCGCCCGAAAGCGGAAAGTGGGCTTGCCTGACCCCCCCGTCCGAGCACGTTCTAGACCCCTGAATCGGCCGGCTTGGTCACGCCCAACGACGTCATTGCACCACCGGGGCTTGCAGCAAAAAATAAGAATGCATCGATATCTTTTTCCCTGCTAAGATTGCGCTCCCCCATCTTCACGCTCTACTCTGCTTGTAACGTTCGGCTTATTCCAGTCCACACACCCCAAAGAAGCGCAAACGCTGCAATGTTTGTGTGACAGACAGACGCCGCAAGGTTCGTCTCTCCTTTTATCCCTTTTTTGCCTCGTTCTTCTTTTCCTTTTGACTCCTTCTCTCGCCGGCCACTGTCCAATGGAAACGCCCTGTCAATCAAACGAAGCATTGCCTTGGGACGGGCGAACGCACTTGCGACGCCCTTCTGGGCCATCCCTCCATTTTGGGGTGTCTTAGGCCTGGGGGTTAAAGTTTCAAGAGATGCCGTTAAGCCGGTGTCGAAAGATGACCACCCAACCTGACTCCTCTAGGTATCCTCTCTGACCGCTGTGGTTCCTGTGGAATCGAACACGATAATCACTAAAAAGCTCGCAATAAGCCAATAAACCGGAATTTCCTTAGTGTGCACGACTCATTCACCACGATCTATCGTCCCATAGACTAGGGGGAGCGACTGCTAGTCGTAGCGCAGAGGGACCCTAGGGACCCTAGCCTTTAGGGAGCCTAAGGAGCTCGTCTCCACTGGCACATCCGTTTGCGTTCAGTTAGTAAACGGGGTTGATTGAGGTCGGTCGGTGGGAGACAACCCGCACAACCCGAATTTCAAATCCCGAAGCGCGCCATTCGGTACGTCGTAGGTCGTGACAAATACGCGAGGAAGGCGGAAGACTACCAGCCTCGGCATTCAATAGTTGGCCGTTCGCATGAATACTTAATTTTGGGGACTGCCCGGTCCCGGTGGCTGGGGCAAGGCAAGGGAGTGAGTGCTATTATTCATCTACCAGAAGTAATTCCACCGTTATGCCGGGTGGGCTTTCCCATTGCGCTCGCCCTTCTCCCATGGCTGGTGTGGGCTGCAGTCAAATTTTACCGGGAGAGCAATATCTTAAGTACCTATTCAATGATTTGAGCAACGCGAAACCGCATATTCAGAGATCTCTAGCTACCTACCTAACCTACCTTAACAGCACAGCTTCCAAAGCACTGCACAGCACTACCGTATGCAGCCAATAGAATGGGTGTGGTGTGGTGTGGTGTAACAGCGGTTTCTGGGGCAAAACTCAGATGCGGCTGGGGGCTACTGCTTACCTTGCTGCTCGAACGATCGTGCTGGGAAACTGACAGGTCAGACGACCTACCAGAGGAAATTCCTCCGGAAAAGGCCTGCAGGCGACTGACTGATCGCGGTTTGCGCAAACATGCACGACAAATCAAGATGGCATGCATAAAGTCGGATGGGCATACCCAAGACTGGTAGCCTCAAGAAGCCAACTAGTGGCTCTCCGGTACTCAACAGTCGATCACATCAACTCGACGTAGCGACTGTCCTCAGAATTCGTCCTTCTACTCATAGTAGAAGGCTCCTTTTAGAATATGAAAATGCGGTTCTACACTGGCAACTGATGCACACAACATCCTGTACCCGGTGCAATGCCCTAGGACTGGTAAGACTGGGTGGGCGCACGCTCAGTTCTTGGGACGGCGATCGAGACCTTGATGCTGGCGCCTCTGTGCTCCGATCCGTTAAGAGCGTTGACAGCAGCCTGGGCCTGGTCGGCACTAGCAAAGTCCAGGAAGCAGAAGTTGCGTCGCTCATCGGTGCCGGGTGCCGATGGCGTCTTGGGGCTGATTCGCTTGCTAACCAGCTCACTAAAACACAAGAGTCAGACACGACCAATATGGCGCCTTGCACCACGCGCACTACGCGCCAAGGGGATATGGTAAAGCATGGATGTCAAACTTACACTTCAAAGCCGTTGAAAAGTTCCCGCATCTCAACGTCATTCTCAGTCTGGTCGAGCATACGCGGGAGTCCGCCAACGTACACCTGTCGGCCCTCCTCCTGAGCCTTGGAGCGCTCGTAGGTCTTTGTCGGAATGGATGAGCGACCACCCTCTCGCTCTCCCGAACCGCCCCAGTTGCCCCAGCGACTGGGGTTGGCACCGCCCTCTCTGGGCCGGTCGCTCCTGCGCTCATAGCGCTCGCCGTCCGCAGCGGGCGAGTTGCCGTCGCTGTCTGTGCGACGCGGCGCACCCTTAGGCAGGCACGGACGGCACTTGACAGGGCGGTCGAACAGGGGCATGCCCTCGAGACCGGTCATGGCGGCGTCGGCGGCCTCCTTGGTGGCGAACTCGACGAAGCAGTAGCCCGGGTTGCGGCCGCTGAAAGGGTCGACTGAAATGTGGGTGTTCTTGTACTCGGGACCCTTGCAGCCGTGCTCCTCCAGCATGGCCTCGACGTCCTCGGGCTTGGCCGAGTACACGAGGTTGCCGAGATAGATACGGCGACCCTCGGCGATGGCCTGGGCGGTGGCCGAGTCGTCCTGTCCGCCACGGGCCGGGCGGTCGTTGGAGCGACTGCTGTTGTTGCGCGAACCACCCTGAGTAGGATTACTGGGGTTGTTGCGGTCACGCTGACGCCATGTGGACGAAGGTGGGTTGCCGCCAGCCGACGGCGACCGCCAGCTGGAGGCGTCTCTCCAGTTTCCCGCGGGGTCTGACATTTTTAAAAAAAAATTTGGGGAGAAAGACTTGGGGGCTGGGGTTGGACAGACAGGCAAGACTACTTGAAAGGAGGATGCGAGGGATGGAACTTTTTCCCTCAACGGCGCGGATTTCCAGGAGCGAAGAAAAACTGTGCCTATGGGCTTGTTTTTGGCCATTCAAATCCCTGGACCCTGGGCGGTGGGCAGAGGGTCTGTGCTTGGGGGCGATAAGCCAGATTGCCATCCAACTCCAGGTGCCAGGCGCGCTGATTGTGCGGGGATAAAGAAAGATGGCGGCCTAGGCCAGGCCCGTCCTGGGTTAGCCTGGCCTGCTAAACCGCCGGTCAAAAACCAACGTTACCTACCTACTTCTTACCTGTACCTAACTTTTCGATGTGTGCTGACATGCGGATTGTGTTTCCCTTCTTCAGCCATCGTCTTCATCCCGTTTCTTACTGCTGAGGTGGTTCGTTCCTTTTTCCATCCAGGCCCACGCTGCTCCTTACTCCAAGATCGGGCCACTTCTCAGCAAAATTTTTGTGATCAGCACGGATGGCCACTATTATTCGTGACACTAACAACATTGGAACACATTACGTGGCAATGGGGGGCCTATGGTTCTCGTCCACTTGCGCATGTTCGGTGTGGGAATTTCGGTGTAAAACTGTTTGTTCTCGAAATAATGCGGTGACAAATAGGGGGTGATGCCCGATGTCCAGCCTCCCAGCCTCCCACGGAGGGAACGGGCGCCTTGCAACTCAGCCCTACCCTCGCGGTCCCACGCCGTAGGACTTCGCGGCATGCCAAATACGCCTGGAGAATCAGACGAGGTGTTGTTAGAACGCCTCGTAAGTCGCGCTATGCGAGGCTCATGTGTAAGGCACAGCCCTGGAGAGGTTGGGCAACATATTGCGGGTTTTGGTAACACGATCACAAGTCTGCCCAACGGTCAAGCTAACTCAAGTGCGTGGACGTGTGATAGCACAGGAGAGCCTCGGCGGATGAGCACATCTTCGCCTGCGTCAGTTCTTTTGGGCACATTGTTTTCGAGTCTACCCGATGCAGTCTAAAACAGCAGACATCTGGTTCAGCGCCAGAAAGGCTGGACATGAAAATATTCGGAAACAGGGCTTTACGTTGAGTATGGTTGCTTTTTTTCATACCAGCAAGCCAGCAGAAGCAAATAACCATCAAATTCAGACTAAAAAAGAAGATATCATACACAATACCTTCGAAACTCTCAAAAACATTCCAACATTCATGAAACAAGTAGAGCGGCGGGCCGTTGTTGGCAGAAGCCTCTTAACTCCAAGGTTATGCTCAATAGGAAGACGCCTCCGTGTGAAAGTTCTGCCAGTCTTGCGGTAACCCAAGTACTACATGAAGAAGCCATCGATGAAGTAGATGAGTCCTACGTGGATCCTTATGATCAGTTACTCAGCCGCGGCAAAGTCCAACTGGTTGCAGGCGGCGGCCGAAACGGGGGCTTCCGCAGCAACGATGGTTGCCTGTGCAGGTGACACGTTGAGGCCTCTCATCCTCTTGAGGTGATAGCCGTGCGCTATAGACAGAAGAGAACATTCTCTCTGACTGCTTCGAATCCGGTCACATCGATACTCCATGAACTGGCCGCCCAACGTATAAGGCGAGGTTTGACTGGGAGGGAGATAAGCCAGCAGGCATGAATGTCGGGCATGCATTGGCATTGCCATATGCCGCTTACTTAACTCTCTAAATGCAAGTGCATCAGCCCAGTGGCTCGGCGTACCTGCCACAGTGAATTCTGTCTGGCTTTGGTATTCTTGCGTCCTGCCACTTTGACTGAAACATGGAGGATAAGCAACCTACCAATAAATCATCCGCATATGTCTGGAAGTGAGCTGGCCCGATTCCGCCAAACACAAGTCGAGCAAGGCGTGGGTGGTCGGGCCAAACTCCTTTGAGGATGACGGAACTCTATTGGCAGTTTCAGGGGTTGATGTCTTGGCATCAGAAAAGTACCTTCCGCCATCTTTGTTGACAACAACAGAGACAATCATCGCTGTTCAAAAGAAATAAACGGGAAAATACGCTGATAAAACAAAAGTTCAGCACGATAGTAAACATACAAATCTAGGTTTGACCCAAATCCTGCTTGTTGTGCAGTTCGAGAACATGGATCGGGGATCAGGTGCCAGCCCAGGCAGCAATGCAATGGTTCAAAAAGATAGCGATACAGGAAAAGACGGCAAGACGACCGGTGTTGTCAGGTAGCACGTGAAGGATTCAAACCCCTAACACTTGGAGGCTGTGCTTCACAACCCGAAAAGGCCAAGTCCTACCTGCCACAGCCGTTGCGACCGTTGGATACAAAATAAGGGAGGGTAGGAATTTATTGGCTTAGCATGTACTGTAAAATAGCAGAACGTTCTCATCGCGCTTACCAACTAGAAGTTTATTTGGGATGGTTCTTGGTGATAGACGATCGTACCCGTAGGAGGTCGTCAACCGACATGTCAGAAGTAGCTACCCCTGTAATTGCATCGTGAATACGCCATAGGCGTCACCACCCTACAGGGTTAGATTGGCACATCACCTTAAATAGGATGCTGATGGATCACTCCGCTGTAGGAGCGGGGGTGGTCTTGATTGTGGAAGCAATGCCATTGCCAGTGCGATGGGAACCAGGCTTGCCAGGGGATCACTTCAGTCCCAGAGCGCATTACCGTTATAGCATGTGCTAACAGCACAACTGTGCTACTATAATTTGACCCCTAGTTGGTATCAATCTGCACCTGGCTCTATAATTAGAACGCCCCATCCTCCCATCCTGGCCCCCAACGGTACTCCATAGGGCAACGGCTGAGAGGCAACTACTGTAAGTGATAACAGGGAAGGGGGCGCCGTTAAATGAACGGCGTTTACCTTGCCTCATTGGTTCAAATGGGCGACGGCAAATGCATACTCTGTGATGGCTATGTATAACTTGACCAGGGCAACTTCCCAGATTCGCACTAGCAAGGGGTCCAACGTTCACCAGGCTGCCTGGACAGCCGGATAGCCACCCTGGTGCAGGGGTAACCCTAGCCTGGCAGGCAAGATACTGGACCCTCCAGAGACCCAGCCAATTTACAGTCATCTCTTACTTCTTTCTATCACATACCGATCTGAGATATATATCAGTTGGCTTTGGCAGCTTGA
Organism: Apiospora hydei; assembly: GCF_038363865.1. Classification (NCBI taxonomy): domain Eukaryota; kingdom Fungi; phylum Ascomycota; class Sordariomycetes; order Amphisphaeriales; family Apiosporaceae; genus Apiospora; species Apiospora hydei. The sequence continues at coordinate 1,776,373 of NW_027117362.1, read as the reverse complement.
GGGTTGTCGTTACAGATTAGGCTACTGCACCTACTACGACTTTGGCGTTTCACAAATCTCCATCAACCTTCACCGTATCTTCTTGCTGTACCTTAACTTATCTCCCAACTCGCTACGCCAATATACCAGCCCGGAACCAACAATATGCCAAAGGCCGATCTGAGACCTGCCGGCGTGGCCAAATGTGGTCGCCCGCCCAACTCGGCATACCTTGAACTCATGAAGGAGGACGAAGACTGGAGGCAGCTGGAAAACGCTGCTGAGAGAAGGAAGATCCAGAATCGCCTAGCACAAAGAGCCTATAGTATGTGGCAACGTTGCATACCACCCATCTTCTCTTAGTAGCTAACTTGAGAAAAAAGGACGTAATTTACGAAATCGGAACAAGGAGGTCGAGACGCTCAGAGAACAACTCATGAGATTCCAAGAGGGGAACGGCCATAGCAAAAGCATCTTGCAAAGTAGCAGAAAAAGATCAAGCAGCAGCAGCAGTGGCAAGGGCAACAGCAAAGGCAGCAGCAGAAGCAGCCCCGAGGCATGCTTCTCTGGGCCTGAAACGCATCCAACAAGTTGCAGGCAGCAGCCTCCAACGAGTGGATGGTTAGCAGCTACGAGATGGGCAGGTCCACGTCTACTCTAGGGGAAAACAGCGGCGGCGGCGACCCCCAATTCTTCGACACGTACCCCGATCTGGACTCGGATGACTCGATCTCGTTTGCTTCTGGGTCTCCCCCTGGCGACCACCACTCCATTCAATCTGCAGCGACAGATTTTGGTGTCCAGATTATGTATGACGACCACGCCAAGCTCTCCCCACTTCCACCTGCCTTCAACACCATACATGTTTATGAAAGGGGCTGTGGAAGACCAGGAGAGGACCCATATTTGCCTGCAGATTTATTCCGCCACGGGATCGACTATGAGTCCAGTTCAGCGAATCAACACCACCTGGCGCCGCTCCCACAGAAACCATTGCCCCGATATGCTTCCCCAATCGAGTTTAGCCGTCCAGTCGCACTGGGTAGTGACGAGGGAGAGAACTCTTTCTGCTTTAGGTACGATAATACCAGTACTGCTGAGCCTGGGGTATCCCTGACATCGATACCACCCTCAATCACGGACTTTCCCGCCGCCGCCCCTGGAACCCATATCCATACCCACGCCAATGAACGACCCCGGAATTGCACAATGAACTCTTCAGATGATGCTGTCAACATACACCCTGCATTGTACAACGCATCGTCACGAGCAAGAGAGACTCCAGGCTCGCAACAGCCCGCCTGGCCGGGCATGAACGATTGTGCCGTCTTGTCGCTTCTGCACATTGCGGTTTCGGGCGGCTACGGGGAGACGGTGCAGCTCATTCTCGGCCATTGGCCGGAGCTTGCTCATGCGGTTGATGTAGAAGGATACACGGCGGCTCAGCGAGCTATGATGGCTGGCCGGGATGATATAATTAGCATATTTACTCACTAAGTAGCCAGCAGGAAGAGAATGGCAATTAGCAATTCCTTGTGTATATCGACCGTAGCAGTGGAGATGCGTGTACTGGTGAAATCTTATGTATAACAAGCGATTGGGCAACACCCTGGGTCCTGAGTTCGGCATCTTCATAACCCCTGCCTATCAGGTTACATAGTGAGTAGAGGAATCGTACGTCCAATCCTGGATCTCGAAAGTCTTTCTACAAAGAATCAAAACCTCGGTCCCGAGAATCGGGTCAATGAAGCCCTACCCCGAGCCTGGGCCCCATGCGACTGACCCAATATGTATCAGAAAGGCACAGACAGAAAACGGCTATAAAGCTTGGCTCTATGCGCACCCATGCAAGTCATAAGAATGGGGACCCAGTTGTAAGTGCCAAGCAATGACCTCCTCCACTCTGAGATCGCCGAACACCACCCATGAAGGTCGCCGAACGGGTCCTGTCTGCCCTACAGCCCTTACAAAACCCGGTAGGCAGGATCGCTATCCCGGTTCTTCGGTGGCACAGTTACTCCCGATAAGGTTGGTGACTCGTCGTCCGGATGGAAGGTCTGCTCCGTGCTGCCTATTCGTTATGTAAATCGGATGGAAGTCCGACACCCTCGTCCACAGCAAGCATCAACACGCGTTATGGCGAGATGGGTTAAAGCGGCTTAGCAATGATGGGCTCTGCAGGTCACGAGCGGGCCGTGCAGCTACTCAACCACGATCTCGGTCCCGAAATTCAGTCAGGGGTGTGTTGATGACACTCCTGCATATGTCATCACCCAAATTGCATACACGTGGTAACCATATCATCATGGCAAGACGGCTAAGAATAGAGCTATTGTCTATACTTGGGAACTCCATGGACCCAATAATCAGTCCTGTTCCGTATTTGGATAAGCCAGTCTACTGACCTACTACTATCGTGCGTGCCCTCTCACTGTAAGCCTCCATTGCGGCTCAAATTGCTGCTTAAAAGAAGCTTAAACGCTTTGCATGGGTTCCTTGGCGCTCAAAAGTGATTGACGTTGCAAAACGAAAGGGTGATGCGACTGTTGCTGGGGGCCGCTCAACGTTTCCAACATGGTCCAGGGGTCTGGCAAAAGGTGGGCCGCTCGCACTCGCATTCAGTTGGTGGAGAAACACAAGCTCCAGGGAACGGGCACTAGTCTTGGCGTATGGTTCTCAATATAGCCCACAAAGCGGCCGCTATAGTCATTGCTTCCCAGGTGCCAATGCACAACTCACATGCCATGGATCCGTACGGCGAAGTGGGCGGGGCAATAGAACATCAATTAAGTCCACCGTGAACACATCTAATCCGTAAATATGTGCGGGATAGGCGGGTTGCCTTCCCAAGGATCCCATTGGTACTAGGTCAAGTACGTGTGTAGTTTCACTGCCTTGCCATCCGAATCCCCGGACGACTCTGCCCAGTAAGGCTGGGACTCCCCAGCAACCGTTGAAGAAGTATGCGCCACTCATGGGGCGGAATGGAGTGGCCAACGAAAATGGCAGGCTGGCAAGGTGCGCTTCTCCTAGTCTCACCCTACCCCTGCCACAGAAACCTCCAACGCCGCTTGCCAATGCCAATGCCTAGATGGCTGTTCACGGAGAGCGAGGAAAAGATAAAGTTGCTACTACCGAAGACACCACGGCTCAAAACATTTGTGACTGGTCTATTCCGCAGATTGCTAGCAATCTTATAACCCTAGTCGGCCACTCCACTATCTGCACCTTAACACTACGATCAGCAACAACAGAGTCTAGGGGCATATAAACAAACCCACAAACATTGTGACTCTCAATTTATAGAAAATGGCCTGACTCGTAATTTGCAAGTGGACCTGGAACCAGGGTTCCGGCAACTCGATTAGGTTTACTGCCTTGGATACTCACACTCGCCTTCGTTCTCCCCACACGAGTTCTATCAGGGTAGACTTATATCATGTAGAAATCGGGGCCAAGAGACAACTTGAGATTGAGCCGGTATGGCGTGATAGGAAGATGATGTGAGTGATCTGAAACCCCCGCTCAAGATTTCATGTTAGTGTATCGGTTACATTTGCCTAGGTCTATGCCATGCCAAACTTCTCTTGCTCTTACAGCAGGCAGGAAGGACCGACGTGCGGAAACACCACACGCAGATAGTGTTCTGGCTCCTCCAAGTATGAGCACTGTGTGATATATGACGCCGTGAACACCAGGCGTGCTAGTCGGCAGCGGTAGCAAGCTGCAAACTGCGAAGTGATCCGAACGTGCCGTCTGCTTCAACTTTTGATGCAAAACGTAAGTAACCCTTATACCTTGAGAGCCATATGCAAACATCCATCCTGTACGCATGCCAATAACAACCATCCCATATCGAGTTTACCACCCGCACTGAATTTCGGTGCAGATGGCGAGTGTCGTTTCGTCCAAAGGTGTTTAGGTTGGTCCTTTTGCTCGTGGCCATGTCGTGACCTTTGGCACCGGAGCGCTCCCAGTTGAGGCGTCTCATCATCCACCACGTGGAGAAGGAAAGACGAAATACTTCAGAAACAAGACCGTAAGCTTAATTGAGAGAAGAAACAGTCCGTAGGAAGCGACGATTCCGCAGGTCCACACAACGATGGGACCAAGAATGGGACTTCTGTCCAGCCACTGGACGAATGCATGGGGTCCAGGTTCTTTGCTAATGCGAGACGTGGGCGGTGCATAGGCATCCGCTCCTGTATTAACGTGAACCGATGCCAGTACATCCCCATTTCCATTCGTAATAGTGACGGTAATAGTCTCGGTACTATCGCTTGACTTGATCGTATGGTTTGTGGTGGCCACACGAGTTGGTTTGGTCGAATCCATGTTGATATAATTGGGAACAGAATCAATGAACATAAATCTCTTCGATAATGGGGAAAGTTGGACATTTTGTAGACCCAACACCCGAAATTGGCTGCTTGGTTATCTGTGGACGGCATAAATATCCCTTGGACCGCAGAAATGCAAGACAAAGGTTTTGCGAGGCTGCAATTTGCCTCCGCAAGGTGTGTTTCAGCCACAGCGGGCAGTCTAGGCTCTGCAGTGAAGTGCCATAGCCTATCCTATGAGAATTTTCATACCATAGAAAAGACGCGGGGAGAGGGTGGCGCGGATGACCGGGTCGAAGCCAAACTATGTCTCAGCCCCAACCTGTAAAAGCACAAGGTGAATGACAAATAAGAAAACTAAGGAACACTACAAATATATGAGAGTAAAACAGGATTGCTTATGGATTTCATAACATTTATAGGAAGGTTTCTGTCCGCTCAGACAAGACCCCCTTAGATCAGTTACGAGGAAAGTTATGAGAGGCTCCAGCCAATGGGAGGACAGCAGTCATTCTGCTGCGACGTGGGCGCTCTGCATTGCAGGAGCTGTGCAGAAGGAGGGGAAATCTCACCACATATGTTGGAAAGACATGTCATCCACAGCTTCTTTCCATAGTGCCCTCCTCCCTCCCAGCTTCGTCGATTCAATGCGAAGTCAGCTCACCAGAAACGAAAGATACACAACAAGCAAACATAATCTCATTTTCTAGCCCCTGACCCTCTACGTGGCTCTCTCTCGTCGTGGTAATCCCCGGCCGTGACTGTTGCTCGAGAAATCCGATTTTCTCAAGCATGTCGATCGCAAAGCTACAGGCCTCGCTGGCTCAAGCCACAAATGAAGTGACCGTGGCAGCCGCGAACATCAATTTCGATTTCTGTCTCGTGAAATACGAGGCACCTAAGGAATACTGTCCGCTTGGGGAGCTCTTATCCGCAAAGCGAAAAGAGAGTGCAGAACATGGAAAAAGCCATGCCACTGCCCGTCGTCTAGCTGCGCTTTTTGAGGGGTCTGCCCGGACACGCCCAGGCTCATCAAGGCGTACGGCGAAAGAGTATCCGAAATCTCGAAGCAAGCGACAGATAACGAACATAAGAGCTTCTCGTCATCCATGTTCGGGTCATATACCGGCGTCGATGCCACTTCCATCTGGGCGGCTGCCACGTCTTCGCAGAGCGTCAAGACCGGCGCCATCCACGTCCACCTCCTGGCCTGCATGTTGGCTTCCATGTTCAGCGCTGCAGAGGCAACTTCTATCTGGGTGGAGCTGGTGGACGAGCGAAAGAAAGCCATAGCGCAGGACTGGGATCACAACGAAAGCATCCCATTTTCGGTTGCTGCAGCCGCGGTTCAACAAGACATCGCCAGAACACAGCTTGCCGAGTGGGACTCCAGTGCCCGCGCTTGGCTCCAGACCGCGGACTCCATCATGGTGGCTAAACAGACACAACTGCGTCTGATCCTTAAGAATGTGGACCTTCCAGTATCTGAAGAATCTTCGGTTTACCCTGGCGTTATAACCGCCTGGAAAAAGCACGCTACGGACGATGGAACGACTCATCCGGCATACCCCAAGAGGTCCATGATGGATCGGCTATTCTGGGACTCAGAGCATGGCATATATACCCAAACATAATCGTATTCGGAAGCCGCAACATCGAAATCTCTATGAACGATTCACTGGTCTCTTCAGGAGGAACTATTTCGCTTGGTTGCTCACCGTCGGTCACAACCCCTACCAATGGTGTCTCTTGGTCCCTATCTCTTGCCCACCTCAAGTACTACGGCCAGCCCGTGCAGAGAAAAGGGGTGTTTCGACCAGACCCCACTCGCATCAGTTTCAATCAACTACTATTCGTAGTGATTGGCTGTATTCTAACTCGGTGGCACGTTTCAACAGATCATGACTCTACCCAGGAAGCCATCAGGCTCCTTAGCTCGGTCTCAGAACCTTTCCCGCACATTCCAATGGAACCTTTTCGAGCAAAAGATGATACGAGAAGAGCATATGAAACAGATATTGCTGATAGGAAACAGGGAATACGGCTAATCTCCCAGGCTGCAACCATGGCATTGAAAGATCAGGAACGGTCATGGAAGTTTATAAACCTGGGCGGAAACAGATCGAACTTCCTCCCACCGCTGACGAGGGTCAATCACATCGAATGGCAGAACTTCCTACGCCCATTCTTCGGCTTGACCAATGTTGTGCCGCTGTTGGAGTGTTTTCGAAATGCGGATGGACGAGTTGAGTTTCTACGGCGCATGGCTAACAAGGCTGGAGGCTTCCAAGACCGCCAGTGCATCATCCAATATAACTATACCGACCGGTATGGCTCAGAGACAGTCAACTACGCCAGCGTTTTCCCTAGAACTCCGGTCCTTCGAGGAGACGATGAGCGACCCGTCAAAAAGGCCGCGCCACCTCATTCCAGGTGGCTACACTATCAACTTCCGGCGGATACAACAATCGTTGGAGAGACTATCCACATCAATCAGGATCCTATCGTTTACTCTCTTAAGCTTGAATGCACATACCTTCCCGGGACCGAGGCAGAGCAAGCCATGGAACTCTGGTTTGGTGACGGTGACGATGCTGGCATTTACGTAGCCATCGATTCAAGATCTCCTACTTCCCAATGGCCGGGCAGAACCACCACTACTTTCCCTCCGCCCAGAGTCACTCAGCAAGATCTACTCTGGTGTGCGGAGCACGGTCTGCTGTCAGTCGAGAAAATACTCCTGCAAACCACGGACAGCATCACGCGGACATTACAATGCCTCGCGGTGGCCAGCAATCATGCTTTCGGAACAATCCTGGGGCCTGTAATCCAGATCAAAACCCTGGAGAGCCCGTTGATACATGCGAAATCCATGGCATTTATAGGTGACCAAATCAAAAATGCAATACCGCAGATATCCACCTTTACCCAAGCCATTTCAATACTGGTTTACATGGTGGCAGGTCATGATATGTCTCATGATGAAGTCCCTAGTAACGTTATTGGAATCTCAGTTGGTGATTCTATCTTCGTCCCAGAGCAGGTAAACAACCAGACATTCCCCGTACCGCGATATGGGTTGGGCTAACCATATAAATAAGCTTTTGTGGGATCCTATGCAGACGGGGGCGAGGAACTCATTCACCCGTATCCTAGGAAACATTGGCAGACCAGGCTGTGTTACGTTCTTCTCGGTCGAGAACCCGATAACGGCCCCTTTGGACGAGAGCTTCTGGAGGGTCGCAGACCTTCAAAAGTTCGACGGCGCGGCGACCGATCTGTTACACAGCACATCGATGCACTTGTCCTTCACGAACTGGGAGCGGCCCCTCGAAGGGTTCCGGTCCGGCGGCCACCAGGACGTCGAGATTGCGCTGGTCGAGTCGGTTCTCTCGATCCGCGAACGGGGTCAGTGGATAGGCGACGTGGATGTCCTGCCGGCCCTCCGGAGCAAGATCATCTACCGCTTGCCGCCGCAGCATTCGTGCAGCCATCCGCGTACAGAACCGCCCCAGGCGTACATGACCTCGATCGAGTCCTGGGACGAGCTGCGGGAGTTCTCGGCCGGCAACGTCGTGGTCCGCGCCAACGGGAACTGGCTCGCGCGCCTGGCAACCACGGCATACCTGGCACAAAGCGCTGAACGGGATCGGCGCAATATCGGGAGGATCACGGTGTGCCCTTCTTCTGTTTGCTGGAGGTGCTTGGATGTTTCTCAATTCCCTGCCAATATCTACATTTACTGATGTAGATTCTTGGATGGCCGCCAATGTGCCACTCAATCGCATGAGTCTAGACAGAGTATGCACCTCTGGCTTTACTGAGCCGGGCCAGACTGTGCCTTCTTCAAAGTGGCGCCGTCTGTCTTGCGCCAACGACTTAGTGATCTTCGTGATTCGTCAATGCTGTTCAGCTTGGGCGCCATCCCTCCCCAAAAGCAACCTGGATGTCAGCGCGGCGCCATGCTATGTAGAGGTGCAACTTAGCGTACAAATTGTCTCGGCCTCCTTGTTCGCTTAAAATGTGTCTTAATCCACTCCTGTGGCTGCATATGAGCTTTACATGGCGACGCCAGGTGGATGGTACAAAAGCAAAAGGGGGTAGCTGCGGCTGACACGATATGGCTGAAAACCCAGCCGCCACGTACAGTACTGAGACTACAAAAAGGCCTTGACACATTCCGAACTGCCGTTGTTGAGAGGATCAAGCTTACCTGACTAAACTTCCCCGGCGATTACAATATGTATTTGTCCTCACCAAGCAATACGACTGACGCGGGTGCTGATCCAACTCCAAGTAGTGGTGCCCCGGCCCCGGCTTGGATTCCAGACGCTCCCACATCTCCGGTGCCCTCGGGAAGCCTGGGAACAGGAACAGAACTCCTGATTGGTGCCACCTTTGGGAGCATTGCTGGATTCATCGCAGTGGTGGTATTGGTCTTGATCATCAGGCGCTGCTGCCAAACATCAAGACACGGCCGCGAGCGAAAAAGGGAATTAGATCCGCCTTCGAAGTGAACGCGGGGAGAAAAGACTTTGAAATATTGAAATAGTCATGCCTACTCCTTTAATTGTCCACGCCGACATCCAGTGTGTCTATCCCATCAGCGGCAACTACGGCATAGCGCTCCGATTCCTCTACTACGTCCTGATCTTCTTCGTAGCTTTACTCCAGCGGCACCCCAAGTTCACCGCTGGCGCGGCTGCCTACTGCATCAGCTACGCGGGCGCCACGGCCATCCACGCCGTCCTCCTCGCCACAATATCCGCATCCTCCACGCCCTCCCTGGCCGACAGCTACGTGTCAGCCAATGACACCACCGCCCCCGTCCGGGTCGCCGGCCGCGTCCTGGACCAAGACGTGGACGCCACCTTTGCCGTGGTCGGGGTTGGCTGCTTCTCCTCCCTGATCTTCGCCGTCTCGACGGCCTCGTTCCGGAGAATGGCCCCGGCAAGATCAATCATCGTCCTGTGGGGTCTACTGATGTTCGTGTGTATAGTCGCTTGCATGGTCAACTTCTACGGTGTCAACGAATCGGAAACCGGTCCCTTCTTGCAATCCCGCTTTTACCCACCGGGAGCCGACGATGGGCTCCCGTTGTCGGGTGTAGAGTCGCCGGATCTGGGGCAGGATTGGAACGAGACGATATGGTCCTTTTTCGACCGCAGTGGCCAAACCACGGACCAGAACTGCTTTTACCCGTGCCTGGCTTCTTCGCAGATGATGCGGGACCAATCCGATATCCAAATCATCCCATTCAGCAGCCTTAAGATCGCAGGAGGACCGGGACGCACCGTCTATATGCTGATGACCGTCATCACCTGGGGCGCTCTGCCCCTGACCGTACTGGCAGGATTCGTGTTGGTGGCAGGCCAGTGGGTTGGCTGGTTCCCGCCCGCGGACAGTCCTCCGTTCGCGGGAAACGCATCGCTCTGGAACAACCTGCGACCATCCTCGGGGGAAGAAAGCGTCTCAAAGCGGACGGATATCAAATCAGTCACCCTGGCAGTGCTGCAGGTCTACGCTCTCATCGTCACGCCCATCCTAATGGTCGTTCTGATCGTCTTCATGGAGTGGTCGCTAACCGTCTACCCGCCCCTCGGAAACGGTCTGGCACGTCGGCCAGTGGTCGCCGTTGGTTGGTGTGGGATCCGTGTTCATCGCTATACTGGTTTCGGGAGACTGGACGCCGCTTAAGTTTATAGCTCTCCATCGCATGAGGATGGCACACTTGGGACGATTTTCTATGACACGGGTTATGCGGCAGATATATGTCCGTCCAGCAAGAGGAAATCACGGGCCAACCTGAAATTCAATAGGACAAGCGATGGTGGGTGGGGATTAGAAGAAATTTCTATATACTGCCTCCCTTTGAATAATAGTGTACAAGTGACTTCCCTTCTGTCTGATATTGCCAGGCATTTGACCGGGGCGTAGACTGGCGTGTTGGCCGCTTTACAGCGACGGTTCTAGAACTAATGACCAGGGGCTACTCTAACAGTAAGCACTGGCAGAGCCAAGATATTTTAGTGGCGTTGCTTGGATGGTCCGCGGAGGATCTTCAAAAGTTAGACGGTGTCGAGGCCGGTAGCGTCGGAGTTGGACACGAAGGAAAGCAGCCGGCGTTACCGCTTACATCCGAATTAAGAGCACGAAAAAGCCCAGAACTAGTCTTCCTTCCCCCTCTTTTCTTTTATCACTTTGGTCCTGGCGACATCAAAACCCACGCCATAATACGCCGTCAACATGGCCGACAAGGTATCTGCAACGCAACTCCAAGACTTGCAAGCATGTCTAGGCCCCGAAGTCGAGATCTTGACGGAGAAAGACAGCGGCGATCGGTTTCAGGAATTCGCTCAGGGCTGGACCAACATCGGTCGTGCAACGCCCGGGGCTATCGTCCTGCCGCTGACGGAGGAGCAGATCCAGAAGACGGTATGATAAACATTGCCATATTCCCTTCAGATCTGATGTTATTGTCGATTTGCCATTAACACAAACCTTTCGCGGGTAATTAGGTGCAATGGGCTGTTCAGTCGTCTGTGCCGTTTGTAACCAAGAGCGGCGGCCACAGCGAGTGGTCCTCCATAGGTGAGGAGGGCATAGTCATAAACGTGAAGAAGTTCTCCGGTATCGAGGTGGACTCCGCAACCCAGACGGCCCGGTTGAAAGGCAGCATGTTGTCGAAAGAGGTTGCCGTGGCTCTAGCGGCCACTGGAAGCTTCACAGCGCTGGGAAACGGCAATACCGTTGGCGCCATCCCCTATTTCCTCGGCGGGGGATCATCTGTTACCAATTCCATCACTGGTTATGGATCGGACCAGGTCATAGCAGCTCGCATGATCGATGCCAAAGGCCGTCTAGTCGAAGTCACCGAGGAGAAGGAGCCGGATCTACTCTATGCTATCCGAGGCGCGGGCCAGTTCTTCGGTCTAGTCACGGAGCTCACCGTTAAGACTACCCCCTCTGTCCGCGCTGGGCAACGACCAGAGCGTCATCTGGGTCGGAGCCTTTGTGTTTCCCCTCGAGCGCGCGAAGGAAGTGGCCGAGATCATGAAGCCGCTGATGGACGATGCCAGCTGGGCAACGGCGGGTCTTATCATGACTATGGCTTCTCCCCCGGCACGGAAGCCAGCCCTCGTTATCTCGGCGAGATATACTGGCAACCCTGACGGCGCGAAAATTGCATACAAGCCCTTGTATGACTTACAACCACTGGTGGCCAATGGTGGACCGGTACCTATTCAGAATGCCAGCGACGCACGCGAAATGCTGTGTAAAGGGTGACTTCAAGCGCTTCGGCATCGTCGGACTGAAACGTTTTGACATTGATAGCTTCCTAAAGACTATCGAAGTTTGGAAGGCACTGGTAGAACAATGCCCCGACGCAATGAACACGGCCTTCAATTTCCAGTGGGACTCTCGACCACCCAAGACACCCGAGTTCGAGTCGGCAATGTCCCTTCACGACACCAGGTACTGGCAGTAAGCGAGAACCTCATTATTCCTGCTACTTTTAGTGATCAAGAACTTAAAGGGACACTAGGAACAACCTCATCTGGCACACAGACCCAAAGACACGGCAACAGGTCGACATGTTCAACGACGAGTGCATCAGGATCATGCGCGGCCCCGATCGATCCGAGTACGCCGACTTCCAAAACGGTACTCGCACCGGACCCATTGAACTGCGTTTCCGGGGCCCCGGCAAACTTGACAAGTTGAAGGCGCTGAAGTTGAAATGGGATCCCGCAGGCGTGTTCACAAGGCAGCTGTTGGACTAAAACGTAGAGAAAAGCTGCACATTTGTAGGCGAATAACTCGTTCGATATTGTTATATCCAAAGATGACTATTTCACCGGACCAACATCTAACCCATCTCCTCTTCAGTTTGTCTTATAGAACTAAACAGGCAAATGCAAAAGAACAGTACAAAATCGATGACCTCCTTGAACCCCTGAATCATAATCGTCGTCACACCCACGCATATTCAGTACGCCTGTTGCGAGGCACTGTACTCTTTAGCCCCATAACTCCCCCGCCCGCCGTGTTCCGCCTCCTCCACCTCCAAGCTGCCCTTGTGGATGACCCGCTCGACGTCCGCCGGCCGCGTGAAAAGGTCACGGTTCTCGTCCACGAGGCGGGCCGGGTCCAGGACGATGAAAATCCAGACGGCGAGGACCATGAGGAGCCCGTCGAGCGCGACAAAGTACCGCTCGTGCAGCATAAGGTGGCCCGTCCAGCCCTCGGCCAGCTCGACGACGCGGAACAGGTTGCGGGCGACGATGCAGACGAGCGAGATGAAGAGGGCCGTCAGGACGGAGTAGTATTGCTTGGGGACGCTGCCGCCGTCGACGTCGCCGATGCTGCGGGCGGAGGACGCCGATTTCGAGATGCGGCGCAGGAAGTCGACGGCGAGGCCGGCGAACACGGCCATGGTCGCGAGCTGGAAGACGATGCCGGCGATCATGGTGTTGGTCCCGGGCGTGGGGTTCTTCCGGGTCCGTTGGGCGCTGGCGGCCATGGCGGCGCCTATGGCCTGGATAATAAGGGTGACCCAGTCGCAGGTGAGGAAGATGATTGTGTACATCCTGGACGACAGCATGCTGGACTCTGGGCCGAATATCTGGATGAGCTGGCCCAGCAAGATGTATAGCGCCGCCGTGACGAAGACGGGGCCGATGATCAGAGTGACGATCTGCATTAGGTAGGCGTGTTGATTATACGGGCATTGGGAGCCCCAGGTGCGGCCGACCCACCCAATCAGCTCGACTAAGAGTAGTAATCATGTCAGTCTTTTCCTTTTTTGCCTGGGTGATAGTGATGAGGATGGAGTTACTACTCACCGAATGCTCCATATGACAAGGCAACAGACACCCATCGCTTCTTCCGCATGCTGAGGGTAAGGTGGTATATGAGCGCGAAGGCAAAGAGCACGATGAAGGACGCTCCCGCGGCCAGGCTCGGTCGGTAGCCATAGTTGTAGGGCACGCCGGGAAGTTTCTCGGCCCAGCAGTTGTTTGGGCTTCTGATTTGCTCGGGGAGCGAGGCTAGGAAGTCTGCTTTGCTGCCCATGGTGAAGAAGTGAGGGAACTCGTCGAGTCGTTATAGAAGAATGAAGAAAAGAAAAAAGGGAGAAAGATGAAAAGAAACCAGAAGAGTGTCGAAGCGAGTACACACAACGACTTTGTAAGGACTGTCTCCGTGGTGTTCGATCTGTTATCGCAGATGCCTATGTGAGAAGTCGCCAATGCCAGAAACACCTTTCCATCAGGAATTGCCCGGTCTATTTGAACTCCTCGCGTTTCCATGTCGCCACAGAGTCCAAGGTCCATCGTGTGCGACTCAGCGTAGTTGTTGAAGAACGACACTATACTACTTTGGGAAGAATGGCACTTTACTATTTTCGCACCCGGGCTGAGCTGTCAAGATGGAGACCCTGTTTCTGCGCCGCAGGAAACCTTAACTGAGTAAACGATTGGTTGTCTGGCTGCGAACCAAAACATGAAACGAACGACCCAAGGCCGTAGTTCATAGCATTGACCCCTGAATGGATCCTTTTGGCTATATTCAGCCTGTCCGGGGTCGGGGGTTTTGTATCAGACCCACAAATTGTCTATCAGCGAGTCAGGGTTCATTATGCGTTGCTATAGATGCATCTCGTAGATCGTGTGGCGATGGCAGGTCACAACTAGATGATTCCTGGCCACCTCATGTTCTGCGCATCCAACCCAACGGTGGCTGGCAGTTAAGCCTCCTGGGTGCTGAGTAGGTACGAATGCTACGTCGCTGACTCTTCTGTGTCACCAAGTAGCCAAGAGGGCGCCCTAGGGAACTCCCTCTGTTCTAAACATCAACGTTATAGTTTCTAGAAAGCAATGTCAGATCTCCTCCACGGCCGTGTGTCGGTGCTCGGCTCAGCTTTGGTGCACAGGGCGCTGATGTTGTCAGCTTGGCATTCCCACCAAGAGTAGTCTAATTCAACATCTGGCAGTGGCACAACATACAGTAGCCCTGTCACACACGACCCAGGACTGATACATAGACCACAAGCCGTGTTACCCGGCTCATCAGCCTTACTCGCCGTCGGGAAGCACATAAAGTGGGTTTCATGTCTGCGCCGCTCCTCGTCGTCGTCGTCAACATCGGGTTCCATGCCGCAAAAGATCCGTTGAAGAAAATGGTGTCAACTGTGGGTGGTGGGGCTCTCTCCAGAAATAGAATCCTGGATCCACCAGCGATGTGACCGCCAGCCAGACTACCTGCCACATGCCAGTCTTCTCAGTGAAAATTTCGAGACTTCTGAGCCTGATCGTGATCACTTCTTGCTATCACGTCGAGTCAGAGGGGCTAAGCGAGATGGCCAGGGGTAAGAAGGAAAGCCCCGAAGTGGCTGCCTCCCATATTAACAATCACCAGCTGTCCTATACCAGATTTCTCCATATTTATAATTCCGGCAAGCTGCGCTTTACGCTGAAGCCCCTCCCTTTTACTTCGCCTGATGTGCTGACGGACCTTTCCCGTGGCCAATAACACACTACGTTCATTGATATAGTACTAGTTCGCATATCATTCTATCTTGCATACTACTCCTCCGCTTACTCTATTTCAAAAACATCTCTTGCCCGACCGTATTCAAAAGGGTTGCCTGCCCTCCCATCCTCACAGCAACGAACCATACCACTGCCGAACCTTGTAAACCTGCTCACCCAGCGAGAAAGGCGCGCCCTCTCTTCTTTCAAGGCTTTATCAATTCTAATGACGCCCTTTTCCCTTGACCGGGCCGGGGTAGCCTAGCGGTAGTAGTCTTATTCCTATACTTAGAGGCAAGAGGGTTCAACTCCCTCTGCGGTCACTTTGTCCTTTTTTTTTTTTTTTTTTCTCGTCTCGTCCCCCTCCCACCCCTTTTTCAACCTAGATACACGACATCCCCCACTCTTGCTCAGTCTAAATAAAAAGGTATTGAGACTCAGTAAAATACAATAGTAGCTATTAGCATTACTCGGACATATATTTCCACTTCAGTACTATTTTTGTAACCGCAACCCCAGTCTTATTGGATAATCAGATAGATCGACACCAAGGCGACTGTCACATTAAGACATCAGACAAGGTCTAATTCAATCTGCTACATCATTCCATCGTGTTTGACGGTTACATCAAGCGACTGACCAAGCTGGAAACCAGTAAGTGCTTCTCCAAGGAACAAGTCTATTTGAGTGTTGTAGGCGGTAGTCGTTGGCAGCTTGGTAATGGTTGGCTTGGCACTGGTTATTCAGTTGTTTGCAAAGCCCATAGCAAACCTAAAGATGACCGGTGCGAAGACTTCTAAAGCCCTGCAGCATCCACTAAAAGCCCGACACTTGAAAGACTAAGCGTACTTCGCGTATCTGTCTATTCATTCTTTAAGTGATATGCCTCCCCGACTAAAAGGACCATGTCACTTTCTACCTCTCCTTGAGATCATAAATGTTGTTTCTGTTATTGTTATTGTATATATATTCCATTCGTAGCCGACATGCCCGTTCAGTCAATCAGAGATGGTCGATCTCCTTCACCCAGACTTCTTCCACCCAACCACTCGTCTGTGAACCACTGCTTGAGCCGGGTGATGCAACATCGCCGGGCTTACCCCCAGGTACAGGACGCGATTGGAGCATGACGCCCCAGTCCTTATCCCAATATGCGTCATTCGCCTTGTCTTGATCCTTCTTTCGAATGCTATATCTTGCAACGCCCGAGTCGCACCGAAGTTCCACCCAGAACTGTTGCGTGACGCCCCAGGGGGTCCATCAGGCGACACAAAACACCAGATATTGTCGGCGATGAAGCGCCGGATCTGGTCGATGACGTCTTCCTTCGACGCATCCTTCCACAGCTTCCCGTCCTCGTCATTTCCACAGGAGCCCGAAATGCTTAGGGTGCGCAAGCTCAGCCCTCCTTCTTCATAGTTCTTGATCCGGCCCAGAACGTCAAGCCAATCCTTTCGCGCCTCTTCGCCGACCTCCCGGTCGACCGCGTCAAACAGGGAACAAGTCAGGTTTCGCAGGAGAGGCAAGTGGCCCGCATCCATGACATGCTCGAAGAATTCGCTGGCAGCATAGCGCTGCGGCATGTTCGATTTCTGGCCCTCTGTTAAGATTTCGTAGAACCCTGAGGTCTCTGGGCGCACATCGATGCAGTTCCGCTCCAGGAACACCTTCCGAGCGGCCGCGGTGAGGGCGCTGCTGACGAGGAAGAGCGCCGTGGGCGGCTTCCAGGCTGTGCCCACGGCCGCGCCAAAGGGCAGGCTGTAGCGCTCGACGGGGCTCCACATGACCTCGGCGGGCGCGACTAGGTCTGTGTTCTCCAGCACCTTCAATAGGATCTCGGGCGGGAGACTGAGCAGGCGAGATGTGGCAGCAGATGATGGTGCGGCTGTGCTCTCTGTGGCCGATACGGAGGGTGCGTCTTGCGCCATTGTAGCTGTTCTATCCAGTGTACATGGGCGATGTCATGGAATATCTCAATCAGGAAGGAGAGGGGATGTTTCTTATGAAGTCGAACGTCTGGTCTGGAGAGGAAGAAGATGCAACTCGACGTTGAAGTGTTGCTGTTTGCAAGCTTATGTGCCTGTTTCTTAGGCCTGGGTTGCGGGTTGAGGGGCAGGCCAAGGAGTGGGGCAGGCGCAGGCGCAGCAGGTGGCGCTTGATTTCCCCTATTTCTGCCTGTCTGCCTGTTGCTCACCTTTTGCGCAACAGTAGTAGGCAATTTAATTTAATTGGTCATGTGCTGTGTGACAAGATCGACACGTAATTGTATCGTTTGGCAATGGGGGCCATAGACGGATTTCATGCAATATATTATGTGAGACGACCCAAGATCTGCAAGGTGGTTACTCAGCCCTTGCACCGACCGAACCGCACGAGTCTGGGCAGTAGGAATATTGACAAGAAAGCGAACCTACCAACACAGCCATCCTTCACACGTAGCACAGTTATTTTAGTGCTTATTCGAGCCATGTATTTAGGTGATATGCGAATGTCACCCCTATCCGTGCGTGGACATGCCCCTGCTACGGGGCGAGCCCTTAAGGGCTTTTTGAGTTGAGCATTCATCAAATCGCTAAGTATGCACAAAGGATACATACATGCATGCTATGCGAGCGTCGGTAGCGAGTATTCAAGTAGCGTTTGGTGTCACCACGTAGATCTTGGGGTGGTAAAGCTCGGGTCTTATGCAAGGCACTTCAGGCTTTGGGGTCGGGCTGACTGGTGACACTGCCAATATGGGCAGTTTGGCCCTTCGGAATACGATCCATACTACATTTGGTGTGTCAGGTGTATCACCACTTGATCACCACTTGCTCCTTCCGCTCAGCCTCGTCCATTGTGTTTACCTCACTCCATCTTTGTGAACCTTTTCGAGATCTGATTGGCAGTTCTTCGTTTTCGGATTTTTGTTGGCTTCAATTCGATGCTAAGTCGATCTGCAGTTAGGAGTAGTTCTCTGCCCGACCTGAGCCGCTTCCTATAATTCTCTCTTTACACCTTCGGTCAGGGGTAACCAATGAGAGGCCTAGGTGATACAGCACATACTTGATATGACGTGAGCTGACTTCCAGTGTAGTTCAGGACGGCATATGGTTTACATTGATTACGACAGCTAGGTCTTACTCATATTATCCAATATACTTGCGTCACATTCAGGATGAACTGATTTGGGGGGCATTCTTTTTAGAACACCGAGTGTGACCTATTTGACAGCCGTAAGGACGTCAGCGCCGGCTGTCGATATGAAGCTCTAGGGAGAGAAATGCCAATATAAAGATGTTGCTCCTCAGACTGTGAAGTGAACTCGTCGCTCATGGAACACCATCACAGCAGCATTAGAAAGAAAGACACATTAGAAGATTTCCCCTTGCTCTCTTGTAGTATATCGCCCCCTTCGCAGCTATCCTTCCAAATAGAACCTAAACCACCATGCGCTTCTCCAACATCATCGCCCTGGCCGCCGGCCTCCTGGGCCTAGCCCAGGCGGCCCCGGCGCTCGAGCCCCGGATCCCGAAGAACATGAAGCCGACCACGGGCGAGTGGAAGATGGACAAGGCGCCTAACTCGAGCCCCCAACTCGCCCGTGTGGGTGGCCCACAAGAAGACGGGCGTCATCGACGGCATCGAGGGGCTCTACGTCGAGGCCAACAAGGCCTTCAACTGGGTCCGGAAGCAGGACAACGCCCTCACGGGCGCCAACAACCTGCTCGTGGCGGCCTACTACGACAAGTCGACCGAGTCCGTCTACGCGTCGACGATCCCGCGCGGCAACTGGCAGGACCTCATGCTCGGCGACAAGAAGCACGGCCTCATCTGGCGCGCGCACTACCAGCACATCAAGAAGGCGCGCGCCGACGCCGAGGACGGGGCCTACTTCTGGATGGAGGTGTCCAAGAACATGCAGCCGGCCAAGGACGTGCCCATCCTCGACCAGATCTACGGCAACGGGCAGAAGAAGGGGCCCAAGGTCGCCGTCTGGGGCGTCTACGGGTCCAGCAAGGACAAGGTCAAGAAGGAGGCGGGCACGCCCATCGCTTCTTGCGACGGCTGCAAGCAGCTGGCCAAGGAGCTCGGGGTCTATTATGAGGACCCTCAGTAAGCCAAGCAAAATGCATGGCTTCATTCACATCAGGACGATAACGCCCCCGGTACACCTTTGGTCATGGGGGGATCTGCTTGTTTAGGTCCTCTTTCAAATTATTATTCTCATTCATAGTCTGCTCACAATTCTAAGCTTTATCTTCGGGGGTTATTTCTACTGTATGTAGGTAGTGGTCTTTGGTTTATAGTTCGCCATTCTTTCCTTCATACCTTGGATCTATTCTGTCATAGGACCAATACAGCATTCACACATGTCATATTGGCCACAAGCTGGCATCTGTTACTTGTCTAATTGATGTGTGGAAGTGTATCAGGTGAGCGCGGATTCAGGGGTGCTCGGGATATACTAGAGATAGGACTATCCACTTTGACTCGGCCAATCAGAACTCTCCGGCTCAACATATGCTGTTTCTATTGGGGCATACCTCCTGATGGCTACAAGAAGTGGATCTTCGCGAATAACAAAACAACTCACGAGTAAAAGAAGAATAAGATGCTCGGCAACATCCATAGATTCACAGTCTGTGTCTTTCTTTTCTTTTTGCAGAGTCGAGTTAGCCGGTGCTGCCATGGTGGTCTTGAAAACCATTCGCCGGTCACCTACGTACCTCTACTTGAAAGCCTACTGCCTCTGTGCCCTGGTGACCCTCTTCAAGGCGGCCCCTGTCTCCTCCCAACTCCCTCACCTGCAACAGCGGCTCCAACGGCTGCACGCGCGCAAGCTCAAGACCATCACGCTGAAGAACTGGCGGACGGTGCACCTGCCGCCTCGAGACTTGTCGCTTTTCGCATTAGCTGCTCCTGTCACAGGCGTCACAAACGTAGACAGCAGCATTAGCAGTATCGGGCAAAGATGGAAAAGACGGGTCTTCGACTTCGCTCAGGTCCGAGAGCTATTGCGGCGCGACGAGAAGGATGTCAAGGTCTATCCTGAAACCAGCCGAGATGCGACGGTTCGGCGCTCTTCGTGTGTGCACCCGAAGGAAAAGGAGTTTACCCGTTTAAGGACTCTTAGGATCTCCTCCAAGGGAGACGACTCCCTCCACAAATTCCTCGGTTTGGGCCCAGGTGAGATCGTGGATCCTCGAGATGTCCCCCTGATCGCCCTAGGGGGTTCGGGCGGTGGCTACCGGGCCATGTACGGCTTCGCCGCCTTCATGGCGGCCTCGAAGAAACTCGACCTGTGGGACTGCCTATCCTGGACAGCGGGTGTGAGCGGCAGCTGCTGGGCACTGGCCGGCTACTACACCATCGCCCGCCAGGACTTCTCTCGGCTCATGAGACATTACTTATCGGTCGCGGAAGAGCTGACGCACCCGCTGAGTCTGCACGCCCTCGACATTGTCGCCCGCAGTAGCCAGGGCGTCTATTTTCTTCTAGGGCCCCTTGTCCGCAAGGCACAGAGCGGCGCCATTGGGCTGGGCATTATGGACCTTTACGCGACGTTGACGTCGACCTACCAGCTTCTCTCACGGGAGCCCGGCGCCAAGCTGAGTCGCGCCACGTTCCAGTTCTCGCGGGTATGGGAGCATGCAGGGATAGACCGTGGCCTCGAGCCCATGCCAATTCTCACCGCGGTTAGAAAGGCACCCAAAAACGCGCCCGGCGTCAAGCCTCATGGGGACTCGTCCTTGAGCAAAGGCCAGCCGCCAGGACAAGCCCTAGTCCAGCATGCCACGGCAGTATCTGACACGATGCCCAAGAATCGGGATGGCATTCATGTTACGGGGAGAAAGGCGGCCGCTAGCGATAGCCCGTTTGCGAAAGGGTTCTTCCAATGGTTCGAGATCTCGCCACTCCGAAGTCGGCAGTCCTGAGGCTCAGGCCTACGTTCCCACCTGGTCCTACGGGCGGACCTTCGTGTCGGGTCGGTCCGTGGCATCACGGCGTCTGCCCGAACAGTCCCTGTCTCTAATGCTCGGCCAGTGCACCAGTGCGCCGGCGGGGCCGCTGACAGGTTACATCTCGGCCCTACTGGCGACTTTGCCGCAAGGGACGACCATGACGCGGCTGCTGCTGCTCTTCAACAACTACGTCTTGCGGCCTTTGACGCGCAGGGGGTTTCTCTGGGGCAATCCCATCCGTGCGGGCCATGACCCGAATCCCTTCAAAGGGTTTGATGGTGCAAGACCCGAAGAATGGGAGGCTGAGACACGACATAGGCTGATGGATGGCGGCATGTCCAACAACCTCCCCAACCATATCCTGGCGCGTCCCGACCGCGAGGCGGACATCATCGTGGCTTTCGACGCCTCGTCGGATATCCAGAGCAGCCACGCCGAGCGGCGGCTTCATAACTTCGCCGAGGATTGTCACATGAGCCTCGAGGATATCACTGGCGAGTTATACCGTCCAACTCCGAAGTATGTCGCATTCAATCAGGTACCAACAACAGACGCTACGTCAACAGCAGCAACAGCAGCCGAGACCGAAGCGAAATATTTACATAGATACGTCAAAGTGTTCAAAGGGATACGTCAAGACAGAGGAAAAGAGCTGTACATCATTTACTGTCCCCTTTTACCTAATGGCATAAATCCAGGATTCGATCCCTCCGTAAGTTGTTTTACTCAATTTCTCGTCCACTCCTGACAACCAATGACTGACAACGTATGAAGACCGCATCATTCTCCACCTCCTACAACCTGGTATGGAAACCAGAGCAAGTGAAGCTCCTCTTCAAGACTGCCGAGGCCAACCTCTCGGAATACGCTATTCACGCCATCAAGCGCGTCACGAGACACGTCTACGAAGAAAATAAGAAGCGCCGCAGCGGTTGCTTGTCCAACCCGGGAAACAGATGTAGCTAGCTAAGCTAAAATATCCTTCCGCTCTTGGATCTTCATCAACACCAATGGAAAGTGATCCAGCATTCCAAGTAAAGGGGCGCAATCATATAACTTCACATCTCTAGCTGTTAAAAATACCAATCAAAGGATGCGTTGCATTAACAGCACAATACTAGAAGCCTGCATATCTACGTATGCATGTATCGTACCCCCTGGAACGTCCTGTATTCAAAAATCGTATCATAAAGTCTCTTCCAGTGATAGATGCATCCGTGCAAACCGAGCAAGGGCAATCCAACCAATAGTGAACGTACTACGTGATCCAGCTGAGCGTTTGTAACGCCACGCCTGCAACACGAACTGGGCCTCATGCACACAGTATTGGTGTATTTTAGGTGAGTTCGGATTTACGGCGTTCAAGGGAAGATAATACAAACAAAGTTCTAGGCCTTTCTACGTAGTACGAAGTGGCAGTGCAGTAGTGACCCCCTATTTGCCACGAGGTCAGCAAGGGCCTGATGAGGCTACTTGCATAGCTCTACCCACCAAGACTCAAGAACCTCTCGGCCCCTCGGCAAATCTAGAACAAAAAGAAAAGATTAAGTCCCCAAAACGCTAGAGTTGAAAACCAAGGCAATACGACCATGTCAGGAGACATTTAGGCGCTGCATCGGAAACGGCAGGAGCCAATGGCCACCAAAATAGGGGGAGCAGAACGATCGACATTGGCCCTCATTCAGTTCAAACTCAAAACCACGAAGTCCCGAGAACATAAAGTGCACAACGGCCAATGACATTGCATGAGAGAGTTATGGCTTGTTGCTTTATTTTATCCATTATGTATAAATATTTTACTGGGGTATCTGTCTGTCTGAAATCACCAGACAGAGATTAATGTCAATACACGCTAATAGTTCTAACAGTCAAGTTTGCTTTTTCCTTTCACTCATAATTCTCGTTTGTGCGGCGGTACGCTATCCAGCGGGCTTCGGGGGGCTGATCCGGGGCCCTCCCTCCTCTATGAAGTCCTTGGACGACTTGTGCGTGAGCCGCTCCTCGCTGTCGTCGAAGTGGTTGTACATGCCGTCGCCGTCGTTATGGGCGGGCTCCTTCTTGACCGTGACTGTGGTCGTGGTGAAAATGCCTACTTTGTTGTTGCGGATGCTTTTGCTGTCGTCGTTGCCGTCGTTGCCGTCGCCGCCGGTGTTGGGAGTCCCGCACGTCACTCCGCTTTTGCTTTCGCCGCCACCGCCTCGTCGATGGTTGCCCTCCAAATCGAGGTCCTCTTCATCGTCTTCGGACACGCGCTGGAATGTTGCCAGTGTGAAGTTGCCGTTTTCCCGCGCGGCGCGGGCCCGGCTCGCTTTATGACGGTCCATGCTGCCAATGGTCTGTGGTGGCAGGCCGGACGCAGAAGCCCCGGGACCAGTATGTATGCTCCAGAGACCAACCGACTGCGCTGTTCGCTTGATTAAGGGCTGTAGGGTCGCCAAGCATCCAGCACAGATAGCGAGGCCTTGTTCGACGTCAGACCAGATCGCGATATCCACCGTTGCCCCTAAAAAGGAAAGTGTCAGCACCAGACCAAAACATATTAAACAGGCCAAAACCCTGGCGGGCGAAGGTTTTATGATTCACATACATAAAAAGTCCGGTTCCTCAAATGTGTGGACGAAGACGAAACGTACAACAACGGCAATACTGGCCCTAAGAGAACGATCGTGTCAGTATGCAACATGCAATGGCCGGTTGTTGAGAGATGCAAAACTTACACGCAGGCCATGCCAAGAATGGGGACAAGTGAGTACTTGATACTCTTGCGCATCTGCAGCCCCATGATCATGTGGAGCGGGAGCAGCGCAAAGGTGAAGTCGCAAAGCACGCTGAAGGCACTGTAGAGGTAGGTGAGGGCCGCGATGATGGACGGCGAAACGCATGTCCCCGGGTTGTCCTTGTCCCAGAAGTAGTAGAGTGGCTGGCACTGCAGGAGCGTGACGAAGAAAAAGACGACGCCGGTGATGACGGAGAGAAAAAGGACGACATAAATGATCCACTTGTGGACTTTGACGACGGTGATGCGCAGAAGGAAGATGCCAATCGATATTTTCGAGGCGATCATAGTGATGCAGTACCATATGTAGCAGAACCACCAATACTATAGATTTGAGTAAGCATATAATCTAGAAGACTGGTCGTGGCAGAGCATGAGCTCCGACGGAGGGTTGGACGAACCTTCATCGCCTCCTGGATGTCCAACTTAGCAAGATCCTTATGGTGCCGTCCGGTTCCATAGTGGACTCCTGTAAGCGCCGACGAAGTGAACAGAACAAACGAAACCTAATCATAGCCTCTTAGTTAGCGGTCGCTCTTCTGAAGGCGTTTCGAAGGGATTGCCATAAGCCATAGCTTACCGTTGCGAAGACCATAACTCCGTCATCCAACCCAAACGCTCTGAGGATAAAAACGCGCGTGTAGCATCGAAGGGCAACTGTGGTGACGGCCAGTGCTAGCAAGGCAATGCAGACGGCCTGCAGCTCGGGGCCGCGATTCGGGATATCGACGCCGTCAGCCATGGCTGCGGATTGGGTGCTGGCTTGAGGGTTGCTCGTCTCCTCTTTGTAAGCTGGCGTGATTACATAACATAAGAACCGTAGGCTCGGGATCTCAAAAGGGACGTCAAAAGGAACCAACGAGTCAGTCAAGACCCTCCTTTAAGGCATTTTCAAAGTTGGAAAAAACCCGGAATACAACGAAGGGGTCCCGTCCGTTTTGGGAAGACGCTGGTGTCCTGGATTCTTGCCCCAGACCCATACCAAGCACGAGGGTCTTGTTATCCCCGATTGCTGCATTGCATATGCGGAATAACGGATCCAGTGTAATGAAAAGCTCGTCCAGGAAATGGATCGACCACACCCGGTTTTGGTAGCAGTTCGAGGGCGACAGTACCTTGCGTCACTGCAGCTGAGCGTTAGCGTCGAGCCGAGGCCGGTGCCATTGCTGTTTCTGGGGATAGCGGCAGAGCACTAGTATACCCATTGTATATTCTTCCAATCGAGCCAATCGGGGATAGCTCCAGCGAATGAGACAACGGGCTTTCGTTCCCTATAGTGGAACCTATCTCGGGCCCCAGCTTGGGGACCTGGACTGTGGCAGGTTGCCCCCTGAAATAGTCTGTAACGATCCGGCACTGAGACAAGACCTATTTCCGGGAGTTCTTGGTAAGCGGGTTTCTCAGCATTTCCGTTTGCAGCCGGCTGCAGAGTGGTTGATCTGGCCCTTGGCCAGAACATTCACTGACAGCAGTCATTGTTTTGCCTGCCGATCTTGATGTAGCTACATCGTATTGTCAGAAACGGACCGGGTTCGGTACTTGAGTGCCGATGTCCATAGCTATGTGCACATAAATCATGCATCTATGTGCCCAATGGTTCCATCAATGACGAACCCGAGACTCAGCGAAATGGCGCAAGCATTCGTCGTAGCGTAAACAGATGTGACGCTGTAAATGCCTGTACAGCCCAAATCGACCAAAGATCCACACATCTATCAAGATGCATTGTTTGTGACCGCCGGTAGCAAATGAGACTTGCCTGTGCCAATGATCTGGGTGAGGAGCCGTGAAAGCACGGCGGGGTCCGCTAAGTTGAGGTTCCGCTCGCCTCGACGACGCGTCCAGGTAGCCCTGACAGTAGCTCAACGCATACAGGAACGAGCTCGCTGCTTGCCCCCCTAGTGCCGCAGTCTAGTCGCTGCAGGCCGGCGAGAGCATGGTGCATGGATCTGAACACACAGCCGGATAAGCACCTTTTTCTGGATGGTTGGCACGCACACATAGGCAAGGATTTTCAACATGTACGTGGTATGCAGCTTCAAGGAGGGGCAGAGTATATGATAGAGTTCAAGTCTGTCGAGAGATCAGCATGTTGGGCACCAGCGAGACTTTCTTACTTTGGGTCTATCAGAGACCATTGAACGATACAGAATGCCGATCCGGGTTTGGGAAAGGTGCCATTGCGATATCGATGTGTGGCCCAGCGTGCCCAGCCGCCAGCGATGAGGGCAAGACGGAGGAGCAAGATCCACCATTCCAGGTGACGACGATCTTCCCGATGTAGGTGCGAGTTTTCTGGCGCTTTCTCAGCCTCACGTAAGAATGAGGTACTGAAAGAGGACAAGCAGATATTTTGAATGGAGCCGGGTGGGTTGATGAAGCCGCACACCGGGTTTAGCTGACGATAATCATTCCATGGTTGGCCTGGCGGCTTGCCTGAATTGATTTGGTCGTCCCTCAATCGGAGGATATCCGACGCGCAAAAGTTCTCGACACCGCGCCAACCCTCTTCCTCTCTGCTTCTCCCTATGTCCTAACTGTAAACGAGATGAACTCGAAATAGAGTCGAAAGGGGCGGAAACTCGAATAAACAATTCAACCCTCGTCAGATTGGGCGTGTCAGGTCTCTCTGGCAGTTGCAGCGGGAGTTGGGCTGGGAAAAGCTACGCGAAATTTGACAAGAAAAGTGGCGCCAGAATTCGACCTGGTGTCACAGCTAACTTAATGTCAAGACTCAACGGGCAGGTCAAGCGTCTCGCGTCTCGCGTCTATTGATGGATAGAAATACATATGTACTTCCAGCTGGAAAAGACGGTCGAGTTTGTTTACCAAGCACCCAAGGTTACGTTCAATGAGCTGTCCGAGCAGAGATTGTTTCAATTTTGTGACAGCTAGAGCCGTAGCCACCACCGCTGCTGCTGCACACATTCATGCAAACACCCTGCCAACCTGCCGGTGTTTGCAGTAAGCTTTTACATTCTAGGCCCGCCTTCCGCAATACCCGTGCCCGCCCACGGTGCTGTGCCTCGCCGGGCCATTGTACGGAATTGCCGAAATGCGAACAATAACTGTTTTCTCTCTCTCTTTTTCCTCTTTTCGTCAGCAACGCCTAAACGGCTGCCTTAAACAGTTAGAAAACCCGACACAGTGGATGGCCAATGACCCAAAGAAGAAGGAAAAATCGCCTTCAAATCAATCAATCGGTTTGAAGAACCCGATGCCAATCGCTCGACCGAGGAAAAGTCGACTGAGGAAGACAGGCTAATGAACTGGACTGCTGTCTGTCCATTTTTCAAAGATCGGGCTGTTTTTCGCCCGTTTAGGGCCAGTGCACGTTACAAGGAGAAGCGAGATTTCCGACGTTGCATTCAAAGCCACGCTGCAATTGGACCGGTGCTTCACGATCTCCGCCCACGTAGCACCTGCCGGTTCTGGAAACAGGGAAGCAGAGAGACTAGAACAACCTAGCCACTAAAACCACGAGCGCTGTCAATTGAACAGGGTATGCGTGTATCAGATTCGATCGATCCTCACCTAGTTCCCATGTGCTTACGATAATCTGGCCGAAGAACACGTTGTGCGTGGAGATCGTAAGTGGCTAGCTAGGAGGAGGCTGGCAGCTGGCGGGTGCAGGGCAGGGCAACGTTCGGTGTGGCTAGCCAAAGCCACACAAGGATCACGTTGCACTACATTGATGCATCTCTCTCTTCCTCTCGTTTGTGTCTATTCAACGCCTGTTCAAGGGCAGACATCCGGCCCGTACACCTTCGGTGCATGAAGTAAGTGCATCTGTTATCGCCTCCATCTCACTCCGGGAGCTTGCGCAGCCGAATACCGTGTCCTGTCGAAGCGGGTTCGCGGCACTTGAGCAAAGAGCGTAGTGTAGACCGTGGCATGGTAAAGGAAGTCAAATATAGAACAAGCAGAGCAGCCCTGTCCCCCCATTCATATGGAAACCCAATTCCCTCGGTCTACTGCTCGGTTGCCGGAGAAATGGACGAGGATTGCGACGGTAGCGCTTTTCTTGGAATAACGCCCTACCATTCCTGTCTCTCTCTCTTCCGCGCTGCAGAGCCGTGCGGTGTTGCCCATCGGCATTACGCCTCAGAAAATAGGCAGCGGTGTGCCCGTACGGTTCCACGCATGAAATAACTAAGATGAATACCTCTTGAGGCGCCGTATGAGATTGGGCGGGAAAAAGGAGTAGCGTGCTCTAACCGATGCAATCGGTGAAACACCACGCGATCTGAACTGAGGCAAGAACGCCAGCTCTCACCCGCTCCCCTCAGACTCGAACCCGGTTCTCGCTGATTCGCGACCGCCAGGAGCCGGACGACAATTGCGATGGCAGTGCGTGATTGTAATTACTGCCTACTTCTCCCGTGCCGGAACCGTCCCCAAAGCCGCCGTTCAGGGGCAGGCGACACACCTGTACGGCTCGGCGCGCGCGGAGAAACGGAAAGATAAACCTGACTCTTCCCCGAGAGGAGAGACTATGCGACACGAGAGAGAAAGTGAAAATGTGCATTGCTCCGACTGTTCAGGTAATTGAAGGTGGTTGGCCGGCTGGGCTGCTGCTACTGCTGCTGATGGCATCACCCCCTGGTCCGATCCAGACAACGGCACCTTACTCATCCCGTCCTGAAATCTACAATTCGGTCCTTGCGATTGCCAGGAGCTGCACGAGGAAGCCTACGGCGGCGGCGGCGGCTCTGCTGCTTGCATTTGCACGTACGGTCCCTCATCCTGTACCCTCCGTCGGATCGACACCCGTTCCGAACCTCATCCTGTGGGCTTGAGAGATCAATATAGCACGAAACTAAAGCTTGTCGCGTAGAATACAGATATGGAATGCCGCTCCTGATCGGCGACTGGTTGAGCCGCGAAGGCCTGTTGTAGTGGCGAGCCACCCTTATGCAAATGCCCAAAGCCAATTTAGAGGTGCAATTGACACATGCCGAACACGGCCAGGCGGGTGCGCCAGGAGTCGTCCCCAGGACGCAATATGTGCTGGCGGGCTTGGTGAACGACCAGTCAGCATCGGACCGGGGCATCGGGTAGTCGTCCAATGGAGGCGCCAGTGCTGCCGACAAGTCAGGCGAAGTAGTTGGTGTGGTCTACATTCGGACATCAGCCAGTCACTGATTGATAGGCGAGTGATTAGAACCATCTCATTGTTCTTGATTAAGCAGATTAGATATTATGACATCTAAAATTTATGTCTTAGTTTATCAAATTCTGTCTCTCTGTATATGCGCCTCTCGCTTATATCTCATCTTATCGTGGTATCATAATAACAAACTCCAGTAACCAACACCCGACCCGACCCTAAGCACCCAGCATTTCCTCACAGAAAACCCCAAGGCCAACCCCTTACACCTCGTCCTCGTGCGTGTGAGCGACCTTCTCGGCCCCGACGACACCCTCGTGGCCCGCAGCGCCCTCCTTCCGCTGGCGGAAGGTGGAGGTCGGCTGCCATGTCGACGACTTGTTGGCGAGCTTGACCTCGGCGTAGAGCTCGTCGACCTCCTCGAGCGACAGGCCCTTGGTCTCGTAGATAAAAGAAGTAGACGAACGCGATGCAGATGAAGCAGCAGCCGAACCAGATGAAGAAGATCTTGGACTGCAGGTTGGCGTACCCGGGCCCGTAGTTGACGAGGTAAGGGGTCGCGTACGCGATGGCCCAGTTGAGCAGCCAGTTGGTGGCCGTGGTCATGCTCAGGCCGCGCGCGCGGACCTTCAGCGGGAAGATCTCGCCCGTCACGACCCAGGCCAGCGGGCCCCAGGTCGACGCGAAGAAGAAGATGTAGAGGCAGACGAAGGCGATGCCGGCCTTCTGCGCCTCCACGTTGTGGACGATAATGTTGCCGGCACCGTCCTGGCTTGTCGTCGTGGTGCCGAGCATGGCGACCAGGAACTGACTAACACACATACCGACGGCACCCCACAGCAACAGGGGTCGACGACCGAACCTATCTACAGCCCAGAGACCGGGGAGGGTCGAAACAACGTTGATGCAGGACGTGATCATCTGGATGGTGAAGGCATTGGTGATGCCCGAGTTCTTGAAGTACTGTTGACAAGTGGGGTCAGCTTTGGTTCTCGACAGATTACGAATCAGTGTATAAGGGTGTATGGCTTACCTGAGTTCCGTAGTAGAAGATGAAGTTGATTCCGGTCAACTGTTGAAGACCCTGCAGAGCCATACCTGTGAGCTGACGCTTGAGCATCGGGCCCCTGAAGCAGTCGATGTAGCTGGCCTTGCCGAGGGTCATCTCGAACTCGTGGTTGGCGCGGATCTCTTCGAGTTCAACCTGGATTGAGGCCGACTCCGGCGTGAGACGGCGCAGCTTGCAGAGCGAACGGACCGCGTTCTCGTACTTGCCCTTTTTGACGAGGAAACGCGGGGTCTCGGGCAGAATCAGCATACCGACAATGAGGATGATGGCCCAGGCGAACTGCACCGCGATGGGGATGCGGTAGGAGCCCGTGTCCTGGCGGTCCTGCGTGGCGTAGTCGACGATGGCAGCAAGAAGCAGACCGATGGTGATGGCGAGCTGGTATGCGCCGACGATCGCACCACGAATCCACTTGGGCGCTGTCTCGGACTGGTAGAGGGGAACGACAGCGGACAGGAGACCGACGCCCAGACCAGCAAAGAATCGGCCAGCCAAGAAGAGCGGCAGCGCGGTTGCGGCGGTCTGGAGAATGACGCCCAGGTTGAAGACCATGCAGGAGAATATGAGGGCATAGCGACGACCGATGGTATCAGCGAAGGCGGGAGAGCTCAAGGCACCGAAGAAGGTACCGGCCGAGAGAATTGACACGACGGCCGATGACTGCGACGGCGATACATCTAGATGGCCTTTGGAGTTGACATAACCGGTAGAGAATAGTGTTTGCCAGTACTCCATGGCTTGGATGCCGCTGATAGTTCCTGTGTCATAGCTGTATAGAGACCCGTCAGTGAGTGCGTTCTTCTAGCAGCACAAGCCATGTATGTTGAGCATAACGTACCCGAACAGTACACCGCCAAAGGCGACGAACACGCCAATCACGATGGCGGGCCATGCCTTGCCCTCGTCATGTTCGGGCTTTCCCGGGAACCGCACCATTTTGACCTATAGTTCAATGGAGACAGGGTGTTTGGTAATGATATAGATATACCGAAGAGTGATCCTTGAGAGACCCGGTGCTGAAGCTGTCAAACAATGGCGGGAAACATCCAGGCTTTATATAACCGCATTTGACTAGGCCAGGTGTGTGCCAGACATGAATCCTGCAAGGTTCCATCCAGCGAGGACATGGCCTGCAAGGCTACCTGGCTCATCATAGCGGCACCACCACGCGCACACTACAGGGAGGGTGGCAGTAAGCTTGTTCCTCCCTCCATCCAGTCTTTCCATCATCTCCAGACCAGGAACTGGGGCAACGAGCTCTAGAACTCTAGTCCGGGGTATAGCTCTGGAGCCCCGGATTCGCGCTACATAAGGTGCTATATCGGCGGCATTGTGGATGCAACATAGCAAGCAGCATGGTAGTTCCGCGGGGAGAAGACCAAAGAGGAGCCAGCTTAGCCTCAAGAGCAAAAGAGCTGAGTGCTGTCGATCACGCGGGCTTGCAGGAATGGACGCGGCCGGACCGATTTCTGTCTGCATAGTCCCCTTCCTCCAGGGTAATTGGAGACCCGTCACGGTCCTGGATGGGTAACACCAGAAGAGGAGAGACCAATGGGCGGGCAGGGACTATGAGTCGGTCAGTGGAACCTGGAGTAGGCGCCAGGCTCAAGACGGCCTAGCTCTCTCTCAACAACATTGCGACACAGTCAGTGTAGGTTGTCAACCTCAACACCCATATCCTTCGCTCATTACTCAAAGCGCATGTCATTTGAAGCAAGGCATGCATATCATGCTACTCCAGAAACACTTCTGTCAACCGGATCATGTCAGTGAAAGCAAGACAACCAACCAACAGAACCATGATCACCACACCAGACAAGCGGGTATCGGTTGCCGTGACGCGGGAGAGAAACATACCATCTTCTCCCTAGCTCTAGGACGGCACCGGACAGAACGAGCTTAGAACAAGCTTAGATCCTGCCCTAAGCATTTTCACTGAACACTTACTACTCAGTGTCTACCGCAATCCACCTCACGGTCCATACGTAGTTGCAAATCAGTAGTCAGTTCCTTGGGCTTAGCCATAGTAACTTACATCCATAGCTGCGAAAGTAGCTGAACAGCAGTGTTGGACGAACAGGTTGGATGTTTCTAGTACGATTACTGCTCCATTCGAACCTGGTGCTTACCTCGCGAGGCAAAAGTGCCAAGGTACCATGGAGTGCTTGATTTGGACTGACAAGGGGCAAATGCGCGATGGAAACAGCGACCAATCCGTGCCACGCAAAGCTTATTAGGGTGCCTAGCATTCTTCCGTCAGCAGGCTAGACCCTTTCCCCCATGACCCCCGGGGTTTTTCAAACTAGGAACAGAGCTGAAGGGGAAAAAAAAATTGGTCCATGATGCCATCCGGTCGGGTATCGTATCTTGGGAATGCCATCAATCGAATGTTCCGTGGTGATGTCTGGAGGAGAAGCCTTGAAACAACGAAGCGTCCAGTAGGGAGACGATGGAATCATCGAGCACCTACCTAGGTACGGTTCAGCTGTACGGGACCCTACGGGCAACGTAACTACATAGGTACATGTAGCTGTTGGAGCTTACCCTGCAGGTATCTTCTTTTCCCTCGTGACCAGCGAGATGGACTCGGCCGACACGATGTGAGCTCGCCTCCCCTGCATTCAATGCCACAAGGGACTGAGGTATTAAGAGCTCGGCGAGATGGCGTCTGCCGTGCCAAGGCGGGCACACCTGTTCATGATGAGGAAAAGCGCCGAGACCAAGAGTCAGTAACATCGCTATTCCCCGCTCGAACCCCAATCCCCCCGACACCTCACGATCTTGATACGTTAATGCGACAAGAAACTTGCGCGTGGTTGGGAGCCAACAAGGTAATCGATGAGAGGGAGACCCGATACGAAAAGAATGCAAGTCAACAGGCCACGTTGGGGCATCTCTCTCTGGTCTTTGACTTGATACGCCAGTTTCTTTGGAACACGTTTCTGCCGTGGATAACTTGGATGATATATGTTACATCCCTTTCTGATAGGTAGATGTAACCATCCAGAATACATGTCTAGGGATTGGAGGATGACTTGCAGCTGTCAGAGTCAGAGGACGCGAAAGAACAGGTCTGGATTTCGATACCGCCGGGGGCAGGGCCGTCCCCGCAAAGTCGCAGTTGGGGTAGAGATTTCCCCAACTCCTCCCCCAAATCGTCTCCCCAGGCCAGGCCTAATTCTCGGCGAGATCCACATTTATTTCCAAGAAATGCCCCCAGACTGCTAGCGAGTCATGAATCGAACGGTGGTTGATGAAGTTCCTGACGAGAGGCCCAGCGCATTGGAAGATTCGAGATGGGTTAACCGAGTCTGGTCTACTGCTCACGCCTGTCTGTATGTATACAGTCGGTTCCAAGACGCGGGAGTCGCGAAGATCTTTGGCGACAGCCATGGGCCGGAAAAAGGTAAGCCTGGGATAGTCTGACAATCCGCCGCTCTTTAGAGTGTTCCTGTGATTCCAATTGATGATGATAGCAGTGCCAGGCATGACCCTCCAGGTTGTGGTTCAGAAAAACCTCGGCTGGAACTATTCGCCCAAAAGTGGTCCATCAAAAAGTGCACCAAATCGACGGAATGACATCGTACGTTTCCGTAGCTCTGAGTAGGTTCAGTCGGGTCCGAGTTGACAGGAGCTGAAGGTCCCTGCTCTAGCCTTGTGATCAGCTCGCCCTCGCTGTAACATCATCCCCAAACCCGATGATCTGGTACGGAATATTTGGAATCATCCGGCCATAAACGCCGGGAAGACCGATGATCCTGTTCCTGGTGGGGGCGTGCCGAGGTGGGTGCTTCTTTCACAACCAGCTACATCACTTCACATGCAAACATCCGATGATGTTCGCCAATATCAACACAATACACCTGCTTCCCAAGTCTGCATAACCATTCGGCCGTTTCGTCGTAGAAATGCTTGAAGCAGGTTATTTTAGTCAAGTCCTTGCAATTGAAGCAAGTGCGAAATGGTGGAACACCTCCGCCTGTTAGTGTCCAGGCCTACGGAGTATTGAGTGAATGAACTAGCATGCTGTTTACCCCACATTGACGACACGTTCGCTATCCGCGTCTAATCATCCCTGAAAGCTGAATTGGACAGCATACGATCCCCCATCACACACATCAATCGACCCATCCCTCGCTCAGAATGGGAGGAAATGGGGAGACCACGGTGACGGGCGCCTCGTCCTCGTCCTCGTCCTCGTCATCGCAATCTCAAGGCTCGGCCGTCCGCGGCGCCTCGC
Organism: Apiospora hydei; assembly: GCF_038363865.1. Taxonomy (NCBI): domain Eukaryota; kingdom Fungi; phylum Ascomycota; class Sordariomycetes; order Amphisphaeriales; family Apiosporaceae; genus Apiospora; species Apiospora hydei. Next base: position 1,742,382 of record NW_027117362.1, on the reverse strand, counting down.
TCCTCATCGTCCTGCAGGTGGCGTCCCGCGCCGTGACCTTCGTCGCGAACCAGCTCCTCCTCCGCTTCCTCACGGCGCAGCTACTCGGCGTCTCGACCCAGCTCGAGGTCTACTACCTCTCGGTCCTCTTCTTCGCCCGCGAAAGCCTGCGCGTCGCCATCCAGCGACAAGGCCCCACGACCACGACCGCGACATCGACCGGCGAGGGTAGCAAGGATAATAAGAATGGCGAGAATAAGATCAGCAGTGACTCGGCCCAAGACAGCCAGTCGGTCGTCAACGTCGGCCACCTCGCCCTCGTTCTGGGCCTGGGCGCCGCAGCCGGCCTCGGCGGCGCCTACCTGAAATACGTCGACGCCGCGACGGCCTCGACCCCGCACCTGGACACGGCGCTGTACATCTACGGCCTCGCGGCGGTCGTCGAGCTGCTGTCGGAGCCCGCCTTCGTGGTGCTGCAACACCGCCTCCGGTTCGGGCCCCGCGCTGCGGCCGAGTCGTACGCGACCTTTGTCCGATGCATCGTCACCTTCGGTGCCGCGAACTGGGCCTGGCGCGCCGGCTACGACTGGGGTGCGCTTCCCTTCGCGCTGGGGCAGCTCGGGTACGGACTCGCGTTGACGGGGGTTTACTTGGGGTACGGCTGGTGGCTGGCGTCAAGTGAAGGGTTCTCGCTATTGCCCAAACAGATCGCACAGCCGGCACAGTCCCAATCTGCGGCAGCCAAGAAGTCAGATGACCTAGCTACGGCGGGCAACAATAGCAGCAGCTATGCATTGGGCTACTTCTACAGGCCAACGCTCAACCTCGCGGCCAGTATGACGGCACAGTCGCTCGTGAAACATATCTTGACGCAGGGCGACACCTTCCTTGTCTCCATCCTCTCGAACCCCCAGGCGCAGGGCGTCTACGCGCTCGCCAACAACTACGGTTCCCTCCTGGCCCGGCTCGTCTTCCAGCCCGTCGAGGAGAGCAGCCGGAACTACTTCAGCAAGCTCCTCGCCGCAACCAGCTCCGAAGAAAAAGAGAACAGCAGTACCGGAAATAAAGAGAATGACAAAAACCTGGCGCCGTCATCCTCTCCATCGAACCAGGCCCTCGCCAAAGCCCGCACCGACCTCGTCTCGATCCTGCACGCCTACCTGCTCCTCTCCCTCCTCATCCTGACCCTAGGCCCCTTCGGCGCCCCGCTCCTGGTGCAGCTAATCGCCGGCCCCGCCTGGGCCTCGAGCGGCGCCGGCCTCGTCCTGGCTCAGTACTGCCTCTACCTCCCCCTGCTCGCCCTCAACGGCCTCACCGAGGCCTTTGTCAGCTCCGTCGCGACCGAGGCCGACGTCCACCGCCAGAGCCTCTGGATGGCCGCCTTCAGCGTCGCCTTCGCCGCCGCCGGCTTCGTCACCCTGCGGATTCTCGACCTCGGCGCCCCGGGCCTGGTCTACGCCAACGCCATCAACATGCTCGGCCGCATTGCGTGGAGCGGCGCGTTCATCAAGGGCTACTTCGACCGCGCCTCCGGCGGCCAAGTCCGCTTCGGCTGGGCCGATGTCATGGGGGCCGGCGGCAGTATGGGCGTCTACGTCGCGTCGACGGCCGTGCTGTGGCAGGTTCTCGTGCTCTGCGGGGTCAGCGTCGGCGGTGTATCGACTCGCATCTTCAGGGATCTGTTCACGGTGTGTGCGTTGGCTCTGCCGTACGTTGGGCTAGTGTAAGTTTGAATTTTAATTGTTCTTGGTTTCTTGACTGCTGCCCCATTACTCCTATATTTTCCCTTTCCCGAAACTCCATATGAAAGGAGAAACGAACTGTTCTAACATAATGTTGCCTGCAGTGCGTACATGGAGCGCCGGTTCCTCCTAGAATGTTACCGCTCGATACGGGGAGGTGGTTGATCATCCTCTCCTTGACTAGATCTGAACTGAATGAATGCCGTGTCGCTTTCTCTGCGTCATCGTGTAGTAGAGTCTATATAACAAAAATCTTGGATCTAGCTCCATGGACAGACAAGATAGGCCTGTCTACAAGGTGCAGCCATTAAGTGTCTAAGTCGTAAGGCGTTATCTTTCAAACAAAAAGCTCCAATCAGCAAATCTAGTCGAAGGTGATCTTGGTACCCTTCTTGCTCATGTCGACATCCTTGAAGAAGGCGCCGTAAGTGCCGTGCTGCTTCTTCTTCACCGTGGTTCCGAACTTCATGAGCTCTTCCGGTACGGGCTGGTTCGCTTGCCTCAGGATGTTGACGAGTCTGGTTATACGTGTTAGTGATGCCGCCTTTCTGGGGAAGCCTTGACAGCTCTCAAAGTCAATGGAGGGATATGAGAACTTACTCTCCGGAATGCGCCTTATCGTGCTCAGTGAACATGGTGATAGCAAGACCGGTCTTGCCGGCTCGGCCGGTACGACCGATACGGTGGACGTAATCTTCGATAGTCAAGGGGAACTATACGATTGATGACATGGTCAGTTATTTGTCTGTTTCCTTCAGGGGTCAAAGAATGAATAGTAAAACATACCGTAACGTTAAGAACCAACTTGACCTCGGGGATATCCAGGCCACGCGCCGCGACATCGGTGGCGACCATGACGTTCATGTCGCCCTTCTTGAAGGCATCCAGACTGCGGGTACGCTGCTCCTGGCGCAGATCGCCGTGGATACCGACGACCTTGATGCCGCGCTGCTGCAGGAACTGCTCGACGCGGGTAGCCTCCTTCTTGTACAGACAGAAAACGATGACACGCTCGTTCTTGGGCTGCTGCTTGAGGATCTGCAGGACGCGCTGCTCCTTGCCGCGGGGATCGACGACCTCGACGCGCTGCTCGATGCGGGTGTTGGCCTGCAGGTCGCCGGCCGTGTTGCCACCGATCTGGATCTTGACGGGAGACTTCATGAAGGTGGAGGCGAGGGCCTGCACGCTCTGCGGCCACGTCGCGGTGAACATGAGGGTCTGGCGCATCTCCTTGGACGGACACTGGCCCAGGATCAGCTTGATGTCGTCCTCGAAACCCTTGTCCAGCATGCGGTCGGCCTCGTCCAGCACGGCGAACTTGGCGTTTCCAAGCTGTATGGAGCCTTCCTCGAGGAAGTCCTTGAGACGGCCCGGCGTCGCGACGATGATGTCGGCCTTGCGCAGCAGATTGCGCTGCGTATCCTTGGAGGCACCACCGTAGACACAGACGGTCGACAGACCGACGACCTCGCCCAGCTTTTCCAGCTGCTCCGCGGTCTGCATAGCCAACTCACGGGTGGGGCTGACAACCACAGCACGAATGCGACCCTCGTTCTTGCCAGGCTTGGGCATCTTCAGCACCGCCTCAACCAAAGGCAGACCGAAGGCGATGGTCTTTCCAGATCCAGTCTCGGCAACACCGACAATATCTCGGCCAGAGAGACCGAAGGGCCACGAGGCGGATTGAATGGGAGTAGGGGACTTGAAGGCCTTGAAAGGCTGCTTGGAGGTCAACGTCGTCTTGGGAAGATGGCTGAATTCGGTGATGGGTCGGAGGGCCTTGCCGGGCTCGGCCAGGGGGTCTGTGATGTTGGTTTCGTTTGCCTTGAGGAAAGACTCGATCTCGGACTCCGGCAGAGCGCTCAGGGAAGCACTTTGCACGTAGCTGGAGTTGGAGTCGGCAGCACCGTTTGTGTCGTGACCGTTTGTCGCAGCGCCATTGGTGGCAACCTCAGCATCCGCGTCTTCGGTTTTGCTCTTCTTGCTCTTCTTTTCTTTCTTCTCCTTCTTCTCCTTCTTGGGCTTCACCTCCTCCTCGACGGCGCTGGCCTCGTTGCTGACGGCGGCATCAACACTCGAAGTAGTCTCAGCTTCGGCTTCGACATCATCGTCTTCTGCCTTGCGCTTCTTCTCCTTCTTGTCTTTCTTAGATTTCTTGTCCTTCTTCTTTTCTTTCTTCTCCTTCTTCTCCACCTTGGCCTCAGAGTCTACGTCCATAGCATCCTCAGCAGGGGCAGCGGCGACTTCAGACTCCTCAACGGGAGCGGCCTTGTCCTTCTTTGCCTTCTTGGACTTCTTGCGCGCCAAGGTCGCATCGTCCTCGACGTCTTCGAGGGTACGCTTCGACATTATGGCAGATTGGCAGTCTCTCACAGAAATGCAGTGTGTATAATCTGCAATCTGGGTTGTAGAAACTGGAAATTTGACAATGGGGAACTACAAAACTGACTTGATCGCAATGCAAAAAGTCGGACCCTGCCGCAGTGCCAGTCCAAATCCAGCACTCTACCTCTGCTAGCCGCAATCGCAATTGATTGAAATTTTGGAAAAGTTCTTATCTTATCGGGATTCCCCACCCGCTAGCGCCGCTTAGCGCTTCGTGTTGCGCATAAAAATGCACTTGGAGCATAAGCGCCCCTGGCCATCCCTGTCACTATCACCCCGCCATCTATCGCCATTTATCGCAACGGTGGGAAGTAAACAATCCGATCTCCATTGATCTGTCCGAACTTGCGAAGTAGCAGGTTAGTGACAACACACACATACCATTCAAACCCCCCGCCCGCCAGCCAACACTTGCGACGCCGGATACCCGCACCGACCCCATATCACCAAGTTACGCACACAATGGCAGACAAGGTCAAGAAGTCGGGCGATGAGAAGAAGACCAAGGTCCATAAGCTGTCTCTGAAGGGCAGTTCCAAGCTGGTCGCTGAATTCGTAAGGGCTCATCCAACCATCCATCCCCGACCCCGTCGTAACCCGACGCATATAGCGTCCACCTTTGATAGTGCCAGATACTAAGAGAATGCCTTGCGGCTGCGTTTAGTTTCACTACTCTATCAACACGATCCTTTTCCAACGCGGCGTGTATCCCGCCGAGGACTTCATCCAGGTCAAGAAGTATGGCCTCAACATGCTGGTGTCGGCCGACGACCAGGTTAAGGCCTACATCAAGAAGATCATGAGCCAGCTGGACCGCTGGATGCAGCACGGCAAGATCAGCAAGCTCGTCATCGTCATCACCGACAAGGAGACGGGCGAGCACGTCGAGCGGTGGCAGTTCGACGTCGACATCTTCAACAAGGACGCCAAGAAGTCCAGTAAGTCCAAATCGTCCAAAACAGCGGCAGCGGCGGCGACAGATGGTGACGAGAACAACTCTGCCGGAGGCGGCAAGAAGATCGTGGCCGACACCAACAAGACGGAAGAGGAGATCCAGGACGAGATCCGCGCACTCTTCCGCCAGATCACCGCCACTGTCACGTTCCTGCCCCAGCTGCAGAGCACCTACACCTTCAACGTGCTGGTCTACGCCGACGCCGACAGCGAGGTGCCCGTCGAATGGGGTGACAGCGACGCCAAGGAGATTGCCAACGGCGAGAAGGTCCAGCTGAGGAGTTTCAGCACGACCAACCATCGAGTGGAGACACTGGTCAGCTATCGTGTGGAATCATAGTGGCAGGCTGGTTTCCCCTTGGAGAGAGGCTCGCAACTTGCGAAACTTCGTCTCATGTATGTGATATGATGAATTATGGCGTTGCTGGCGTTAAAAGCGGAGTGGACAACCCGCACCGAGACTTGGAGGAATGATGCCTTGTATAGTACGAACTAGATGTCCACGAACGGATCAGGATTTAATGACTCTCAAACAGAGCAGCGTGTTTTCTTTCCCGTAATTTAAAGGCAGATACGTAAAGTTCCTTACTTAACCCAACTGAATTCTGCTCACCCGGAACTTTGAATCGTGCTCCGACTTAATATGATTCGCTGAGTTAGGCCAGCGGCACAATCAGAGAGGAGCAAGTATATCAGATTTATACTCTCATGATGATGAAATGAATCCACGATTCTATTTTTGTGATTAGTTTCAATAATATCCATAACCGTTTCCGACCCAAAGCCACCAACCCCACGATGACATCCTATTTTCATCCCATAGCGCCCACCATGACTAGAACTAGGTAAACTAGTTAAGTTTCATGTGTAATTGGGAATCAAACGTAGAGAGGTCCCCACACCCACACACCCAAAACAAACCCATCCCCTTTTTTCTTCCTGTTCCTTTCTTTTCGTAAAACCATAATAACGGAAAATCAAGTTTCAACCCGTCCAGGAATCCACGACCTAATCAGTGAGGTTGTAGATCTTCTGGATCTTAGCCAGCATGGACTCGAAGTCGACGTTGAGGTCCTTGAGCAGGCCGTCATGGAAGCCGAAGACCCAGCCGTGGACGATGGGGTACGTATTCTCGGCGTACGACTGCTGGACGGCGGCCATCTTGACGACGTTGCGGCACTGCTCGACGACGTTGAGCTCGACGAGACGGTTGTAGCGCTCCGTCTCGTCCTCGATGGTGTCGAGCTCCGCCTCGTGCAGGCGGTAGACGTCGCGGATATTGCGCAACCACGGGTTGAGGATGCCGAGGTCCTTGGCGGTCATGGCGGCCTTAACGCCACCGCAGCCGTAGTGCCCGCAGACGACAATGTGCTTGACGTGCAGGTGGCGGACGGCGTACTCCAGGACCGCCATGACGTTGAGGTCGTTGTTGGGCACCAGGTTCGCAATGTTGCGGTGGACGAAGGCCTCGCCGGGGGCCAGGCCCGCGATCTGCTCGGCCGGGATGCGCGAGTCGCTGCACCCGATCCACAGGTAGTCGGGCGTCTGACCCTCGGACAGCTTGGCGAAGTAGCCCGGGTCCCGAGTCTCCTGGGCGGTGGCCCACGCCCGGTTGTGGTCAAAGACCCGGTCGTGGTCCTGCTTCAGGTAGTGCGGGATCTGCTTCTCGTCGGACATCTTGCGCCAGGCACTGTCCTTGTGCGACGATGGGGATGGGGATGAGTCTTTGTTGCTGCCGGAAGACGAAGCGGAGGAAGAGCAGTAGCGCGGGGTGAATGTAACCGCAGCAGCGCTAGTAAGACGTGACGATTTGGTGAGGATTGTGGGCCGGATGATGCGGGAAGTGGTGAGATGATGTCTTGTGGTTGAGAGCAGAGAGTTGCTGAGCCGTAGCGAGGACATTGGTGGGAACCAAGAAGACGAGGAAGGTGAGATTCGAATCGTACGACGTGACGACTCTAGCGAAGAGGTTAGTTCCTGCTGTCTGGGGAGGATGGCAAACCCCTCTTGATCGTCAGCGGGCGCTATTAGTCTAGCAATCACTCTTCCTCGTCGCCGGCCCCGGCCCCGGCGAGATAAGGTTTGCAGGATCTGGCTTGGCGCAGGCTCAGCTTCACCTCAGCTGCAGCTGCCGCCAGTTGGCAGAGCTCAAGGTCTGTCCTACCTTCCCTTCTTCATGACTGACTGCCTGCCTGTGTTTAGGTACCTGCCAATTAATATGATCGTGAACATCTCCACACAAGCTCCTGTTTTCTGTTAGTGACTAGGTTGGCCCCTAGTCACGAGTTGTAGTCGCAAAGCATGGGCGAAAGGGAAGAATGCAACTCCCACCCGGCATCAAATACGGGAAATACGGGGAAAATCACTAGCTATGCGCGGTTGTGCGACCTCTGTTCCACAGCAAACCTCAACCCGCCTCTGGACGACAAAGTCGAGGCACCAATCGTCCTTTCCCTCGGCCTGGGAAAGGACTACATCGCACAATCCCAGGAATCATGTCCCCTCTGCCGCATCACGTGCTGGATGCTCGGCACTGTGCCCGCAAGAGACGCCAACCAGGAGTTGTTCCTGGTTTCCCCACGACGATGGAGCGCTCAGCTGTATCAGCGTTTTCGCTTCTGGGATGCGAAGGCTACCGGTCTCGTCCTAGCTACCAAGCACATAGATATCTATAACAGGAACTTAATGCCATGTTTTCACCTCGACTCGGGTCCCTGGGTGGGAAACCCTGTTCGCTTCGCTGTGGCCTTGGGACAGGCCGAGTTCGCCCAAGTGCCTGCTACCGAGACAGCAAAGTGGCTGTCAGCCGCCAGAGTTCAACCGAGTGCTGACCTGGATAGGGCCAAGGATTGGATTTCACATTGTCTTGTCAATCATCAAGAGTCCTGTGCGCCCTTGACTCACGCCGTTCTGGCCGACGAACGTGATTGACTGTATGGATGGGACACTCATTGAGACCCCTCAAGGCTGTAGCTATGTCTCCTTGAGTTATGTCTGGGGGAAACCAAAGCCAGGCCAGACCCCTGGTACGCTTGGCTCGCTGGCAGAAGCAGATCTTCCCCTGACCATCCGTGACGTGATGACCGTGACGCTCCGGCTGGGCTACAGATACCTTTGGATTGATCGGTACTGCATCAAGCAGGACGACCCCGTGGACAAGGCTGGTCAGATTATGAACATGGGTCTCATCTACAACTGCTCCGTGTTGACCATTGTCGCGGCGGCGGGAGAGGACCCGGACTACGGCTTGCCTGGCGTGTCCGAGCGAGCGAGGCAGCCTCAGATCAGCGATGATATCAAAGGTCACACCGTGGTTGCGTTCCCCCGAGGACCCCAGTTCCCAGATCAGGGCTACCATCTGGTCGACCAGGGCGTGGACATATCAGGAAGGCCTCCTCTCTCGTCGCCGGCTCGTCTTCATGGACCAGCAGACGTACTTCGAGTGCAACACGGCAAGCTGCGAAGAGTGCCTGTCGTTCCCGCAGGACTTTGCCCCCCGCTCTCGGCACACGCGGCCCGAAGAACAGCTCCAGCCTGTATTCCAAGGTCTAAACCGCCCGTCTCAGACTGCAGACGAAGCCATTCTCGTGCTCGATGCCATCGCTGTGTACTCGTCCCGTGCGCTGACATTCGACTCGGACTACCTCAACGCCATGCAGGGCATCTTCCACGCCCTTTCCGCGCAGGATAAGTATCCGACGGCTAACCTGGCCGGCGTGCCTCTTGTCGCCCTGCCTCGGATGCTGAACGATGCCTGGGGAAAGAAGACGGGTGTGGGGCGAAAAATGCACCTCCTTGCCTCGGGGATGACGCAGGCTTTGATGATCGGGTTGACCTGGGTCACCCGGCCCGGGAGACGACGCTCGCCAAACCTGTTCCCCTCGTGGTCGTGGACAGGTTGGACGGGGAGTGTGGGTTGGGGAGGGATTACGGGCAGCACGCATCCTCTGTTTTTGGGCGGGTATGTTTCTGCTCGCAGTGCCTGGGTGGAGAATGACGACGGAGCCGTGATTGATGTTGAGGAGTTACTTGGACAAAGCCCGATATCTGTGCCGATCGAGGCGGAAACAAAGGCAGAGGCACCGAGCGCATCTCCGGGGAGAATGTCGTTTATTCAACACCCGAAAGCCATACACATCGAATCACAAACGTTTCCTGTCCATATCGCCCGGACGACGAAATCATCACCAGCATGGACACTCAGCGACTCAAGCAACAGCTTCGTCGAGCCAGGCACCTGGGCTTCGTGGCGCGTCGGTAACAGTTCCGGTAGCCTCGATGTATTCTCACGATTTTCTCCGTGTCACGAAGACGAAGCTGTCGGGATTTCCGATTCAGAGGGACATGGATCGTACAAAGCCTTGGTACTTTTCACCGAGCATGGCTCCGATGCTGCCCTGGGCTACAAAGGCACGTCGACGATTGACGAGAGAGGCAATTCTGAGATTATGATCCTCCGAGAAGTTTGTTCTCCACCACGGCATTATGACCAGACGGAGAAAAGAATTGAGAATGAAGAAATGAATGGGCAGAGGATCAAAGAGAAAGAAACATCCGACACGATGAAAACTTATGAAGTAGTCGGACACATGACGTTAGTCATCAGCCATTTGCGGTTCAAACTGCAGACATCCTCAGCCGGCCCCCTCTCGTGTTTTCTTCCCCTCCATCAACGTCAGCCTCTTCAGAATACACAACCCCCGCCGATAGCCATCCCCCGTTCTCCCACGCAGACTTGCGGCCGGGAATGCTTTGGCCGATGACAACACTGGAACGAGTAAGGCTCATATAGGACCCTCGACCCCTCCCCCCCACCTCTCACCTCTCTCTCTCTCTCTCTCTCTCTCTCTCTCTCTCTGTCTGTCTGTCTGTCTTTCTGTCTGTGTGTGTGTGTGTGTGGCCCAATCTCTTCATTATTTTGAGGTTCAGATACTTCTCCCTGCTCTGTTGTCGTGCCACTATCTATCTGTCGAATCTGAACGGTTGATTGATTGAACCTGGCCTAGGATCTTATCGGGGAGGCCGATAAGTCTCTCGCGAAGTGGTCGGGAGACTGGAGCATGTTCAATGGACAACAAAGGTTGCAAGGAGCCTGTTAGGATCACTGTAACTCGGTCCGAACAGGCTCCAATTCATCTGGCCCCGGTGTGTACACGAGTTTGTTGTCCTGATAGTGCGGCGGCGTTAAATACTGTTAATAACTGTTGTCGTTCGTGATGTATTGCTACTGCTTAGGTGGCTGCTGTTAAATGTGGCGGGCATAAGTTTCAAGTGCATCTCTTTAACTAAAATAAATTATTTTCCAGACGGACTCGTACATGTGTAAGTCTCTGTCAGTGGTTAGTCAATGCAATACTCCCTCGGAAATAGCTTGAGCCCCCTAATTCCTTCACTACCTTACATCCAATCATCCCCTATTGGACGTTCATCCAGACAGCATAATACTAACTCAATGACTGTTTTGTATACCTAATGACTTAAAACTGGAACTTGACTTGGTCGTGAGAGAATCCAAAGACATCTGCAGCACACAAAGTTCGTGGCAGGATCGTTATGAACTAAGTGACCACAAGGGGCTGGTATCAAATAGCAGTTTACATGAACAGGAAGACGAAAGGAATCCATCAGTAGAGATTTCCATGGACACATGCAAACGATTTTGCATTGCCAATCTTGGGCCGGAAAACCGATGCCGCGGACCGGTCGGGCCACATGTCACCTCACCACGACCCTTGAACGGGCAAGGATGGCGCGCCGTGCCGCAGGGCAACAGGCAATTGGCCTTTTTGGTCCCAATTTTCGGTAAACGATCCCCTTTTGGATAACAGCTGCATATCTACTGTAGGATTTCATTTCCATTTCGCTCCCTGCCTACATGAAGAGCGGAGTTTGTTTCTTTGCTTAAACCCGACCCGAATTCATGCCGAGGTGTGTATCATTATGCGTACCGGGCCGTCGTCGATCTCCTTAAGTCTTCCCGCTCTTGTATCCCCCCATTCTGTGAAGAAACGTTTGTTGTGCCGCGTCCAACCACTTTTCTCTAGTTTTGGTAGATTCATAACTTAAAATATCGTCGGCATACGTCAGATATTATATTTGCATAGCCCACGATGACGCCCTCATTGGAAAGCCAGTCTACAGGCCTGGGCGAGCGGCCCAAGGAGAAGATCAGACTCAAGGGCGTCGAGGAGACCCTGTTCTGCACGCTCCTGCCCAAGGCCCGGGACGCCGAGCGCCCGAACCCGGTCCTGGGCGACCCCTACGCCTCGCGGCTGATCGAGTCGTGCGACGTCGACCTGACGCGGTCGACGTTCCAGGCCGTGGACAACGACCGGGCGATCCGGTAGGTCGTCAACCGGGCCATGACCTTCGACCGGTGGTGTCGGGACTTCCTCCAGAAGCACAAGTCCGAGCCCCTCACCGTGCTCTACCTCGGCTGCGGCCTCGACTGCCGCGTCCACCGGGTGAAGCCGGGCCCCGACGTCCGCTGGATCGACCTGGACCGGCCCATGGTCGTGGACCTGCGGCAGCGGCTGATCCCGCAGGCGCCCGAGGGCGACTACCACATGCGGATCTTGGACATCACGGCCACGGGCTGGATGCACGACATCCCCGCGGACCGGCCGACGCTCATCATGGCCGAGGGCCTGTTCATGTACCTCACGCCCGAGCTGGTGGAGTCCATCATCCGCGAGCTGGTCGAGTACTTCCAGGAGGGCGAGATCTTCCTCGACACCGTGTCGAACCTGTACGTGAAGTACACCCACCACGTCGAGCTCCTCAAGGCCAGCGGCGCCAAGTGGAAGTGGGGCACCGACGACGCCCGCGAGGTCGAAAAGTTCCACCCGCGGCTCCGGCTGCTCGAGCATGTCCGCTCGGCCGACTACATGGGCAAGAAAGCTTTCGGCCAGAGCCAGGTGCCGCTCTTTGGAGACGATGCCACGGGCGTCTTCAAGATGGTGCTGGCGTCGTTTTCCAGTAGTAACAGCGCTTTTGGGCAGAACGCGAGGTTCGAGTTTGCCAGGCCCGAGTCCGAATCATCTGCGGAGACATCATAATATTTTCATGCAAGTAGGGAATCAACAATTTACCTGTGTATAATATTCAGTACTGAATAAGAGGGGGAAACAAAATCCAGAACCTAAATACTCGCCCAGCTCAAAACCTTCGAGCCTAGCCGCAGCAATAGCTTCGACACATGATTGTCAACAATGCTGAAGATATTGGCATTGTCTGCCCCTATTATTTCCTGGTCGTTAGTCTCTATCTGCCTAACTCGAAAGCCAACTTGTTAAAGTTGTCCCTTGCCTCTTTAAGTCAGGGTCATCTTGGAGAAGCAACAATATCGCTTTAATACAATGCACACTAGGATGCCATTACATATATCAGTCAAATACACGCAATAAGCCTACCCTTATTATCAAATATCAGCACAGATAGCTCAGCCTTGTTGAGAAATCCTACAACTATTGGTCATATAACATTCCATTGTTCAGTTTTAGCAAAGCAAGTCTCTTCCCAGTCAAGAATATATCTACTAGGCCCCTTTCTTTCTCCTTCAGTGACCCCGAGCCAGACAGTTGTGCCTGCCGGTTTGTACGATGACTAAAGGTGGCAGGCCCATAGAGGTCTGCCAGTGGGCTGCCAGTCGAAACAAGATCACACACCTTAATTTATCGTAACAAAGACTGGCATAGCCTTACTATTGATATCTACCTAGTTAGAACCTCGGTATGATTGAGTAACCAGGTAGGTTACACTTTTGGTTTGTTGACTTTTGGCTTAGATGATGAGCTGCTTTGGGCCGTAGTCGAGAAAACGCTGCCGCACCTCCCTGGTTTAGCCCCCCTTCCAGATTTTGTATCCCGCGGTCATACCTCCGCTCAATATTATTATATCTATTCTGGTACTTGTAACCGCTATTCCCATTACACGCCACCTAACCACGAAAGTTTATACCAGCATGAGAGCCTAGTTCCCCTGCGCATCCAAAACGAAGCGCCAAAACCCTGATTGCCTGGCTGGTCTCCTCCTTTTGGACTTCCGGGGGATAGTCGCGCGAGCTGAGCTTGGTGGCTATCTCGAACTTTTGTCTGAGGGTACCCTCCAGGATTGAGCGATAGCAGATGTCGCGGGGCATCATGAGGCCGATGAGCTGCTGCCGCAGCCGTTGGTCGAGCCAGGAAAGCACTGCTGCGCGCCGGACCACCTCCGTTTCGATATTGTTGGGCGTCATGGCCGAGTATTCGGGTAGGCGATTAGCTTTCCCGGTGATCAGACGCATTACTTCATGGCAGTCTGTTGGATCTCCTTCTTAGTAGTCTATGCCAGCCCTCACGCCAACATATACGGCTATACCCCTTTCCTAGTAATCCACCCTCCACCGTTTCCGATAAGTATTATACGTAATAGAATATATCATCGTCGGCGTAAATACTTTTATAGTAATTCTTATTTTACCGTCGTCGATTTTTATTCTTCGGCGACTCTTACGAAAAAGAATTTCCGTTGCCGAAGAATAGGATAAGAATTTCTTCGACGATGTAAATAGGTTTTTCTTAATAAGAATTCCGTTTGAGATCCTAGCAAGCCGGCTTCACCTACCCACTCACTCACCACCTGGCATCATTACCTAGGTCGCACCAACTCGACCACCCACAACCTCTTCATAAAGCAAAGAGCCCGCCTCGTCTCCAGCATACCCTTAAGGATCCAAATCATTCCTTCTCTGAACGGTAAGTAATGGTCCCCCTTGTCCTGAGGCCCTGCGTCGCAAGTCGCGATGATATTTCGTCTGAAGCCTACCAAGTCGCTCGCTATATGCATGTTCCTAACAAACGAAACGAAAGACCCAACCTGCACAGTACCTCATACAAAGGCACTTCGTTTTCTCAAGTTATACACAAACACACGCAACGAATACAAGTGAGTGAGCACGGATATCATCCTTCCCTCCACGATTGGAAACAAACTGACCAGACCCCTTCCAGAACAAACAATTGTCACCAAGCCCATCACCATGGATGACAAGATGAAGTCGGTCCTCCCCATCCTGCTTGCTGCGGTCGCCGGCTACCCTAACACCAAGGGTAACGCCGGCGCGACCAGCACCGCCACCGAGCCGAAGGAGAAGAAGAACCGCACGCGCCGCGTGGGGGCCGGCCAGGCCAGGTTCTATCACAAGATGTACCAATTGTTCGGCGGCGACTTGGACAAGGCCGCCGAGCAGCAGTTGGCCGAGCTCAGCCACCGCGAGGGCGGCCAGGGCAGCCGCGACGACGGCGTGAAGGAGGAGAAGTACCAGAAGTACCAGAAGTAAGGAAGGAGCTTACTTGTTGGTGGCCCGGCATGGGACGAAAACGTGCGGCAACAGACGACTGTGCAAACCGGACGAAAGGTGCACATCAGACGGAAAGTAGCCTGGTTCTTTCCTTCCTGGGATATCTCCAGCCCTGGATCATCTGATACATTAGTTACTCATTCATCTTTGTCATCTTCGACATGTATGGGATCTTCGAGTAGCTTCACACAGTTCAGAACCAAATCAAAGCTGAGATAACCTCCTTGTTCATCTTCTTCGTGATATTGCCAGTAGGCTCCTTAACCACCCGGAGTAACAGTAATAACCCAACGCCACACGGGACTCGGCCCCGTGCGGATTCCAACACCATTGGTTTGAGGACACTTATAAAAGTATATACAAGGTATGAGAGAAATCTACCGCACTCTGCAAACGAGATCATATGGTGTTATCACCGCTTTGTGTAAGACATGTAAGTGCGGCGACCCAAAGGCATCCCCTCAAGGAACGATCTTCATATTCCCCGAGTTCTTTCAATCAAATCCATCAGCTTGCGTCCCGAAAAGGTGCGAAGCGTACTACCATCCACAACAACAAAATGGTCAACCCCTGGCGCCACCAAAGCTTATATGCCCACCCAACCACCCAGCCATCCACCAGAAATCAACGCAGTCCCTTACAGTGCCTCTACTTATGTCAAAATAATACCTCCCTCCCTTGACCGGGCCGGGGTAGCCTAGCGGTAGTAGTCTTATTCCTATACTTAGAGGCAAGAGGGTTCAACTCCCTCTGCGGTCACTTTTTTAAACCCCTTTATGGGAAACTTTTTTGTTTTCTATTTTCTTCTCTTTTACTCTTTTGGTCCCCCCTTTGAATCTCCAACACTGAGAAGAGCTATTTCCTTCCCCATGGGAACACAGCTGACTCGCCTAATGTATACCACAGGTCCTCTCTTTCATTAGACGGACAACCAGCCTGTCACCTTCAAGAGTTCTACAAATCAAGCTTGAACTCATGCGGCGGCACGCCCTCAACCCCAACATCGACCCGGAACAGCCCTCCACTGTAATCGACCTCCTGTTCAGTCCCAGCACCCTCCTCCATCCCCGCCGTCGTAATGAAGAGCTCCGTCCCGACGAACTCGACGCACGTGATATTCTGCGTCGGCAGCCTGACCTCGCCGACGACCTTGCCCGTCTTCCCGCAGACCTTGAGCACGTGCGACTCGCCGTACACCGCGGTCCAGAGGTTGCCCTCGACATCGATGCGGTGGCCGTCGGGCTCGCCGGAGCCCTCGTGCGTGTAGAAGACGCGCTCGTTGGAGATGGCGGCGGACCCGGCGGCGGATGAGTAGTCGTAGGCGTGGATCGTCCTGGCCGACGAGTGCGTGAAGTACATGGTCTTGCCGTCGGGCGACCACGACACGCTGTTGGGGATCGTCACGCCCTCCTTGAGCACCACCGAGCCCTGGCGGCCGGTGAACATATGAACGGAACCTGTGTGCGCGCAAGTGAATTAGAGGAGTCAGTCAAGTTAAGCCTTGCTGTAAGTATCGAATGGCGGCGGAGTTCTGTTGCGTCCTCTCCTTGTCTCACCAACACGGCGGAGGAGGGGTAACTTGTGTCCCTCACGCAATTGAGCAGCACAATAGCAATTCATCTCAAACCTCCTTAACGCCGGAAGAGAGACGCCGGATCACCGAGGAAATGAAATAAAAACATGAATGAAAAGAATTAAGCAACTCACCTTCCGACTGAAACGGCCCCAACTCGAAATCCGTCATCGTCCCGAGCCAAAACCGCCCATGCGGATCAACCGCCCCATCATTCCCGCGAAGCCGGAAGTTGTCCTTCATCTTGTGGAACTTGGCGACGTACTCGTACGCATCCTTGCTCTCGCTAGCCCTCTTGCGGTCCAGGACCGCGACGCCGAACTTGGCCCCGATCAGGATCTTGTCCCGCGGGTCGACCCCGGCGATGTCGGCCGTCACCGAGATCGGCGTGTCCAGCTGCTGCGTGACGAGCGAGTCGGGCCCCTTTTCGAGCGAGACCGTGTGCAGCCGCTTCGAGATGATGTCGACGAAGCGCAGCGTGTTGGTCGCCCGCTCGTAGTAGGGACCCTCGCCCAGCTTGCAGTGGAGCTTGAGGTAGGGCTCCTTCACCTCCCAGGTCTGGATATCGGACGAAGAAGTCATCTTTCTTTGATTGGTTGCCTTCTTTACTGGTCTTCTGATATGTCTCAGTTAATGATATGGTTGGTGTTGCACGAAAGTGAGTCTGCGGTTGGAGGATGTGGCTTGACGGCTATCTGATACGATTGGTGAGGGATTGGGAGCACCGAACGTCGATTACGTAGCCGAAGCCCTGGTGGAGTTGAGTCTAGCTTTCCGACGGTTCGCGGAGCGATGCGGAGAGACGGCGTCGGGGCTGGTCCCTAAAACTTATTAGGCAGATTTCCTGCAGGTGCTTGGTCTCGATGTGTAACACTCTCTCTACCTTTCCCACATTCACGAAGAGCGACAAGCGGGTTCTCGCATGACAAGCAACGATGCCCTAGATATTCGTGGCGAATGCATCGATCCCCGACAATACAGATGACACAGAAATTCCTATATTTGTTGGAATTCTATCCCATGATGGCCACGGAATACGGCCCTCAACCCCGCTGCATGTGTGGATGGATTCTCCATCCGCCTATTTGCGACCGGGGCCGGTCGGCTCAGAAGCGATATCATCCCTAGGGCCGCGATGTCCGCTGCGACGAAAGAGCCATACAGGTTGGGAGACCAGTACACCGTATACATATAGCTGATTGGCCCTCCCGGCCGGGGAGGTAGAATTATCTCGAAGCCCCTCGTGATGCATCCTGTGCTGGGAGAATGTCAGCAGGCGATGCACGTGCAGAATAAACTTCAACTTGGACGGACGAGGTTTCGGTTTTCCGAGTCAATTCTCGGCGGTGGGCATCGCGAGATTGAAGTTTATCTTGCCAATTGTTTTGTGTAACGGAACACAGCCGACGTCCTCGCCTCCGATCATTGGGGCGCTTCTCAGATGCCCACCGAAAACCACGTGGTAAGGCAGGTTGAAAGACTCCGTACCGTCCGTCAACGAGACATCGTGAGCTGGGTGGTGTGGATGGATGGTGCAAGCAAAGATGTGACGAGTCATTTTCAGCTGGCCGACCAGGTTCCCGGAGAACTGAAGCAGAATCAATGGCTCAGAAAGTGAGACATGGCTATTCCCAAAGAACCCAGGCAAGGCTGGGCCCGACCCGAGCAGAAAAGGAGACGGTGATTTGTCTCACGATGGATGGACGGGAAGGTCGCATGCTTCCTTCTTGCTGTCTGCGCAACACATCATGATTGCATCGCGCGCATAGGTGGCTGCATATCAGAAACAGTGGCGGCGAGTCTCCCTGGGACGCACAGGGGTTCTCGGTTTTGGGCTGCTGTGCGGCTGCTGCAAGGCGTGTGGTGTGTCGAACTCACATACATACATACTCCTACTTAACCTGCTTCCGCCCAGATGGGCATTGTGCCATTCATCTCATGGTACTCTCTTTCGCTCTCTCTCTGGAGGGGTACGCACACATGACCGGCCGCCCTATGCACGCCCGTATGATGAGCCTAGGTGCTTGAGAAAAGCAAACATTGCCGCCACGCAGGTTGATGAGACAGCGATGCATCGCACACCAGGCATATGCATTGTAGATTGCCCGGGATCGAACTCCAGGTACATTCTCGACGGAGACTGTGGTCCGGATGATCAGAAGGGCCTTCCGTGATGACAGAACAAATCTCAACCACAAGACGTCGCGCCGCGGAAATGAGGTCGCCGATGGCTGATGGGACGGGGCCCAAGAATTACTCAATAATAATTTCCAGCAGATGAAGCGAGTGAAAAAGGTTGTGTAATCACCGATGACGACCGTATCTCTGGGTGTGGCCCATCCTCGTTAGCGTGGGGGGAAGTGGGAAAACAGAGGAACAAACATGTTTGCCAGTGGCAGTGGCTTCGGCGAATATCCCCTCCAACGATTCTAGTGAGCTTCTCGACTGCTTCTACTGTGGTCGCATCGGCGCGAGGCGGATCTTGCAGTAGCAAACAATGCGATCACTGAGAGATTCAAGGGATGACTGGTACCGTACACCTGGCCCGGCGCCATTGGAGAACCAACGAAGCCCCAGGCCGACCTAGAGAGGAGAGGAGACGAGGCGAGGCCTTGATGAACAGCGGCGCCCTAAAAATAGTTGGTTACCAGGCGAGCAATCGTCGGCGCCGTCGCACTGCTTTTTCTGCTTGCTCGCTGCTCGGATGCCATTTCCGGTGCAGTAGTGCAATCCTTCCTTGGGAGTTTGGTTCTTTTGGATGTTTGCTTTCTTTTCTCCCAATTCCAAATTTGAGAAAGAGGCCATGCGATCCGACAGGTAGTTGAGAGAAGGTACCATATTGATGTAGGTTTAGTATGTATGTACATGAAGGGAACGGTATTTGTTTCAATTGATGTGATTAATGCATTGGAACATAAAGTACATAACATAGCCCTGTTTCATGACTTACAGTGCTGTCAACTGTGCCTTGCTGGGCTTGCTCAGGTAGTGAATGATAATCCGGGGGAGGGCTGGATCGCGACCCCCAGGCAGATCCATGCAATTAGTTTCCCAATACGTCAAGTAAACTGCACCTCATCAAATTAGCTGCAGATTTACTTGCCCCCCATTGCTTAATAACTGCATGGCCAGGCAGGTCACGCATTTCGTCTGTCAACTCAATCAAACAAGCTATCGACCAGTCGCTTTCCTGAAATGAGCAATGCAAACTTAGAGTGTGAAACATTTGGGGAAAAGCAACTTTCTCTCACTCTCTCACACCCACCCATGAGCGCGCATCTTTGGGCATGCCATGTTATTGTTCAAATGTCATGTCCCGTTACCCCAACTTCCGCTCCTCTGCCACCGGCGCGCGGGTACTAGCAGAGAGGCAGAAAGGATGGCCGCAGGATGGATGGCATGATCATCCGCAGGTCGCACCAATTCGGACGGCATGTATTAGTTTCAGAAGGAAGCAACCCTAACCTCTGGCAACTAGAGGGACGGCCCGGCTGTGATAAAGCAATTTAGTGTTTTGGTTCTCGCGCACATTTACACTACAGTAGTTCCTCAGACGGCGTGATTAGAGCCCTTTCTTAATTGCCATGACAGCGGTACATGAAGTGACCGCTGCGCCAGAGGGCTGGGTGTCGCTGTTGTCATTTCAGCACTATCATCTGGGATGTGTTTCTTGTCTGGTCACTTTTCGCGGCGTTACTCGTTCCGTTGCAGCGGTGACCAGCCAAAGCCCCATGCTCACCTGAGCTCGGTGAGTGTGAGGGTGACCTTGACCTTGTCGGCAAGTTCCTAGGTCAGAAACCTTGTTCGTTGCGGTGAACCCAGCAGAAGAACCTAGGAACGATGCCTTCCGCGCGCATCCCATAGAGAACACATCCATGGCTGGCTAGCGAAACATAGCCTCGTCGAATTCTCACCGTCAATGATCGCTGGTAGGGAAGGGCACACCTGCAGCAAGTGGGTAACATGATGAACATGGTACATGCATCTACCGGTCAAAATTCCACGCCAATCACTTGCGCCATTAGCTCTAGCCTAACCCAGGCCGCCTCTGGACGGGGTTGGGTCCTGTTGTTCGGCCGAGGCTGAGACTGCTGTCGAGCGTTATATGCATCAAGCTGGAGGAACATGGAGGATACAACTGCCATGTCGCGCCTCTCGCAAGGCCTTGGGTGTCTAGGAAACAGTTTCACCGCTCCTTCAGTTCCTGGCCGGAGTCCGACATCGTCGCTCCGGCGGGCTCCTTCTCTTTGACATCGAAGATCTGAAGGTGTGCTATTAGCATTGCATTAAGCAAGCCGAGAGGTTCGCATGCAGCGAGGAGGAATACGGACGGCACTCACCAATATACGCCAAATTAAACGCCCGCAAGCGTCATCTAGCGTAACCGGGTCACGAAGGCAGCGTGGGCGCCATAGAACAAGATCCAACGATATTACGATGTTGCTCAATGGCGTGGCATTGCTGCGCGCCACGGTCGTTAATGTGACATAGCTTTTAATTAGCTTTGATCACACATTCCCACTCGGCTCGGATTTGTCCACAAACCAAGCCGGCCATGCTGCGAGGGCGTTGGTGAATGCCACGCATGCTGGGAAGAGCACGCCGGCCTTTGCCTATCCCGGAAATGGGCTTTCTAGCACAACGTGGGTGTTGACGGTGTTGATGGCTGCTGCAGACAGAAG
The DNA here is from genome assembly GCF_038363865.1 of Apiospora hydei. Classification (NCBI taxonomy): domain Eukaryota; kingdom Fungi; phylum Ascomycota; class Sordariomycetes; order Amphisphaeriales; family Apiosporaceae; genus Apiospora; species Apiospora hydei. The sequence goes on along the minus strand of NW_027117362.1, from coordinate 1,721,727 downwards.
CAATCAAATCACCAACCCTAGGCCGGCAGGTACTTCGTAGGGCAGGGCGGGCAATATGACGTGTAGCTTTCGCAACCGACCAAGCCGGGCTTGAGCTTTGAGACGGCCCCAGTTGACGACGGGTTGAATCGTCTCGCCCTGTCTCGCCTTAGGGATTGTCTCATACTTGCATGTAAGTCAGTACCTAAGCTGCCATCATTGCGGTATGGCGTCTGTGCCTGTGCCTGATAAGACCGACCTCGGGACACTTCCAGGCCGAAGGATTGGTGCTCAAACTTTGCGCCATAGGAGATTGCAACGCTATATCCCGACATCGAAGTCCAACCTCCAAGGTGATTATCTACCCCAAATATATGCCCATCGTCATTTGCAGATCTCCTCCTCGACCGCTTTCGGTTACCCGCGAAGGATGCAAAAGGCCCAATGGGTAGAACAGTGCATGCGCAGTCATCGCGGACTGGACTCCGATGCTGACCACGGCACTATGGCGCGCGAATCGAACGGGTTGGTTGCACTTTGAGCCTGCGCATCAACATACGAGCTGTTGGCAGGTTCGTTAGTGATAGAAAACTGTAACATGTCGTATGTATGCAAGTCGAAGCTGCTGACGACATCCATCACGGCAGGGCACAGCCTCCCCTCGTCACATCTACACGATGCCTGTCAGAGTTTAGAGCCCTGGGGCGTCCAATCTGCTGGGATGGGGAATATGTTCCTTCTTTCTTCTTCTTCTCAACCGGGATGATCCTTTGGAAGAAAAGGAAAAACTTCGCAGTGAAAATAAGAGTCCTCGCGCTAGGCCAGAGTGATCGCTGATGAATACGGTAAGAGAGACCAGCAGGCAATTTCGCGTGGGGAATTGGGTGGTCGCATGGATGGCCGCATACGGGGAGGACTGTGCTTGGCGGCTTGGGTGTTTAGCGAGGGGCCCTTTGTTTCCTCTCTCTCTCTCGTTCTTCCTCATGGCCTGCGACTAAAAAATTCTGGCAGCAATCCCTTGGTCCTTGCAGACGTGCAGCTTCCCGCACATATGTACGTGCACATGAGATATGCAGGCCGTCCTGCCGTGGCCTGCCGGGGGTCCCTGGCGGATTGCCGGGATAGGCTACCTACATAAATAGAGTGAGTCCAATATGTGCAAGGTGATAGCGCATGAATAACGGCGGGTGTGCTGACTTACATAAACCACGTACATATGTATGGTACGGATGTGTGGAATTAGGCAATATCGTATCTGCGCATCTCATGTAGGTGGCCACGAGAGCGCAATGGGTAATGTATGTGGACGGCGTCTGCACTGCATCGTTGCGGCGGGTAGGGACCAGTGCGCAGAAATTTCCCAGTGAGTCAATCTGCTATAGGGACAGTGTGTATATGGCATTTTAGGTTACCCTGCCCGATCAGGTGAGATTGAATCTACATTAGGGAGCTCCAGTTCAGAATGGGCACTTCGGGAATGGATACCTGTAGGTTTCGGCGGCCCCCCCTTCTGGCCTTTCCCCCACCCATTCACCGACATGCTGGAAGAAGTCGGTGATCGGGGGAGCGGCATGGATTGGATAGATGCAGTCCAAACGATGGGGGGCTTGAATGCAGCCATCAGATCAGCAGTGACAGCAATAGCATGACTTTCGTATTTAATTTGCTCGCCGGGTGGGTAGAGACTGGGTAGAGCGCCGTGTTTGCCAGCAAAAATCTTTCCAGTGCCTGCCAGCAATGTTCTCGAAGATGGGGATGACATTGCTGATTGCGTATTGGGCTGGAATGTGGAATGGGATGCACATCATCGCAAGTTGTGAGCCAGGGAACCCTGTAGCAAGATGTGCACCACCTACATTATAGTGCTTACATGGATAGGGCTTTCCAGAGTTCTGGGATCAGCAGATGTTCCCACCCGACCGCTCGGGACACTTTTTGATGAGGGCCAGGCGCCTAGCCTGCTAGGCATGGTATGGTGTGGTATGGTATCACGCCCAATTTTTGGAGTACCTTCGTCGCCTCTTGTCTGGCTGGTGCTCTAAGCCAACAGAACATCATCGCGAGAGCCCTGCCACTGGCACGAATTGGCTGCAGCTTCTTGGTTCCCTATTGCGCACATTGGACGCAATCAATATCCAGGGGTTGCGGTTGGTCGCTCTGTTAATTGCTTGTTGCAGGGGGATCTCCGGGACGCATCTCGTTTTGTTGACAGCCACCAGACAGGGAACCAAGATGAACTGGCTGGCCACTTGTTCCTTTCCCATGCCACGACACCGACCTTGCTGACCAGTCATTTATGAGAGAGGCTGTACCGGACCACGTCAAAACCACACCTCAGACCTCCTTTGCCCGTCCATGTCCAATCCAAGTGGGATGAAAGGGCACCTGTGAGTTGGTGGTTGGCTTGAATGGGGGGACAAGAGGAGTGACGTCGAAACATGGGAGAGAGCCTTTAGTGACGCCGTTCCGCTTCCCCGGCACCGCTGAGCAGAAACGTTTTTTCGCCAGTCGCTCGCGCTGGAAAGACGCTAAACCCCTGGGTCCTCTGGTTCCTATGGTTCCTTTGGTTAGACCCAGGCACAAGTACATGGCGCAATAGCGTTCTGGAGGGTTCATTGAATGTTATCATCAGGGCCTCCCCACCCCAGCTGTCGCCGGCCACACGTTTTTAACTGCCCGGGCCCCATCAATCCCACATGTTTCCGACTACTGTATCCTAATAAACCTTAGCTGCCATCGCGGAGATGGGTTTTCGCTTGCTGTTATTGAGTCAAGTGACCCAGTATTGCAGCGATGCAGCTCCAGCGAAGGGGACCACAAGACTGGTGCCCATTAGGTCCACGTTGTCAACTGAAAAATTATGGGATGCAGGTGCAGTAGGGTGCAACAGGTGCAGCTTCTGGCGCAGGAGGTGCGCTGCAGGAGGTGCAGGAGGTGCAGAAGTGCGGTGCTTATGTTTATGTAGGCGTGCTGCACTGTATGCTGTAGCCGTCGCTGTAGCTGTATGTATGTATGTATGTATGTACTTACTGCAGCCAGAGGCCAAGTAGGATTCTGCGCCGTGCATTAGCTAGCCTGCCTTTTTGACTTTGGAGCCCAATTGCCCACTGATCTCCCCCATTGATCACACCTCTCTGGACCTTACATCCATCCTACATGCCTGCAATCGACGTACACTTGCATGTACCTGCCATTTACCAACCACGGAGTGGACTTTGGAAGATGTGACCAGAAGCGGTAAGGAGCTTGCCTCCTGCGTAGCCGCCCAACGGTGTGTGTTGGATGCCCGGGCCACGGCTCGACTCAGTACAAGGTGACCAAGGAACATGTGCGGTGAAGTCGGGTTCGGCATCTATCACCATCGTTATTGTCTTCAATATATTGACATCCCAGGTGGGTTTCCCGGCGCAGCGTCAGATGCTGAGTGAGGCACTGTTGACCTGTATCTACAGGATACCTCACACTTTCCAGTTCGAGGTGACAGGTTGTTTTTGCACCTCCCTTCTCTTGCCGCAGAAGCGCGCGTTGAAACAGCCTGTCGCCAGGAAGGTCCTTTGATGCAGCCGCTGAGCCGCTTTTCTCGCATGGAGATCCCTTCTTCGCCTGCCGCGTTCTGGCATCGACAATGGGAGCCAAGATCAATTCCACGGTTACGGAGCATCGCCATGCCTCAAATAAGCCACCCCTCTCAGGACTCTGCCTCCGGCACACGGAAGTCCCTTCCGCTCCCACTTCATACATGTAGCACTGTCACTTCCACTAGTGTACTTTTTTACTTCCATGATCAATGCACCTCTGACATCGTCACCGGCAGAACTCCTCTGTACGGGCTGCGCTTGTCGAGGTCAAAGCTGAGATCTACATACACATGTCGGTGGCCACTGTAGGGCGGACACCTCTCATGTAGGGTCTAGGTCGACAGTGCCAGAGTGGCGGTCTTCGGCACGCATGATGACAAGACTCGGGGTCACTTGCGCATACTGTACGGACAGCAGCAGCCTGTCCCGCCGACGTAAGCAATGATACTGACACGTCGTTGAATGCATCCGACTGGCGAGTGCCACAATGCGAGTGATGGGTGTTCCCCCATAGCATGGCCGCGATTGATTGGCTCTCCTTGCTCTCTGCAAACACATACATAATTAGTTGAGCAGCATCGAGGCGTGAAATCCGCGAGGCACGTCATCGGCTCATATGAGATGGCCATGTCATTCATGTTTATGCCCAGATAATATATCTGCAAGAGAATTCACAGCAAGATGCGGTACTTCGGGTACAAGGCCCTGTACTTGGAGGAAGGAAAAAAGAAGAAAAGAAGGCGACGTCCAAGCCCTGTCAACGTCCGAGCATCGATACAAGCAGCTTTACAGGGGGCCCCTGAAGCTTGATGCACCCCGGCCTCGGTCTCAATAAGCTAGTGTTGCTCGTTTCTTCTTGCCTCTCCATTATAGCCCCCCCCATGCAAGCTCCACCCAGTTTCTGGAACAAGTTTAGGAAATCGATGGGAAAGAAAGGGACCGCGGGCAACTGGATGCTGATTCCCACGACCTGCTTGCTAGCTAGCTAGCTTAGCTACAGGAGCTAGGTTAGCCGGTGGACGACCCTTCTCTGCCAAGGACCAGAATCAATACTGCAATGAGAAATACCCCGAGAGGAGAACGCGGGCTCGCTTCTGCCCGTCATGGAATCCGGCAAGCAAAGTGCGTGATCGGGATACCTTCCACCAGCATGCTGCTCTCTTACTGGAAAGCACTCGTTCCCTCTTACTGAAATCTGCAAAGCGTATCAGTGGAAATTTGGATCTCGCGGCCCTCGTGTCGAATCGCACGAACCATACCCAGCTTTTCCATCTTATTGCTTCAACTCTCTGGCCGTTGGTCCCTTTCTCGACCATCTTGCTTACCCTCAAGGCGTTGGGGCTGAGGGCATTACCCACGCCGTCGCCAATCTTGGGCCACACACAGTTCAACTTTGCTGTTAGACACCCCCGGGTTGTCCTGCCCAGGGCGGGCTGATCTCGTAGCGGGCTAAGGTGCTCGGTAGCCATTCAATGCGCCCAGGGTGTTCATCACGGCTATCACTGGTCCGCTTTCCTGCATCTAATTCCACAGGTCACAACAGAAACTAGGCTTTCCTGGAAGCAGCTACTACCCCGGTTGGGCACTCTTTCATAAGGCACGCACCTCTGGAGACCTTGGTTGCTTGGGAGTTGCTATCTATCTCCATCCGACAAGACAGACCAGACCAGCCATTGCATTTCACTTCACATCCCAAAGAGAGACCGCCCCTCCCCATTCGACTACACACACCTCTTTGTCATCATCGGTAATATATCACTGCGGCAGCATACCGATATCACACTCGTGTTAGACCTGCACCGAACCATCGAATTATATTGGATTTGGGGTACCCTTGACACATAACTAAGGTGGTAACTTCTCCCGAAGAGCCAACTACATAGTGACTCAGGTGTCACCGCATTCGAATACCCTGAAAATAGAGCTTTACGTCAGACGTGGATTTTTGGAAGTGGTTCCCGTTACGCAATACGACCCTGTTGCGATCTCACACACGCCTCGCCACGACCAACCCGGCCGGCACACACTCCCATCTCCCACTGCTCACGACAAGTCTTCGCCGTGGCGGTCACCGAAGGCTTTCGTCAACCTTTCCATTCCTCCGCCCACTCGGGGCGCTTGACCATCCGAAGTGTGACATCTGCCTATCCGAGCCCAACGGAGGGCAGCTATCCTGAATCGGCGGCGGCAGGAGCCCTAGGTAACACCAACACTGCAACGGCGTTTCATGCCCTAGGTTCCGACCACATCAGCGGCAGCCACTACCAGGACAGAGAAGAAGAGTTCGACCGGCAGCGTGGTCAATGGTCTGGTCCTCGGGACCACCGTCGAGCCGGGGACCAGGATCCGATGTCGCAGAAGGGACCTGCGTCTGGCTCTACTTCGCCTGCTCCCCAACAACAGCTACCACAGAAGTCCCCCACAGCAACAAACACGGCATCGCGAGTCTGCTCCGTCTCGCCGCGGAATCTAGAAGAAGCGGCTCGCAGAGCTGAGAGCTCGGCGGTAGCGGCGGCAGCGTCAGACGCAGCAGCCGCGCTCGAGACCCAGCATCTGTATCACAGGCCTAGGCACAGCCTCGGAACCCCCACGACTAATGGCGAGCGGGTGCATCATTCTCCACAGAGGAGCAGTTTGGGAGTTCACCACATTCTGAACCCAGCAGCAACCGAACCCCGATCAGGTTCCCCAGGACCGGGCACACCGACATCGGCAGTCGCACGGTCTATAGAGGACGAGAGGCTGGGCGGAAGGTATAATCCAGCGGTGAGCAGCCAACAAGGTTCCAACCCTTCGACACCGCAACTCTACACACCTCGACCATATGGTCTAGCGGGACCGCCACAGCAACAGCAGCAATCACAGCAGCAGCAGCAGCAGCAGCAGCAGCATCAGCAGTCGGAGAACAGCAGCAACATGGCCACTCTTGGGAGCATGCTTCACCATAGGTCCTTGTCGACAGGAAGGCAGTCGCCTGCATCCTCACCGTCGATGCACCCGTTCCCATCAATGGGGGCTGCCACCCGTCGCATACTGACGCCGCAGTCCCCTCGGGCACTCAGCATGGGTGGCGGTCGTGGTCCTCCACCGCCAAACCGGCCCTTGATTTCTTCGCCGGCGCCTTTGCTTCATCATCAGCCACCGCCACCGCCACCATCCTCGGCAGGTTTGGAGATGCGAAGGCAGGTTTCGATCGATAGCTTCTCAGACCAACGATCGAACTACACGCATGGAGCGCCTCCGCAACATCAGCACCATCCCCTTGCACCGCGAAACCCCCTCCGCACAACGTCCCGACCACTCGAGCGCTCTCCCAGCCAGCAGCAGGGCTACAGTCTCCTTCAGACAACCGCCAGCAACAACACCAGTTCCACGGCCCGCAACCGCCGTATCCTGGGACGTATCAATACAACCATCCTGGCGCGTATCCGCCGCCTGGTTCGTCGCATGGAGGGGAACACCGATATAGCAGCAGCCACAGCAGTTATGGTGGCGGCTCTTCACCCCGAGCCATCCCGGTGCCCGAGGGCCAGCTCGCATTCCGGATTGCGCCCGTGAATGGCGAGGTCTTCACGATCCCCGTCGACACGCACCAGGCCTCGCGGGCCTCGGACGAGAAGAGGCAGCGGAACGCGGGTGCTTCGGCCCGTTTCCGGTTGCGCAAGAAGGAGCGCGAGCAGCAGCAGGTCATGAACCTGCAGAAGCTCCAGCAGGACAATGCTGAGATGCAGAAGCGACTGCAGGAGCTCGAAGAGATCGAAATCGAGCGCAACCGTCTACGCGATATCGTCTGGCGGACACAGCAAAGCGGTGGGCCAGCTGGGAGTACGGCGACGAGCGAGCCGAGCGGCTACCACCACCAGAGACAACCGAGCCCGCCTAGGAGGAGGCACGCGGAGTCGCTTTCTGTTGGTGGTGTGCCCCCTCCGCCGCCTATTCCATCAGGTGCATACGGGGCAGGAGACCCTGTCACAGGCGAAAGGCCTTCGCGGCGGCGACGAACCGATTCCGGGCTCGAGTTCGCACCAGTGCCACCGCCTTCCCAACATCACCAAGCCCAAGGCCCACCACACGCTCTTCCTAGCCCTCTGAGCTATGCTGGCGCTCCGTTGTCACAGCCTGGAACGCCCACGGGACTACGACCGACTACGAGGCTACCGCCCCTGCGGATGGACCACCAGTCGTCCGAAGCACAGCACCGACCTCCCTCGGAACCCGGCTCGGCTACGACGCAGCAGAGCCAGCAGGGTTACTCGCCATACAAACGCGAACCCTACGAATCTGGATGGGCTGTCAGACCGGGCGGTGGTGGCCCCCATGATCCCAACCAGAAGGGTGCTTAGACTGCGTTTATATATACAACATATCAGCCTACATTCTATGTACCAACTTCCCTTATTTTTCATTTTACCAAGTTACCACTTGTAATCACACAAACAGCAGAAAGTCTATGTCCATTCTTGGATCTATTCACACAACAAAAAGAATTGCATAGTCGGGCAACCGACGAAGGAATGGAGAGAGGGTCATTGCTCAGCGTGGGGGAGATGTAAGACCAAGAAAAAGAAAGGAAAGTCGGGAAAAAAGAAAAGCGAGGCACCAAGAGACAAAGCAAGTTCGTGCTATACAACTTGCTCTGGTCTCTTCGGTGTCACGAGAAAAAAGAGGAATATCGAGGGGATGGATTCAGTTGCAACACGAGCAGAAATCCTCCCCGACTTGCATATTGTCTCTCGATACACGTGAGAGCATTTTGGGGCGTCAGTCAGAATCATTACACACAACACATGCCTTTTGGCGCAGGAAACGGGGAGAGTAGGAGTTGGAGTTGGGGGTGGGGGAGGCGGACGAGCTCGGGAAACAAAAGGGGCGTTTCATCATCATCATCAACATCAACATCATCATCACTATCATCGTCGATTTGTCTGCGGTCAAAACAAAACTCGGCGGGCGTAGGTTTGCGTTACAAGGGGTTATGGACATATCAGATTGCGAGATCACAGGATCGTACCAAATTTCTGTTATATTATAATTGTTTTAGTGTTTCCGGGCCTGTTTGCAAATCTCTAGTCGGGCGTTGTATATAGTTGTTTTTGTATGTATCTATTGAAGAACTTTGTTTTTGACTCTATCATCACTGTTGAAATTCTCACTGTCTTGTTGGGACATGCTGATCTATGCAAATCCTTGATATACAACATCTACCGGGCAAACGGCTGGTCTAACTAAGGTACATACACTATTTTCCGCTTGTATCTGGATCTTTTCGCGTTTGTCTTGTTTTCTTTTGCGAGAAAGTGCTTGCTTGCTTGCTCGCATGGGAGGCCGAGATGGCTGTTCTGGAGAATCAACCTGCAACAAAGCCTGGAATGGTTGGAACTGGGACGGGGGTTGGAGACGACGTATCAGATCGTTCTATGGTGTTCTACTACTAGCATGGGGGCATAGCATGGGGGTTCTCCTTGATCAAGGAAAGCGAGTGCCCCCACGAGGCCATGGCGTCCGGGCCTGGTTGGTTGCAGTCATTAGTGATGCCCAGTCGTCACGTAATGGGTTTGATAGCCAGCCCCAGGAAAAGGACAGGAGCACTGGGCTGCTGGGCTTGCCTGCTCGCTCGCTCGCCCACATGTTCGTTGGTCCCTTCGTGATTTGCCCGGGCTTTGCCTGCCTGCTGCTTGCTGCTCGCAATACAGCAAGCAGAAGACGCAAGACGCGCACGATCTGCAGGACGCCACCACGCGCGCCCGCTCGCCGATGTCGTCTTGTCAACAGTAAACAATAACAAAGAAACCAACCACCCAGTTAATGGGTTGAAACGCCCCTACTGCACGAGGCCAAAGATTGGTTGTACTGTGCTGGAACGTAGATAACCGGCAGCCCGGCAGTGCATACCCTAGCCTGCTGCCTGTGCCTGTCTTCGTCGGGGACCCTGCTAGCTCAGGCGCCGCGCGCAATATTGGGCTCTGCTGCTTCTGCTGCTGCGGCGAGCAGTTCGTGCAGTTCGTTCGTTCGTTGGTTCCAGAAAAGGCGATCTTGTGGTCGGGACGATGTATGGTCTTGGCGCAGGGACCCTGACCCATGATTGACCCATGGGCGGGCGGCTTTAGCTCCTCTTTCTTCCCCCAGTCTTTCTTCCCCTCCGGAACCGTGCCAGGCCGGGCAAAGAAGCAGAGCAGAAGCTTGGATCGAAAAAAAAACACACGAAACTCTGGAACCACCTCCTGGCTCCATAGCCACGCTTTCTGTTCCCAAAGACCCCGATCATAGCTTTTCTTTCTGAACTCCGGACCAATAGCAGCAAACCCGAGCACGGTCGGCGGAGGAGGAGAGAGGACCGGTGAGGCACCTTGGTGGCTCTCCTCTCGTTCCCTTCTCCTGTGTTCGTATCGTATGACGACCATGGACCTGTTGCGTGCAGGCGGCCAGGCAGACGGACAGTGTGCAGCGACCAGATATGTACCGGTGCGGAGCTGCAAAGAAGAATGGCAACCAGGTTTGCCTGCTGACTGACTCTGAATGGCCCTTTGCAGATGGGAATATGTGCCTAATGTTTCCAAAATGGCGCTATCCTGCCATCATCATGCTTTCAAGCAGCGTGGCTCTCCCCCCCCTAGATCCGCACGCCTCGTCAAGTGCGGTAGCATCGGCAGGAGTTTACTGTATCTCTCTTTCGTCCCTCTCCCCTTCTCCATGGCGGAATGCTCCATGGTCCAGTGTACATACAGGCAAGCAAGGGGGTGATACGCTTTTCTCTTGGATGGTCGCTGCATCCCCCTTGCCCTTGCCTTGCCCACACTTTCTTCCTTCCTTCCTTCCTTCTTTGTACCTACCCTCATCGATGGATGGTACTGATGAGGTTCCGTTTCTTTGCTACAGAGTACTACCTGATCTAGTTGTACCACACCGCAAAAAGTACCGTACCTAACCTAACCTTACCGGGGTTGCCTACCCGGGTTTTCCAGACAATAGCAGACACATAGAACGATATCGAAAACTTCCCAAAACACGTGGCGTCGCTGAGCTGCATGATCAAGATGTCACGGGTTATTACTAAGGAAATCAGGGGGGCGGCGCCACCTACATTGTACGAGCTCGGCGGATATCTCCGCGCATTGTTCTTCAGAGATCGTCCGAGTTGGGATTATGCTTTATGCCCGGATCGTCATAAGGAAGCACATAACGACAGTAATACTGGTAAGCATAAATTAGGATATACTGGGTCATAAAAAGAATGATACCTTGGGCATCCGAGAAACCTCCTGTTGGTTTCATAATGCAGCTATGCACGGAGTACAGTGTTCCTTCCATCCATAGTTCATACTGGTCATATATAGGGAAATCATACCCATGGTTTTAAAAGATTGCGCTCAGATACTATTGAACCTTTCTCCCTTAATACAAGGACTAGGTTAGCCAAGACGCTCGCCGGAAAGGCATCCGGCGTGGGATCCTCTTCCCTACAAACCTCCTGTCAGCATTTTCCAGGAGGATGATGTGATAAACAGGGGGGGCTTAATGGCATAATCGTTGCGACGGTAGCATGTGGAATTGCTTTTGTTTCGGCTTCCGGGCATATTCTGATACGCCCGTCGAAAGTAGCATTAAATTTGCATATAGAAAAGACGCCGAGATAGGGGAGATTGAGGCGCAAATATGTCGATTAATTCATGCTGGTGTATTAGGAGGTTGCCGCGGAAGCATACTGCTATCCAAGAACATGCCTCCTGTATCGTAAGCGACCCCTGACGGTATTACTCGCAGAGAGCGGCGAGCCTGCCGCCCGTGCTGGCGAAGAAGGAACACTTCTATATGTCAGAGTTTTGTCTATCCAACTTAGATTTGCGCGAGACTGGGGTTTTTGAATAGATTTGCAGCGACCGACTGCCAACTCATTGCTACGCCGGTGCTTGCTTACTTGGCAAACCGAAGAACAATCTGGGAACAGACTACTACAGGCATAGACACACAAACATGATATTCTTTAGGAAATTTTGCTCTCACATATCAACAAAGTTGTCTTAACCGTTCTTATCTGGCCGTGAGCATTTTCCATGTACTAAGCCGGCTGCAGTTATGCCTATTGGAACATATCAACGCCTGCCGATCTTGCCTCTTCTTATTATTTATGATAGAACAGACTGGATGCCATCACTTATTGTAGTCCTAGAAACGTGCTAAACTCCATCGCGCCCAGTAATGGCAAGCATAAGCTATGTCTAAATCTTTATGAACTCTCAGCGACCAGTGCAAGTCGTTTCCCACGCCACGAGGAGCCTTGCATGTCTAGATAATGGTGATGAGGCATCGCCCATCGGCTGTCCTCTCCATTGCCGGCACTTCCACTTTCTCCGAGGCCCTGATCATGCGTCCCAGGACGCGGCAGTGCTCAAGCGGAAGCCCCAGCGCCAGGCCCTCTTGGCAGATTGCTGGCATATCACTTCCCACGTCGCTGTTGCTATTGTCATCGCTGTGGCTGTCACGGAGTGTTGAAAATACTGGGTTGCTCCTTGGGCTCAAATGCAAAAGGCCAACCCGGCGGAACAATCCCCAGGCCGGCGTCAACGGCTCTAACACGAGGAAACGTGTTGTGACGTCGGGCTCGAATTGGGTTAATAGCGGCACCAGGTAATATCTTGTTCCCGTGGCAACTTGAACTCCTTTGTGATCCCTAGAGTCTCTGGTGTTATCGTCCAACTTGCAATCCACGCGGCCAAGAGAACTGTGTTGTTTTGGGACAAATGTCTCCGCGGCGCGCGCCAGTTGAAGTTCAAACTCCCGTCCGGTCAGGGTTGTCCTCGCCCGGAACTCATCGTAGTCCAGTTGAAGAGGGATCGCGTAGCAACGTAAACGTAGACTGCCGCTTCGGACTCGACCAAAAGGGTCGGACCCAACATGAGGCACCGTGTTGACTTCTTCGATGTCGGCAAGGGGCTGGTAATCGTATCCCCCGTAGCGGAACTGCTTATAGTCTACCTGCGCATTCATCGACACCCACGACCATGACGGGGCCAAGTAGTCCGCGTACCTTCCTCCTCTCGGGCGCTCAGGGTATGCGGACGACCGCTGCCAAGCCAGGCCTTCGAGGAGATTATCAGACCACAGGCCGGCCAGATACTGTGGCGACTGGAAGCGTTCGTGGAATACTCGAGCCACACCCGAAATGGCCACGAGCTTGTCCGTCGGATACGTCAAGTCGCAGCCGCTGTAGTATTCCACAATGGTTTTCCAGGCGTCGTGGGGACTCGGGTGCTCCCCGAGCGTCCTCAGGGAGAGCGGCTGCTCGCCGTATGTGTTCCTTCGGCTGCGAAAACTCGTCGCTTGCGCACCGTGTTCTCCTTTAGAGTCCTTGGTCAGTTCCGAACTCATCTCCTTGGCGCACTCGAAGTACACCAGGTGTCGCGCGTAGCTGATGTTCCTGGTGGACAGAAGCCGTTCCTGGCAGACCCAGGCCCGGCTGTATAGGGGTTCTTTATCCAGACGGGCATGCCATTCCGTGTCTCTTCCCGGCTGCGTTACTACGGCAGGATGTATGTTGCTATTACCCAAGATGATCACGTGGGGCCGGAGCCACGTAGCATCCCTATTGTAGAAGAGGCCCTCGTTGGATGAACTGGAAGATGCTGCGGACAGATTACAAAAGCCATGTCGGTAGACACGGTGCATCTGGGCGCTTTCGGCCGCCCAATCCTTTTCATCGTCTTGAATGATGCACTGAGCGGGAACACGTTGTTAACCTACGAACGGACTTGAATGGTCGGAGTCTCAGGGGGGGGCCAACACATACCAATGAATCGATCCATAGATATTGGACCCCGAGCTGCTGTGCAGCCTGGATGGCATCGATATACTTCCGCGGCAGGTCGTCCATTGGAATGCATTCTCGATACAAGTCGTATGTTGCCTTGGTTAACGTAAGAGTTGTTGGGTTGCTTCCCCATTGGTGACTTAGGCTGACGTATCGTTTCTTCTCCGCCCACGTCTCCGTAAGAACCACGCGAAGCCGGGTTGCTGGACCTACCGTCGTCACTTCGAGTAGCCTCGTCGGGACCCATGGATCGGAGTCTTGACATTCAGAGTGGGTGTTTGCGCAGTTTTCAAGCCGGTCTTTCACATAATCCCAAGTCGCGGGACCTCCTGTATAGCTCCCCAGCTTCTCCGGCCCTTCGCGCAAGGACTCCGCGATCCAGTCGACGGAGAACGGCATCTTCAAGGCGAACTGGTCTCCTAAGGACCCGTAACGAGGATTCCACGTGATGATGTGGAAACTGCCGTTGGCTATCATCATCACTCGAAAGAGGAGTAACACATCGCGGCCGCCGTCTGCCTCCTTGATGGCACGGCCGTTATTTCTCTCTCTGGCCATCGTTCCGAGAGATGTTTCCAACCGCAAGCACCACCAACATCTGTTGCGGATTCCATTCTCAAGGTCCTTCCTGGTGTGATGCAAGATGTAGGGCTGACCGTCAAGCTCGGCACGTCCGTCATGGCGGTTGTCAGGGTCGATCCGCTGACGCCAGTACGCAAGCGAAACTATCAGGTTGCATCGTTCACAGCCGTGAACTCCGTCGATGGATGGTAAGGGAGGGTTGAAACGGTGATTGGCCGGGTCAATAGGTGCTTGAGAACTGCGATTGGCTGGAATGGTAGTTTCTACGGAACTGCGACTACTTGATAGACTAATAGTCTTCTTGGACCTGGCCCGGGATGATTCTTGGCCCATGGCGAATATTCGAAATGCTATACTGCCAGCAGCGCATTTCGGGAATGGAAAAGAGAAAGTGTGAAAGTGAAAAGGGTAGTCCAGGCAGCGCCGTGGAGGTCGTGATCACGTAGCTGCGCCCCTTGAGCGCATGGTTTAACCCCAATCAGTCATCATTATATGGCCAATAACACATCCATTTGTCAGAACTGGTCGGCGGAACCGGTCGGAGGATCTCGTTTACAGCTGGCAGCGACATCCTCACATATGCCTTAAACATGGCTCGATTTGAAGCGACTCGCCAGCCATCTTTGATGCCCCAGTTGATTTCAAGTGTGCCCAAAGTCAAACGACACATTTCCCATGACATCTCTGGGACTGAAGTGATGGGTTCTAGATGAGAAAGGATTAAAGAGGCGGCTACGTGAAGGACTTGGTTCGCAAGCTGTATTGAACGCACACATACGATGTATCTCCAATTACGCCCACACACACACGGATAGATATTCCTTTCGTAAGAGATAGTCCTGACAACAATGTCATGGAATGCAGTTACCAGTTACCCCAGATTTTGAGAAGAGACTAGCAAGCACGTTTGTAGTGTCAAGCCTAAGGCCGTCCGAAAGCAGAAGGGACGAACCACTGCGTTGCAGCTGACACCTTCTAGAAGCCGCGCACGGGCCTTTTACTGCAGCCATTGGCCGTTCGCAGCAGCGTAATGAAAAGCAATTTGGGCGCAAGGCTACTACCAGCACTAACAAAATTTGGTACGTTTGGTTATTTGGGGCCTACAGGCTACAGCAGCAGCAGCAATCTGGCCTTGTCTGCACTCTTTGTCTTACAGCAGCAGGAGCCCGCCATGATCCAGCCATAAACGCCCCTCAATCGTCATCAATCCGCTGCAGCTTAAGCTGACCCAACCTGACACGACACGACACGACACGACTGCAACAAGACAGACTTCACTTCACGACCATCCCGACACCCTCAACATTGAAGCCTCTGCCTGTGTATTCTACCTATCTCCTAAACCATGCTGTACAATTATTAGCCACCCCATAATCATTTCCCCCTCTTTCCCATCGCACTCTCGCTTCCCTACCACTGTATCATTATATTTTGCCAGCGCGCAAAACGCCCAGTATGGCCAATTCGATCCCCAGCACAACCATAACCCTCTCCTATCCATTGTGGGCCTGCGCCTTCGATCCGCATCATCCTGACCAACTTCTCGTCGGCGGTGGTGGCGGCCCAGGACGAAATGGCGTTACCAACAAGCTCGTGAGTCGCATTAAAAACCTAGTCAACGGCTGTTGTCATCCCATCCCCGACAATTTCAAAATTGTCGCGACCACTCCTTCTTTCTCTCCCCCTCCTCGTCGCTGACCATTGGGAAATCGCCCCATTTGCCCAGACTCTCCTCGATGCGTCCAGCACGCCCAACGAGATAACAAAAACCGCCGAGTTGGAATTGAGCGCCCAGGAAGACAACGTAGCAAGCCTTGCCTTCGGACCCCGCCGAGCCAAGTCGACTGTCGTGTATGCCGGTGTCAATGGGAGTCCCGACGACGTTAAGCGCGGCAACAATCAACATTTTCGAGTGTTGGGCATCAGCCCCTCCAACGGAAAAGCGGCTGGGACTAGCGGTGTACAGATCGCCGACAACAGTCGCCACTCCCTCTTCTCCTCCACGGACCCAGACACCTACCAGCGACTCCTCCGAGTGACCCAGCCATACACCGGACTACCTCAGCTGGGCGCACTTGCGACTGGTCTGTCCAAGCAATCGCAAATTGTGCTGTTCGATGTGCCACTTAACGGCGCCGCGTGGAAACCCCGGGGAACACTGGACACCCCCGATGAAGCCATGGACCTGGATGTCGTGCAGACGGGTACCGATACATATCAGCTCGCATACTGCGACAAGCATGAGATATTCACCGTGGAGGTGAGCCCGGACGGCGTCTCCGACCCTAAGCTCGTATACTCTCTCCCCCACGACGACGGCCCCACGAGCCGCCCCTCTTTTCGCTCAATCCGCTACCTGAACTCGGACTTCGTCTTCGCCGTCGTCAACAATGCGAACAGGAAGGGCGTCATTCTCCATGGCTACCGCTTACCCAAGCCGGACCAGGAGAGTGCTCGCTTGGCCGTAGTCAGGAAATTGCCCAAGACCGTTACTGCGTCGACCGGGCTGGCTGTGCGGAACCTATCGCCTGCTGCTTCGCCCACTGAAGCACATGGAGACTCGCAGTTCGTAGTCGCCGTGGCCGGCCATGATTCGTCGATATCCCTTCTTACCTTGGATTACAAGACGATCTCCAATGTCGACCTTTTGGCCAATTTGGCCCCCTTCTATACCGTCAAGTCTGCTCACCCCGCAGGCATTACTGGTCTCTCATTCTCGACTCCCCCACCTGCGCCAAAGCGCTCCAAGTCTGAATCAGATGTTTCGATCAAGCTTGCGAGCGTTTCCATGGCCAATACAGCCGTCGTCCACAACATACCGTTGAAGAAGCTTATTAACAAATCGACGTCGAGCGATACGGCCGCCTCCGAGCAGGCCCGTTATGTTGTAGCCCTGAAGTCGCTACGCGATCGTAAGGGATGGTGGCTCCTGTTCGGAACTTTACTCATGTTCACTACCCTGGTATGCGTCGGGCTGGCGATCATCGAGGCCAAGGGATTCGGTGAGCCCGTTCTGGGTACGAACCGTTTGCTCCCTGCCTCCTGGACCGTTCCCCTGAAGAAGGGCCCCGTCGTGGGCTCCAAGACCTTCGGGGACCTCCTCACCGACGTCAAGCCCGAGGCGCACGAGAAGGTCATCATCCGGCACGATGACCTCGGCGCCGTCGACGTGCATGGCCTGCCGGTGTGGAAGGTGGAGATCCACGAAGAGGAGATGCACGGCCCGGCCAAGAGCTGGGAGGAGCTGGACGAGAAGGACCGGCACGTCTGGCGAGAGCGCCTCCAGAAGACGGGTCACTGGGTCGAAAATATGGGGGAGACCGTCTTGAAAGGCGTGGTGTTTGGTGAAATTGGTGGAGCGATTGGCGCCATGGTGGGCGAGGCGCTATGAAATGAAAAGAATATTACGAATTATATCGACAGGAAAGGTCTTAAGGAGACAGGGTGTGTCAAAAGTGGGATTATGCTGAGCAACAGCCTCCAGTGTGGCAGATACCATGCGCATTGATACCCACCACACAGCCATGGACGATGTTACGGGCAGCAGCAGCAGCAGGAAGCTCTTGTACTATAAAGTACCAAGGTTTGAGTACTTTTACTTTCTCGGCAATCCGAGTAAGTAGTGTTGATTCCCACTTGGATCTTTACAGCCAATCTAGACATAAAATTAGATATATCCACGTAAATATACATTGATCGTTTACTAAAGTAATAAGCATCGACGAAACTGCTGGTGAATGGGTATGTGTTTTTGAGTGAGCACCTGAAGGCATTTGTGAATATATACAACGTGATGGCAACTGGCATACATCCTCTCCATAGCTTTCTCTAGTTCAGTGGCGAGATCGAAATATAACCGTTTTTCGTCGTCCACACTCATCTATCATAGTCACCACTTACCACCAGACCACTCCTGGTGGCTTAATAAAAGCCCACAAACCACCGCCACCGCCACCACCAATTACACCTTGAGGGCGTACATGCGCACGGGGTACAGGCCCTTGGGCAGGCCGTTCTGTAGCTCGGTGCGGACGAGGCGGAGGCCGGCCTCGCGGAAGAGGGCGTGGTACTTTTCGTCGGTCCGGGTCACGCTGCTGTCGAGGTCGTCGAAGAGGTCGGCGTCGCTGGTGGCGTTGTTCTCCTTGACGACGATGGCGGGCGCGGGGGAAGAGTCGGAAGAAGAGACTAGGACGTCGCGGCACCGGCGCAGGAAGGCGACGAGTTGGGTGTCGGTTAAGTGGCCTAGGCACCATTGGAGCCAGATGAGGTTGTATTTACGGGAAGGGGAAGAAGGGGAAGAAGAGGAATCATCGTCTGTTGTGGTAGAGGGAGAAGTGGAAGGGGGCCATTCTTCGAGACCCATGTTGTGGATTTGGCCTACCCCGGGGGTTTGGGAGAGCTCTTCGGTGAATTTGGCGATGGGTTCCACGACGTCTACGGTTTGGGAGATGTCGACGAGGAGGCCTTTGGTTATGCGGCCGATGCTGTTGGGTGGGTTAGTTGTCAGTCAGTCCATGCTGAATCAGATTTGGGGCACGCTCAGGCTCTCCGAGTAGACATGGATTTGGTATCGCGGCGTGCGGATGAGTGACTAAGGGGGCAAGAAGTTGAGACAGGAGAGAAGGGGATGTATGAGCAGTAGTAGCTGGCGAGGAACCACTGGTTGCAATGAGATAGGCAGATATGAATATAAGAAAAGCATGATGTTGATACAATGAAAAGGAAAAAGGGAACAGGTAAGTACTCACCCAGCACCGCCCTCCAGCGTCCTCTCGATCTTGTGCAGCCCCTTGGTCTTGCCGATGCCCAGCTTCACGAGGAAGGCGCGCGAGCCCCTCAGGTCGACGGTGGAGATGCTCGGGAACCCGCCCAGCATGCCGTTGACGTCGGCCGAGATGCCGGACCAGTAGCTCAGCTGGTTCTCGGTCCGGATGAGGGAGTCCGGGGGCGGCGGCTCTTGCACCTCGTCTTCCCACTCTCCCTCTTCTCCATCTTCATTTTCTCCTTCTCCTCCTTCGGTCTGCTGCTGCTCCTTCATTGATGAGTCTTCATTGGTTGCGGCAGTAGCAGTGTCATCTTGTTCTGCTTTCGTGTTAGCAACAGATCCAATGCCGTCATCAATATCTCGAGTGTATATATCGGGCTCAGTAGAGCTCACTCACCTGTTGTCGTCTTCGCCGCTGCTTCATTCGCTGCAGCAGCAGCACGATTTGAGGCACGGGTGGTGCGTGTGGTGGGGGTGGGGCCCATGACGACGGTTTGATTTGAGTCAAGTAAGACGAGGTAAAAGCCGACCAAGTTGATCGGATACGTCTAGTGAGAAAAAACGAGTGATATCCAATACACATAAACCAAAGGGGGCTGATTATACGGTCATGACAATATGGTTTGTTTTACTGGGAACAATGCCTAGTAGGGAGCGACCCGGCTTCTGGGGAATTGTGGGAGGGAAAAAGCATCCATTATCAATCACGTGCGGATCTGTCATGTCTCGTTTGCAATTGCAGGATGCCTTCTTCACATACAACGAAACGCCTCAGAGCTCTAAAATAAAGGATATGCAATAATTGCAACCTCGGGTTCTACAATTTGCTTCTATACATATTGAAGGTGCCAAAAACTGCCTTTGGGGGAAGGCAGATCACCGCGAACCAGCAACCCAGTTAGTTGCGCCACGATGCAATGGGGCCATCGCAAGCCAGGCCTCCTCCATTGGCCAACTCTATACTTCATTAATACAGCAACAACCAGCTTAAATCACTGAATTGATGACAGCTTTAAGTGACTCCCACTCGTAATCAGTTAGGAAGCTATATACGCTCAAAGATCTATTGGGGGAAGGTAAGAAACACCACCATTGGAGGGCATCAACCTGCAAAGTCCCGTGATGGGGTCGCAGATGTCATGGGAGGATGTATGAGTAATTACAACAACATTATTATCTTGTTCTTTGTAGGATAAGGCAAACGTGGCCCCCCGTGCCTAGCCCGCCCTGGTTGGAATATAAAGTGTTTCCCTTGGTCTATAGCACGTAACCACCAATGCCAACGCAGGTCCATTCGCGCACCCCCATCCCCTCTTCCAGCTCGACGCACCACCAGAGCGCCTCCTTGGCCTTGTCCACCTGCCCGCTCTCTTCGTGGGCCCGCGCCAATGCGAACCATGCGTCCGAGTAGTTCCACCCGGTCCCCAGCTTGGTCAGCGTGGTCAGCAGACCGTAGGCTCGGTCTCTGGCCGCGAGACGGTCCACGAGCGGCAGCGAGACGGCCTTGTACGGCGCGGGCAGCTCCTCGATCATGGAAGGAGACGCGTGCCGGTGGTCAGTAACAGGGCCGGCACCCTTGCTGGCATGCAGAATTGAGTCACCGGTGTTATTGCCGCCGAGTCCCAGCGTAGTGGTCGGAAGCGTTGGCATGTCGCGATGGGGAAGCATCTTGGGGTCATGTCCCCGGAGTTCAGGTTAGCTGGCTCGCCATCCGGTAGAGTCATCTCCGGGATGGTAGGAGTGGGTAAGAGCTTCTGCCCGTAGATGTCGAGGAGGATGTTGGACAAGCCCACGATGGCTGCAGGGTGGTTGGGATAATGCATCAAGGCCTCTTCGAACTGCGCTCGAGCCTTGTACGGCGCACCCTCGCCCACGAAAAGATAGGCCATCTAGATAATACGTTAGTATCGCCAGCTATCACAAGGTTCCGGCAAAGGATGAAACTTACCTCGGACCGCACATCACTCCATAGCTCCTCGACGCTCTTCTTTCCACCCCAGCCAGGATGGGTGAGCGAAATCGCGTTGGTGGTGTCCTTGGCGATCTCCGCTTGCAGACTGTCCACCAGCTTTTTCGCTTCCTCGAGGGCTCCGTGGGAGTCTTGCCACATATCCGCCCGTCGGTAAAACCCAGCAATCATCAGCCACACCTTAATGAGACAGCCGAGTCTTTGCCTGTCCACCTGTGCCTTAGGGAAGTGGATAGCAGGGAGCGTGTTGGGCGCCGAGAGTGACTCGAGGATCACAGCTTCCTCGCCTACCGTCGAGGCCTTCGCGGAGGTAGTGGAATCGTATCTTTGCAAGCCCCGCCCTGCCGAAAGGGACTGCGAGCTCGAGATGTGGTTTTTGCTGCTCCAAGAAAAGAAGTCAGGCCGTTCGCCGGCCGGTGTCTCCCCCAAGGGCGTGAAGTATGCATCGCCGTCCAAAACTGACGGCATCTTGGGTACGGGTGGTTCACTGTTGCTGGTCGAGCGTTGGACGGAGCCAGTGCTCTCGCGTTTCTTCCTCAGGCTGTTACCTCGCTTGGTGGAGCCGCTTCTGTGCCGGCTACGGACGCTGCCCGACGACTTCCAATCAGAAGAATCGCCATTTTCCTTTGTGACCTGGATGGTTGGCTGCGCTGCAGCAATAGCGCTGCCGGCAGTCTGAGGCCTGCTGGTTTCGCCTTCAGCCACACTCGCGCGGCGCGCGGTCCTGGACTTGGTGCTGAATATGCTAGCTCTGCGAGTTTGCACCTTCTCGTCAGCGCTTTTGGGGCCGGAAACTGAGTTTCGTCGTTCAGCAGATGGTAGGCTCGGTTGCATGCTGCCAAAGAGCCGGGTATACAGAACTAGCAGCTCATGGCTGGCGTTCACAGCAACCTCCGGGCCCTCCAACAGCTCGAGCAGTGCAAGCTGGGTCATCTTGATTTCTACAATGCCTTCCTTCTCGATGTCGTCCATGTCGTCCACTAAGCCGTGCGTCTTGGCGTTTCCTTCCACCTCATTAAGATGCTCGCTTCTATAAGCACCCCCATCCAGATTTTCAGATCCGAAGAGGACCGTGGGATCATCAAATTGCTCAAAAGCCCCTTCACAGGCCCGGGCAGCCATGACATATTCTTGCCTTGCGCTCAAAAGAAGTGCGAGCAAGTGCCACAGTGGAATCAGCGACCGTTCCCGCCAGTAAGCATCTGATGGAGATCCCTGGTCTCCCGCCTTCTTGTTGGACATGAGCGCAGCCTTGACGAAGTCGATGGCAGCGCTCAGCTTGCGCTGTTCCGCTAGTAACAAACCGAGCGCGAATAGAGTCCTGACATCGGTAGGATTACCTGTTTCGGGGGAGAGGGACTTCTGGAAACACCGAATAGCTTTCTCTTGCGCCTCAGCTCGGACGACTGCGCTGTACGTCTTCCGCGACCATTGGGCCTGTGACAGTCCAATAGCCTGCCACGCCAAGGCATTGACATGAGCCGGTATCCTGGGGTGCAGGGGTTCGCTGTCTTCGGTCTCCTCCGTTAGGGTGGGAATCTGCTCATCGAGTTTGGGGAGCGGTCCTGGCAGTTTCTCAAGCATCTCTTCCAGCTCCTCGCCGAGCTTCCGAGCCTTTTCGGCTTCGTCCGCGAACCCGTATTTACACAACGCTGTGATTGCTCTAGAGAGTGTTTCAAGCACAGTCGCATCGTCGTCCAAACTCGGCTCGGGATGCCCTGTTTTGTCGACGCGCGCCTTCCCTTTCTTCACGATCTCCAGATAGGAATCAAGAGCTTTAAATGCCAGGTCGAAATCTGCCACAGCCAGATGAACTGTGAAGAGGTGGCGAAGGATTGCAGTTGAATGGAAGGTCTTCGTGGCGGCTCTGTAGAGTATATCAAGGACGCCACGGCTGAGTCCTTCCTTCCCACCATGCCCCAGGTCATGCTCGTCCCAATCCCGTCCGCCGAGAATGGTCCAGTTAACCATGACTGTTTGGACGAAAAGTTCTACCTCCTCTCTCTCCTCATCGGCGCGAGGGAATGTTGTTTCGGTCAAAAGGAGAGCTTCGTAGGCTGCTTCAACCTTCTTCAACTCCGTCCTCAGCTGATTCTTGGCTGACGCCTCATCATCGGGCGCTTTGTCGACAAAGCCGGTTGGGAATGGCAGATCCTGGCGAAGGATGGCCGAAATGGCGCCATAATACTCGTACCAAACCCTTCTTCTAGGCACAGCATCACGGAATCCTTGACCGCCTGTTACCGAAGTGGTTGGAGTCCTCGAAGTATCCCAGTAGGTGGCCCAAGTGCGGAAAGGTGCAAGGCTATTTGGGTCTTCCAGTGTTTTCTCGCCTTGTTCCAAGGACTGCGCGTGCAGCATGCAGTATTCCGTCAGGAAGAGTTCAGCCCAAAACTGCAACTCCTTGCGCCCCTTTCCCCTTCCCAGATCTTCGACAACGATGGCAGCGATGATTCGAACACAGCCAGGGCAGGGGGTCGCTCATTGTCCCGAGAAAGACAGTTGGCTTTTAGGTAGGTTGCTTTCAGAGCACACACTTTTGTCCATTCTGAGGTGGCGGTCTCGGAAGATTCGAACTGCGAGTACCCCTGGTCCGAGCCTTCATGCAGCTGAGCAGCAGCGGTACTGTAGTCGCTCAAGGCCCAATACGTCCACCCGATGCAGACCTGCGCTTGGAATCTGTCCTCGAGGTGGGTGCTCTCTCCGGCAAGTGCGGACTGTAACTTCTGTAGCTGTTCTGTAATCGCTGCGTTTTCGGGTAACGCTGTCGTAGGACGCGAGGTCTGTTTATCCTGCTCTTTCGTTATGGCGCATTCGGTCTCGGCTGTCGTGGCGAGGCCTAGAGCAACAAGGTGGTCAGAAGCTGGGTTACAGTGACGACAGGGGCTATATTGATATTGGGGGCATCCTACATGACCTGCTGGGAGCGTGTTTGCGGACTTTGCGCACCAGCTCGGGCACAGCGTCCCATCTGCCCTCGCAGCGAGCATCGTCGAGAAGTGCAAGGTATCTCTCCCCTTTTACGGGGTTCTGAGGGTTTCGTCTTGTCAGCGCCTGTCGTGTCGACAGCAAGGGCGGGCAGGGGGAACAACTGACACTCATTCTGGGCAAGAGCGTGCGTCAGAGGCGCTAGAAACAGCAGCGTGAACTTGGACCAGGGCTATTGGGCAATTCAGGGCGCAAACAACATGTCGCTCTCGCCGCAAAAGGAAGAAGAGGAGGAGCAAGGCGGAAAGAAGGAGCAGGAACGGCAGTGGCCAAATCAAAAGGAATTATAACGTGCTGCAACAAGTCGGTAACAGAGGAGCAGGTCAGAGGAAGCTCTCTCCTTGAAGCAGCATGTCCAGTAATCTGATCCAATGATTGACAGGTTGACACTGACCGACCCGGGCGCCGGGGGCAGGAATTAATGTTCCAACCTAACCTATCATGGACAGGGATGGCGCACGTTCAATGGAACAAGAATTGGGTCACCGTTCAGGGGGAGGGGCAGGGGACTTTGGACGCTGAGAAGCCTCACTGTGGCTGGTGTCTGCTTACGTAGCTACTGAGCTAAAGAAAGCTAAGTATGTACCCAGGTACACCGATACACCAGACCTAGACTGCGTCTCGGCTCGCTATCGATTGAGGGGGCTCCACTAAAAGTTCAATTGAATCAAACGAAACTTCGATGACTTCGGATGGGCAATATCCCCGACCTTGATATCGTAAATTGTCTGCTGCTACTGCTTGGCTGTCGTCTCTTTCCGCCATACGAGATCTCACCCTCACAGCAACGAGACTCGGATTGATCAGGGTGTTATTACGGAACTAACCTTGAGGCTCTCGCCTAACTTTCGACGACCGACCGTTGAGCTATCATGTCGCTGGTGTCATTGCCCCCAGAGCTACGGTCTCTGTGCCGGAAGTTGACTGCCACCAAACCAGACCAGCTTCTCTCTCTGCTGCCGTCCCTGCTCAAGGATATCCAGCGCTGCCAAGGTCCACTCTCGGCGCCGCAAGAGGCTAAGGCCGGCGCAAACTCAACCGAAGCGGCCGTGTTGGTGCATAAGCTCCGTACTCAGATCACGACCCTCCTCAATGGCAGGACTATTGAGGGCCGCTTTGCGGGTGTTGCTCTGGTCAAGGCTTTCATCGAGACCGGTGGCTGGGAATGCCTCCGCGCTTCAGATGCTTGGGTGAAAGGACTCTTGTCAATTTTGCAGGTTGGTCACAGATCCCTCTACGCGCCCCTGATTCCATCCACTGACTTTTCTTAGAAACGTGATCCTGTTATTACAAAAGAGCTATGTGTTGTGACTCTGACGAAAGTTTATGTGATGCTGCAAAGCTATCAAACACTGATACGCGAGATCGCTACGCCAACTCTGCCAACCTTTGCCCAAGCGTGTCTGGGAATCCTGAAACCCCCAAGCTCCAGCAAGGCACCGAAGCCGCCTTTGAGCTTCATCCAAACTCTATTTGACGCTTTTTCTACCCTGATTCCCCTATACCCTACCACTTTAAGACCCTTCAATGGCCAATTGCGGTCCGTTACGAGGCAGTATCTTGCTCCGACATCTTCAGATGATGCATACACCCCTTCCGGCCTGCGAGAAAGCAGCCGTCGTTTGGTTATCAGACTGCACATGACGGCTGCAAAGGGTGGTGGCGCGGATGAATGGACTAAGCACCTCAACTCGCTCATCAAAGAGTTTCACATGACGGCCGACCACGTACTTCGGGCTGTCCATGAGAACTGGGAGTCAACCACCGGCTACACACATCAAACTGTCAGCTTTGATACTGAGCCAGCAGGTGGCGGTGATTCCCTGGATCAATTCCCAAAGTGGCAGGGCATCCAGTCTGGCAGCGAGAGGATGATCTCTTTACTCGAGTACATCGGAGATTGTCTTTGCTGCAGCACCAAGGTTGCCGTGACTCTTCCCATCAGCGCTCTGTTCGATATTTTGACCCGTATTGCGTCCATCAGCCCCCCTGCCCCGGGGCGTGAGAAGACGGCTGTGACCCAGACAAACAATGCAATCGGCAGAGAGGAGAAAGATGACCTTTGGACGGTGTTCCCAGATATCCAGGTCGCAGTCATGAAACTATGCCGGGTCTTGGCCAACCGACTGGAGAGGAACTACGTCCCCTTGGCCCAGGAGACTTTGGATTGCATGCTAAGAATGTTTGAGACCGGTTACCGCTTGCCGCAACTGCGAGAAACTACGTTTGGGGTAGTCAGCATGATGCTCCCCCTATGCGGGCTAACAATGTCAAAGACAAACGTAGCTGCGCTGGCGCTTGTTGCAAAGACGTGCTGCCGCGACCTTCTTGGGCATGCAGGCCATATCAAAGCACCCAAGACGCCAACCCCCACCGTACAGAACGGAAACAAGACCAAGAACATCACGCAGAACGCAGATTTGTTCCTGACAAACATCACCGAGGAGCAGACTCTAAAGTCTACGCTTCCGCCCTCTCACCTCAAAGCTACCGAGACCCTCTTGGTCGCCTTCTTCAGTCACCTGCCTCAACACTACATTGTCTCGCAATTGCGCACTGAGTTACTGAAGACGGCCATCCTCTGCCAAGTCAAGGACGCGCAGATCGCGAGCGTCCTGCACCCTTCACGAGACAGGAGTGGGCGGATCCCGCAAGTCATTTTGCCGTTCCTGTACCGCCAGTTCCCCCATGATGAGAGCATCGAGGTGTTGCGTTTCAACTTCCGTCCCATGACGGCTTCAGTCAAGGCCGACTTTGCCGATGGCGGCGACTACGCTGATGATGAAGACGCTTCTATGATAGAACCAGCGGATGGGTACGCGTTCGACAAGCCCTTCGAGGCCGCGGGGGCTTCAGCCTCGCAGGCGGCTCAAGACGATGACGATAATCAAATGGCGGTAGACGAGCCCACCTCATCAACAAAGGTCGAGCAATCACTGCCGACAGCGGCACCTATCCAGCCTAGTCCATTCCTAGCACAGCCCACTACCACTACCACCAAGACGAAACCCGAGCCGGCAGCAGCGGTAGCCGAGTCGCCCGTCCGTACAATGACTACCAGATCCCTGAAGCGCAAGAGCAGCAGTGGCGTGGAAGCGGCCGCCGCTACGAAGAAGAGGGTTGAGGTTGAGAAGAAGAAGGCCGCAGTCGCTGTTGAAGAAGAGACAACGACAGCGGCTATGGTGGAGGAGAACGACGACCCTGGTTTCACCTCGGTGGGATCACTGGTCGAGTCGACTCTGAAGAAAACCGTACCTGCAGCGGAGGCGGCGGATGACGATGATAGTGACGACGAAAGCGTCCATTTGAATATGGAGCTCGACTCGGATGGAGACGATGATGAGTAGATAATGTAGATAGAGTCACTGCCAGCTTATTATCGCCATTTCTTCTGAGATTGGTAGATAGCATGAATTGAAGTACAGAAGAATTCAGAGCGTATCGTCCCTCGTTCTGAGGGCCTGATTTCTTGATTTCCATTGTGAACGTCCGTTTTGCTTCTTACTTGATGAAAGGGTATCGCAAGTTACGCTACTGGAGAGGCAAAGCAAGGCATAACATAAGTATCCGTGTATCAGTCAGAGAACTCCCTGCCATCCAAGTCTCTCTGATCCGCCTGCTCTAGTCGAAACCGACAGGCACATAGCCTTCGACGACAGGAAGGGGAAAATGCTCGTCTAATTTCCTTCATCATGGCTTGAAATGCCACTTGTGTAACTACCTAGTGTATCTAGGCGGCATGGGATTCGACTGGTATTGGTTCATACGACCGATGCCTACCATGTGAAAAGAGTAGTAGGGTAACTCAAATTGAACAGGTCGATATCTCATACATAACGTGCAATAAGAGCTGTCTGTCTCTAATGCATCCCATTCGTATAGTAGCGCCGTTATACACAGCAGGCCGCGGCGGCGAGCCTAAAACACACAACATCGGTTGCAGTATGCAGTAGTGTTTTTTGTCATGGCATAGTCAGGTACTGCCAGTAGGGCCGAATTTCACACACACACACACACACACACACTTCCTTCTTGTCGCCAAGTAGTCATGCTGAGACAACACACTGACAGCTGCATATGCAACTAGCAGACAGCTTACTGTTCCGTAATGTGACATTCGTTGCCCCGAGGTCACAGAGGCGCAACCTCCGACATTCGTGCAAGATCAAGAACACAAGGGACGAAACGATACGCATCTGATTTTTTATCTCTCATTAAGCCGCCATCCAGAAACTCCCGACTCAGTGATCAGCTGTACCCCTTATGTGTATCCTAATAACTAGATTTTAGAAATAAAATTGTATTCCAAAAAAATGTATCCTCTAAATTGAATCTAAACCATTGCAAATAACGTAACGAATGAAGCAAAAGCAAAGCCCAAAGGCGAATAAACCCCTTTAACCAACGAGGCGTCGTTCGCGACCAGCACAGCCGTGCCGATCTTGTGCGACTCGTCCACACTGCAGACCATTTTGCAGCCGTCGTTCTTCCGCTTGACGACATGCTTGGTCTCGACATCATGCCGCACGTTGCCGTTGCTGTTCGTCGTGGCGTCGCCCGTGGAGTTGTAGAGCAGCTCGATCCACTGGATCTGCATGTAGGCCGCGTCGCCGCGGGTCATGTTGCCGGTCCAAACGGTACCCTCGCTCCACATGTTGAAGATGACCTGGGCCGGGTCGCGCGGGGTCTGGAAGCCGATCTGCGAGACGTTCTGGCCGTCGACGTACCAGGTCGTCGTCTTGGGGTGCCAGTCGACGCGGTGGACCGACCACTCCTCCCAGCTGCGCGGGACCGTGGCGTTCTGGGTAGCCTGGCTCACCGTGTCGCCCGTCCGGCTGTACGACGGCTGGTTGGTATACTGGATGGTGTCGGGCGGGTCGATAGTACGAATCTCCAGGTCCGCCTCCTGGATGAGGTTGGGGTCGTCGCTCTTACGGTAAGTGAACATGGCGGAGATGGCCCCCTTGGCGCCGACAGTGCGGGCGTACATGCGCGCCGAGAGGAAGTGGTAGCTCATGGGGATCGACTCGAACTCGGCGGCGGACTGGAATTCGTCATGCCTCATGGTCCGAAGCGTCAAGAACGTGTCAGACTCTGGGTCTTGATCCCTGTTCTTCTCGATGTAGACGTTGCTGAGCGAGTTGACCATGAGAAGCTTGGCCTCATCATCCTGGTTGCCGCTGTTGTTCCAGGCCTGTGTCCCCCACGAGTCCGCCCATGGGCTCTGCTTGAAATAGTCACTGGCGGGTGGTGCGTTGCTGCTATCTTGCGGGTCATTGATAGGTTCCGGCACGTTGGCGTACTGGGAAAGAGACCGGAAATCATAGAACTTGTGGCTGGTGAAGTATTTGGCGTCAGTCCCGTTCGTAACGAAACAATCGCAATCGTTGTCACTGGTTTCCTGAAAGTCGGCAGCCTTGGTCAACGCCGTCATGGCAAGACCGGCCAGCAAATAGGATCTCGGGTTTGTGAAGGCCATTGTAAGCCAATCGCGCTAGGCTCAGTGTTTGTAACCGCCAGCTCTAGCCCTTCAGATGTCGATTATCAGGCGTGGCAAATATGATCGAGTAATCAATGCAGCAAAAAGAGAGATGTGAAAGGGCGACTATAAGAGAACCGAGCAAGCGGAACGCCGACTTATTATTATGTCGCTTCTGCAGAAGCGAGGCGAGCGGATGATATGGGACGATGCAACGGGACGACGTTCCTGGACAGACAACCCCATCGACTCCACGCACATGATGTTTGGGGTAGCTGCAATGGCTAGAGTGCGAGTATGCAAAAGAAAGCACAAGGCCGACAACGAGTGGGTTGGGGATGGTCTGGTGCGGTGAAGCGCGTAGCCAAGGCAGTGCTCCTGCGCTCCTGCACTCCTGCTCAAGCTAACTACACGAGGGGTGCTTCATTGGGACGGGACCTGCGGACGGTCTATCCAGGCACCGACGCGATGTGCTGCCGCTCTCCCCACCCAATGGGGGAAATGGGGAAGGATCTAGACCCTTCAGACAAAGAAAAGGTGCAGCTTGGTCAGGGCTTGGCCGGTCAGGTTCAAGGGCTTGGCCAGAATAGGTTGCTGATGTGTGCGTTGAAGTTGTCGTTGGATAAAGTAGAGTGCATCATCTGGCTAAATGGCTGAATTGTCAACTAGTACCGGTCGGGTCAAGCTGCTTGAGAACCGCTGGGTCGGTATATTCAAACAGAAGAAGAGTTAGAAGATCGACCACTTCCTCGCCACTGCTATTGGGTAGGCAGTATCGCAAAGAGCTTTCTCTGTCAGGGTATCGAAAGGAAATAAAGCATTCAGCAGCTGGCTGATCGGCTTCCAAGATACTATACTCGGGATTTGCCGAGCCAGAAAAGCAACTTCAGCAATGCGAGTGAAGGCACACCAGCAGACCGGCCTGCTCAAGGGAGCGCAGAATGCAATACGGCCTGACTAAAATTAGCTCACTCAAGGGTTGGCAAGCGACGATAATTCGTTGATTAATTGCCCATAGACGGCACGTCGTACAAGAACGGTGGCTGCATTTACCTGGTTGCCTCCCTACCTGTATGTAGAGATAAGAATTGGCCGCATGTACAAGATGGCTTGGAACAGGACTAGCAGAAGCCAGCCACCAACGTGGAACGACGGTGTCTTCACTTCAATGTTCAGCCCAATGGAGCAGCCACCGGAAACGAGCGCGTAAGCGACGGGAGCGCAGGCGGGTGGTAGAGCTTGGCGTACAGTACGCTCAAGGGACCACGTCAGATGCTAGTCACCTCTCCTTTCAGCGGCAGTCCTTAGGTAAGGTTGTGTTTGCAGACATGGGGATGCCGCTGTTGACGCAGTACTTTCCGTATGTCCGTTGCAGCTGCACTTGACAGACATACAGCGCAGGAGGCGTCACATGAATATTTCATGCATATGAAAAAAGCTGCGGGCATATCAAAACGGAAGGCAGCACCGGAGATTATTAAATGAAGACAATCAGGTTGGAGAGCGACAGTACAGATGGATCCTGGGTGGCAATGTATGATAGTGATCGGAGAAGTGTGATAGAAAGTGTGATATGGAATGCGATCTGCATCATGTTAGATCGGGAGGAGCCGTGTGTGGATAAGCCAAATCCACTCACCGTTCCCGTCTTCGAGATGGAGGTGCCGGGCTGGAGGTGTGATGACGAGAGAGTTGGATGATGGATTTTCCGAAGCCGATCGTTGCGAAATGCGCCGGGGCAAGCAAGAAGTAGGTACGAGACCTTCCACTTGTACCTGGACCTGACGTTGGACGATAAGCCGATAAGATTTCTGATTCTGGGTAATGGAACGTTAGAAGGCTCGCTCTCCTTGGCTTCCATCGATTTCGAGAAAGCGGGATCTGGAAACCATAACCAAAATCATAGCCATCGTTCAGCATCATCATATCTAGCGCATCCATTTGATGTATGCACTTGATCTCTCCTAGGGTAGGGCCTTTTTACCTGGACTCCAGGTCAATTCTTCCAGTACAAGTCACCGGACTAGTAAACGTTATTCCGCAGAGCACGCGCTGGAGACCTGGCTGAGCAAGCATCCACCAAAACAGCGAGAAGGCTGACTGGCGTTGGTCACTTCATCATCGTACGGGCTTTTTTGGTCCATCTTCAGTGCTGCCGGATATGATGTTTATCACCCTTGTGATTTGTACATGACACCCTGCTAACAGACTCAGGATTTACCCATGATATAAGTTGTCGGAAACCCCGGAGACCCCAAAGTGATCATGACTTCCGCAACCAATTCACCCAAGCCTGACGAGGCTGCGCCCTCGACCTCCAAGGCACAACCACACCAGGTCCTCGAAGCAAACGTCGACCCTCAGCCTACAGAGGCGGAAAATGCCAATCCCTCGAAGCCGAACACCCCGTCAGCCTCACCCGCCGAGTCCACAGAGTCGCGAGAGTCGGGCGAGGCTTCGCCAGACCCTTCGACACGAGAGGCATCGCAAAGCGCCTCCGCGCCTCCCCTACCTAGCGAACCGGTACCAGAGTCGGAAGATGATGGTTGGGATTATCATTGGGATGCGACACATCAGGCCTACTTCTTCTACAATCGCATTACGAACGAAAGCACGTGGGAGAACCCAAGGACCAGGACTAGTGACGCAAGTGCTCCTGCCGCCACGCCTGCCGCGCCTTCTGCGCCTGGCGTCCCGGAGCTGCCCAAGAACGAGAAGCCGCCCGCCGGAGGATACAACCCTGCCATCCACGGCGATTACGATCCCAACGCGTGGTATGCCCAGCCCAGCGAAGGTCCGGAAGCCGGCCAGGCCACAGTCCCCAGCACAGAGGCCGCCTATGCCGCGATAGGATCCTTCAACCGCTTTACCGGTCGCTGGCAAGCCGACGACCAGAACCCCGACAAGCACAACGATGAGTCCAAGTCCCGGCGACAAATGAACGCGTTCTTCGACGTAGATGCCGCTGCCAATTCCCACGACGGCCGAAGTCTCAAGGCCGAGCGCTCCGGCAAGAAGCCCAGCAAGACGGAGCTCAAGCAGTTCAAGGAGAAGAGGCGCGCGAGGAAGGAGGAGAAGCGCAGAGCGTGGCTCTTGGATTGATTGAGCCGACTCATATAGGCTCACGGCGTTCGGGGTTAGTGAGCGAATCACCACGCACAAAATCGGGTTGATATGCTTTCATTGTGTATACGGCGGACGGCGTTTGATGCAATTCCATGACCAAAGCGTGGAACATCAGGATTTGATCTTAGGGTAATATAGAAACGGCTCGCTCTTACGGGCTCTCTGGGCTTTAGTTGGATTTATGTATGTGTGTATAGCAGTGGGTTCATCTTGATGAATGAAAGAAGCTACCTGTAGATTTTGAAATCAACTTGCAATTGCCTACCTGCCCAACGTGATATCACAGGCGTATATGTCGGCTATGCCAGGTAATTAATGGCGATATGTGCCCTGGGAGTATGTCGCATGCCGAACTCAGATGGTATTTTTTGCATCGTACGTAGGTTGGCTCACTGGGACAAGACGTTCGTTGAAGAGGATGAATCACTGACCCTCGTTTTGATGCCAAAGGCCTGCAATCATGTCTACTCCTAGGCCCGGCCGGCTAACTAATTATTCCATTGCTTCCCTGCATGGAAACGGTCTCCTTTGGACTATCGTAGGCTTCGCACCACTCATGCATGCATGCAGTGAATCTAGTTCTGGCCATATATCGCTGATGGCTTGCTACTGCAGGAGATATGGATGGGGTCTGTTGTTGTTCCTTCCGTCTTGGGCATAGGTATAATAATGTCTTGCTGACCGGCAATTATCTAGGCGAATTGTACTTGTTTAAGTAGCTTCATGTATGTCCTCGATAGCTGTGCTTCAATGTTTATTCTAGCTGCTATTGGAAGTTGGAGACGAATTCCCGTCAAGCGGAAATGTGAGGATCTAGGCCCCTAATCGCATTGCTTAGCTAGGCATTGTTGCCACCGGGGATGTCCTGAGGTCAATATCACGTCCCTTCGCACTTCGGACTTTCAGGTAATCCCGGCTGCAAAGATCGCTGTTCAGCCAATACGAGGAGACTCGAGATCGACCATAGTGGGAGAAATCGAGCCCATCGATATTGCGAGTTTATGGACCTTGGTAAGCCGCAAGTGGCCCGGGAACACCGATATTGAGTAAGTCAGTCTAAGAAGCAGGATGTATGCTGCCCACCCAATACCATGCCGCCGTAATCGGAATGGGAACAGGTGATTGTATCGGACCTTCTGTCATTCCAGGGCTGGTCTCCGAGCGTGCATACAGTTACCATCTATCAATTGATGTCCACGTTCCTAGCCATACAAACCCAGAGCTGCCAGTGAGCAACAACCGCTGATGCCGTATGTGAACCTCGGGCGGGTTGCTCGGTGCTATTATCCAGTCCAGGGGCTGGATCGACCACCAATCATTCTCCTTACCGTATGTGTGGTGAGGGGCGTTAGCCATGGAGCGGAAATGCTTACTAAACATTCCGGCGTCAATTCCGCTCTTGAATTCGATCAGACGTTGGCGACAACTGTTGACTTGCCAAGTACGAGCACGCAGTATTCAGGTACAGTGCAATGGACTATTTCGTGTCATGCAGGCTCGAACTGCAAATATCTGCAGTTCTCCTTGGTCAGGACGTAAGTACCTACTTAGTCTTGGAGGAACCGCCTCGAAGCATTGCAAGCTACTCGAGTTACTCAGGTACGTTTTGTGCCGTCATTGCTCCCCAGTCCAGTGCCCCGAGAAAAACAGAGCCGCCGGAACGAAATAACTCCGGAAAATACTTCCTCGACCTTCCGGCCAGTCACAGCATTGGCGTCCTTACCTATGTACATACCCAGCTGACCATACGGGTTATTTCACTCGAACATAACATGGGTACAAGTATGGTGTAGAATCGGTCTGTTGTTGCCATTCTAGTACTGCCGACCGACCTTTCATCCAAATCTTACGATGACTGAAGTAGTCGTACGGCAAAGTTCAATTCTTATACGAATATGGACGCCATCAATATGAAACCCAGCAGTTCTTACGCGGGCCTAATTTGGAGATTACGGCCTTTACGATATGGCTACGCGCTTGCCAAAGAGAACAGTGTCGAGAATCACTATGGTCTGCAGAAACTGCAATGGTATCATTATTGGCTAGACATCTGACGCTCATTTACCCTTACCCTTTCCCCGGCCCCTGAATGACTTGAGCGGATCCGATTTCCGAGTAAAGGTCCTCTTGCCCTTCTTGGGTTTACCCTTTCGGTCTTTGCCGTCTCTGTGTTTCCGAAGAGGCACATATCCAACATTAAGAGAGGACACGGCCTTCTTGCCGTCTGGCGGAAGCAGGTAATCGGGGACCTGCTTCAGGTGAGGCTGTAGTCTCGCTGCCCTCAGTTCGGAGTCGTGTCTGCAGAAATATTAGTTTCCGGAGGTGCAGAGAAGCTAGACACGTAGTGCTTACCTCAGGTGCTGAAGTTCCGCGGGGTTCTCCTCGAAATGCCGCTTCAACTTCTCCGACTTCACCAGTTCCTGCTTCAACTCTCTGATTCGAGCCTCTCTAATGGCCACTTTCGTTACGGCACCTGAAACGTTGCATTAGCAGACAGTCAAAGGGTAATAGACTCCACCGAACTTACGCAGAGCATCGTTCATACGGTACCGGAACGCGTCAAGTGACTTCTTGTCGAAATTGTATGGCTTCAACTCCTTGCCCTTCTTCGCTTGTTGTTTCGTGATCTTTGCCAGTACCTTCTCGTCATGCTCCGTAGACTCGATCGAGGTGGGCATGTGCTTGCGATATTCGTTGCTTGGGATCACGAACGACAAAGATATGCCATTTTGGCCAGCTCTCCCAGTCCTGCCTATACGATGCGTACTGTTGACTGTTAAAAATGGCCTGCAGAAAGCGTGCAAATTGTTTGCCAGACTTACTAAGATTTTGAGGACGTGGGAAGGTCAAAGTTGATTACCGCCGCAACTCCCTTGAAATCAATACCGCGACTCACACCATACTCCTTGTCGCGTTTTGCGGCCTTCCGTTTCTTCTTTGGCGGATTGCTGCTCTTATCATCTTTACGGTCTGCGCTTTCGCCATCTTTTTGCTCTTCAGCATCTTCTTGCTGCTCGTCCTCACCCCCAGGACTTCGTGCTCATCCGATGCAATCAGAATGTCGTACACGCCTTGGCTGAACTGCTGTACGATGTGAATCCTAGAGTTGATGGGGAGTTCTGAGTTCAAGACAGTACTTCGGATACCGAACTGTTCCAAGTACAACTTCAATCGATAACTCCGATCCACGTCATGTACAAATACTGGCGCGAAGAGTTAGTCTGCGTAGCCGAATAGGTGCATGTCAGAAACATACCAATGGATTTCCCCTTGATCAGCTGCAGTTTGAAGATGACATAAATGCAGAGGAACTTTTCGTCCTCAGCGCACTTTACGTAGAATTGATCAACACCACCTTCCGTGTCGTTTTTCTCCTCCAAGTTCAATATCGCAGGGTCGCGACAGAACAGATCTTTCACGGCTTCGACATCAGATGTCAAGGTGGCCGAGGTGAGTATGGTCTGTACTCCCTTGGGAATCGTCGAGGCGATGGTCTTAAGGTTCTCATCATAGCCATAGCTGAGAAGCAGGTCCGACTCATCTAATACCAAGTGCTTGAGGCCGTCGAGGGGTAGCGCTGAGCTCTTGATAGCCTGTAGAACCCTTGCAGGGGTGCCTACTACGAGATCGGGTAGGTTCGATAGAAGTGTTCGGGTGACAGCGTCGGATAGCTTCTCGGAGAGTTTGACAGTCTGGATATCCTTGCAGAAGGCGGCAAAAGTGTCGATTACCCTCACCACCTGGTCTGCCAGTTCCCTCGTGGGAACTAGGATGAGTGCTGTCGTCGAAGGTGCAGATGTCGTCTGTAGTCTGTCAGTTAGCACACTACGGACCAAAACGCCGGGCTTGCACAGCCAACACAAAAGGGGTAGATGCATACCTGCTTGCGCTTGAGTATAGCCTCTAGGAGAGGAAGAACATAGACCGAGGTTTTGCCCGAGCCGGTCTTCGCCTTTGCGAGTACATCGCGACCGTCGAGGGCTAAGGGAATTGCTTTGCTCTGCACCAGAGTTGGTCTCTTCCAGTTCTGACTGGCGATGGCTTGTAGAAGGCGCGAGTCGAGACGGAGGCTCTCCCAAGTGGCCGTCGTCCCTGCGTCTGCGGCGGGCGTGGGTGAGGCGGTTGCGGTTTCAGCATTTTCGGTGGCAGCCGGCTGGTCGTTCTCGTCTAACTTGCGCTTCATCTCGAGTGGTCGAAGTGCTGCTGGCAGCAGCCTGAAATGCAAGGGCTGATATTAAAAATAGAATCCGGCTTCGTTTCAGCGACAAGTCGTGCAATTGGGCATTGGTGTATCTCGGCTTCGCAGTAAAATCCCACCTGGCCTACAGCACTCGTTTGTCCCTCCTACAAAACAAAATTTCGAGGTTCCGAGCTTATCGCTTATCTTATCAGCCCAATCTTTTCCTCTCAGCACTCCATTTGCCTGATTGGCTGAAATCAGTGGAACCAAACATTGAAGCCTGCGAGCCTGAAAGCACCGCGACGGCGGGTTCATTGATTGTGAATAATCCAATTGGCCTGCCCAACAAGCACCTTGCCTGTCGCCTAAACCCAAAATACCATCCCGAGTGCTCCCATTCAGATGGCAGCCCAAGGCTCCAAGCCCTCGTTCAAGATTACCTAAGGTAAAGCTGCTTATATGGACTGCAGGTAACCCCAAGCTGCTTTGCCCAGTTCGACTCCTTTCCTGTATCGGTATCCGTGATGCCCCTTACCTAAAGGAAACCCCAATGGGCTTTCTATTTTTGGTCCCGAAGTCCTTCGCGTGCTTTTTGCGACATATTGGCCTCATACACGTATTGTCTGGAAGCAACCACAAATCAACGGCAGCTGGTTAGTGTATTCCAAGAATACCACCGCATAAAGATTGCAACACGCAGATATGATTCACCTTGGCTCGCGCATCATCCATCTCTTGACGTCCTTGTCGAAAGCTTCTCCATTTCTTACACGAGCCAAGCATATGATCAAGCGGACACTTGCTGATCTTTCCGTGAACGACGAGAAACATCGTCATTTCGTCACATCTGCCCCTTGGTCGACTAGAAACAAAGCGGTCAAGACGACACGCAGACAACGGCCCTCCTCTTACTCCACACCCCCAGACCCTATTCCTTTTGCCGCGATGTGCTCCCCAGATTTAGTATCTGGGCATGTAGCATGGGGTGGCAGGTGATCAAAACGAAGGTCCTACGAGCTTGACGCTCACGCGTCTTGGCCGACTTGCCGATCTGTATACCTTTTGGAGGGTTCTTTACCATCCACACGACGCCGCTGGTCGTCAATTATATCATCGGCCGCATTGCCTTTGTCCAAGGAGTTACGGTCTGTTTTGGCCAAGGAACCTGATGCCACATAACCAGCACATACATACTGTAGAGCGCGGTCTGAGCTCGTCGCTCGCGGCTGGCACTGGCTGCACGATGCGACAAGCTTTCTGCAGCTCCTTTCCAACCTGGGCCTCATGTCCACCTCCAACGCGACCCCTCATCGCCAAGGGGGATGATGTTTGATGTTCGGAATGTTTCATCATCCGGGATTCACTTGCCAAATTGTCACCAGAAAGGGTAAGCAACACTGTCAACGCCGTGCCCGAGATACAGCCGCAATGCCACGAGGGAGTTGGAGGCGAGTTCAGATGCGATGCCGGCCCCTAGGGATTGGGAGAGAAAAAGGAGGGCCCTAGTTTCGACCGAAGTCGTGCGGACGATGGACTAAGCACTGGAGAAAGAAGCTAGAGCTTGATGAGACCGCGCGGGTCAGAGCGTAACGCGTCTTCCTTGCCAGCCAGTGGGAGAGTGGCCAACTCAGCTTGCCTCGCTTCTAATTCCCGTCCCTTGCCGATGCCCCGCTACCAAGACACATTGGCCCGCTCGATAACGCTCCGTTTATCTAGAGCTGGCCTCGGTGAGCTTCCACGCTTTAAGGCCTTTGAGGCTTTTCTGGGTTTTATTTCCGGGGCTTGCGGTGGTCGGAGACTACTGTACAATCTCCTGCTTATGGAGACCAGCAAAACCGGGTACCTGCTTTCGTCGCCCTGATCCATCTTGGACGGAGTTGCGGAGAAATGACATCCTAGTAAGAGCTGTTCTTCCCATAACGCGATTGAGTCGACTCTAGCCCACTCTCCTAGGCCCGAGGCCGACTAGTCAGGAACCCAGAACCTGCCCCGTTGCCACTATCCCGAGCTTGCACGGCAAGCGGCATGCATTATTTCCACTAGCAAGTAATGTATACAGCGTGCCGGCACGTTTTCTCTTACGCCGGAGAAGATTTGCTCTCGCGGCTGCTTCTAGACGACTCGAGACGAGTCATTTCTCGACGCAGCTCGTCGACACAGGGAGCTTGGCAGTTTCCGTCATGTCTTATCTATTTTAAAATAGGATCATCTCTTCTATTCCCTCTTAGCGTCTGGCGCCGCTAAAACCTCAGCTATCACAATGTCATTGGCTGGTCGGCATGCCCAGGGACACTTGCCGACAATTTGTTTCTGCTCCATCGGGAGATCATGTTTCTATGCGAGAACCCCCGTGCGATTAGATTATGCACACGCAACGCAACTCACGAGTCGCCAACCCTCCAACTCTCGCAGTTCGTGACCGAGTTTGAAGTAACGAGGGCGCGAGATTGGGGGTATGGGTCTCCCTGGCTGCCTGGGGCCTGATCTCACCCGGTCACGTGCTGCTATAGAGCCGCTGTATAGCGCTGTTTCAAGCTCCATCGATGCTGAAACCATGGCAGGGGTACGTGATCGCCCGGAGCTGTTGCAACTGCGTGAAGAGATTTTGGGCCTTCGCCCGACGCTTATTCGTCCGTGGTGAGGCATTTTCAGATCGCTTCACCTCCGGTTGTCTTTTACTACCTCACTTGGCGTGTGGAGGATCCCATGTCTAATTTCAACGGTAGCCCCAACTAGCCTCGCGAAACCGATCAACGCTACATCGTGTTCACTTTTTTGTCGGAGACGCCCCAGTAGTGCTACTGGGCATGGAAGTCTCTGATAGGCTAGTTGCGGGACATTTCGTCCCATCATGGAAGTTACCCTAGCTGTGGAATGAGATCTCCATCTCGCCTTCGCTCTCCAGAAAAGGGCCTTCACCTGAATACCCGCCAAATCAATTTGGCGCCAGTGGAGTTTCCCCTGCAACTGCGCAGGATCCTGGCTGCTTCACAGGAAACGGGCCAAGACATGGCAGTTGCGGCAGCTCTCCGTCCATCGTCGGTATGGCGGCCGACTTCCTATAAGTATCGGCTTCATCCAACGTTTGGATGAATCTCTTCTCTACTCTACAACCTTCCGCCAATCTCCCTCCTCTTTGAACCTCTTAACTGGTATATACCGTGGTATCTCGTGGTACTCCCGTAGCTTCGGCTTTCGTTGCTTGCTCCTGATTTCTTCTTCTGTTCCTACAGCTGGACTGTTACGCCATGGCACCTAATCTAAAGAAGTTGAAAGGTCTCGGTGGCCACAAGAGCAACCCCGAATACACCGCCGCCGCTATGGAGGAAGGTGCCGATCTCGAGTCGGGAAGCTTCCTCACGGAGAGCCAGAGAAACAACGACGTCGAACCCCAGCCCGTAAAACAAAACCCTCAAGGCGATAACCCGTACATGGATGAGTACAAGGCGTAAGTCCCCTCTCTACCCACATCCAACTCCGGTTGTCTGCGGCTCCAATCTGACCGACTATTCGCAGCTTGGTTCGTTTCGTTGATACCTATCGGGATCCCAACGCGGAGAATGAAGAGGAGGAAGACTTCTCCGGCGAAGGAAAGAAGGCGCCGTGGTGGGCCTTCTGGAAGAGCGGCAAATCTGGAGCCAACACGGCTTCCAAGAGCGACTTCGTGACACCGACTGAATGGGTCAAGACCGATCTCCATAAGGGTCTTGACAACCTCGAGGTTGAGCGGAGACGTAAGCAGTCGGGATGGAACGAGCTCGCCGCCGAGAAGGAGAACATGCTTCTCAAGTTCATCGGTTTCTTCCGTGGTCCGGTTCTCTATGGTAAGCGCCCCCAACATGATCACCCATATGGGCTTTTTACTAATAATAGCGTGCAGTCATGGAAGTTGCTTTCATCCTTGCCCTCGGTCTCCAGGATTGGCTTGACGCTGGTATCATCATTGGTATCCTGCTGCTCAACGCCATCGTCGGTTGGTACCAGGAGAAGCAAGCTGCCGATGTTGTCGCTAGTCTGAAGGGTGACATCGCCATGAAGGCCCTCGTCGTCCGTAACGGCAAGGAGGAAGAGATCCGAGCCCGTGAACTTGTCCCTGGTGACATCGTCATCATTGAAGAAGGCAACGTTGTTCCTGCTGATGCCCGCCTGATCTGCGACTACGAGAACCCCAATGGTCAGGCTCAGTACCAGGCTGAGTTGAGTGCTCAGTCTGGCGGAACCGAGAAGAAGGGCGACCCCGAAGATGACGAAGGCACTCCTCATATCGGCCACGCCATTGTCGCCATTGACCAGTCTGCCATCACCGGAGAATCCCTCGCTGTCGAGAAGTACATGACCGACACTGTCTACTACACTACCGGTTGCAAGCGCGGCAAGGCTTACGGTGTTGTCACTTCCGGTGCCCAGGCTTCTTTCGTTGGACGTACTGCGTCTTTGGTTCAGGGTGCGAAGGACTCCGGTCACTTCAAGGCCATCATGAACTCGATCGGTGCTAGTCTCTTGGTCCTCGTCGTCTTCTGGATTCTCGTTGCCTGGATCGGTGGCTTCTACCGCAACCTCAACATCGCCCTCCCCTCCGATAGCTCCATCAACCTGCTCCACTACGCCCTGATTCTTCTCATCATCGGTGTCCCGGTCGGTCTGCCTGTCGTTACCACTACCACTCTTGCCGTCGGCGCTGCCTACTTGGCTGAGGAGAAGGCCATTGTCCAGAAGCTCACTGCTATTGAGTCCCTCGCTGGTGTTGATATCCTGTGCTCTGACAAGACCGGAACCCTCACTGCTAACCAGCTGTCCGTCCGTGAGCCTTTCGTCATGGAGGGCGTCGACATCAACTGGATGATGGCTGTCGCTGCTCTTGCCTCGTCTCACAACATCAAGGCCCTCGACCCCATTGACAAGATCACCATTCTTACCCTCAAGCGCTACCCCAAGGCGAAGGAGATGATCAGTGAAGGCTGGAAGACGGAGAAGTTCACTCCTTTCGACCCCGTCTCTAAGCGTATCACTGCCGTCTGCACTCACCAGGGTGTCCGCTACACTTGTGCCAAGGGTGCCCCCAAGGCTGTCCTCGCTCTGACCAACTGCACTGAGGAGCAGGCTACGCTCTTCCGTGAGAAGGCCACTGAACTCGCTCGCCGTGGTTTCCGTTCGCTCGCTGTCGCTGTCCAAGAGGAAGATGGCCCTTGGGAAATGCTCGGCATGATCTCTCTCTTCGACCCTCCCCGCAGCGACACCGCCCAGACTATTGCTGAAGCCCAGGCTCTTGGTATCTCGGTTAAGATGTTGACTGGTGATGCAATTGCCATTGCTAAGGAGACCTGCCACATGCTCAACCT
This sequence comes from Apiospora hydei, assembly GCF_038363865.1. Classification (NCBI taxonomy): domain Eukaryota; kingdom Fungi; phylum Ascomycota; class Sordariomycetes; order Amphisphaeriales; family Apiosporaceae; genus Apiospora; species Apiospora hydei. The sequence goes on along the minus strand of NW_027117362.1, from coordinate 1,679,937 downwards.
CGGTTCCAAGGTTTACAACTCTGACAAGCTTATTCACTCTGGCATGCCTGGCACCAGTGTGCACGATCTTTGCGAGCGTGCCGATGGTTTCGCTGAAGTCTTCCCCGAACACAAGTACCAGGTCGTCGAGATGCTTCAGCAACGCGGTCACTTGACGGCTATGACTGGTGACGGTGTTAACGATGCTCCTTCCCTGAAGAAGTCCGACTGTGGTATTGCTGTCGAAGGATCTACCGAAGCTGCTCAGGCCGCCGCCGATATCGTCTTCCTCGCTCCTGGTCTCAGCACTATCGTCTCCGCTATCAAGATCTCTCGTCAAATCTTCCAGCGCATGAAGGCTTACATCCAGTACCGTATCGCTCTTTGCCTGCATCTCGAGATCTACCTCGTCACCTCCATGGTCATCATCAACGAGACCATCCGCGCTGACCTGATTGTCTTCATCGCTCTCTTTGCCGATCTTGCCACCATCGCTGTTGCCTACGATAACGCCCACTTCGAGAAGCGCCCTGTCGAGTGGCAGCTGCCCAAGATCTGGATCATCTCCATCGTCCTCGGTGTTCTGCTTGCCATTGGTACCTGGATCCTGCGCGGTACCCTCTGGCTCCCCAGCGGTGGTCTCATCCAGAACTACGGTGGTATCCAGGAGATGCTCTTCCTCCAGGTCGCTCTTACCGAGAACTGGCTCATCTTCGTCACCCGTGGTTTCGAGACCTACCCCTCGTGGCAACTGGTCGCCGCCATCTTCGGTGTCGATATCCTGGCCTCCCTGTTCGCTGGCTTCGGCTGGTTCAGCGGTACCGGCGAGGAGACTGCCTGGTCCATGAACCCCAAGCTGTCCCAGAACGGCGCCGTCGACATTGTCACCATCGTCGTCATCTGGCTCTACTCCATTGCTGTTGTCATCGTCATCGGTATCCTCTACTACGCCATGACCAACTGGTCCACCCTCGACAACCTCGGCCGCAAGAAGCGCTCCAAGCAGGACACCATGATGGAGAACATCCTCACCCATCTCAGCAAGGTCGCCATTGAGCACGAGAAGGACGAGCGCGGCGAGCGTTACTACGTCGCCCAGAAGACCATCATCGAGGAGGAAGATTAAACCATCACATGTCATAACATGGATGTGAAAAACAATTATAGATAATAGACAAAACCAAAATAGAATTGGTCGGTCGGTCTTGGGTGGGTGGCGTGGAACGGGTTGGATAACCTCAATCTTTTACATATTTTTCTTTATAGTCATTGTACTTTTGATACCACTTCGGTTGCCACGGAGGCTCCGTGTAGGAACAAAACCGAGTACATCTTATTTATTTACTTCTGTTCAAAATACTTGCTCTATCTTGTGCCATCTCTCGTGACTTTTGACTTGTGTTCTATGCCTGCTTACTCAACAAACCATGCAATTGGCTCTAAAATCTTAGTTTCTCAGATCTCTGTTCTGCCGTTACTCCCCCTTTAGTTGAAATACTGGAAATTGTTGCATGCATGGATGTGAGCCTCAATTACGTTGACAGAACATTGGAGTGCATGCTCAGCTCCTCAGGTCATTGCATCTTCTCGACCCCGGGAAACCATGATCGTCTTGCTGCTTGAGATATATTGGTGAAAGCCATGATTGTTCTGTTGTTGATTAGGAGGTACATTGATATGGGTTCAACGCCGGCCGAACACCGCGCGCTCGGTTTAGATAGGCCCCAATCAGCCAAAATACATCCCAGTCATATCTCGGAAGAAAGTGAGTGGAAAGGCAATGGATGGTGCGCGCGATAGTTTCACTTATTAGAGGAGAGACAGTACGTTGCCCATGTCAGATCAAGCGACAGTACTTCTCGAATATGGTCACTTGTCACCTAGGGGAAGTATTCTATGGGTTGCCGTCGCGGATGCTGCTCCAAACAAGGATTATCGAGCTTTCACATTGCCAGTCTCTCCCTTGGGCTCAAGTTACTGCTGAAATTTTCACCCCGAACGCCTCAGCTGAGACGGGAAAGACCGTTACCCAAGGAGTAGCTGCGAAAAGCCGCTACAATTACAAGGATGGCGTGCCCTCTGTGTATGTGTCGGTATCCTGGATCCAGGCTGTCGTTGCACCACTAGGTGACGCCATGTCACCACATCCGACAGTTGCAAGCATACAAACAAAAAACAGCCGTACAAACCTCAGGGATTATGTATGTTAGCGCAGCAACAAGCTGACGATATAAAAATCGGTATTTTGCCCACCGAGAGACTACTGTTAAGGTATTGCATATTATAACAATTCACTATCGGGTCCGTAACGCTCCCTGTTTCCTTACCTAAATTTATCCAGTTATGCCCAGATATACTGTTTATCTGATGCTGCGTTAACATACATGATCCCTGAGGTTTGTAGTTGTAGGCTCACAGAAACCCTTGAACCATGTTCTGGGGAGATATGTGGAGAGCTTGTCAGACCAGAGCAGAGGAGAGTATATTTTGGCTCGTTGGGAAAGGTAGACGTGGGGGATGGCATTGGCAGTAGTGACTGCTACTCAAGAACCACCAATCGACGGGAGCCTTGTTTGCCTTGTCTGGGCGTGGCTATCTAATTGGAGAATTAGGGGCTATATAGGCTGGAGAAGGGCACATCTGGTAGCAAGAGGCATGTTGTTACAATTTGGGGTGTCTAATATAGGTTGGTCACACCCACCGACTTACACCAAGCCAGTCAGAACCGTGTAACTTATCATTCATGTCCAGAATAGGGCAGTGAGATGGAACGGGCCAAGGCTTGCGGGGCACAGAAGAGAAAAGAAAGAAAGAGAATAATAAAGCAAAAGAAGAAATGTTGCATTCATCCCTCGAGCGAACGACTGGTTCTCCTTATACCAACTCTGACCGTCCGCCGTAGCAGATGCAGGGTCGATCACTGACAAGTTGTCAACACTGCAGAGTTTGTAGAGCGCGAACGCCTCATCTGCTGCGGGTTCTCTCAGGGCCCTCGAGAGGGACCCCAAAGGCAGAGGAGATGATATGGGATCGAAAGTTGAATTGCAGGTTCGTGATATGCAGACTATCATGCACACACAGACGGCCGAACCAATAATTCAGGATGACGTCTTGTCCGTGCATGTGCCGCGGGACCTAATGCACCTTTCCACCAACAACACCCCGTATGTACGCATGTCGCTACCGACAATGGATAATTTGGTATTGAGCAATCAATGGATGTTTTGATCCGAATGAGATGGTCCGTCGAATAACGAAAACACTTCTCCCCCAAATGTGAGACTCGTCTGAACTATCTACCGGCATGGTATCTGCCACTTCTCGACGGATCGGATTTGGACTTAGCACGGCAGAGCCAGCCAGCTGTGTGCTTTTTCCTCGTTTTCTTCTCTTCTCGGCTTGGTCCAGTCAGCATTGGAAGTCAACAAAGGAGGAAAATGCAGGTTTTCGCACCTCGTTCCTTTTTCCTTGTTTGTATTGGGTGGATACGAGAAGAGGTGAGGGGGGGACGAAACAAGAACAGACACACAGACGGGACGCGGCAGCGGTGGACTCGCCTGCTCCAAACTGGCCACAATGCTTATTACGTGCGTTAGACTGCATCAGAAAAGACGAGCTTGACGCAGCCGGTGGAGCACCGGAAGGCTAGCCATCTAGTCTAATGTAAGGGAATCTCGATACTCTGCTGGTCACATCGCCCTAGGACTATGAATAGTAGGTCGGTTGGGAATTGATGCATCGGAGAGGAGATGGAAGAGCACTAGAAACGGCATATGGAGATGGCGAGTGGTCGCCAAAACACAGGCAAACCAGCTTTGCGCGCGCTATTGTTGCTAGTGAGGCACAGGACAGGCAGGATGGGGAATATCAAAACTGGACCAGAGCCCGCCAGCACACAACAATGAACGAGAATGGCTGCCCGCCTGCAGCACTGCTAGCCATATGGGTGTATTGATTAATATGTCGGGCAATGCGAGAAAAGGTAGGTCAGCCCTCCAAGGGCGAATGAGGGGAGAGGGCCGTTGTCGAGGAACAGTCCACTGGGCAATCCCTAGGCTCAGAGGGGCTTAGAGGGGCTTAGAGGGGCTTAGGGAGAGCAGCGACGTGCAGTAGCAAGCCGGCTCGCAAGCAATTCTCCGGAGTGCGTAGCCGCTGTGTCTCTGCTGTCGTCGCTAGCAGTGGCTAGGAGGCCTAGGAGTCGCTGGGAGTCGCTGGGAGTCGCTGGGAGTCTGGCCATGGGGTGGTGCCGGCAAGCCTATGATGAGCCAGCTGCTCACCAGGATCCCTACACCGTCGGCGTAATTGGTATGGCAACGGCCGCATAAAGCAGTCGAGCTGGTGGAAGCGGGTGGATTTGGTGGGGAAGCTTGGGGCAGTAGCTCCTCTGTTTACATCGCAACAGCTCCCCGGCCAATCACCGCCCGTTTCCTGTGACATCCCGCCGCTTTCGTTACCTCGACCCAAGCAAGCCCAAGCCCAAGTGCTCACCACCGCTTCGCAAATAATAATATCTACCCAACCGGTGCTGCGCAGACCGCTTCGATGCCTTTACGTTCGCCGTTCCTCCTATTGTTCATCCCCATCCTCTGTTTCCGCTGAGTTGGCAAGGAAAGCATCTCCATTTCGGGTTCCGTCCATATTCGATTTCAGCGATATAGCCTGTCCCAAAGAACTCCGTTACCGCCCAACCGCTGTAACCCAACCTTCCTCCTTTGATCTTCCATTCTCTCACTACGTCAACGTCAACAGATGCTGTGAAGAGCTGGTGTCTGGCTACAACCAACTGTCCCGCCTTCCGTGTCGCATTCATTCCACTGCGATTTCGTTTTTTTAAGAGAGCCCGAAAAACCAAGAGTTTTCCTCTCACTACCTGCCCGTTTCTTCACCGCAGCGCGTCGCCAATTGCATTCCACTGGCTGCGGCGCTCTTTTGACAAGACCTACCAAACCAATAAGACCCCAGTGGTCCGTCCATATCAAAACAAAGCCCTCGAGCGCTGCTGGCACACCAACAGCCGAGCAAGCGACACCACCACCCAATAGCGCAGCGCATTCGCCGCTTAACATCTTTTCCCCTGTGTATACTTCCTCGAAGGAAATGATCCACCTTTAATTTATTGTACGAAAAACAAGCAAGATGGCTACTGAAGAAGCAGTGAGTACTTATTACTTATTACCACCGGCGCTTGCCGCGTTCGGCCACCACCCAAAAAGTCTCCGTTTGTTGACATGAACCCTCTCCACCAGATTACACAACCACTGCGCATCTCCAAGGGCTCAGGCACACCTTCCACGACGCCCAACAAGAGCGGCCTGCCGCGTCCCTTATCTGAGATTTCTGTCGGTGAGAAGAGACGCAATTCGCCCAGTTGGAACCAGACAACCAAGGTAAGTGGTCGCAGCCAAAACAGCACCAGTTATCCCTCCAGTCAACCACTCGGAGAAATATCCCATGCTGACACAAGTGGCGCTTTCGCAGAAGATGGGCCTCAACACCGATTCATCACCATTCCAGTCCTCACCGCTAGACAACACTAGTTCTCCTCGCCTCTTCTGGCAGAGCCGCAATACCCAAGAGAACGATCTTTATGGCGGAGGCTCACCGTCCCCCTACCCGGCGCTCCTCTATTGAGCGCCTGCAGAAGGCCTCCCGTGTCAAGAACAGTACCATGTTCGCACGGGAGCAGAAACAGGAGTACGACCCGACACGGATACCCACTATAGAGCGACCTCTCGCCAAGGTATCAAACAGTGCCTATGTTAGCAACCCAGCAGGCGGTTTTCGCTCAAGCCATGGCCGTAGTGACAGCCAGTCGAGCGTTCCTCTTTATAGCCCGGGGAGGTCCATCGTCAGTCCCATGACCATTAATAGCCCGACACCTCTGAGCCCCCGCAGTCCTAGCAAGGACCAGGTCTCTCCTATGAAGTCTTCACTTTCCAACCATCGCTTTAAGAGCAGTCACGACTCACAACCGGCCGACTACTTTGGTGAGTCCGCGCTGGAAGACAACGATCTTCCTTGGGGCAAATCCCTCCATCGGAACATGAAGAGCGTCACATTCGACAATGGTCCCCCACAAATCAACGAGTATGAGATGGCAACACCAGATCTGTCTTCCATCGGCACAAACTCCAGAGAAGGCAGCTACGACTCGGAGGAGGAGGACGACGAGGACGCTTATGGTCTTTACCGAGACGAGGGCGATCTTCACGAAGATAGTTTCGATGCCACTCTCGAAGACACTGACAAGACACCTGTCGTCGGACCTGAGGAGTGGCGTGGGGATAGCTGTGAGGAGAGATACGAAAACAGTCCTCTGCCGGAAGGGGCTCCTTCTCCAGCGGATACTGCTAGGCCCCAACATGGCCATGGCCGCACTGACTCCACTGCATCGAGCGGTGAACACCGCCCGTTGCCGCCTCTACCAGGCATGGGTCATGTCCGCACTCAATCAAACTCCTCCTCAAATGGCCTGTCCGCAACCGCTGAGCGCATGCTAGGAAGCCCTCGTCGGGACCTTCCGACGCCGCCACCGGCTGCGACAAGCAAGTCCGAAATGCAAAACATTGGTAACACCAAGATGTCTTTGGAGGAGCGACTTAAGCTCATGATGCTCTCTGAGGATACCAGCCCAAAGGCCATCTCGACTGATCCCATAAAGTCGTTCGCAGAGCAGCAACGTGAGCGACGGATGCGACGTGCAGGTCCTCGCGATAGAGTCGAGAGCCCCACACCAGACGACAACGAGGAGGCTGTTGAGTCGGAGGCAGGCGATGAGGCAGGCGAAGAGGACGACACCATCGGTGACATCTCTGGTCTGGATATGGACTACCAGCTTCCCAGTATCTCTCGACAGTCCATTCTGCAGCGTGTCAATGGCAACAAAGCTTTCGAGCGAGACTCCGACTTTCACTTCAACTCGTCTCCGGCGCCCTCCAGCCCTGAGCGCCAGCTACCTTTCAACCCCGATGTTCCAATTGATAGTATCGAGGAGTCGGTTCTTGAGGACGTGGCTGAAGATAGCGCATCCAGTGTGCTCCTTAATGGAACAGAAGACGAGAAGAGTGATGTCTACGACCTCTACCAGAGATCAGAGGATGACCAGTCCGAGGTTGATGATACTCTCAAGGACGATGACAGTGAGAGCCACTATTCTGATGAGGCCCAACGGCATCACCAGGAAGATGACGAGGACTCGGTCATGACCCCTCGTGCAGGCAGTTCAGGCGAGAAACTCAGTCCAGCCGCCGATTCTGGTATCGATTCTGGCATTACCAACTTCAGTGCCACCCTTCCCCAGGTGAATGGTAACAAACAGGAGTCTGAATTTACTAGAAGTCTTCAGTCCTTCATGCTTCCCAAGCCTAAGGCGGCCGATGCGTTTACCTACACTGAGAGTCGCAAGCCAAAGGAAGACATCGATGATCTCACTCATGCTGAAGATGACAAGCAAGATCAAGATCAAGATGACGATGGCTTTTCTTACACCGAAAGCCATGACACAGATGATGACGATGCCTCAAGCTATACCGAGAGCCACGTTACAGAAGACGCGGAAGATGAGGCAGAAGACGAGACCGCGACTGAGGTTGATGCCAAAGCTGACTCTCAGCGCCGCGCTACAACTCCAGAGAAGAAGTCACTGCCGAAGATTGATTATGACGGCTCTGGGTGGGGATCTAAGGCTGATTATGATGGTTCAGGATGGGGAGAGCCCGAAGAAGAAGAAGAGATCGAAGAACCAGGTACACCTGAGTCGGTCATTCACCATCCTGTCTCTGAAGACGAGTACACCGAAGATGAGGAGGAGGAGGAGGATGACGAAGAGATGCCGGATGAGCCTCTCGAGTCCCCTGAGGTTCCAGAGCGTGTAGCCACAATCAAGAGTGCTTCAGGTTCCAAACTCAAGACCCGACCTTCGGCCACACCCTCAGATCTTGCTGCCATGCGGGAAGCTCGTCGTCATGTGAGCCGCGAGGTACCTCCCATCATCCCGCCTATCCCTTCACGCCATAAGAGCCATTTGTCGACGGATGTTGGCGAAGAAAAGGCTGGAAACGAGGAGGGCAATGGAGAGGAGGAGGATTTCATCGACCGTCACCCCAGTTTCAAGAAGCGTAGCCTGACTTTGGATCTTGACTTGGGTCTCAGCCTTGACCAGGATTTCGAAAGGGTCATCGAACAACAAAAGGTTCAGCTCCAACAAAATTTCTTTCAGCACGAGTTTCTGGCTGCAAGTAACAGTCCTACTAGACAAGCGTCTAGGACTCAGAATATGGTTGTGGCGACCGACAGAACCCCCGGTCGCACACCTGGTCGCAAGTTATCAAATGAAGAAATGCAACTCAATACTAACATCACAAATCGTAAACAGAGAGGATACCTCATGCGACAGAACACCAAGGTCGTCACTGCTAGCGACAAGCAATCAGAGGAAGCCCGCGAAGCTACTCGATCTGCTGACAACTCACCTGTGAAGCAGACTGCCCGTCCCCAATCCTGGACGGTTGAGCCATGGAATGGTAGGCCACGACAGCGAAGTACGAGGAAGAGAACGACCCCCAGCATGAACGGCCCAGTCCCCCAATGCCGGGCCAGGAAAGCAACGCCACGACAGCTCTCAACAACGTGCCCGAGGAAGATGCTGCCCACCCCGAGCTGGCAACAGAAGAGTGTGGAGAGCGCGGTCGCCTTTTCGTCAAGGTCATGGGAGTGAAGGACCTCGACCTTCCTCTGCCCAGAAGTATGTATCCATTGAATATTGAGAAGAGTATAGCCTTTTGACTAACGCGACGCAGACGAACGAACGTGGTTCAGCCTCACCCTCGACAACGGTGTTCACTGTGTAACAACCGCTTGGCTTGAGCTTGCACGCAATGCCCCTATTGGGCAGGAGTTTGAGCTGGTTGTTCCCAATGATCTCGAGTTCCAATTGACACTGAACGTGAAGCTCGAGAAGCCACCAGAGCCCCAGCGTTTGCCCGCCTCGCCGACTAAGATGGCGAAGCCTAAGACGTCGACCTTTTCTCGTGTTTTTGCCAGCCCGAAGAAGCGGAAGGAGATGGAAGCTCGCATGCGCGCTGAAGAAGAGGCGTTTGTTCAAGCACAACGCGACGCCGCTACTCGGCAACGAAAGGTTGCGCCTACCGCCTGGGACCTTATGTCTCCCTTGGCTGCTGATGATGGAAGCTTTGCTCGCTCTTACGTCTGTCTCAAGGAGCATGAGACTCACTGCTATGGTCGACCTTATATGGTCGAGATTGCTGCTTTCAATGAGTGGGCTGTTGAGGAAGCTGGCTTTGCCAGCAGCGTGAAGAGCAAGCGTGGCGGACCCAGCAACTCCGTTGTGCGCCGTGCCCCTTACAAGATCGGCAAACTTGAAGTTCAGCTTCTTTTCGTACCTCGCGCCAAGGGCTCCACCGACGAGGATATGCCCAAGAGCATGAACTCGGCTATCCGCGAGTTGAAGGCTAGCGAGGAGAGACTGAGCCGGAACTGGGAGGGCCACCTCAGTCAACAGGGTGGAGACTGTCCTGTAAGTTACACCTAATCATGGCCCCAGAAGAAGCATAACTAACATACATACAGTACTGGCGTCGCCGTTACTTCAAGCTGGTCGGGACCAAGCTCACTGCTTATCACGAAGCCACCCGTCAACCTCGGGCGACCATCAATCTGTCCAATGCCAAGCGCATCATTGATGATCGCCGGCAACTGACACAGCCAGATACCACCGGCAAGGGTGGTAAGCGCCGTCGTTCTGCCTTCGCCGAGGAGGAGGAGGGCTACATGTTCGTCGAAGAGGGCTTCCGGGTCCGATTCAACAATGGCGAGGTCATCGACTTCTACGCCGACACGGCTGAAGACAAGGATGGCTGGATGAAGGTCTTGGGCGATGTTGTCGGCCGCGAAGGCGTTGAAGACGACACCATGCACGGAGGAAACCGCAGAAAGTGGTGTGAACTCGTCCTTAAGCGGGAAGAGGCACTCCGCAAGAAGGCCGAGGGGCGCAGAACCCACTCCAAATCCAAGAGCATGAACGCCTGAGAGAGCTACGGGCTGTGCCCAAAGCAACAACAACACTTCAAGGCCGATTCCGAGCCAAGCATCATGGTATGCTCTTGAGGGAAACATGAGGAACGAAGTAATACGCCAAACGCCATTAATGACCCTACGACCTTAATGATACATACTCGGCGTCATGACTTCATTGGTTCCCGTGCCATTGATCCCTATCCGACAAGGATCCAGGACTTTGCCCCCTTCTACTACTTCAGCTTTAATCTATTAGACTTGTTCACTCAAGTCTTCCTGGGATTGCTGGTCTGCCAGGTCTCCTCCTTATTCCCTTGCTATCGAAACAACCCATATCAGAATGCTTGCATCTGTGTTTCTGATCACTTTCGGGGTGGTGTACAGAGTCCTTACATGGCCAAATTCCCTTGTTCTTTGGCCTCGAGAGCTTCTACAGCGGCTCACCAGGACCACTACCATCAGCACACCACTTCTGCTATATTGCATGAAACAAAATTGGGCATTTTCGTTGTCGTGCAGCGCGAAATATTCATTTTCATCATGTGATCAAAGAGAAAGACTGCGATGAGAAGATGCGAAGATAAGAAGACATGAGAGAAACGAACGCCAGTTCAGACAGAGAGTGTATGCGTTGAAGGGGATTTACTATATCCCATTGTGTTTGAGTGCGTGCGTGCGTGCGTCTTGCTTTTTTCAGGAGGGACTTGGGGGAGTCGGAGTTCGTCGTCACCTTTGACGGTTTAGCGGTCCGGTTTCTGGATTTGCGAGTCGTTTTTATATAAATGTGTTGTCTTGTGTATCGAGTATAATAAAATGCATTTCAGTACACCACTATACATAATAGTTATACCAACCTACCTCTACCCGACCGATGATGATTGTGAATGTGCCCTATCTTGTACCTTGTAATGGATGAACTAATGTCAGGTCAAAGTCGTAACAATGGCTGGTAAATATGAACAAACATAATCTTCTACATGTATTGAGCTCTTCTGCCTTGTCTTGCCCTGCCTGTCTGTCTTTCGCAACCTATCATGCATGCTTTTCTTTACCATAGTCATGACGCCAGCATGCCGGGAGGATACACAAGAAGAACGAAGTAATGCAGCACACTTTCCACCTTCCATCCACATACACAAAACCACCATCTATCCATCCTCTTCCTCCCACTACTACTACTACTACTACTACTACTCGGGCTATCTAGATTCAGTTGGGTTCTTCGGTCATGAATAACCCTACTACTACTACTGCGACTACTGCGACTCCATCCCTTCTAACACCCATGTATGATTATGGTATATGCTTCTTTCATGGGCTTGAAGGGCTTGTTCGTGGTTCGTCCCTTCCATTCTGTTGTCTGACTGGGTGGGTTACTGTTTCTTGTTTCTGTTCTCTTTACGAACGGAGCGACTCGAGCTCGAGCTCCAGTTGCCGGATGCGCTCGCTCTGGTCCTGGGTGCCCGAACCCACGCGCTTCTTGAGGCTGTCGACCTCGCCCGTCAGAACGACGATCTGCTGCCCTTGAGAGGTGATCATCTTGGTCTGGGTCTCGAGCAACTGCTTGATCTCCGTGAGGGTGTTTTGCACGCCGGCAGGAGTAGAAGTGTTGTTGTTGTTGCTCGACGAAGAAGAGGGCGCGGGAGCAGAAGCGGTGGTAGGACTGAACGTGGACGGAGATGTGAGGGTGGGCGATTTCAGGGCGGCGGGTTTCGGGAGCGGGGCCGAGGTCGTCTTGGTGGGCGAGACGGGTTTCCGCGAAACCGGCTTGGAAATCTCCTCGAAGCTGCTCGTCTCGTCGTCGTCGTTGGCGGCATCGTCGTCTTCATACTTGGAGGCCATGGCGGCGATGGACGAGCCCTGATCGCGCATCGAGGGAGGCGGGGAGCGCGCAGCGGCCGGGGCCGGGGCCGGCTCGGGTTCCTTCTTGGGTGCCGGCTTGGCAGCCGGCGCAGGCGCAGGAGCAGGGGTAGGCTTGAAATCGGCGGGGACCTCGCTAACCGGGTTGCCCTCGTAGATATCCTCAAAGTTGATTTTGGGCGGCAGGGCTTCCTTGCCCGAAAGCCACTCCTGGGTGCTCATCGCAGGCTTCAAGCCGACCGCCGGGGGAAGATATCGGACTGGAAGGTTTCGGCGCGTCGTGGTACCGTGAACGAGATGGGCTCGATGTACGAATCGTTGACAGTCTTGAATCCCCTCATAACCTCGTTCTCGTGCACCTGGTAGACGGTTAGCCAAGAGCAAGAATTCTGAAAGGGGCAGGTAGACTCACATTGACACCACGCTTAGGCAAGAAAGCAATACCTCTTTGGGGGTCACCAGACTTGTACTCGGACAAGAACTCGAATTTGTCGTTCTCGTATTCGAAGTAGCGAATGTTGCCATCACTACAATATTGTGTTAGTCGCCCGAGTTTCATTTACGATAGCTTTGGTTCCTATAGTCGACTTACCCCTTGCCAGCCAAGTACAAGCAGTGGCAGCTGTCGTCCCAGAAAGGCATGCAGACACCGGAAATGCTATCCAGGGTGTGGAAGCCTCCAATAGGGGTGGCGGTACCAGGTTCCCACAGCGCCAGTTGACGATCGCTCATTTTGGAGAAACCGGTGGTGGCGAACCGGTTCTGTTCGCCCAACCATACAACTCGGCTGTTCTTGGCGCCCTCGTGGCCTGAATGTTCCGAAGCTGGCCTCTCTTGTCGAGCATCCCACACACGCACTTTCTTGTCTCGCGAAGTAGTGACCAGCATGGAGCCAGACGCATTCCATGACAGGGACTGAACAATGTCGGGGTGTTTCAGGCTGAGCGAGGCGGACCCTGCGTTGACATCCCAGAGCTTGATGGTCAGGTCACCAGATGCGGACGCCAGGATGTTCTCGGCGGCGGGGTTGAAGAGGACTTGGCCGACCTTGCGCGAATGGCCGCCGAACTTGGCCACGGGGGAGACATCTGCGGGCTCTTCGGCGTCGGTGAAGAGGGTGAAGTTCTGGGGGACCTCCCATATCATGACCTTGCCATCATCGGAGGCCGAGGCGACGATCCGGTCATTGAAGGGGTTCCTATAGCTTGTGTGTCAGAGAGGGGCGTGTCCGTCGCAAGAAGGGGGTGTTGGGGGTGGTCGCGTGCGCACCAGTCGGTATCGAGGACGGCCGAAGTGTGGCCGCGGAATAGGGGATTATTTCGGGGACCTTGCCCTTCTCGTTCAGAGGAATGACAGCAAAGGCGCCGCCGCCGCTGGCTTCCCAATTGACTGAGAGGTACTCGGGGTTGGCCTAGACGACAGGTACGTAAGCGTCAGCAGGGCGTGCAAACCAAAAGCGCAACTTTGTTGGGGGGTACTACGGACCTTGATCAAGTTTGTGTCCCAGGCATTGCGACTGATACGGAGGTTGTCGTAGCAGAATTCCTTCCGCGTGGACTTGCCAAAGACGTGGCCTGCGCAAGAGAGGAGCTGTTAGGATGGGGAGTCTTGTCGTTGCTCGCTTGCTCGGGTCGCATGTGGTTACGAACGAGACAGGAGATGCGAAGGGGGAGAGAGAGATAGAGATCAGACGCACGATATTTGGAAGCTCGCACGAAGCGACCGGACATGATGACAGCTGTTGCGCGTAAGCGGCAAGGGGGTATGATGGTACAGAGAGACAAGAGAAGAAACAGATTAAGAATGAAAAGAATACAGAATAAAGCGCCCAAAGGCTCACTGCAGTGTGGGTATGTGGTATAGGGGAGAGAGGGAGGGGGGAAGCGAAGCTCCTTTCCAAAAGATGAATTGCAGTCCAATGCAAATGCGGATGCAATAGGTACAATGTATGTTGAATTGGATAACTTGAACCCTGAAACTAGGCTGGCCCAGCTGCGCCTCACCACCTTTCAACTTTCAGAGCAAGTAATCCAGACGTCGATCGCCTGGGCCCTGGAGAAGACCGATGGGGGTGGTCCAGTGGCCCCGTGAACCCAGTTGATTTTAGAGCTTAGTTGACTTGCAGCGCTGCCAAACTGGCCTTTTAGTGGGCTCGGGCAGCAGTACTTTTGCTGCGTCTAGGCGCTGGTTGTTAGCTGGTTATTCCCCGAGCCTGGCCTGGCCAGCAGAGAAGTGCTTCCATTCGATTAAGAAGGCTCCCGCTAGACTAACCAGATCCAGCAGACGAAGCTATTGATACAAGTCGATATGCTGCCGAAATAATCGAAATGTATAATCGAGTAAATACATGGGTAGGTACCTGAATAAATGCTGCCGGCGTAATAGCCAGATCTGGTGGCCGTTATCGTGCCTAAGAGCCCTTCGTACGTACTAAGTACCTAGGTTAGGTAGGCTGGCTCTGACGATGGTTACCTGCCAAGCTGTCCAGAGTCCTATCAGTGACGCCTCAAGTTACAGCATTAAATGCACAACTTGCACAACTTGAATAAGCATCTGGCTTAGGTAATCGCGTGGGCCAATTAACGCGAAAAGTTGCATGGCAGGAAAGGCGGGAAGCTTTTAGCTCTACCTGGAAGGCGTCTGGTGCATGCTGCTTGTCGCGTCTGGTCGGTCAGAACTAACGCAGCACTTTCTCTAGCCTGGTGAGGTCAAGTTCTTTCCCTCTACAACTGCCTGCCAAGCCTGATTGAAAGTCCTTCCCCTTCCTTGCCAGCCATTGTTTTTCTCTCTCAAGGTTGTGGCGCAAGGCCTGGTATTTCAGCACTTCCCGCCTTTTCTATTATTTCTAGCCCGACAGATCTGCCCAGCATGTCCGCCATCGAGAGCTTCGACACCATCTACTTGGACCTGTCCAAGGAGCACGGCAAATGCAGATTCGCCGAGAACGGTCTGGGTTGGAAACCCTCAGCTGGCGGCAACACCTTCACCCTCGACCGAGGCGACATCGCGAGCGCACACTGGAGTCGCGCCGCCAAGGGCTACGAAGTCAAGATTCTCAAGCGATCCTCTGAAGTCATCCACCTCGACGGTTTCCAAGAGGAGGACAAGTCCCGACTCGACAAGGTCTTCAAGAACTGGTACAGCACAAACCTCGAGACCAAGGAACATGCGCTGAGAGGATGGAACTGGGGCAAGACCGAGTTCACCAAGGCCGAGCTGGTCTTCAACGTCCAGAACCGCCCCGACTTTGAGATTCCCTACTCCGAGGTCTCCAACACCAACTTGGCTGGTCGTAACGAGGTGGCGATTGAATTCGCTGCTTCTGACCAGGCTGACACAGGCACCAATGGTCACTTGGGCGGTGCTAGAGGCCGTGGCAAGAAGTCGGGTGCCGGCAAGGATCAGCTGGTCGAGATGCGCTTCTACATCCCCGGAACAGCGACCCGCAAGGAGACTGAGGGAGAGGATGCAGGCAGCGACGTCGATCAGGAGGAGAAGAACGCCGCCACCCTCTTCTACGAGACCCTTATCGACAAGGCTGAGATCGGCGAGACGGCTGGAGACGCTATTGCCACCTTCCTCGAGGTCCTTCACCTTACCCCCAGAGGTCGATTCGACATCGACATGTACGAGTCTTCCTTCCGCTTGCGCGGTAAGACATACGATTACAAGATCCAGTATGATGCTATCAAGAAATTCATGGTGCTTCCCAAGCCCGATGAGCTTCACTGCATGCTTTGCATCGGTCTGGACCCTCCCCTGCGCCAGGGTCAAACACGCTACCCCTTCTTGGTCATGCAGTGCAAGAAGGACGAGGAGGTGACCATCGACCTCAACCTTACGGACGACAAGCTCCAGGAGGCATACAAGGACAAGCTCCAGGCCCATTACGAACAACCCCTGCACCAGGTCATCACCTACTGCTTTAAGGGCCTGGCTGGCAAGAAGATTCTCTCCCCTGCCAAAGACTTCCAGACGCACCGACAACAGGTCGGCATCAAGTGCTTCATCAAGGCTAGTGAGGGTTTCCTCTACTGTCTGGAGAAGGCGTTCATGTTCGTGCCCAAGCCCGCCACCTACATCTCGTACGAAAACACGGCTAGCATCACATTCTCGCGAGTTGGTGGCGCTGTCTCGACCTTATCCACATTCGACATCACCGTTCATCTGAAGAACGGTGCCGGCTCGAACCAGTTCAACAACATCAACCGTGAGGATCTTAAGGCACTTGAGGACTTCTTCAAGCTCAAGGGCCTGCGTGTTAAGAACGAGATCGACGAGGATGCCAAGATGCTGGCTGCGGCCATCCGTGAAGAGGCCATGATGGATGACTCGGAGGAGGAGGTCGTTGGCAACCGTGCGGATCGCGGCTCGGCCGATGAGGACGAGGAAAGCTTGGACGAGGACTTCAACGCCGACTCCGAAAGCGACGTCGCCGAGGAGTTTGACTCCAACCACGAATCCGACGGTTCCGGTGACGGCGAAAGCGACGTCGACGAGAAGGACGAGGACGAGGAGATGGAGGATGCCGAAGAGGAGGAGGAAGAGGAGCAGCCCAAGAAGAAGGCTAAGAAATAGGGGAGAATGGGGATCTTCTCACAAAACGCGGAATGAACTGTATTCTATCTAGGAAGGCACACAGCTGGCGTTCAGGGTGGCGGTTGCTTTTGATTGGTTTTTTTACGTTGTCGCCAACATCCGAGGATTTTGCAGATACCAGCTAGGCATAATTCATAGCCTGCTTGGGCTTGGGAAACATTTGGCTACGTTTCTTCTCTGTTGATTCCATGTGCTAACCTGACTGCCAGCCACAAAAAAGCAAGTCGCATCATTGATTTACCCTAGTGACCACTGCTGTCTTGCATCGTTTATTCGAGTGGAACCCCGTTTCGGTACCTTTTGCCCGAAGCCTTTGGACGGTGGCTTGTCGATGGCATAGCGGTCCTGGACGCTCGAGAGACGCCTGGAACCTGGTTTTTCATGAGATCAACCCCTTTCTCATATGCGGCGGTGACAGATCCCAATGGAGTTCGGAAAATTCACACCAGGACAGCATGCCGCGCGGTGACGGCGGAGGAGGGCCGGGTCGAGACCGGTCCCCAATAGACCACTCTTCGACGAAGGCGCACAAGCATGTATCAACGAGATGGTGGGAGCGATGACCGATGGCTGCAAATGCACCCTAGCTCGTTTCAGTGGTGCAGACAAGTTCCAAGCCGAGTGGCCTTCGCTGGCCGAGGGAGCTTGTCTACGGGCCAGCTCACATAGCTGGGAATAATTGGGGAGGTGGCGATGGGATGATGACTTTCGATGGCAAACCTTTCACGAATACGTTCGGTGATGCTTTTGCTTTTCACTTTTACATATTGTTATTGTTTGTTCATCCATCTACCAGAACATGCACCCAGTGTGCAGAGTCTAGCATGCCCGAGACGTCTTTGGTATGGATGGAAAGATGCCCCCCAGTACACTCAGCTAGGGTGACTTCCCGCGTAACCTCCCTTCCCCTTCGCTCTCTGTAAGGCCAAGTAGGATTGCATTTGTGGTATGGTCTACCCCCACCCTGCCTGTTATTATCCCGAGTTACTTTTCATCCGAGCCAGACCGGGTTTTCTGCAATCGAGCTGGCACAGACCTTCAAAAAGAGAGTGGCCAAGTTGGCTGGTTCTCCTTGCAGCCTAACTGGGGCAGAGTCCGAAGACTATAGCAAAAACAGATGGTCTGGCGACACCTTAACCCATTCAAGTACACCGGAGGGATGTATTTGGTTTCACTAGGACTTGTTGTTCCAAGCTACGCAGTCATCAAACTTGACGCCGCTCCCGCCGAAGCAGTCCAGGGCGCTACCGATCGTCAGGTCCACCTTGCCGCCGCTCAACTTGGCGACGAGGTCCAGGTCCTCGAGGTGGCGGCCGCCGCCGGCGTACGTGACGGGGATGCTGCACCACTCGGCCAGGCGCTGGACCAGGGTCTCATCGATGCCCTTCTGCAGGCCCTCGTTGTCCGCGGCGTGGATCAGGAACTCGGAGCAGTAGGGCTCGAGCTGTTTGATGGTTTCTACATGTCGTGTCCATCCCCCATCAGTAAGGGGTCGGGTGAGGCGTGAAATAAAGGGCACATGAAAGGGGTTGAAAAAGGGGTAAATATAGCTGGATGGCCGTGATAGGGGTAAGGGAATGGAGACACGTAATATCGCGCCGGGCTCACTCACCTTGGTTCACCTCCATATCCGTGATGGTCTGCCACTTGTTCATGGCGACAAACCAGCGGTCCTCGCCGCGCCGGCGACAGCTGAGGTCGATGACCAGCTTCTGCTTATCGCCGTCTAGAGAGTGCAGGACGGCATCGAGGCGCTCCTGGCTGAACTTGCCCTCAGGGAAGAGGTACGATGTGACTATGACCTACTAAGCAACCAGACGGTCAGCTTCCAGGTTCAGGTCGGCCGGTCCAAGCAGAAAGAAGTCGCGGCCAATTACCCACCTTCTCGGCACCCTTCTCAACCCACAACCGGGCGTTCCCGTCGTTGATCCCGCCCCCGACCTGCAGGCCCCCTGGCCAGGCGGCCAGCGCCTCAGTGGCGGCCTCGTCGTTCTTGGGCCCCAGCATGATAACGTGCCCGCCCTCAGGTCGTGGTCGCGGTACAGGCGGGCAAAGTGGCCCGCGGGCTCCAGCGACACATGGTTGGTCTTCAGTGCGTCCGTCGAGCTGTCCAGGGTCCCGCCGACAATCTGCTTGACCTGGCCCGCGTGCAGGTCTATGCAGGGCCGGAATTTAGTCATATTTGTTGTTTCTTTTTGGAGTACGAAGAAAAAAGTATGGTGTGTATTCGTGACGGGATGTATCATCAACAGAAATTCATGGTGGGGTTATGATGAAGCTCATTGCTTAAGCTTCAGCTGCCCGAGGCTCAGGCGGGGTTGCATCGATAGCTGAGACCCCCTGCAAAGTGTGGCTTGTCAGGGACCGGTCTCTTATCTACAGGCTTTAATTGGCCAGCATTGCCGCATCAGCTGTGGCTGTTGCAAGGCTGCAAGGAACTTTCAAAAAAATCAATGATTCAAGAAAAGATCATCATCCTAACCAACTACCAAACGTTCGGGAAAAGAGACCGTTGTTTGGTCAATTCTAAAATCCCAATCATATCCACATTTTTACGACTTTGACGATCCTGAAAATGACTTCTGTACTGGGAAAGCGCAAATCGCGCCGCGAAGAGAAGGACCCAGCCGAAGTCGTAGCTGCGCAAGAGAAGCTCCGGAAGTTGTTTGAGTCGAAATTCGAGCCCATCACGCCGACTACCGATGCGAGAGATGGCGAGGTTGAAGATGAGCGGTCGGACGAATCCGGCGACGATGAGGAGGATGGGGAATCTGCATCAGATAACGAGGACGGCGACTCAGAAGACGACGACGACGACGACGAATGGGGCGGCCTATCCGGCGACGAAGACACAACAGCAGCGCAAGAAACAGAGACACCACAAATAGAAGTGGTAGACTACACCACCACCATCACCCACCCAACCTCCTCGGACCCCACCCTCCGCAAATCCGAGCGCGCCTACCTCTCCTCCCGCGTCCCGAGCGCCCTCCCCACGACCGCCGCCGCCGCACCCGCCAAGCAGAGCAGCAAGAAGGCCGCCGACGAGGACGCGACGACGCTGCTGCGCGACGACATGGCGCTGCAGCGCCTGCTGACCGAGTCGCACCTGTTCGACTCGACGTTTGGCGCCAACGCCAAGGGCAGCGGCACCATGGAGCACGAGGGCCGCAACCGGCACAAGGCGACGGACCTGCGGCTCGCGAGCCTCGGCTCCAAGGACAGCATCTACAAGCAGGCCAAGATGCCCATGTCGCACCGCAAGGGCATCATCGCGGCCGCCGAGAAGCGCGAGGAGAAGCGCCGGCGCGAGGCCCGCGAGAACGGCATCGTACTCGAGCGCGCCACGGCCGGCGTGCACGAGGGCTGGACCGGCCTCAAGGGCAAGAAGTCCAAGGCCAAGTCCTCGTCTAGTGGCGGTGGAGCCGGTGGGAGCCGGAAACGGGAGGCCGCCGTCGATGCGCCCGCCGTTGGCAAGTTGCGCAACGGTCTGCTGCAGCTGAGCAAGAAGGATATCCGCGAGATTGAAGGGTCGGGCGGCGGTAGCAGCAGGGGCGGAAAAGGGGGTGGCAAGAAGCGTAGGAGATGAGCAGAGAGATGAGTTCGGACAATGTTGAAACGACACCAAAAAATTCAAAACCTCGACAATGGTGCCCCCAATATCTTTTTTGAGTTCATGGGCCTGAGCGACAACAGCATGTCGGCTAAAATGGCGCCCGCAAAGTATGGAAAAGTTGGGCCGACGGGCACGCCCGTTAAATTGAGCAATAGCTGTCAAGCCGAACTCTACTATCCTAGCGCTCTCTGTCTGTCAAGGTGTCAGCCAGGGACGGCAAAGGATCATCGATGAGAGCGTGAGGGTGGCGCCGCTGTCACATAAAGCGTCTTTTCGACGGACAGCTACGAGCGTGTAGTCGGAATCGTATATACCCAATAATCGATACGTTAGTGAGCGAAGAAATGAACGCTCCCTTCAATGAGAGGTTCAGGATCATACACAACCCCGTGTAATTACCACTCAAATGTGTATATCGGCAAAATGATTCAAGTCGGAATGTCTAAGTCCATGGATAATCTCGAGTATACAGGTCTCGTTCTGGGAAGTACATTTCTTCGGGTCACGATGGCAAGGCTATTATGGATGTTGTTCATTGATCTCTCTTATTTTTTTGGTATGTTTAGTTTTGCTATCTCGGGACTTGTCCTCTCCAACATGTATTAGAGAGTAAAAAAATCCAAGCCCGAGTAAAGCTCGCACGCAATGGTGTTCCCATTCGTGCGAACTCTTTGTGTTTGTTCGAGGGCACATTCCTGCGCGCTTCCTCTCTCCTGCGCAATCAACGCAATCAACAGGAAACAGAAAGAGGAAGAAGAAAAAACCGTCGGGTAGGTAAATGGGGGAAAGCAGTAAAGGTTATATATATATACAGGGCACGAGTTTCCACCCACACAGATAGCTTTCTTCCCCCGTATCTGTGATTCCGTAGCCCACCCTCTCTGTGAGCGCCTGTTCGGCAGCCGCCGGTCTATCAAAATTCGAATTTTGGTATCCTCGTATATGAAATGAAGAAGTATGATCGTCCCACCACGTACTTAAAAAAAGGTAAAAAGAGTAGTACTTCCAAATATGAAAAGGAAAAGAAGTTGTTGCAAGAAAAAGCCGAAGATGCCGAGCCGGTTAGGCCCCCGGCCAACACACGCGCCCGAATAAAAAACAATAGAAACTCCAGGAGTCTAGCTCAAGATGCCGAGATCAAACCAACCCGCTAAGAACCCGAATGCCGACCTCGCTCATGAAGACCCTATCATAACCTTCAAAACGAAGAAGAGGCGTATATCTCATAATGCAATACCGCTGATAATAGAAAAAATCGCCAAGGCTTTTACATCATGGCGCCCGTCGGCGTGCTCATCGTCATGGGCATGCTGAGGGTCTGAAGGCTGTTGAACGCTGGCGCGTGGGACATGTTCGTGCTCGTCGGCATGCTGGTGGCCGGATCGTGTGCGACCGAGTTGAGCGACGCAGGGATGTAGCCGGCGTCCGAGTTGGGCGAGGCCTCCTCGAGGGAACCGAGCTGGTCCTCGCCCGAGTACTCCTCCTCGTCCTCGCCCGAGAGGTTGAAGCCGCCCTCGCCGCCTTCACCGCGATCATGAGTTCGCTTGTGTCTGTAAAGGCCCATGTGTTAGTCCAGGTACAAAGAGAAGATAAATGCCGCTTCCTGTGATTCATGCTGTTGTTGTGTCTCTTGTGTTGTGGTTTGGGTTGACGCTCTGGTATCTGTCTCGCTCGTCGTTTTCGCACAATACATTGTAACTCATCACAGGAAGCAAGCGTACAAATGAAAAAGAGCAACAAGGAAAAGTATGGAGCATACTGTGCTAGGTTGTCTGATCGGGAGAATGCCTTGCTACAATAAGGGCAGATGTAGGGTCTTTCTTGGGTATGTGTTCTCACGTGTCTAGATATATTGGTCAGATACATGCGCGGCGCATCACACATGACATAGTAAAAAGAAAAAAGTTGGTCTTACCGCTTCAGGTGCTCTAGGCGCTTGAAGAGGCGGCCGCAAGTCGGGATCGGGCACGAATGCGACTTCTGGGGGTACGGGCCAAGCTCCATGACGGTAGCCGAGCGAGCGCGTCGAACAGCGCCGGCGTGACCCCCGTGGCTCGCGTGCATTGCCCGTTCACCGTGCATGTCATCGTGGCCCATGTGGACGTATTCCTGGTGTTGCAAAGACATGGGGTTCATTGCGGGGCTGCCCTCAACCGTGGACAGGGGAGTTCCGTGTCGGGACATGTCGACCATGTCCTTGTGGTGGTGCTGGCTGTGGACAGAGACTCCCGAGTTGCTGTAGGACAGGCCGGGCGGCGAGTTCTCGTTCTCATCGCCCTCCGCGACGGGTCCTACCGAGGTAGAGACGGACCTCCTCAGGTCCGAGGGACGGTGGGCGGCGGCTTGCGCCTGTGCGGTGGCCGCAGCAATAGCGGACATGGAAGGAGGAATCGACGATCGCCGCCTCCTCTGCTTGTAGGTGGGAGAACCCTCGATAACAGAGTAGACGTTGTTAGCGCCATAGGCTCGTGAGAACTGGGGGCCAGCCAGGTTGGAAGGTGGCAGCTGGATCATGCCGTTCAGACCGTTGACACCAGCCATGTGATCGGGAATGGCAGTGTAGAGACCGGTCTCTTCGTTGGCAATGTAGGCGGGCTCGGCGCCCATGCCCAGGGCTTGCTGGGGGAGGGGTGATGGGCTCGAACGAGATGCCGCGGTTGCTGTAGTCCTCGTAGTGGGATGAGACGAACGATGGGGCGGGCGAGTACTCGAGGCCGTAAGCAGGCATGGAAGCATGGCGCTGGTGGCCCTGGATCGGCACACCGTTCTGGTTGTACTGCATGCGCGCGTAGTCGGGCTCGCGCTTAACCACCTGTTGAACCTGAGGAGGCATCTGGGGGCCATGGCCATAGTCTGGTACTGAACCATGGCTTCCATCCCGTCGGATAAAGGGGCCATCGTCTGGGGCATCATTTGCGGCGGGGGCATCGAGTCCATGGCCCTCATCACTGGTGACGGGGCCTGCGACTGAGGAAAAGACACCTGCTGAGCATTGAAGGAGGAAGAGTTGGCTTGCTGGGCCTTTGTGAGCTGCTCGTACAGAGACTGGGAAGAATCGTACTGGAACGACAGCGCAGGTTCGCTGACGGCCATAGTGGTGGCCTCTTGTCCCATCTTCTCGCGCTTCAGGTCACGTTCCAGGGCATCGAGGAAAAGGCGGTCGTGTGGTACGCTATACCAGTAGAACACCTTTTGCTTCTTTTGTGTGCGGATGCAGTTGTTCTTGTACAGGAAGTCCAAGAAGGGGCTCTTGGGCTCCTCGAGCGAAGCATCGGTCCCCGACTTCAAGTTGCGGAGATCTGAGAAAATACCCTCCTCGAACTTCTTGGAGTTCTTCACCGGGCGACCGAAGGCCTGGAATCGGAAGGAGAGGCAGCGGACAATGTCGGTTCCGGAGATGTGGAACAGGTTGTTCCACAGCACGCAGGACACATACTCGCCGGTGGGGAGAAGGAATCGCCGAATGTATTGGTCGGGTTGCCAATCCACAGGGGCCGAGATCAGGAAGTATTTGACTGTGAAGCTGTGTAAGCATGGAGCTACGTAGTTAATCGCATCGCGCAGGAGGCACACTCACGGTTATCGACTTGTTGCAGGGCTACCTGAGCATCATGTGGTAATGCTTGCTGGGCCTCGGTGCTCAGCATGAACGTCTCTGGTTTTTGCGGTGCGGCGGCCATAGCTGCCTGTTGTGTGTACATAGCCCGTACTAGCACAGCAGCAGAGTAACGGGGAAAAGGAGGCCGATCGTCTTATAAAGCGTCTTTCGAAGTTGCCGAGGCAAGCGATTTGAAATCGGTACAGGCG
This sequence comes from Apiospora hydei, assembly GCF_038363865.1. Classification (NCBI taxonomy): domain Eukaryota; kingdom Fungi; phylum Ascomycota; class Sordariomycetes; order Amphisphaeriales; family Apiosporaceae; genus Apiospora; species Apiospora hydei. The sequence goes on along the minus strand of NW_027117362.1, from coordinate 1,656,041 downwards.
TCAAACAATTATTAGGTGGACAAAAAAGGAGTCACGGAAACAGCGCCAATAACGCGTAACAGATGCCACTGAACGTTGACGGCAGTGGGAAGCTCGAGGCGCTGCCTTTGTGGGGTTGGAGCGGGCGCTGGTAGAGTTCCGGCGGTGTTGATAGATTGCTGCTAGTATTTTGTGAGTTGGTGTTAACTTCAGTCGAGTCCAGCCCGCCGGGATGTATTTTGCACGAGAGTACTGATGCACCGATTTGCCTCAAGCGAATGGTAAGGCGCAGTCAGTGGAAACCTTCAAGGTCCAAGAGTCGTCGTGGGTTGGGAAAAAAGACTGGGAGGTCCTAAAGGTCCTATACAAGTCTGCGTCGTCTCGAGGCGGCTATGCGTCGAGCTATTATGACGGAGGGGTTGCAGGACGTAGATGTGCGTTGTGTGGAGTGTGATGCAAGCAAGTGCACACTAGAAAGTGGACGACGAGAAGCTGGAATTCTCCCAAGGGACTCGTCTATAGCGACAATGACGGGTATAAACAACCGTGCAAGTGGTAGACAGAATCAGCAAAAGATGCTCCCCGTGGATCAAACAGTATGGACAGAAGCGTCGACTATGCCCAGCTTGCAACGATCTGCGTCTGATGAGTGGTGCCGAGTAGAGTCGGGGGGGCAGGTGATTCGTGGTGCTGTTGAGAGAAGAGAAACGTCTCAAGATGGGCTGAGTGGTGCAGAGTGCGCGGCTCTTGGAAGGATGCAATTAAGAGGCCTACAACACAGGAGACGAGGAGGGGGAGTGAGGGGTGAAAAGAAAAAGAGAGCGATGTCTCGAAGAGGAGTTCTTGCGAAGGTTCAAGAAGAAGCAGGACTAGAAGAAGGGTCGAGACGGAGAGTAGGACGGCCTGGGGTGTTTAATGATTTCCCACACGGACTGGTACTCTGAAGTGGCCGAGTGGAAGAGAGATTTGGGGTGGGAACTTGAACCGGGGTGGGCACTGAGGAAGAGGAGAGACAAGAGAGTGCTGCCGGATGCGCGTGTGTGTCTAAAGTACCAGCACCAGCACCAGCACCAGCATCTGCGGCGCACGAGTTGAGAGTTGAGCGAGCGAGCGAGCAGACGGGAAGCTGTATGGGGCCGGCCAATCCAGCGTCAGTCAGAATGTACCTGGCCTGCGATTCGACAGGGCACACACACACTGAATTGCAGCGAGGTGATGGGTGGATGGGATGAGCTGAAGGGGACCCGGTACTGCAGCGAGTAAGTACAGGCGCGCCGATCCCAGGGCGAAAAGGTACCGCCCAGAGCCGAAGTACCGCTAGGAAAGCAGGCCACGCGTAGTAGACTCGCTCTCTGCATCCCGATTAGTGTAAGGGTTGGGGGGGGAGGGTCCAGTAATTGTTGTCGAACGAGAGAAATGATTGAATGGGTGGCACGGAGCAGCTGGCGGTTGAAGTAACGGCGGCAGGGGGGGTGCCTGGCCGCTGAGGTGTGGAAAGAGGGTAAAAAAGGTACACTAGAACAAGAGGGCCAGGGAGGGTTGCCCAAAGGAGCGAAGCGCCGACTAGCATTTCCTCACGTCTTCTACCTCCTCCACCAGCTTCGAGCCTGGCCTGTCTGGCGGGGCCCGGCCTGCATCGCATCGCATCGTTGATGGACTTTCAGGGAAGCCTGTCCCTGGGCCCCCTGCCACTGCGCAACCTCGCACTTCTCCATCGTGCCTCTACCTCCCACTGGCCACGATGGGGGAGGGCAGAGGGCAGAGAGTGTGTGCGTGTTTCCCGTAGTACCACAGTACCTCTGTCTCTGTCTGTCTCTCCCCCAGTGCATTTCGGGGATCCAGGCAAGCCATGGACCTGGCCAACGTTGCAAGCAACAGGAACAAAGGTGGGATGGGACGTAACTGTGGCCGGGGCTCTGGATATGAGATAATGAGACCGAGGGCGTACACACAGCATGACAATGAGAGACAGAGCGGGAGTTGCTAGGTATGCAAATTCAGCTATACTACTACTACTACTACTTCTACTACGGCATGTATGTAAGTAGCTATAGCGGGAAAGTTGAGTTAAGGATACCGCAGTCCCATCCATCAGGCCAAAGCAAAGTACACCCGCCCTGTACGTCTGTATGCAGGCCACACGAGCACAACATACAGGAAAAGATTGGCAGAAGAAAGAAATAAGGTACGGGTACGCATAAGAGGACAATGCTCACATTTTCTCCATGATACGGATACAAAATGATAGGTAGGAAATCCTTGGGCCCACTGTCCTGATCTCGAGAGCTTCATTGTCTGTCTAACAGCACTGATCTGATGAACCGGCCAGCGAGCGCTGCTGTCAGCTCACAATGAGCTTGGAGGGGGGGCATCTCAGAATAAGACGGCACTAATTATGCGAGTCGGCTAATCAACGCGCATCTTGCGCTTACATTGTCTCTCGCTTCGACCTGGTGCTTTCTTGCCTTAATTGCTTTTGCGGTGCAAGTGCCCGCTAACAGTCTTACTTGAGCAGGAGGGAGGGAGTGCTCCCTCCAGGTTATTGTTATGTTGGTTTAAATTTAGAGACTCTTGTTCAACCTGGCAGGCAGCTTGTTCTGCCCCGGAGCATCTATCTGGCTGGCTTGCTTCTTTTTTTTGTTCCTGTTTCTCTTATCTCTTTTTCTGTCCCTCTCTCACTTGTGCGCGCCCATCAGGTTCGGGTTGTACGTGGTCTGCGTAGTACTTACACGACTGTACTCCGCTCCCAATGGAAGATGAGGAATGAAGAAAAAACAACAACAAAAAGATCAGGTGACAAGGATTATGACTTTCTCATGCAACGCTCGTGGAGCAGCTCTCAGGAACCAGTACTCCATGCAGTATAGGCAGGTGTGCAAAGACCGCGCCTGTGGACTCCCTCTCACGGTCCTCCTGAGTAGAGCCCCCGGCAGCCATGTCAGTCAGGCTGTCTGTCGGGTATTAGCAAGCCTGCAAGCCTTGTATACTGACGAGCAGCCGTGAACACGCCCGCCATTCTGTGTCCGTGTCTTGCATATTCATACCCAATAAGAGCGCTGTTGTAACCTTGAGTAAGATGATAGTCCCGCGCGAGCTGTTACCTGACCGACCTGCCAGCACATGCACGGCTTCTTTTCGAAAGGGAACAAGATTGAGCCTCTTCATGCGCACGTCAGGGCATGCATTCGCATGTAGACCCTATTCCTCGGTAATTGGAAACGCACAGGCTTGGCATCTTCATGGGATATTTGGATTCTATACAGTAAGGCATGGCGTATCGCTTTCTCGCCAGTTTTTGGTTGGGTTTAGAGTTTTCGGGGCCCAGCCACTGGCCCTTACGCATTCACCACCACCCCGGAGTCGTGACGAAGGGGTTCCGGGACTGTCGCCGGGAAACACTCTCGTCCCCATTTGAGCATAGACAGCCCCTATGTAAAGGCGGCAAGTAGATTTTTCTCTCGGCAGGAACGCGGTACAATGACATGGGTCTGGCGACCTTTCGCTGGCTGCCCCGTCCCACTCTCCCTGCACTTTGTCCCTGGCGTAGGTACGACCTTCCCGTTGAGCCGCGTCCGTTCGACGTTATCTGTCTGTATCATGCGGCTTCGGTCTGTCCCCGGTATTTGCGGTGAGCGAGAGAGCATCTCAATAATATTAAGAATAGCGTTCGGTATATCCTAGTTTGCGAACTAACTAATAGCTGTGTCTAGTTGTGCATTTTGGGCAGTGGTCTATCGAAGGTATTCGTCGATGGTACTAGCCGTTTGTAATCTTGGTCTACCCAATAAGTCGGCAAAACCATTGCGCTACCGGCGGTAATGTCCGCCCCGGGACCACACGTACGACGTCCATGTTTACATGTTTTCCCAATGCCGATGATGATGATGATCTGACTATGCCATCCGCCCTACACGTAAGTCGGCAAAAGGAAGGCACAGAGTCAGTCATATAGTCAGCTGGGCGATCTCTGTTCCTGCAGGTAGAAGCAGATTCAGAGTTACGGGGAAACGTATGGGTTTTCCAAAATTGCCTGAGTCTTGCCGGTTCGGTAGGGGGTCCAACCGACGGACCACATTAATCTCCGTCTGCAGGAACATGGCGCTGAAGCTCCAAATCTCCAGGCTGCGTACTGCATACTGCAAGCAGTAGGCCAGTGGCTCTGCCGAGCGATCGACGATGTAATGGAAGCATCATGCTGGCAGTCTACGAATCTTGCGCTTTTTGGTGTTTTGGAGTCGGTTGTCTATCGTGAGGCGGGCAGGCCCATCCAAGCCCGAGCAGTGTTCTTCCCGAGTCAAAGCATCAGAGAATCCTAATATGCCGTGTCCTTCAATGTAACAGCAAGCATGTGGTATACCGGCAAATATTACTAGATCTCTAACGCATGATTTTGGCTCATGAATCAGTGAGCCGGTATCTAGCTGTCATTATCGCTGCTGGGGCTGACAGCTGGAGCCTGGGTGAGCATTATCGATTAGGTATACTACATCAAAATCTCAGCATACTCCAGCAGGGCTTACAGCGCGCAGGTGGGAAGTGCCGGTGCTTTTCCTTGCCGCTTTAAGACTTCTGGCAGAAGAATAAACAACTGCCAGTGTTAAGTACACAAATACGCACGACGCGGAATTCCAATGCAAAGCAGGAGGGCGAAAAAAGACCAATGGTTCCTGGATGCTTTGTTTTCCAGATGAGTTCTACCCGACCTGCAATCCTTGTTTCTCGCTACAAGCAGCATGGGAGCATAGGAACATGGGGGGTCCCCTGCCATGGCTCGGACCCTAAAAGTCATTGGGCAAGCGGCTTCCCTGTGGCTTCTCATGAGACCCTGTCAATGTGAAACAAGCCTGGCGCAATGCCTCAGAGTGCAGCTAGTTTCCCAGATATCGGCGCTAAGCTGTTGCCAGGTATTCTGGCGTCCGCGTCCGTGTCCTCCCAGCCATCCCCTCCGTTTCCTGGAATGCGACTAGCACCATACGGGAGGACGCGCATATTCCCTACATATTCCCACGATGATGGACCGCTCTCCGCCAAGCTGCGTCCGAGTCAGTCGTGGACCATACGCTGATCAGCTCTTGCATTTGTACCAGCCTCATGGCGACATTGGCGATGATGGAAGCTTGCAGCAGGCCCGGCAGCCAGGGCACACTGTCCTATCGTGCATTCGGCTGGCAATGATGGAAAACGATTTCTCATAAGTGGCTTTCCTCAGATTAACGACATAATGTCCCAGAGACTGGTCTGCCGATATGACAAAGACGAGTCATTATGATAAATGCGCTACTGGACGAAAGTCAATGCGAGACTGGAAGAAGAACAAACCAACGGCCGGACAGGCTTGTGGTACCCAGTGGTCACGCAATTCCAGTTGCTCAGCGGCATAGGAGTTTTCTTTCTTTTTTCATGCAAGCCCGTTCGTTGCAACCATGATCCAAAGCCAGGCTATTGCATGGCAATAGAGGCACTCAACGGCAGCCACTACTTTCGAGTGTGTCTCTTAGCAGATATTTACTTTTTGTCGCGACGAAGTTCATCAATGCAATCCATTGGGACAATGTTCCTGGTCCCAATGTGCCCCTAAGATAAACAGGATGAAGCACCTACCTTCCTATCCAGGTATTGTGCGCCCGAGGATTGACGTATGCGGGGTACTGCTGGTCAACCGTACGAGACGTTCCCTATTCGAATAGAAGTTCTATTTTTTGTCTTTGGTTGATGACGGAAATGATACAATCCGCCCAGTGCCGGTTTATACGGGGAACCTATTCCGGGCACCAGAATCAGGTGATGATTTTCTGATAGGTCAAAGCTGCAGACTTGCTTCTAACCCACAGGTGACGGCTGATGCCCGCAGCTCGCAGCTCGCAGGGCGGAAAGCAAAAAACCACCCAGCAATCACAGGAAAATGGGGCCGAGGGCGCCGGAGCTTGACATCACCAGAGCGGCGGCAGGTACGCCGCCCTGCCGGAAGGGTGGCAGCAAAGAAGAGGACCTGTTTGATCACCATAACCAGCATATTCTGAAACTTGAAACCATCTGGCGATGACATCGCGCGTTGGCGCGAACTGGCTAAGGGGGTTACGTTGTAAGAGGAAGCAGTCGAGACAAGAGACCAAAAAAGCAGTGCACAAGCCAGCCCGCTCTCTCTCAACTTGGACCACATCTACTTGTACTTTTCTTGCCTGATCGTCCCGCCACCCTTGCATGAACTTCTCGATCCGGTGTTCAATGCTCGTAAGTTTTAGAGCAAGGCTGTCCTTTTTACCCCCGAACTCTCTTGATTCCTGCCTTCCTGGATCCGAGGAAAGATTTGTTGTGACATGCGCACACATGGAGAGGTGGGATTGGACTGCAACCAGGTCGCTTCGTATTCTTTTCATGACGAGATTTGGCAAGGGAGCTAGGCAGCCAAGCTGAGCAAGGTGACATCGTCGCTTACTGCAAAACTCCTCCGCAATTTCGCGCGAGACTGTCGGTCTGCGAAACTTCATCGGCAGTGAGGGTGTTGCTGTTTTTGTTTCCCCACTCTATTACTAGCATGGCCCGCCTTAATCCGCTACATGCCATTCGCTAACGTTGTAGGGAACTTCGGGGAGGGACGATTATCCCGTGAGATACCTCATTTGATGGAGCGACACACACGCACACACACCAACGCAAACGCGCACACATAATAAGGCAGACCAAAATCCCGTCAGGTACGGATTGAATTCGCAAGTCGCGGAGATCAGCGATTGGGTGTTACAGCTCTAAAAACAAACCTCCTATTCGGCTCCTCAATGTTGCTATTCTGGAAGTCACGACCTCTGTGCTGTGTTTCTTGGTACGCGATGCCTATCTGTTTCGTGCGACAGAAGACCCTATGGAACAAAGCCCGCCCGGCGTTACGCGCTGGTACGGCAGATTTGACCGACTGACTGACGATTGAAGTCGCTATCAAACCAGTCGCTCAATCGGTCGCTATGCAAAGCCAAAGGCAAAATCCCGCTCGCCCGCCTCCCCCAAAAGCTGTCATCCCAATTAAACATGCTGCTAGCGCCCTTGAGGTCGGATATCACTGAAGTGTCTTGTTTCACATCAGCTTTTATTTTCCCGCCGACTTTCACTAAGCTTAATTTTCCTGTCTCATTGACTTCCTGGTGCATGGATTTCTACGGCAGCCAATGAGGCCGCGGGGAACCTGCGTATCGCTTGCGCTGGTCGGACAAGGAGAGCTCTTCAGGCCGGTGATTGGTCGCGTCAGACTCTGTCTTTCCTTTTTTCTCTCCCACTCCCCATATCGGCTGCATCAATGCCTTGGGCTGCTGTGGATGACAACGCACGCCATAAATAGAATACACCTACCGTAAACCTGGCCCAGCCATTCCATTCTTCAACGGGCGGCCGGTTCCATACATGATATCGATTCGATCCAGGCATCTCTGTACGCCGCCGGCCGCCTTCCCCAAGACCTGCTTCCCCGCTGCTCGGCCGCATACTCGATGGCCTGGCGGCTCTATAGCCAGCACATTAGCCACATCATCGTCGGCATTGGACGGGAGGTAGAGGGCAGGAGAATGCACGCGCCAGACTGATCACGGGCACACTTGAGAGTCTCCATTCGCCATGCAGACGATTGGACGTAACGTGAATTCTCCAAGTGCGAGCCCCATGGCCGGGAGGGAAGCAGATGGGAAAGTGGTCCGCCATCGCCAATCAAGATCGAAGTCGTTAGATCTGCATTAACTCAATTCTCGTAGATGTGATGCAGCCAGAAGTACGGGTAGAGCTCGAAGCTTATTCGTTCGAACATGTCGTTGACGATGTTGACGTTTGTCAACGGGCATCAATGTGTGCGATATCGCAAAGTTTGGGTTGCCATCATGGCGGCGCTCGCCCGCCTCCCTGACCCCGTTCCGCTCCCACGATCGATATTGGGTTCAATGACATGAGCAGACTACGGTTTCAGAATCTTGAGGCTCTTCTGCTCGCTCGGAACTGGAATACTGAGTTTCGTCTGGGCCCCATTGAACCGGTACAGGACGTGCATTTGATTCGGAAATAAGCCACTTTTACCCAACATCGACAGCCACTTACAGACTTGATCACCTTGCCAAGGCGCATATGCGTTGAGGTGATACATGCTACTATAAACACAATATAGAGACCTGCAGTAGTAGAAATTGGCCCTGGTGAGAAGTGGGAAGGGCAAGGCCAGGAATACAGCAGGTACCAAACAGGTCACCAGACTTGCTGCTGCTGCTGCTGCAGACCTAGGTATGGACCTCGTCACGAGGCTGCATGCTTCATTCACTGCACTGCAGATCTACTACTTGGCTTGGAATTAACGACACATTAAGCGCAGGTTTGTTTGCGACTTTGCATCATTACCGAGTATTAGCAGCATACCACTGCAGGTGACAAGGTGACAGCCAGAAAAAATCCTCCGAAGGGTGGAGTTGATAGTCGTTGCAGCTGCTAGCTTTCGAGCTTGTATCGTAGCAATAGCTTCTTCCCAGCTCCTAATAATAAATCGAAACATGAAAGGTCTGCCAGCAGGTGTCCGTTCTCACCATCACCCTCGCGCCGTTCTTGCCTCACTGCCCCAGATCGCCGGGAGACGCCTAGGCTGCGTTGGGTGCAAGGTGCCAGCGGCCGCCCAGTAAGGGTAATCAATCGCCGTCCAATGCGACGTTGAGGAGAGATCTGCCCAGTACCCTTCGCTCTAGGAGAATTATTACAGAACTTGAAACGCCATTTTAGAGATGGGCTCAGATATCGGCGAATTCTTTTTTGTTGAAACAAACCATGGTAATCCCAGCGCTGCTCAGCGGAAGTAGTTCGTCTACCCGTCGTGATGGGCAGCCCGTAGTCGGATTCGAGCATAGCTCGCTCGCCCTCTCCTTCGAGGCTAGGCTAGTTGGCTAGCCCTCCCTTCGTCCAACACGGGACCTGTCCGTCTGTCGGACCCCTCGAGCCAAATCGGCATACAGCCGGCCTGTCCGTCCGTCCGTTCGTTCCTCGCTTGCTTCGTCAATGTTCTTCTTCTTCTCATCCAGGATTCATTCTTACGCTGCCGCCGCCGCCGCTGCTGCTGCGAGTATGTGCGCAAAGCAGGGCCAAGAACCCTGAGTAGAGCACTGATTGGTGTGCCTGATTCATGCAGAAGAAGGGCCGACATGCAGGTCGTCAATCCAGGGATAGGCCATCGTCACTTTTCTGTCCCCTTCCTGGTACCTACATACTCGAAAACAAAGTGCGCGAGTCTCTCTCACCTCACCTTTGCTCGGCCCATAATGCTACATAATTCAGATGGCGCAGGCGAGCAAGTAACCAAGCAACGGCAGGTACATTACGCACGCTCGGAAAAGATGACAGATGAAAATGCCATGCGCGCGGTGCCTCTGCAATCCCAACAGCCTCCCCACTCTTCCCATATGAGCTGTACGGTGGTATGCAGGAAGCTGGCATTGTCTGAAACAAGACGCCAGTCCGCTTCCGGTCGTTGCTCCAGAAGCTACGCGACCCTGGCCTCTGCGACTTTGCGACTTTCCAACCTCGACGACGACGCTACCCTGGCCAGAAACCTGAAACAGGCACAACTTCGTCACAGCTTCTTCTAGAATGCCCTCTATATCGGGTAAAGTCCTCCCAGCCTACTGCCCTTGGCCCTGTTCGCAGCCTGTATTTGGCTTCCTGAGACAATCCCGCATGGCCCGCCCAACCTAATCCGACCTTGACTCGACCCGTCCTTTTCCGCAAGTTCCAGCGTCTTAGGTCTCTTCGGTCTTAGGGTCCGTCCGTAGGGTGAGGAAAGACGATGGGCATTGTGATGTGCTTGTTGGTTGTAACTGGATTTCGACATCACGTCCGGCGCTGCACCGCACCGAAGCGGCCAAGACGGCCCACCCTCTGCGCTACTTGTCTCCCCAGCCCAATATAGCGACTATAGCGCCGATACGCATCGCTCTTGCGCGCGCGCGCGCTCGTCACAAAGCCCCCAGCCTAGGAGCCCGTCTGAGATTGATTACGTGCATCCCCGCCAGCAACCTCCATGTATCCCGCCAGCTATAGAGGGGTGGACGGAGGGGAAACCGGCGCCTAGCACCGAACCCAGCACTCTTAAGCGGCCAGAGAATAGGAACGCATGATAGCGTCCCGTGACCCGTCGCCTGGGAAATGAAATGAACAAGATTATTTCCCGTCTCCCCCATCTCGGCAGCCATGAGCCGGGCTCTGTTCAGGCAGTTGGACGCCATGTCTCTTCGTCCCGTACGAAACCATACACTATAACACTTTGTTGGTTAGCCCAAAGCAACATCCATCACATGGCACCGCCGGCGAAGGGCCAGTTTAGTCTATATCACCACCCCCCTTCTTTCCTTGAATCGGCAGGTAAGTAGGGGACAGCTGCAGTTTGCAGCTTGCATATCTGCAGCTCGTCTGCACCGCTTTGGCTCCTCCCACCCCTTCAGATGCATGCAGTTCGGCCGACGGATAATATTCGTCTCTTCCTTCCCTCCCTCCCTCCCTCCCTCCCTACCTCGTGATGCGATGCCCGTTGCCGCCGCCGTTATTGACTGACGTTGGGCGGCTCGCAGGCCCCTGTGATCTGCGTGTTTCATCTTGTCCATTGGCATCATTATCCATCTTTAAGGCTTTTTTTGGGCTTAGACAAAACCGCGAGTTCTGCGTTTCATCTTTCGATCTAGTTCCCCATCGCACATCCACTTTCCATGTACGAATGGGCCTTTTAACCCTCGAAGCCACGCAGCATTCAGGGATCGGCATCGCGAGCTTAGGGACCAGAGGGAGAAAGAACCCTTGGGGGGTGGTTGGTGGTTGGGGCGGCACCTCTCTCTCTCGCGCGCGCGACCTGTTCTCCTCTCGAAACAATGGTTAGCGAGGTTTCTTGGGTTGCCGCCCACGTTGTCTAACACGCACTTTGTGCTGACGGCCCACGGTATGCATGCTGGCGAGTGAGTGTCGTCTTCTCTGCTGCTTCTCCTCCAAGGATACTGTTTCTAGAAGATGTGGGGGCCATGCCATGCCATGCCATGCCGTGGGAACATCATGACGAAGTCAAAGTCATTCGTTCGTATGTACACACTTGGTAGGTACATCTCCTGTTGCTTCTTGCTATCCCAAGCCCTGATCCGAGCCCCTGCTCTGCCCGACACGAACTGTTCAGACTGGGTTAAGTTCGTGTTCTTTTCTTTTGCCCATGTGCGTCATCCCTCGGTATGCTCGATACTCCCCATGCTCTCTTGCCACTTCGTCTTTTTTGTGGTGTCCTGGCATCGTATGATGGCAGGTTGGAGACGAACACAAGAAGCAAGCAGCTAGAGCAAGAAGCTTTACCTCATAGTCGCCGCCGCTCTCTTCGCCTCGCCCTCGTGTCTGGACCACTAGCCCACTTCAACCAAAAGTAAAAAATGTGGCAAGCTCCTTTGACAAAGACATTCTAGACCTGACTTACCCCTGGTGGATGTCATGAGCAGGATTTAACCCGGCTGCGTTGTGGCACTCATGGTAGAAATGCCACTGCCGCCGGGCCACGGAAGACATACCGGGGCCCATCATCCCACCGTTCTCAGCGGATCGACTTTCTGAAACAGCTAGGACAAGGTCTTTTTTCCCTCCTCTGGAGTCTGATCTTTGGCTCGCTTGCTGGCTCGGCGGGTTGTTCCATGCTCATAGGTCGATCACTGATAGAGGCAACTTCGTAACCCAGGGATAATACCTGTACTCGAATTTTTGTCTTTCTTTAGTCTACTGCGGCTGCGGCATAAATCCCACTTGTTGGTAGTCTGGTAGACGACTTACTGTTCTGGCTAACCTTGTATAGTCATACCACCGTGTGTTCTGGGCCTGGTCTCCTTCATGTCCGCAAGTTCGGCGTACAGTCCGGTCGTCGGGGGCCCTATATGCAAGGTACATCACATCACGCATCCAAACCTTTGACAAGCCGAACGTGGTACCGAGGGCCAGTAGAGTCCAGCATGCCTTGGTTACTAGTATGTAGTGAAAGACAGGACCCTTAATATGGATGATATTTACGACATCATGCTGGGTAGTCACTAACATTTCCTGTGTGCCGAATCAAGGCAGCCCGTTGGCGATGCCAGGTGCCGGGCCAGGGCCCAGGCCTCTCCTCCACGCCACGCTACTTATTAACTACGACACCAGCTGAACAGCCAAGCCTTGAATGTCGCCGCCCGTTGAAAGATCGGCTAGCCACCCTCGATACGCCGCCGATGGGAACACTGCTGGCGGTGGCGCAATTACGTATTGACAAGTTACTTCTGATGTAAGGCCCTCTTCTGAAAGTGGCACGATGATCGAGCCCTACGACGTAGCTACGGCTGTAAAAGTAGATAGGCACTGATTTCCATGATTCCATTCCTCGAGCCTTGGTCTGATGCTGGTGCTATTGAAGTCATCGTTCGGGATTAGCAACCAGCAAGATGGAGAAGAGTCGGGGTTTCGAGTCACCAGCTGCCTGGATGGGATGACGATATGACTCGCCATGTGGGTGGTGAGGAAATCATTCTTTTGGGTTTCTCGGACCGTATGTCTGCCCCCTCCCCATGCTGTGTTATGCTATTATCACCGTTATTGTTGAGGGTGGGCGATACACACAATAATCCATGGATGGGTTGTCTGTCCCCCCTTTCCCTACCTATCTACCTCCCTCTCATCTATTGTTTCTCGAACATGGGGGAGTCATCATGCTTGTCCTGTTACGAATACGTTCGGTTTTGGGCTCTACCCAGGGGCAATGGGAGGAGAATTTGGAGGGAGAGGGATCATGGCACCATTTTCCAACAGAAATGCATCTAAACTCTATCTAACTTGCAAGCTTGGTGGCCTCTTTCCGTCAGGTAGAGCTCTGGGGTAGTCCCTGTATAGCCCTGCCCTGTCATGCCTGCCCCCTAACCCCTGGTTGAGCATGGGAGCTGACCTCGTTTATATAGAATATTGTGTATGTGTAATGTATTGCCAAAGGAAAGGGCGGGCGGGCGGGCTCCGCCCGCTGTTGCTAAGATAGATGTGCCAATTAGTTTCGATCCCTATAGCCGTATGTTGGTATCTGGCATTGCTGTCGTCTGTTTGGGTGGCGCTCTCATCTAGGAGGAGACAGGGAGGTACATGGGCAAGCCTGAGGCTTTCTCCGAGGAAGGGGAGCTCGCATAGGGAGACCCCCATCGGCTGTAAACCAGATCCGATTTCCGGATACCAATCGTAGTAGTTTCTCCCTCTCTCCTATTCGTTCTCTTCTTCGGGCGGTAGGGTATCGCGCGCGCTAGGTTTGCCGACTAGCCGATGTTCTATTCATATATATTCACATGGGATCTTGGTGTGGTGCGAGTCGCATCTTTTCGCAGCAGATGTCGGCGTCTCGTCGTACCTGACTAGTTCGACCAGCCGGGACTCTATACGGAAAGGGGAAGGCTTCGAGAATCGTAGAACATGATGAGAAGAATATTAGCTACGAGCAAAATCGGAGAGACGGCACTTTGGCTGTTGACTGCCTCCGTCTGCTCGGAAGAGAGGATGGGACGACGATCTTGATCATCCCGTATTTTGCGACACTGGTCTGAGTAAGAACCATTAGGTCCTAAGAGAGGCGAAAACGCTGGAAGAAGAAATCATTGTAAGAGTACTGAGTCGTTGGCTGGGATATCATCACACAGTGGCGGAGATCGAGTCGTAGGAGATGGCGACATACAATGGATCTTCGACTTTGGCGCGTATGCGCAAGTTGTGTGGTGGATTCGTGTCATGAAGGTTGTTGATCAACACTTCCGCTTTCAGTCATCGATGTGCTGTTGCGTATGTGTGTATGTGTTGAAGCACGACTGGCAAACCGTTGAGTTCTCTTTGCTTCCAGACGGACGTGGAGGAAGGGGTTGGTGGTTGTTATGGCTCGGCCGAAGCTGGCCTTACAGTAAAGGCACAATGACAGCACTGGCCCCGGCAGCACTGCCGTTTTGACTTGTAGATACACATAGCATCCTACTCGACTTGGAGAGAAGATGTCACGAGAAATCAGTGAGCTGGCTCTGCTGGTGTAATATTCGAAAATTAGATGCATGCATGATAATACACCTGTGTTATAACGCTACAATACCATTCATTACTAGCCATAGGATATAGGAGCTTAAAAGAAGACCCTAAAGTTTACGAATACATCAGTTTCCTTCATTCGGAAAGGCAAAATAGGAAGCGAGCAAGACTCGGATTATGGTGAAAAGCGCTCGGTTATGTTTAAACCCTTTCGATGTGACAGGTTCGACCTGAGCTCATCACAGGTATAGCTGGGCGTGAGGTGTGGTGTGTCAATCTCTATCGTGACTCCGAGGCACTGTGATGAGATGCCGTATCTATATACGTATTTACATTACACAAGCTCGTATGGCAATAATCTAAATAGCCAATATACGCCCTGAGGAAGTCGAGTGAAGGGGGTATGAGACTAGTAGAGAAGATTCATCTTCCATCAATGCTGGATGGCTGTCGCTGAGAAGATTCACCGGGAGGATATCATGGATGATGGCTTTGACGTACATACGAACACGACTTAAAAGAACAATTTCCCATTCCATTCCGGTGTGTGTTGATCGGGCAATGCTTCGATGCTTTCCTTTCCCCGGTTGGGTCAACTCGTCGTGATCGGATCGACTCAACTATTGGGACAGTTTTTATCTTATCCTAAGTCATAGCAAAGGGATGAGATTGCAGCAGAAGAAGTAGAATACTAGTACATCCGTAGGCTAACATGAAGGGATTCAGATGGACGGGCTTATACACAGTGCAATTTAATAATACTTCATTCCATACATGCTTATATCCATGGAAAAATCAACAAGCCTCATATCACTTTTTAGTTCTCAAACGCCATGAACATCTCACAATCAGCACTGTTCCTCGAGCCCGTTTTATTTTGCGTGAACCCCCTTTTCCACCCTTAGTTGTCATCATCGTCATCATCACTGCCGCTAGACCATCCTTCTTTGTACGCCTCCGCGACCTCCGCAAGCTCATTGCCGATGTCTTCTCTGTCCTCGAGCCCAATGGAGCGGACGACGGTCGTGCGCAGCCCTCGCAGCCTGGTCATGACCGACGAGTCCGTCGACAGGGTAGTCCGCATGGAGATGGGGTCCCGTCGGACAGCGCCCTCCTTGTCCCGGAAGATGCGGGGGTAGCTGTCTAGCATGGGATAGGCGAGGCTCGATTGGTATCTGGGAATTCAAGTTAGAAAAGTCAGTACATCTACATGTGTACATTGCCTTGAGGAAACATGGATGTAGGTGGTTGGTTGGTTGTTGCCGGGACTGGTAAGGGGAAACTCACCGATGAGACTTCTGGCGTCTTTGGACACGGCCATATCTGTCGTCATTTGGATCGTCATCTTCTTCGCGGCTCGCAGCCTTGATAGCGTCATCTCCTCGTGCCGTCTCGAATTGGGAGAAGAGGTGTGCTTTTCTTCGACCCACGCCGCGGGCTGCTGCGATGGCAGCACTACCTAGATTTTCGTCGAGAGAGGAAAGATCCACATCGAGCGACTCTACCCGGTTTTGTCCTCCAGCAGTATCCTCCTCATCCTCGTAGCTCATCTCGTTGAGGCGCGAGATCAGCTCACCGCGGCCCGAGAGGATCTGCATTCCCGTGCCTTCGCCCCCAGCCGGAGCCTGCTGTTCCACGGGGCTCATCTGCAGGTTCGCGATGGTCTGCTTGCCGAAGACGTTCAGCATGTCCGTCACGCTGCCCATGGTGAGAGAGTTGGCCCGGTCGTTGGACTTGAGCCGCGTGTAGAGCGAGGTGCTCTCCAGGGCCGCGTTGAACAGTGCCGTCACGTTCCAGGCCGAGGATTTGTCCAGGGACACGCTCGAGGCCAGAGACCGGGAGGGAACGGAGAGTGGGATCAGGAGCGAGACTTGGGACGAGAGTTCGGCGATCGACCTGGCCTTGTTGGTGAGGCGAAGCAAGCGTTTCTCCTGGTATTTCTGTCAGTACATTGAAGTGATGAAACGTGGTGGTGGGATGGTAAGCATGAGAATTTACCCTCGGGATGCCCGCGTTGGGCTCCTGCAGACCCCAGACCCAGATAGGGGTCTTTCCGTACTCGTCGCGCATGCGCTCGACGTACTTGGCGGCGAAGCCGCCCCAGGCGTCGTCGATGCCGCTCATGATCTGGACGCCCTGCATCTGGTCGGCCTCCTCGATAAAAGGGCGCAGGTCGCGGTCCATGAGGTCGTGGTCCTTGTCGAGGGACGCAAAAAGCTCCTCGCCCATGGACCACTTCTCGAACGGCATCAGCGTCGAGCCCAGTTCGTACTCGTTGAGCTGCACGATGGAGCGCGGGTGGTAGAAGACGCGGCTGAAGTCGGACCAGTACCGCACGTTCTGGGTCGTCAACTCGGGGGCGGCAGCGCCCGTGTCCAGGCTCTCCTGGTAGGCGCTCATGTCGATGGGCTGCTGTTTCTGGACGACCGTCTTTCCGTTCCTGCCAACGAACGTGTGTCAAAAATTGATGTGCTCCCGTTCTTCATTCGGGAATCCGAGCTGACGCACCATAGTACCGCAGGGGTCTCGGCCTCCTGATCCTCGTAGAGGGCATTGATCTTCCTCATGGAGCCAAAGCCGCCCTTCAGATCGTATATCACGGTCCGGGGCATGAAGGTCTCGGTCCCATCGGCGCCGAGGCCGGGCCTGAAGTGGACGTCATGGTTGACGGGCGACTCGCCAGCATCGTCGCCGAATGTGAAGTATGATTCCTACTGCGGTCAGAAGCAGTATCTACCAGGCGGCGGACGGAAAGACATACTTGTGTGTTCCAGAAATGGGTGGCTAGATAATTGCTCTGCTGCCCCAGCTGCAGGGTGATTATTTCATGCATGGCGCGGGGTCATCAGTAGCACTGTGGCGCATATAAACGTCAGCCGGGGGGTTCTTGATGATGCAGTGTAGATTGTTTGAGGCTATATACACGATTCCTTAACTTGAGATTCTCCAACGATGCCGGTTCAATTGGCGATGCTCCGTCTTGGCGAAAACGGTATGCTCATTGATCGATATGGAAGTACCAAGAGGAGGGTTTTCGGTTTTCAGTTTTCAACCCAATCAATCGACGTTTTGGCGGCGGCCACTTATGCAGAAGCCGGGACTGCCCGCATTTTGAAGCGCAGTGATTACCTAGGTAGAGTCCATTAATAAAGCTTCTCTGAACCGCGCGCACCACCGAACCCTTGTTAGCGCATCCACCGCCTCCCGCAGTGCCGAACAACAAACAACACATCGTTCGAACTTGACAACTACACCGTCATTCGGTGTGTTGTTGATTTGGTCGTAGGTGCTGCCTGCTGCAGAACCTTATCTTCTCATCCTCCTCTCGATTAGCCGCCTCCCACTACAATCATCATCCAATTGAACCATACCGGCATCATGTCTCAGCAGCCGACTTACCAAGCAGCACTGGCCCAGGAGTGGGAATCGTTCAAGGCACCGCCTGCGAAAGAGACTGCTATACCCCCAAAGCCGGCGACAAAGCACCTGTTCACCCTAACCTCAACCTGCCAAAAGACAAACCTACCGTCATCGTCTTCTTACGGCACTGCGGCTGTCCATGTAAGTCTACTCGTATACTAATTCCGTCCTTCTTGCACGCTGTTTTACTATCCATCATCATTCATCTTGAACCTGCCACGCCTTGCTCGCGTGTTCATTTGACATCTGTTTATCTCATCCTCGCAAGCCATCCCCTGAAAAAAATGAGATCCACTCATCATGACCACCCCTTCCGAACAAAACTTTTGATGTCTTCATCAACATGAAGCCAGTTCTACTGACACGCATACGCCCCACCAGTCGCCGAAAAGGTCTTCCAAGACCCTGACGCACCTGTCCTCGCAGCACAAGAACGTGCACTTCGTCGCCGTGTCGCACTCGAGCCCCGAGGCGACGGAGCGCTGGGTGATCCAGGTGGGCGGCAACTGGGACGTCGAGGTCGTCATCGACCACGAGCGCGAGCTCTACGCCCAGTGGGGGCTCGGCATGTCGACGACCTGGCACGTCCTGAACCCGCGCGTCCTCTACCAGACCCTCCAGCTCGGCAAGACCGAAAACATCTGGAACCGCCCCACCGAGAGCGGCACCCGCTGGCAGACGGCCGGCGCTTTCGCTGTGGCCGCCGTCGCCGACGCCGCCGATGAGGAGGAGGGCGGCGGCAAGGTTACCTGGGCCCACGTCGCGGGCGCGGCCGACGACTTGCCCGATTTCGCTGCCGCCTTGGGCACGCTCGGGGTTCGGGCTAAGATGCCGCCCAAGCCCGTCCCGGAGGAGCCGTCTGGCGGGATCCCGTAAGTGGAGGGGCCCGAAGTACCACCAATTGGATGACCAGAGTTACGAAAGGGAAGGCAGCGAGGGAATGTTTTAACGAAGAGATGTTGTTACTGTGTTTTCGTTGCATTTTAGGTTTTGGGACCGCCGGATAACCTGTCATTCTACGACCAAGTCTAGCCACAAAATTTCAGAGCAATGAATGATGATTATACCACACAACAATACGAACATGGATTGGGGCTATTAAGAATAGTCAGGGCCGTGGTTTGACATGCACTGCCATCCATGATAGTAATACGGTGATATCTAAGACGAGGAACGCCATGAGCTTGGCCGACATTCGAGACTAAGAAAGCAACAATCATTTCAAGTTACCACCAGAAAGGCAGGGAATAGTAAACATCGTATACTTTAGGTTACATTCACACATACTTGGTACATTATCAAGTTTACCCTAACACCAGCAATACTCCTACTATCCATACCGCACAATAATACCGTTTGGACTATACGCGGTACTGTTCTAGCAGTGGACCAGATGCGCATAACTGCATCAGAGCAATAAACTTTCTCCTTGATACTGACCCTTACTTCAACCAGTATAATAGAAAGCTTACCATTTGTTTCTCCGATACAAGGTGAGCGTGTTTGGTTGTCAGTGGTATATCGTTTATAGGTAATAGGAAAATCATCGAAACCTCTTGTTGCTATCTTTAGTCACTTGCTGCTTGTCTCGAACCTCATTGCCTCTCGACACGTCACGCCATACTATAGCATACCCCAACAAGCTGCTGATACCACGGAAACCCCCCTGAACCGCTTACTGTTAATCCCGCCGTGATGGCCACCAGTCACGCGACAGCCGCAGATCCAACGCCAGAGACACTGCCCATATTCCATCGGTTCCCAGCCCTACCTCCGGAGCTGAGAGACGCGATATGGACCTCAGCGGCACACAATGCCTTCGAGCTGTATCATTATATGACCGAGCAAAACCCGCGGTTGTTCTGCTCACACGTCCCATCTGCTCCCGAACGCTACCGTGTTAATCTTGACGCCAGGCTGGATTTCAAGGCTGCCGAGGTTAGACTCATCGAGGGACTCATGGCCCTCCTCCTGACCAGCAAAGAGAGCAACCTACAGAGCATGCAGACAATCCGAGGATACCAGGAACCAGAAGATCGACAATTGCCGCTGCTGGGACTCTGGGGAACCACTCTTCGCGGCTCTCTGATGCGGCAGCTGATTATGCCACGGAACGATATTTTCTGCATGCAGCATTCTCTGAAGTATTTTGCTTCACCTCACGCCGGACTCGGTAGGTTTGCTGCATCGACCGGTCGGCGTCTACGCCACATCATGATGGGGATAGGTAGAGTCACCGCGATGAATCACCAGCAGATAGAAGCCTTGCTTCAGCGTGTACCGCGTCTGGAAACATTGTATGTCGACGTGAGTCTGTTGAGGTTTAACCACCGACCCCGCATCATCCCCATAAACCCATGCCAGCTTCATCATTACGATTTCAAGAGGAATATGACATGGCTATGCGACCTACCGTCAGCTCCACCGTCAGAGCATGGTGAAGAAAGCGTCGACGATTATGGTGTGGCGACCGAGGACGAAGTTGTTGAGGGTGCTGGCGACAGCAAGGGGTCAACGCAGGTGGGCGAACGCGCGGTCGACTACCACCGTATTCTCCGCCGCCTCCAGCCTGGGGGCTTCCAGAGTCTTTGGACTTTATGTGCTGAAGCTAAAGTTACCGTACGCTTTATTGCGCGGACTGGGTGGCATGCAGAGCGATTCCACCACGAAGAAATCTGACCCTAAGCTGCATGACCACTTTCACCCAGCCCAGATGCCTGCGTGTGTCTATCAGGGGTTCAATGCTTTCGGTTGGCATGCTAGGATGATATGTCTCGGCTCGGCATCCCGATATGGCCACTTGCAGAAAGAGGGAGGGAGAAGGGAGGATGGGCTTTACTATGGAGGGGGAAAAAGAAAGCAGGAGCTACCGAATCCAGGACGGAGAATGTGTATCGAAAACGTGCTCGTCCTTCCGACCACTCAAGACATACCTGTGCGTCTTCTCATCCTCCCACCGTCCGCCTTCGGACGGACTCGCCCGGTTGGACCACTCCCCGCGTGCACTGTGCTCTTATGGATGCCATCCAGAGTCGTATTGAAGAATTCGGGTTGCGCAGGTAGATGGAAACTGCGTCACGGGTGTACACTGCCTCGTTGTCCCAAGCCAATCCGAGGGCGAGGAGCATGCATGCTGCGTGATAGAGATGGTCCTAGTTGGAGCAGCCGGCCAGGAGGGAGAGAGGAGCCGAGCAAACTCGTCCCCTCAAAAGCAGACGCTTTCCTATTCCCATTATTCCCATATTTCCATATTCAACCAAGAGACGTTGCAGAAGATAGCACTGTGTAAGAATGAATGGCCTGATTGATAGATAAAAGGTGGCAGGTGTTGCGGACTGCATGAGTAGTGGTAGTGGCTCGTGGTCGGTCGAGATGTGACCTTGACTGGATTGAGGGTCGGTCCGCCCCTCGTCGGCTCCTCATTTGGTCGGGAAAACAGTCAGTTTCGGGTTGACGGTCAGCAATGTCATGGCGCACGGCAAGGTACGTTTAGGTGAGGTCAGCAATAAAGCGGTGTCTTCGGCCCGGCAGGTATGTACGGGAGGGGAGGCGCCCTGGCGCCCATCAGGTGAATAATGGAATGAGACAAGTACCCAAATGTACCTGCCTCCCCCACGACACTTTCCTGCACAGGCTGGAGGTGATGAACCCGATGCACTCGGACAATGGCTTTCATCGACCTCCCTACATGCATGCAAATGTTCCATACCTTCAATTGACTGGCATCCCTGCCTCATTAACAACAACGCCAGGATGCTTTCTTACTGATGCGCATTCCTGATTCCTCCGCAACAAAACACATGGCCTCTCCCTTGCTTCGGCTTGCATGCCGTCTCCCTCTTGGAATCGGGCCGCCCTCAGTCAAATTCTCCTGCCGTGGCTTCGTCAAACAACCCATTGGGCAGCACTCCGACCGAAGGACCATGTGACTGACGGGCATCCCGCATCCCTGCCTTCCATGTGAGTTGTTGGTAAGGCTGGTTCCTCGATATGCAGCCCCAACGTGGTTCAAATTCCAATTCAACCCGACAACTTGGTAACCGGTCATGCCTCGACCTGCAAACACTCGGGACGACAAATACCCTGGAGACTAACGGCCGTTGTTCCAAGACCCTAGTGCAGCTTTCCCGACCGCGCTACTGATTCCCATTCGAGAATTGTGCCCATATCGGTGCGTGTAAGTGGTGGCATCGTCGAGGTGGCCGATGAATACCTTGTATGTGCAATACATCTATCTACACAACCTAAGGCCGCCAGCCGTATGCGGGCTGCATCTAGTCAGTCACACATAGAGAGAACACATCGTTTTTCAATTCGAGCCCTGTCGGAAAAGCTTCCGCGGGCCGTGGCCAAGCAAGTTCAGCAGCAACACCTCACTGCAGATTCCGCAATACCGGCGGGTACATACGATATCGAGTATGCTTCATCGCACACTCTATATCTCACCTTCTCCTTCCCCTTCTCTTTTCTTGGCCGACTCAGCCAATTACACCATACTATGTGATAAAAGGCCAATCATACGATCGATAGATGACTTATCAACTTCTCTCGTCCATGAACGCCGCGCAGACCAGAGTCGCTCTTGTTCTCGAAGCGTCAGGCGTGAGACGAGTACACCGTTTCGCTGCATGCAACGCACACGAGTGTTGCGTACACATTATATCCACGAACGAACATTAGCTCCTGACCCCTAGTCAGCTTACACTAGGCTCTCTCACATACACCGTACCATTGAGCCGAGAGACTAGTCGTCAATGTGCATGGAGCGGATATGCTTATTGCCCCGCCGTTTCGCTTCCCTGCCTTCTTACGTTGCCATGACTGCCCAGCATACAGTGTCAGGCTTGCCAATCCCGCAAACCCCATCGCCCCTGATGGGGGTGACAGGTAACGTGCCACGGCCTATATCACAAGCGTGTGCCCGCCTACTTAAGAGCCCGCAACGTGTCGTCCAGAGACATGCCATGTGCTTTAGCCCTCACATGAATGCCCGTGAATTCAGATCAGCCAGACAGACGACTTCCTCCCGTTCTCCTACACACTCTTGTATCATGTCGAGCACCACGCAGGTTCAGACGCTGTTGAACAGCCCAAGGGGTTCGGCAGTTGCTCCAGGCTACCAGCCGAAAGTGCTTCTGGACAACAAGACTCGCAATGTCGAGACCATGGTCGTGGCTGTTGAGGTAGCATCTTCGAGCGCGGCACCCAGCTTGCCCGCATCTGCCGGCGGAGAGGACCGACCCATCGCTGTTGGGGGCCAAGGGGACTATATCCGCTTATCAGATGGTCGGCAGATCTTGGACGCTTGTGGCGGTGCGGCTGTAACCTGCCTCGGACATGGCAACCAAGAGGTCATTGAAGCCATGGCCATCCAAGCCAGCCAGCTGTCATATGCGGCGCATGGATTCTTCGACAATAACAGCAGGCGGGATCTCGCCGAATGGTTCAAGGCCACTTCGCAAGGCCACTTCCGAAAAGCCTGGGTGACCAATTCGGGTCAGTAGACCTTCCTTCCTGTTCAGGTGTAATCATCCAGCTGACATTGCTCTTCTATACAAGGCTCGGAAGCGATGGAGGGTGCCATGAAACTTGCTCACGAATACTTCATCTGGAAAGGGGAGCCACAGCGTGTCAATTACATCTCGCGTGAAGTGTCTTATCACGGCATTACTCTCGGATCTCTAGCTCTGGGAGGACACTTGGCACGACGAGCCCCCTTTGAGCCTCTGCTACTGCCTGGTGTGCACCGTATACCTCCGTGTAACGAGTATCGACAACGTCTCCGAGATGAAAGCGATGACGAGTTTGTCTTACGAAAAGCGTCGGAGCTTGAGAAGGCTTTCCTTGCACTGGGGCCCGAGACCGTGACGGCTTTCATTGCCGAGCCTGTCGTCGGTGCTGCTTCTGGCTGCGTACCCGCTGTGCCGGGCTACTTCCAGGCCATGAAAGCCGTGTGCGATAAGTACGGCGCGCTACTGATCCTGGACGAAGTCATGTCTGGAATGGGGCGAACAGGAACGCTACATGCCTGGGAGCAAGAGGGAATCGTTCCCGACATCCAAGCAGTAGGCAAGGGCCTGGCAGCGGGGTACCAACCAGTCTCCGCCATCCTCGCCGGTGACAAGGTTTCCGACCTGATGGATTCCAAAGGTGTGGCCTTCACCCATGGCCACACCTACCAGGATCACCCGCTAGGATGCGCGACAGCCTTGAAGGTCCAGCAGATTGTCCAGCGGGACGGGCTGCTTGCCAATGTCCAAACTCAGGGAGCGTATCTAGAGAAGCTCCTGAAGGGAAAGCTTAGCAGTCACCCCCACGTGGGTAACATCCGTGGCCGCGGGCTTTTCTGGGGTATTGAGTTCGTGAAGAACAAGGCCACTAAGGAGCCTTTCGACGCGCGACTTCAGATTTCGCAGCAGATCCACGCAACGGCGATGGCAGCCCCTACAACATGGTCATCTACTACGGACAGGGCTGCGCGGGAGAGAAAAGGGGCGATCACGTCATGCTCATGCCGGCGTACAACTCGACGCCTGAGACTATAAAGTTGATGGTTGATACGTTGGCTTCTGTTGTGGAAAAGGTATTTGCAGACTCCACCGTGTTGTCGAGTCTGTAAAAATGGGCTTACACGCTACCTGGGGATGGAGGCTTGGAGTTTTGAGTCTCCCCTCTGGGCATATGGCTTGGCCAGCTGGGTGCGCTCTTGATGACTGGATGATTTATAGCATGTGTCATGATATTTCCGGATAGTTATTTTGTTGAGGTATATAGTAGTCAGTTGCGTGTAGTGGGCAAGCACGCCTTTGAATACGAATTTATGTGTCATGTGTATACCTGCAAGTTGGTCGATTCAACAAGCCACACGGCTCGCATACAAGGTATCCTTCTTCTATTTGCTTGCTGTTCCTGACAGGATACGATCTAAGCTGGCACGAGGGAATGACTGTGCTGCAAGCAAACCATGGAAAACACAATGCTATTCTATGAGTATTTTTTTTGGCTAGCTTTTGGTGTCTACAGTTTGGACTTTCCGATCTGGACGGATGAGTGCAAGCAAGTGGTCTCAAGCATGCTCCCGCATCCCTTAGTGTTCACATTGGTCTCTCTCTGACTTTAGGTGTGTAGCTTACCTATGTAGTTTAGGGTTGAGCAGGTTGAAGAGCGAATTGATTGACCAGTTTAGGTAAGCCGAATAGGTAGATGCCATCATCGACACCACCCAAAGCCACTCATTATCTGGATCCAAAGGGTGTGAAGAGAGAAATACACAAAAACAACGATTCTCTCGACCAATGCCAATAATAGAGGAAATACGTAATGACGCACAAAAACGACGGAAGGGACCAACCAGTGAAACCTTAGTAAATATTGATGCCCACTAGGAGCTAGCCTGGTTTTTCCTCCAGTTTTTGCTTAGCCGTCGCGTACTTCTACCTGCATCTCTCCCGCCCAAGCTGCAAGCTGCACACCAACCCCCAGTCGCGCCCCGTACATGTACCAGCAGCAGCAGCAACCCCAGGCCCCAGTGCATGAGCAGACGCTAGCGAGCCCAGACATTGACCAGAGGCACTTTAACAGCATAAAGCAAAGCGTGTTCTGCCTGCCTTCTGTGCGCTGCCCTCCCTCGCTGTGACGCGCGCGAACAGGGATTCGCTTTTTGGCGAACGCGATTGATCAGCATTTTTTAAACAAATCGCCCCAATTGCCCATCGTCAGTCAATAAATGCGCTCGCCTTTGCATTGATCCAATAAGAGCATCCCGGCCTGGTCGGTTTGGCCATACGAAACCAGCTGTTTACTTCCTTGGACATTTCTTTTTCCATCGCAACGCAAGAAGAGCCTCATTCTGTTGCCGTTGTGTCTCTCTGTCCTTTGCATTGCTGCAGAAGATACCTAGGTAGACAACCTCGTCGCATCGCAAAAGCAGCCCCCGAGGAGATTTGTTTACTTTTCGCACTGGTGGCCCTTGTTGGTTGCAACCACGGACGTTGAATCACAGGTAGGTAATAATCAGTCACAGCAGTCAATCAATCAATCCAGTTGCGCCTCCTTCTAGTATTCACCCCGCCTCGTCTTGCCTCACGCGCCTGCCCCTTCAACCCTTCAACCACCATTCGATCCCTTCCACCACCAACTGCCAATTTCACACAAGACATCCCAACCATTCCCGACTAACCGCCCCTAGGTTGCGTCCCGACCATTGCATCCATCCTTCTGCCTGCGCGGGGCATATATACCTAGGTAGTCTGCACACCGGCATCCTTGCTCGGCCAGGTCGCAAACGTGCCAGCCACGCGCATTTCTCTTACATCATCGTCGCCGACATTCCTAATCGCCGTCGGCCACCGGACTAATCGGATCACCACCCACGGTAATGCGTCTTTCCACAACCACCTACTAATATGCCTCCCACACGATCATCGCAAAGGGCTCGCCGAGTCCGCGACGTCAGCCCCAGTCTAGCCCACGCCGAAATGTCGTCGCCATCGCGACCTTCGAAGCGCAGGAGACGGGTATGTTTGCGATTGCAATTCCCCCAACGAAACCCACGTTTGCTAATGATGCGCTCCCAGGCGGACCCCGATCCCCCTCCTCCACCACCCTCGGATCCCGTCGACGAAGAGGACTCTAGCCTCACCATCGATCCCACCAACGACAACAATGTCGAACCCAACGTAGCCGCTGATACCATCATCACCCGAGTAACCGAGCACCTGGCCAGCACCGAGACGAAGGCTTCTAAGGAACACGCCAATGCCAATCATACATCCCAGGGAGATATAGAGGCATATGCGAAGATTGCGGCCAGAGAATGGACCTACTACGTACGCCAGCTCAATGTCAACATCGGCCGCTTTTCGGAGATGGCCGAGGATGGCACCGCACTCGCCCAGAATCCCGAAGACGAGGGTTTTGTCCACATTGACCTCGGCCCTAACAAGATCTTTTCACGCAAGACCGCAAGGGTATTCTACGGTGCCGACGAGGAGAAGTGGTTTCTGGAGTGTAAGGGGCGCAACCCCGTAAAGGTCAACGGTGTGCCGCTCAAGAAAGATGACGAGCCGCATCCTTTGTCCAGCGGAGAGGTGATTGAAGCAGGCGGTATTGAAATGATGTTTGTGCTGCCGGCTAGTACTAGTCGCTTGCAGATTCACGACATGTTCATATCACGTATTGGTCCTGCGGCGCCACAAATCAAGCACTCAGGATCTAGCCCATCGCTGGAAGCTCGCCATGCACTGCCTGCGGCTCCCTTGTCTTCGGGAGATCGCCCATCATCGAGCAATGCTGGCCGCCCTCCGTCATCCAGAGGCGGCGCCTTTCCACAGCCGATCGCACCCGCGCCCCCGGATTACAAGCGTCCTGGCACACCTCAGTCGGCCAAGAGCCGTACAATTGCATCAGCGCACAAGTCGCCGGCATACGGTAGCTCTGGGACCATGCTGCTCAACAATGGTGAAGTCGACCTGAGCCTGGAAGAAAACAAACACATCAAGCCCTCTTACAGCTATGCTCAAATGATCACCCAGGCCATAGTGAGCCAGAAGGAGCAGAAGCTCAACCTTAACAACATTTACCGGTACATCACAGATCACTATGCCTATTACCGCAACCAGACGCCCTCGGGGTGGCAGGCAAGTCTTGATACTTACTTCCCATCATCTGTTGCAAGTACTAACCCTCTCACAGAACAGTATCCGCCACAACCTGTCGCTGAATAAAGCCTTTATCAAGGCGCCTCGTTCAACTGATGAACCAGGCAAGGGCATGAAGTGGGAGATTGTACCGGAACAACGAGAGGAGATGACGCGCCAGGCCTTTAAGGTAGGGCGTGGTGGACACCGAGGGTCATCGGCTCCATCCTCACCCAGCGCGCCGAACCAGCTGAACTACATCAATCACGGACCCAAGGACATGACATCGGGTCGGGAGCCGGCATCAGCACGGAAGCGGAAGGCCTCTCCAACAGGCTCGCCCTTACCTAGTTCGGCTTTCAATCGATCTCAGATGACCCCTGAGCGGAGTTCACGATTCCAGCCGCCCGGCTCTGCCAGTTTTCAAGATGGTAGCCCACTTCCACGGCCTCGAAAATCGCTTGACAAAGCAAGCTCCTTTGCCACGACTACCACTGATAGCTTACCACGCTCGCCTCCCCTCTTGACGTCTTCTTATTTACAGGACGAGACACCGTCATTTATCACGCCGGTACCCCATCGAGTCCAGCCACGCATTGCACCCCCGAGTACCGCTCAGCGGCCGAGTCAGCACATGCCTACCAGCTCACCTGCGCCATTCTGGAAATTTGCCGATATTGGCAGCACACCGGCCAGGCCTTTCGACATCAGCCCGTCCAAGCCGTCTCTCAACTTGCCTCGCAGCAGCAGCCCGCCCCCTTCGCGGGAGATGACGGCAGTCGCTCTCCGATTGGTAGCCCCACCCGGTCGTCTGGCCGTGCAGCAACACAAGAGACGACGACTGTGGATGAGGAGGAAGAAGAGGGCGGCTTCGACCTGACAAAGGGATTCCAGAGCATCGGCTCATACCATAACCACCTTGGCCGCGGCGGTGGCTTGCTGGCTCGAGCGAACGGTGGACGATAGGGACGAGATCCACCGCCCGGCGGAGTTGCACAAACAGGTGGATGTATTGTTTGTTGACCCGCCCGTACTCAGCGATTACTGCTCAACATCCTGCGAGGCAAGCACTGCACATGAGTAGTAGCAGTAGTACCGTTTCCACGGTTATTTTGCCTAACTTTTTCAGCGCCATCACTATTTGTCTCGAGATGGATATGAATGGCTGAAATTCACCGGCATGATTTGACGTTTACGATGATTAGGACTTTTTGCACTTTCGGATTAGGGGGAGTGCATGAAAAAGGGAGGGCAACCTGGTTACTTTCGGATGGCGCAATATTGGAACGGACATGGATTGTGCCCAACGGATCATCATCATCAGGTTGTTTTTGTTCTTTCACAAAGCATCATCGTCTGTAGCATTGTTTGTAGGCTAGCGTTGTATTATTCCTGCTTTCCCGGCGGCGTTCTGAACAAGGAAAACTCGGATGAACAACACCACTTTCTAGGTATTGGTTGATAGCAGCAGCAGTAGTAGAAAGAATAAGTTGAATGTCGGGAAGCATTTTTCGACTGGAATTGCTTCCAAGCATCTCTACTCATACCCAGATTGTATTCTTTCGCCTTCCGGTAACGTGGCAATGGAGGATACCCGCCGCGAGTAATAAATGTTATCATGTATCTACGTTTAAGGACGATGCTAAGTCACTGACGGTCTCAGGGTAGGCTGTTTCTCTTGAGACGAAATAGAAGACCATCTCTCCCTTTCTGGATATGTGCGTGTATATCAGGAGGTCAGCAAACAGCAGGCCCATGTCCTCGATTTAGAGGCGCATACTACATATATACTCATTCTTTTTGACTATATGGCTTCGTTTCGTCCTATCTGGGAGAACAAGGCGAATGATAAGTATGTCGAAACCATGCGAGTTACTCGATGATAGGGATATCAGCTCTTGTGTTTAAGTATGCAGTTCAGGATGAGAGATGCTTCGTCTTCAACCTCATGTGGCTCCGCCTCTCCGGCCGGGTATGCGCACTCGAGTATTTGGATCTTTGCTCTTTCATCCCCCCTCTTTCCTCTCTACTTTCTTTTTCGCAACAACGGTAATTTGGTCAGTCTTCGTAGTGTGGCTTCTAGTTAGTATACACGAGAGCGAGTTATGACCAAGAAACACAATACGGAACCACGAGTTGTGATGGTAATAGTCGCAAGTAACAGAACCAGTGATCCAGAGGACGTATGATGGGAAACTCCCCGTCCCTAGAACAGGGAGGGGAGGCATCTTCTGATATTTATGAACTATTTCCAAAGAATAGAAGACGAGAAAGGTCAGCAGAGCGGTAAAGGTCTGTCTGTGAGCTGTGAGCTACTGAAGATATAGAAGCATGGATCTTTGTTCGGACACCAAAAATTTCGCCCTAGGGTCCCCCGAAAATGCGATGGCATGGAACGAAGAGAGAAAAATATAGATGGGAGCAAGTGCGAAAACTGACGTAAATATTCGAATTGATTGGGTAAAGAAGCAAAAAGTAGAATATTTGCAACGAAACCAACAAAGTTGGGTAAAGTTCCGAAAGTGAAAAGGGGGTATATATAGATAGAAGTTTGCATAAGTAAGCGTGCTCATTGGGTCGCCTCTCTCTCTTTCTCCCTCTTCCTGCTCCCTCAATTTTTTCTCTTCTTCGGGGTATTTGTGGTCGTGCTCATAGATAGTCATGCATACGGGAAGGGGTATAATCGTGTTGTAATAGTCGAAACATTGTTCTCTCTCTCCTTTCCCTCAGCTCTTTCGTTCCCGTCAAGTATCCATGGTACCCAGAGACATTGAAGCACCAGTTTCTTGCTTGCCAAGGCAGTAATAAAACGATTTGCCTTGTGGTAAACTGTTTTGGGGAAATGTTCTCCTTTTAGCTTCGAGGCGAGAACTCCTGAGAGCGAGAGGGAAAGAGAGAGAAGAGAACGAAGAGAACCCTGATGAAGAGGAAGAAGTAGAAGTAGAAGTAGAAGAAGTGAATGACCCCAAGTACAAGACAGACAAGACAGCACGCGCCTATGTCAACCAGCTTGAGCAGCACCCATAACGGGGCCAACTGAACCAAACACAAAAAGTACACCAAGCCTAGAACTTGAATGTTTTCACACTCTCCCCACCCCCGAAAAAGCCCCCTAAGAAACACCCCTTTCCATACCCATTTCCGTTGCCCCCTTCCCCGCACGCGCCCGCCAAGTGGTATATGGTTGTGATTGCATTTGCGCCCCAAACTCCATAAAATGTATGAGTGTGTGTTTGTAATCTGATCAAACGGGTTGGCTCTGAGCCATCTCTCGTTGGCGAATAGCCTCTAGGGCACACTTCGATAATCCAGTGAAGGTCGAAGAAGAATGAAGAATTGAAAGAAAGAATAAGAAGAAAAAAAGCCAGAAAAAGGTGGTGGGTGGTCGATCCACCACCACAGCACTCAGGGGATATCATCGCCAATATATACATCTACGTTTCGATGGATGTAATGGAGGGTAAAGATGTCATAGAACAAATGAAAGAGAACGAAGGTGAAGAAGAATGTGTCGAATGGGAGGAAGTAAAGTGTAGTGTTCACGGTGCGCCGCGCCGTCTCCGTCCACGGTTTGGTCCGTCTGGCCGTTGTGAAAGGACATCGCGAAGGGCGGGGTCATCTTTGTCTTTATCGACGTGGTGTACCCTTACATGTCTGAGAGGGAAGAAAACTTTGTGTTAGCATCGTTGCCTCCGTTCGTGCGACTGACTCCACGGAAGAGGAGCCCCTGGCAGAACTTCCTTGTCCTGGTTCAAAACTTACCTCTGTAGATTGTCCGGCCGGGGGTATTTGTGTTCGCGATCCGGGCAGAACGGACACACATACCCCGGCGACTCATGGACCAAGCCATGCCGTATCATCTCGTTCTTTCGCTTGAAGCCCTTGCCGCCTTCACTCCGAGGACAACCCTTGACGGCGCAGTAGTGGGGCCGGGCCGAGGAGTGGACATTGGCGTGGGAATTGAGCAAGTACTGCGTCTGGAACGGGGCCGCGTTGCAGCCTGCGAATTTGCAGATGAAATTGCCCGTCGGATTCGTCATGTTGTCGATGCTCATCCGATCCGTGATGGAACTTGCGGGGGTAGGTATCTGCTGATCCGAGAGGTTTGGCCGGTCGCCGTTGTTGCTGCTGAATTCGGAGCCCGACCGCAGCCTGCCTGTGCTGGGCGGCGAAAACGCAAACGGGCTGAGCATTGGTAGGGAATGTGCCGGTGACGGCATGCTTTGACTGTAGGCATAGTTGGGCGACACCGGCGGCGACGCATGTGGATTGCTCAATGGCGGCATACGAGACGTTGCAGGCGGAGAGTTGAGGAACGACGGAGTAGGAGGAGGGCCATGTCTCATAGCATGTTCCTTTTCCGTCATGCTGGGGTGATCGCTGAGCTGCTCCCCGAGTTGGGACCTAATGGGAGGTAAAGAAGCATGGCCATTGGTCTCGGATTGGGGAGAACCAATCGGTGGCAAGTCGCCATGCATGCCAGGAGTAGGTAATTGCGTGACAGGAGACTTCGCATCGCTCGGATGTCGCAACACTTGACTTGATGGTAGGCGCGGGGAGTACAAGTCCTGAGTCGCCTGGGAGGTGTAGGGGGACATCGGAGGCGCCAGCACCGGCTTGGGCGTTTGCGAGATGGGTTCCCCCGGAGAGGCAAGGGATGAGGCGGTTGCTGTTGCTGGCGCAGACTCGTAGGGCGATCGCCATGCCGGGACGAGAACGTCTCTTGGCGGACAAGCCCCATTTCGCTCGGCTGCTCAACATCGCGCGGTTCTTCCGGGGCCGGGGCTTGTATCGACAAAGCGCTGGCGGCAAGAGACTTGAGGTCTATAGCGGGTGGTATGATCGGTCGTGATTCCGGAGACATGGCCGGGCTGTGCGTCTGCTCGTCAAATTCGTTCTCGCTGGACGAGGCTGAACTGGAGCTGCAGCTTCCCTCCTCTTCCTCGTCCCCTTCTTCCCCTCTTCTCCGCCCTCGCCAACTGATGATGCCAGAGGCCGACTCCCCGCCTCAAAGGCGATATCCGGCCGTTTTCCACCGTCCATGTATTGTATCAACACGGCATCGCCTTGGCTAGGGGTACCTTTCGCCGACGATTAGAAGACTTGCGACCGGATTTGGGAGGAAGACTGACTCTAGGTAGCGGTATTGCGGGCGGAGGAGAGGGCGAGAGGTCGAGTTTCGGCTGGAGAGCTTTCATGGGCGGGCTATTGCAGAAAAGCCCTTCATTGGGGTCGTATATTTCGCTGTCTTGGGCGAGAGCTGGTCCGTCAAAGGTAGTAGTCATAGTTCTCGGCTGGTTGTTGGGTATGTCGTTGCCGTTACTCGCGCATTAGTGGGCTTCGGTATGCGCCACAGCGTGCGCGGCGCGATGCTGCTGCTCAGATGGGACGGCCGGATAGCTACTATTGCTAGTAAGCCTGCGCGACTCTTTTTCCTCGAGAGACAAGTCCAGATAGTACCGTCGAAAGAGCCCAGCCACTGCGGCCTAGGGTCGGTCGAGGCTGAGGGTAAATTGCGCCGACGTGACCGGTGGTGTGGGCTCGTACAAAGACAACCCCTAATCTTAACCAGTCGCCGGCAGAGAGGATGGGCGCAGGTTGGTTTCGCGATCGGCAGGCGCAGCGGCGCGCAAACCTCCGTTGTGACAATATATTTAATTATTGTCTTGTGTAAGTTCGCCAAGGTTATGGTCGCAACAACAGGTCTAAGTGCGGTTGGCTCACACACACATGCGCACCACACCATCCAAGAATGCGCGGCTCTTCGGGGAACAAGATGCAAAGACACAAATAGTCGGGGAGGCAGAGCATGGACGGCGTACGAAAAGGAGGGAGAGAAACACTACCATTCGAGCGAATGGGGATGTGCAGCAGAGAGGAATAACCAGAGAGTCCCCTCCACCTTTCCCTCCTCTCTGTGCCAGGAGCCAGGATAGAAAAGATGGCGGTAAAGCTTTAAGGTTGGACGACAGAATAGCCGCTAAGAATGGGCGATCGCTCGTGACCAGAGCGCCGCACTTGCAGACAGACACACACGCACTCACGCACACACACACACAAATGTTGGAGCCCCAAGCCGCTGCGGGCAAGTCCAGTAGGCAGTCTTGGGACCTGACTTGTCGCCTTTATTTTCAGTTTGGCGTAAATTATAAGGCGGGGAGGGGACCCGTAGAGCCTCAGTTCGCTTGCTCCTCTTTTTTGTGGGCTGGGCTCCAGAAGTCGGGGGGTGCTGCTCGTGGTCACTGGTGTGCTCTGGTGCGTTTTCCTGCTTGGACTGGCAAGACTTGGCCAAGTTGCTAGCGAAACGCGGCCGGAGACTTGACGACTGATGGGATCCTGGGATCCTGGGGTCGCGATGACAGGCCAGCGACAGGGGTCCGATAGGGTGAAATGAGCAGGGACAGGACGGGCAAACAATGTTTCTTGTGACAGACAGGCCGTGTAGCGTCCAGTTAGTGCGTATTGCGTTGTGATTTAGTGGCAGGATGGTGCCAGTAGTGGGTATGCGCCTGCGTAGGGGAGAGTTGGAATTCAAGGGAACGCACAGGTTTCCAGAAATGAATGATGTCGGCAGGATGTAGGCAGGTGTGCATCAATGGACTGGGTGTGGAAAGCTGCTGATGATGATGGTCCCTGACGAGCCTGCCTGAGGTACAAGTATTGGCACTGCCTGTCCGGCTTGCTCTATGGGCCGTGGATTCCTCAAATCAAATTACAACAGAAAGCTTATTAGGCCGGGTCGCTCAGGGATGGCGGATGGGATGATATTGCCCTACCTTACCTTATCAACCATGCCATGACCAGACCATGGCCATGGCCATACCTATCAAAATTGTAGCATGCTTATTAGTGCCCGCAGCTGCTCTGCTGGAAACCCGAAGCGACCTATGACTCGAGGCCGTCAGCGAGAGAGAAAAAAAGGAAAGCGAGGTGAGGTCCAAGAGGCAGGAAATAGGCAGTAGTGCGTCGAGGTTGGGCCCGATGGCAATGTGTCGATGCGGCTGTGTGTCTCTTGCAGGTCCGCATACAGGTCCCGCGAATAGCAGATGGCCCGCGGTCCAGAACGTGGGTAACGGAACCGCTCGCTGGTACTGGTACTAGGAGCTAATAAAGGCAATGCTCGTTTTCGATGAGTGACGTCGAGGCTTGTACCTGGTACCTGCCGGTGGTGATCTCATGCCTTACCCAGCATGTACTCGAGGCCACTAGGCTCTCTGCATTCATATGCACTGCATCGCCCTGTCTGCCTTCTTGGTATGTTATGTAGTAGTAGTAGACAGTAGTAGGGCCTGCACAAGAGGCCTGCATGGAGGTGGTTACATGCTTCCCTTTGCCGTTGCGTTGCGTCGCGTTGCGTCTCGCTGCGCCCTTTCTGCCCTGCCAGAACGAACACCATCCTCTTTTCCGCCCACTGCCACCCCTCTTCGCCCTCACCAGCCAGCCCCGGCCCTACGGAAAACCACTCACGCAATGGGTAAATACGGGCAGGTCGTCATTAGCAGTCTTGGCTGGCGTGGGAGATAATGAAAATAGGTAGCGCGGGCGTAACGGCTGGATTGAGGATATGCGGCGAAATAGACTCTAGCCTATTCCAAACCAACAAACGTTTTCCCTTCCAGTTGATGCCGACTCTGATAGATTCGATTGTCATGCGGCCCAAGGAGCAGGTAGGATGCAGGTGCCGGACTTTGGCCCCCCAATTTGGAGTAATAAGTTGTCTTGGGTATCATGCTTGCGGCTGATCCCAGCTTACCACCTGTTGCTATTAGTCTTGTGGAGTGGAGCGGCTCCTTCGTGTCAATGGGATGGGATAGGACGTCTCCCTCAACCATATGTCTCTTTCAGTACCTAATCTACCGCACCATTCATATTCACTGACAGCAGTCACGGTGAAGGGGATTTATCACCGGGGGTCCGGGGAAACACCCATATTGCAAAACGTGCTGCTGTTAGGATGGTATTCCTTCTCGATAAGCACCCCGATCAACACCATGTCGACTTTGTACTCGGACAGGGAAAATATGTACACGAAGGGTAGGTCTGGCATGAATGTGCGTGTGGAAAGAGAGTGAGGTGAGATGAGGGATGCGACATGCTACAAGACACCTTACCTGCCTCCCCCAATAGGGAAGGTGCTGGACAAACTGTGCAACCGATGATGAGGGTTCACGGGTTATGCCTGCCGTGTGTGCTTTTTGGGAGTGGAGGAGTGACAGACCATGGTATGCATGTCTGGGCAAGTTGTAGTGGTGGTGGCGGTAGCTGATTGGTCTACGTCGTACCTAGGCAACCGGTCCCGAATAGGATCAAATCAAAAATCAAAATCAGGATCAAGCAAGGCAAAGCATGTCCGGACGGGCGGGTGGGACGGGAAGGATATGGATGATGAGTATGAGCACAGAGGGCCGACAGGGAGTGGATTGGATGGGATGCTGACAAGCATGGATTCAGCGGAAGGGTCGAATGGGAACCCAGCAAACAGCATGAGCTTTCAAAAATGGGAGTGATGGAGATGATGCAGTGCAAAGGCGGGATGATGATGACGGGGGATGCTCGCATGCAATCGCCAAATGCCAGCCAGCATAGACTGGACGTGTGTCAGATATCACTGCGTTGGATGGATTTTGCGGGGAACTGGAGCAGCAGGTACATTGAGCCGCAGCAAGCACTACCTCTCCCACTACTCGGTCATTCAGGTACATACATGCTGCTGCTGCACTGCACCTACATGTACATTGCGTCGGTCTGATAGACGGGTCTCGGGTCTTGTTGTCGATGATTCCTCAAAGCCTTGCCATCGCGGCGGAGAGCAGAGGATGTGACCTAACACCTCTCTATCACGCCCTGGAACCCTCCAGATCCGTCCTTGAAGCATTTATCAATACCTGCCTAGTATTACGCAAAGGAATATGCGAAACAACAGTGATAACTAGAAACAAAACAACAAGCGAGGAAGGAGGGGGTGGGGTTTGAAGCAAGAGGGACCAAGGGACCTAGAGATAGGTAGAATCTGGCAGCAGCAGCTGGCAGATAGAGTGATAGATTGACATTTCCCAGCGTCTTGGGACTCCACCTCAGCAACTCACCTAGTCGCTCTGCTCCCGCTCGCATGTAGAAATAGAGGGCACGTAGTCAAGTAGTCAACCCCAATAGCTTATGTACATACATATCAACAAGTTTCAAGGTCCTTTAGTTCATGAAAAAATATGAGAATAATTATGTTTAGTTGTTCTATTTGGTTTTTAGTTGCAGATACAAAATATCCCTTTTGTCTTCTTCTATTTTTAACAAATACTGTATTTGGCTGTATCAGAGGGTTGGCATGTACACAAGTTTATTCGTACGACTGCGAGCTCTGCCACTCTCTCGGCCACCCTCGCTCAACGTCGCCCACAGCCACAGACAAACCGATGGCAATTTGCGCTCAACTGGTCAAGATAAACTTTTTTCTCTGCAACCCATGCAACCTTGCCAGCATGCCACCATGCCCAACCCCGAAATGACTCGTCTTTGCATCTGATTAGAGGAAATCTGGTCTGGACTGCTGCAGGCCATCACAACTCCGGTCCGGTCTTCTCGTTGCGGTCAAGACTCAAGACGATATTGGACATCAAGGCCCTCACGGTCCTCGCCATCGCCCTCGCCATACTGTGCGGCCAGGTTCCTAGACGGGATGGGCCGTCTTAGAAGGCAGAAGCGTGATGGCTGTACCAATAGTTACACTCAGCTATTTGGAAAGCCCACCCACACCTCGCTCATTCACACACGAACGCACCCATCTACGAACTTGCACAACACTCTGCCACCCTTCGAGCAGTGAGGGGTTGCTGCTATGATTAGCTGAGACTTACACGTCTCTCAGCTCCGCGAAGCTCCTACGCCATCGTCCCTCTCCCTTTTGAGAGGAGGAGTAGGCGAGGGACCGATCTCCCCAGCTCGAAGAGGACAGGTCTGACAAGGAGGGAAGAACACCACAATCGAAGCCAATCCAACGTCAGCGCATCCAGTTATTCATCGCGGGAGCTGCGCATATCCTGTAAATTAACTTTCGACCCCACGAAGGAAGCGGTCCAGGGGTCCTGCATCATCCAGGCATGTCCCACTCATTGGCTCAATGTGCCTCACGTATGGGAAAACTGGATGATTAGCCTCTTTTTGTGCTGAAGGACCGGTGAAGGGTATCAATCTCTCGGAGTCTCCTTCTCTCTTTCTCCAAGATGTGTTCGCCAGCCCATCGAACTACCAAGAGGCAACCCAAGGACCCACACCTATGCACGGGTTCTGTAGGTCTGTATGCTTGTAGCTACTGCGCATCTGCAAGGTGCCAGGCTCTTCTGGGTTCATTGTCCGCACGTGTCCTTCTTGCGCGCTCGACTAATTGCAGAGACGGAGTAAGTGTGTGTGTGTGTGTGTGTGTGTGTGTGGAGGTGTGGTAAGGATTTTCGTTTCTGTAAACGCGACCGGGGCGGCTCCGACTGAAACCAATTGCACAGCGCTGGTCATCATTACCCCCGGATTTTCTGAACCCGCGAGGGATTTGGGGCGCTTCTGCTGATGGTAGGGTAGGGGCATCCGCCATCCCATTCCGCTATTCTTCCAGTGACTGACGTATGGAGTAGGTCAAGGCCACACCAGAAGGACTGGGCAAAAGACGAACAAGCACCTTGATTCCTCAAAATAGCATCCATGGTGTTGGTGTCACGGGAGTGCAGCAAGAAACAAAGTTGTTTGATGCCACGCCCTGAGTGGCTGTCCCAGAGAAACATGATCGGCGGTCGAAGCTTCGCCTCACTGGCCGTCTGTAGGGCCGACTGGGGGGTCGGGTCGACTTCAGCCTCCATGCTCCAATCGTTTGAACGACGTGCCTCATCAAAGTTCAAACTCCTATTGGTAACCTAGGGAGAGTCACCCACACCGAATTAAGGCAAGGTAAGGCCTACATATTTAGGTTACTCTGCTCGACTGCCTCCCAAGTTGGTGATTGGACGGCTTTCTCGTCGGCACGGCAGAGCATTTTGGCTATTAGTATGGGCCTGGCAGTGTTAGCAGTTGCTCTATGGGCCCAACAACAGGCGCCGAACAACTGGAAGTAAAGATATATACATATCACAAACGCGCAGCACATCGCGCAATGCTCGATGCAGTTTGCACGAACGAGGTTTGCTCAATTCATGAAAGCCACTGAGAAAGACCGTGAGACCAACTCGAACCCCCCCCCCCGACTGCGCGAGATATGGGCGAAGCTAAAGGATGATCACCAAGTGGCATCAGCGGCTGTGGCCGTGATTGGCATCGCACAAAGTCGCTAGGTTAGTCTCCTCGAATGCGCCATTTTGATTGCATCCCGATATGGGGGAGTACCCAATCACCGATGAAGGCAAATGGACAATCTTGAAGTAGGAGGGGCTGGCTTCTCGTTCTTGTACACGTGTATGAGTAACGAGGGCGGCAGCACAGAAGAGCAAGCTGCTCGATCCATCATGTCGAGAGCTCACATCCCTTCTATCAGTCCCTTCTATATCCATCCTTGCCCTTGTATGGCGCCCAGGATATGGTAACGACGACGGCGACATCAGACATGATTGTCATACCGCGATTGGTAGCATGTGTTCAGTCTGGCAAGCACAACCTAGCTTGCCAGTAAGGCAGAAAGTCCTACATATGTGATGTCTGCTTTCTTTTCTTTTGATTGACATGGGTGTGCAACGGTCTCACCTTTTCGTCCCTCGCCCGTCACATTCCTGTTGGCCGAGTGCATACAGGACATCACAATGCTGTACACAAAACGCATGAGGCGTCGCAATCGTGGCACCTTCAACTCAGCCGCTTCGGCTAGCAGGTGGGTTCTCCCGCATTGAAACGAGAGCCTCTTCCGAGCCGCATCAATTTAACCCAAGTTACACAGCACGGGCTCACAGGTTGCCTGAAAAGGGGAAACGACGAGCATCGGGTTATGTCATGTCATTATCTCCAGTTGGACGAACAGGCCAACATGGGCAAGCGATCGTTCCTCTTTTCCCCTCCGCTCCGACGTAATTTTGACGAGGATGAAACATTGCCAATCTTAGTATCCAGTCGCGTTATAGGTACGCATGTCCTAACTTTTCTTAAGTGAAGGAGATATAGCGAGCTCTTCCATATATTTGGCATCAGGTTTCTCACCCTCATCTGCTTGAAATTGAAGCACAACTGCGCACGCTCGTTCCCGCAATCCCGACCCAAGGGCATAATACGAAGCAAGCCCCCTCAGGCATCGGGCATTGACCAGGCGGCGGGGATAAACCGGTACTGTCTCCTGTTTGCCTTTTCGCCGGCTGTTGGGCGCAAGATCTCCCCTGCCTTAGGCCTCGGGGGGCGGCCAACAATCAACCACTGCCTCACCCAACGTTGGTCAATTACGACTATCATCAGCTACCAACCGACTGGAAATGGCATGATGGGTCGCAGCCACCGCCTGCTGCCGCCTCATCATATCTTGTCCAGGCGTTAGTTAATGAAGTTTCTGACAAGCTTTCGAGAAAGAAAAGAGCACTCTGTTGTCCGCCGTTCTCTTCGGGTATGCATTGGGGGTGCCTGGCTACATTGGTTACCTTAAGCTACCTTGCCTCCCCCTCAGACAGCCATCTCCGGGAAAGGTAAATGACAAGGGTGGTCATGTCAGACTTCCTGCCCGGGCAGTCTGTCCGTCAACTTCCGGGTGCGAGTTTCCTAACGGAAGCCCTTCCATCTTCCGAAAGGACCCCACACCAACATCGGAAACTGAGCCGTCCTCGCATACTGGGATAGCTGCAGCAGTGACGATTACGCGCAATATAGTCTGGGTATTGTATACTTATTCTGCATATACAGTAACCGTGTAAGCGTCAAAGGCATTCATTCTCATTAGGTATACTCCCTCGACAGCCATTTCTGTTAGAGTGGGTAGAACGTAGCTGCTCGAGCAAGAGAGGAACAATTGGTTTGCAAACGCTTTTACACACGATAGTTTGAGTTGAAAGGATAAGTAAGTAACCCTCTCCCGACTCCGGATCTGACGGCGATGGACCCCGCCCAATCACTGCCCCGCATTAGATGGAGAGACATATCGACTCGTATCAAATTTGCGCAATAGCATCTTCAGGTAGGAAAGGACAGGTTACATAGGCCTATTCACAGCCAGATTCAGAGTACCGAGTCGTGTATAAGCTACTGCGATTGCTACTACCCCCTAAAAATGGTTTCTTTACCGGCTACTATGAAGGCCGTCGTCTTCGACGGCCCCCATAAGGTTTCCGTGCAAGAGCGGCCGGTTCCCGCAAGTGAGTTAATGTCTCTGAGTTTTTTGTTGCTTCTTTTCCTCTTGCATTTCTTATAATGGCATGGAGGACGGAGAGAGAGCTAATAGGGGTGATTCCACTATAGTCAAAGATGAACGGGATATCATTGTCAAGGTCCAGAGCACTGCGCTGTGCGGATCGTGAGTTCTAATAATACCTGTCACGGAATGGTAATAATATCATCGTACAATTTCTTCTGACTACTGTTCGACGACCTTCTTTCTAGCGAGCTCCATACGTTCCGAGGCCTTCATGAGTCGGCGACGGGGTTCGTCATGGGCCACGAGTTCACCGGAGAGGTGGTTGTGGCTGGAAAGGATGTGAAGGCCGTCAAGGTTGGCGATAAAGTGGTGTGCCCGTTCACAACGTCCTGGTTAGTGATCAAATTTTGCAAAAAGCTTCGCCAGGAAGGCCTCGACCCAAGTGCTTGCCCTGTTCCTGGTTGGTTGGTTGGCTGGAAATCGATTATTTCTGACACTTTGACTAGCGGAGACTGCTTCTACTGCAAGAGCGGCACGACAGGCCGGTGCACGGAAAGCCTCCTGCTCGGGTGTGCCAAGCTCGACGGCGCCCAGGCCGAGTACGTGCGCGTCCCTACCGCCGACGGGACCGTCATGGTGGCGCCCAAGGAGATCAACGACAACGCGCTGATTCTGATGGCCGACATCTTCCCCACCGGCTTCTTCGGGGTGGACAACGCCTTTCGCAACCTCGGGCCGGCCCAGAAGCCGTCCGAGGCCGTGGCCGTCGTGATCGGCTGCGGGCCCGTGGGTCTCTGTGCCATCGTCTCGGCGCTCGAGTACAAGCCGAAGCACCTCTTTGCCATCGATAGTGTCGAGAGCCGCCTCGAGCTGGCTAAGTCCTTGGGCGCCGAGCCCCTTAACTTCGTCAAGGATAAGGAGGGCATGATGGCCCGGATCAAGGAGGTGACCGAGGGCCGCGGTGCCGATTTGGTCATCGAGGTGGTAGGATTGAGCCCGGCTCTCCGAACTGGATTTGATGTCTTACGACCTTTTGGTTTCCTGAGCTCCATTGGTGTTCACAATGCCGAGGTACAGAATCCCCCTCCAAGACATATATATCCCCCTTTTAGAGGCGTGGCGCTGACCTGATATGACACATACACAGATTCCCTGGACTGGAGAGGAGGCATATGATAAGAACCTGAGGCTCCAGATGGGCCGTTGCCCCGTCCGCTCGGTTTTCCCCGATGCGCTGAAGGTTCTGGCCAAGAACCAGCACCTGTTCGGGTTCATGTTCGAGAAGATCATGCCCTTGAGCCAGGCGGTGGAAGGGTACGACCTGTTTGACAAGATGAAGGTACAAAAGGTCATCTTCAAGCCTTCAGAGTAGTAGTGACAGATCAGATCCATAAAAAAATCGCTGTTCTAGCAGTAGTGAATAAATCTCAAGAAAACGATTCCTTCCTCAGTTCTGGCGCGGCTTGACGATGCCATCGTGAACAAAGTAGTACACGACGGTGGAGTCGTCGTGAACGATGGCCATGAGCAGGCGCTTGCAGCGGCCCTCGGCCAACGGCTCAGGCATCTCCAGCGAGTCGAACACCTCGGCCAGCTGCTTGAGGGTGAATTGCTCGTTCAGGTGCATGGGCACTACCCATTCCATCTCGGGCGTCTCATCGACGGTGTAGGTGGCGTGGGTCTTAACCAGCTCGACCTGGTCATCCGGATGAAGGTACAGACGTTTAGGCGGCAGTCCGGTGAGGAGAGGCCGCGGAAGCAACGTTTTGCTGCTTTCGGGCAAAGACGACTGTTTATGTGTGTGTGATTCCAGGAGGGTCCAGTCGTGTTGGCTCTCAAGGTTCTCAAAAACGGTGCTCGCCAGATCGGTGAGGTAATCTGGGTGCGCCATGGTGATGGATCGGTTGTCTGAAATTCTCTGAACAGATTGCGGTGACGTTTGCAATAGCTCGAAAATTCGTAGTTATTCAGTCCAATGGGGTTTTTGCCTGCTCGAGTGTTGTATGGTCACGCCCGAAGAGGATATTGAAGCCAGTAATCCAGCGCAGTCACGAACGAAAGGAGGCGGTGTCTGGCAGCAATTTACAAAGGTTTCAAGTCATGGGTGGTATGTAACTGTGTATCTCCACTAGAACGAGGTTCTCCGACCTGACAAAAGCCTCAGAAGGACATCAGTCTTCGCCCCCATCGTCATCAATAGAATCTGGAAAG
The DNA here is from genome assembly GCF_038363865.1 of Apiospora hydei. NCBI lineage: Eukaryota > Fungi > Ascomycota > Sordariomycetes > Amphisphaeriales > Apiosporaceae > Apiospora > Apiospora hydei. Next base: position 1,613,450 of record NW_027117362.1, on the reverse strand, counting down.
TCCAAGTGAAAAAGAAGAAGCAAAATTGTCCTTCTTTCAATAAGCAGTCCGAATTTTGAACGTTCGATCCTCTCTGGTGCTATCGCATGTGTGATTGGCGTCAGCTGGTAGCACGTACTTGTATCTGATGCTCCACTGAGAGAGACCCTAGATCTCGCCTACTAACGTAGGTGCTGCAGCTTCCCCACGAACGATCAACCGTCCTTTCAGAAGTCCTTTTGTCAATTCTAAGCTGTCGTGTACGGCAGAAGCCAGAGTCGGTCTAAACCGACATACATGAAAGAAATGCAAACTGTGAGACTAGACCGCCCTCTGTTCCATCTATGCATACCTGTAGGTAAGATGGTGGATTGTGGCAGGGCAAACATCGATTTATTGAGTTGACTAAGCTGATGCTGACGGGGACCCGTGCAACCAACGTACGAGAATGCCCTTTGTGAATGCGAGAGCGATCTTACCTACGCGAAGGAGACCCCTGCCTCCCGAATGCAATCCTGGGCGGCACGCTGCGCAGCTGCTGACGTGGGCTGTTTGCTCGCTCTTGGCTTTCGTGGCTGGTTTCAACACACATCCAACACTAGCAAACGGAATGACAATGATGACGGCAATGGGAAACTCATATTAATGTTTAAATGTATAAGACGGACCAGAAGATGGAATTGTTTGGTTGTGGCTCATCTGTAAACCTGCTTTCCGTTCATGCTTTGGCGGCTACACGGCTCTGTGACTCTGTCTTGGGAGCTTGGGTCTTGGGAGAGTTCAACGGTGACGTAGCGGGCTAGAGCGTTGAGAGCGTGCCACGAGGTTCTGACGAGGGGGCTAAACAGAGGCCAAAGGCCAAAGAACTCCGGCAGGTATTCTTGCAGATCGCCTCGAGAGATTCTAGACCACGGGCCTGGCCAGGGGGCCAATTAAAACAGGCTCCCCCGCTGGCCAGCCGGTGCCAATTCAGTGGAGTGTGCTATGTAGGTATCAAACACTGAAGTAACAAACAACCGAGTTAGAGAAGATTGTTCGTTGTTGACACTTGATTTCCTCCTGTGCATCCTCCAGACGGGTGTTACGGTTGGACCGTGACGGGAGCAGGCGTATATTTGCATACAGGACTCATCATTACAGTTCAAAATTGCCGATTCATCGTTTACTTGGGTCTCACAGCGTACCTCTCTGAGCCTCTCAGGATCATGACCGTTTCGGTGCGTTGGAGCACGGCACAGCCTGCACGTCTGCATCATCCACATGCCAAGCTACTACCATGCCGGAATTAGATAGCCACAGTGCCAAGGCTAGGGGGCGTAAGTCGCTTTCGCTTACTTGCCCGTGGCAGCCAGCCTAGAATCCCGCGTATGTGCAGTGTAATTTGGCCAAGGGGAAACTGGAAACCGCCGCTTGCTGGTCAAATTCGAGTGCGAGTGCGTGTGCTACGCAGGAGGTAGGTAGGACTGCAGGTAGGTTCCCAATCCTGTCATCCTCCCGGTTTCCCTTCCCGATCGATTTGATCATCTACAACAAACCGCCACGCTCGCTCGCTGGCTCTTCTTCTTCTTTCCACTTCTTCTTTACCTTCTTTTAATTTTGGGTTCTTGGTCTTATTCAGCGATATTCCTTCTACGTCTTTAATCGTCAACTGGACTCGATCCATCGATCAGCCCAGTCGAAACATCTACGATCCGCTCCACCATATTACCCCTTTGACGAATATTTGCGGACGGGCTCAACCACAGAACAAACCCCGGTCTCAATTCGACATACCAATCCGACAACTGTTTTTGTTTGGACAGAACGGACTATACCTGCAATCGACTCTGAAATCGCGATCCAGCGATTGCAATCGCTTTGCGACCGCTGCTTGACAGTAGCGAGTCTGGGGCTGCTGCCACCCACATTTCTCCCAACACTTCGCTATCCAGACTATGTCCTCGATGGCGTCAAGTGAGATATCGTCTACGGAACCCATCAAACGATCCGGCAACGGCGACGATGCTCTAACGACAGAGCTTACTAACTCGGATTCGACGTACGAGAATGGGGCCAGTCAACAACCACATCACCAGGCGCAAGAAAGCGTCGGTGCTACTGCTATGAGCGGTGTCGCCAACGTAGCCGCTCGCGAGCAAATATATGCCAATGGGTACCACTTCCCGCCCAAATACTCGGTGAGGGAGAACATTGAGCAGGGGCTCATCGACTTCTGGGCATTTTACAACACCGGGTTCGGCTTTTTTCTCACCATATATTCGTTGAATGTTGTCGCATGGGGTGGCATGCTTTTCCTGCTGCTATGTAACGCGGCGCCTGCCATGTGTGTCCCATCCTGCAACGACATCGACTCACCGAGGCGGGTCTGGATTGAGACAGACTCGCAGATCCTCAACGCTCTTTTCTGCGTGACGGGGTTCGGACTCGCACCCTGGCGCATACGGGACCTGGTCCTGCTTCTCAAGTTTCGCTTGGGGAAGAACACGAAAGCTCTCCGCGAGTTGGCTGGCGTGCACCGGAACTGGTTCCGACTTGCGGGCTCGGAGAACCTCCCGGTCAACATCGGCCCCAAGAACATCAAGGAAACGGCGGAACAGTTCCCCGAGACCAGCGTGACTTGGCCCCTGGAGACGATACCCGAGCCGCCGCCCACTGGCATTCGCGCACCGCCTACGAAGATGTGGAAACTTGATTTCATCGTCTGGTTCAACATTGCCAACACACTTTTGCAAGTCGTTCTATCGACTTTCATGTGGGCACTGAACCGCTATGACCGCCCTAGTTGGTCCACAGGACTGTTCGTCTGCTTGGCGTGTATCGCCGCCATGATTGCCGGCATCACGATGGGGCTGGAAGGGAAGCATGTCAAGACTATAGAGGGGGTGCCGCTGACTGATCGGGATCGGGAGCGCCTTGCTCGCGACAAGGAGCTGGGGATTCCTCACCACAACAACATCAAGGACAAGGACCCGGTCGAGCTGGAAAAGAAGAAAAAGAAGAAGGCCAAGAAGGCCGGCGAGGAGAAGACAGGCTGATGACCTATTTCTAATACCCGATCTGGATATACCAGGCAGGGGGGTCACTGGGGTAAAACAGAACATACCTAGGTACACACACACGAACTATGACGACTGTAAACTCTATAGTAATGCTGGCAAACTTGGCCGGGCAGCTTTAGTGTAATACGAATAAACGAATGTCCTAATTGTTACAAATGGAAACTTGCTGCCGAAGTGGTTTGCGATTCAGTGATTTTTGGTTTCTGCTACAAAAACATGCGCGTAACTGGATCACGAATGTGGTTGTCAGTAAGTACATACCTACTGTCGATCTGGATTACCCCGGCCTGTACGGAGTATGTACGTAGGGACCCTTAGGTCGTAAAGTACCTACTGAAAATGGCGGGCTGACTGACTGATGGCCGGCCGCTGCTGCATTACCCCAGACCCAGCTGATGTGCTAGCAGGCGATAGAGGGAAATAGTGCCTGCGCGGCAGACCCACAGGGGGTTTATCAGCATGCGTTTAGGTAAGAGGTACCTCTCAGTGGCCCTGTAGGGGTCCCAGATGATGAGGAAGTGACGATCCATTGATTGCCTTATCAGTCGTCGCATGTCCACCTGCCGCCTCACGTGTTCCGAAACAGGCACACGGTACACCCCCAATCCAGCCAGTGGCTTTCCCATTCATCCCGAACAACGTTCCCCGAAACATCATCATCAGACTGGTTTTGTTGTGACGGGCCAATCTGGGTGTTTTTGTTTCTTCTTTCATCCTGCTAGACATTGTATATTTGTCAGGCTCTATACCACACCCGAACATAGAGATACCTCGGTTTTGGGACGACGCTCTACTTACAGATTACAACAGCTCTGGTAGCATCCCGTCGTCATTAGTGGTATCGGTTGTTGTAACCTACCTATCTGAACCCCCGTCTTCGGACCAATCATCACATCCCATTTCCTTACATTAGACAAGTCTTCGAAACTTGAAGAGAGGGAATTCAAACACACCTACACATACTTACACTACCGTTGTCCGTCACCATGGCGCCCAAAGCTATGGTGCCCTTCCTCGTGGGCATGATGCTGCTCACGGGCGTCTGCAACACGCTCCTCACCAAGTACCAGGACAACCAGTGCGTCCGCGACTGCGACGGGCCGAACCCCCAAGACCTTTGAGCAGCCCGTCCTGCAGACAGCCCAGATGTTCGTCGGCGAGGCCGGCTGCTGGATCGTCGTGGGGCTCATGGCGCTCTACCGCAAGTACTTCAACAAGCCCACGCTCGGCGAGAACGGGTACCGACCCCTCGACACCAGCGACGATAACGACGCGACGGTCGTCTCGAGCAACGGCGGCGGCGACGAGGAGGACGTGACGTCGGAGAGCACGCTCACCAACAATAACACTAATGGTGCGAATGCGGCCGCGGCGAAGAAGAAGCCGCGTAGGGACACCCTCGCCGGAATCCGCATCCTGCTTCTGGCGCTCCCGGCCCTGTGCGATATCTGCGGCACCACGCTTATGAACGGCGGTCTCCTGATGGTCGCTGCTAGCATCTATCAGATGACGCGCGGGGCCCTGGTCCTGTTCGTCGGGCTCTTCAGCGTCGTCTTCCTGCGCCGCCACCTGTACGCCTTCCAATGGGTCTCGCTCGTGGGTGTCGTGCTTGGCGTGGCCATCGTCGGCCTCGCGGGCGCCATCAGCCCCGACAGCCATGTTGAACCCGGTGCTGGAGCTGAATCCGTCGTCACCGGCCTGACCCGGCGGTTGGCCTCGGCGACCATGAAGGACGGCGAGGAGGCCATGCCCGAGGCGGTGCGCGTCATCGTCGGTGTGCTGCTCATCGCGGGCGCCCAGATCTTCACAGCTACGCAGTTCGTCCTCGAGGAGTGGATCTTGGAGCGCTCGGCTATTGACCCCATCAACGTCGTCGGCTGGGAGGGCTCGTTCGGCCTCATTGCTACTCTGATCATCATGCTCGTCATGCACTTTGCCGTTGGCCAGACCGATGCCGGTCGGTACGGTATGTTCGACATGGTCGAAGGCCTGAACCAGATGTTCGAGCACAAGGCCGTGCTCATCTCCAGTTTCTTGATCATGATCAGCATCGGGTAAGTTCAGTTGATCTTTTATCTATGTGGCTACATGATACTAACACTACTCTTTTCTCTAGTGGATTCAACTTCTTCGGACTTTCAGTCACTCGCAGTGTGAGCGCCACTTCGCGTTCCACCATTGACACATGCCGTACGCTGTTCATCTGGATTGTCTCGCTCGGTCTCGGCTGGGAGTCCTTCAAGTGGCTGCAGGTCCTCGGCTTCGCCCTGCTGGTCTACTTTACCTTCCTCTTCAACGGCATCGTCCAGCCGCCCTTCAAGTTCCTCAAGGTGGACGAGGGCGAGATTGAGGAGCTGCTGCCCGAGGGAGCCCATGGAGCACAACTAGGGTCGTGCTTTCCATCCTTGTCAGGCATGCCACAAGTCGATAAAGCTGGGCATAATTGACCCGTAGAGTGTCGTTGTGCATTCCTCCTTTTTACGTCATGTTGTCCGCCCAGGAGAGAGCGGAGTGGGTCTATTCATTCATTCATTACTGTTACTACTACAGGTACCACTGATTTGGTTAGAGCCACGGGCTTTCATTGCGGCTTTACTTGTGGAAAGTCTTGTCGCTTTGGGGTTACGGGTTATTTGCACATTTCCTGGCGTTCCTAGGAGTTGGGTCAGATGGTTGGGGGGCAGATTCGGGTTCGGGGTTGTGACTACCTGCCTGGCTTTGTTTTGTTTGGTGTATGGCTTTGCTGCCCCAACTACTAGAGGTTTAAGCACGATAGGTTCCGACTTTGGTTGCGTCCAAAGAGTATATAGAGAATGATACTACTATTGCATACTTACTACGTGGCCCAGGATATCGAAAAGTTGCGTGTATGTGTATAGATCTGTGCTATGACGAACAGACAGAGATGATTTGAAATGTCCTTTCCTACCTAGCTCTCTACCTATCTCCTTTACCTAGCTAGCTAGTTATCCCCTTCCCACCGCTCAACCCCCACGGGCCCATCACTCAGCACCTCTATATTAAGCCCCTCGTCCGAGTTGGCCGCGGCCATCGGAACGCCCCCCATGACCTCAACGACGATCCAGAGCCCGCGACGGGCCTGGATCAGAAGGGGGTCGAGGTCGAACTCGCGGGTCCGGAGCCCAACAGCGCCGACCTCCATGAACTCGCCCTCGTCGTTATCCTCGTCGCCCGACGCCGCGACGACGACGCGGTCCGGGCCCCGGCCCAGCTCGACGCGCAGGCGGACGTGGGGAGACTGCGCGGCGTGCCGGGGATGCTGCGTCCGCCGCTATTGCTCGAACTGCTGGACGCGCCGCAGCGGCGCGTGAGGATGACGCTGGCGCGCGTCAGGCGGCCGACCTGGACGCGGGCCGTCTTGCGCGGGGCCTCGCTGGGACCCTCGAACAGGAGCGGGGCCAGGGGCGTGCGCAGCATCCCCGCGGCGTCGGCCGCGACGGGCACGAGGCGGCACTTGTGGATGTTGGCGCCGACGCGGAGGGAAAAGTCGGCGAGCTGGCCCGGCTCGAAGGTGCTGCAGACGACGGTGTAGGTGGTGCCGGGGTCGAGGCGGGGAACGCGCAGGAGGGCGCAGCCGCGGCGGTATTCGCCCGAGGTGGCGACGATGTCGCGGACGGCGAGGGTGGTGACGCGGCGGCCGGAGGCCCAGACCAGGTCGATGTGCACCGCGAGGTCGGGGCTGTCGGTGCTCAGCAGGATCGTGAGAGGCCCGCCATCGTCGCTGTCCCGTCCCGATTTCGGAATTGTGAGGGCAAACTGGGGGTTGAAGAGGTAGGTAGCGGCCGCCGCGTTACCACCAGCTGTACGCCGCGTCCAGGAACTTTTCAACTCGGTATGGTAAAGCATGCTGTCGCGGGCTTTGGTGATGGTCAGAGGACAGCGGGAGAAGAACGAAAGTGTGAAGGCATAGCTGGGCAGGGGAAGACCTTGCTGTGCAACGACAATCGTATACGACACGCCTTTCTTGGCTTCGAAGGGGGCAAGGGTCTGAGGGGAGTCGACAAAAGGCCCACGGTAAAGTGACTTGTCGCCAAGCTCGACGCGGCAGCCGTTGGCGTTGTCGAAGATGTATAGGCTCATGAAACCAAGTTTAGTAGACACGTCCGAAAGTGTCGAGTTCGACAGCGCCCTGGCAATATCGAGCTCCGCATCCTGAAAGTGGCGGCTCAGCAGGATCCAAGCACTTCCCGAGGCCGATGCAGTCATGGAATACTGCACGTTGTGCGCAAAAGAAAGGGATAGACTTGGCGGCGGCAGCTCCCATACAAAATGGTGGTCCTGGCGTTCGGTAAATAGGCCGGGGTTCCAGTTCAAGTAAAGAGACTCGTAGTTTTGCGTCACGTCGTGGAAACTTATCCAGAAGGAACCAGGTTTCAGCTTGGTGGGATGGTCGCTAGGAGATTGGCGTGAATCGGACGACCCTATTCCTTTCCATACCAATCCAGCACACCAAGGGTTTTTGACGAGCATCCTCCTGTTTCCTTGCGACTCGGATATATCCAGGACAGCGTAGTCGTGCTCACCCACCAGACCCGATGTCTCCTCTTCGGCAAGGGACAGCCTTCCTGTCCCCAATGTAATGATCACATCGCCGTAGTCGTACGCCTTTTTAACTCTTGCCCACGTCTGGTCAAAGTCAATATCGTCGCTCTGAAGAAAAAGCTGCTGCGGAATCCAACCAGTGATTATCCACAGATCTGTTCCTGAATTGCTCCCGGGGAAGTCGTAGCCACCTCGAACTTTCAAGTAGGCCTTTTCCATCAGCGCGGGCCAGACTAGCTTAGGGTTCTGGCGATCCACCACATAAAGAGTCCGTTCGTTGTGTGAAGAAGGCAAACGGTCGTCGATGATGACTTTCCGGAAACAGCCGTTGAAGTTCATACGGAACACATACTTGCCGTTTTCTGAGACCTGCGGCTGGCCCTTCGCGGAGTCTATAGGGAACATAACGGTGGGTAATATGGAGGTGGGTCCTGGCCGAAGGTGTTTGATGCCAGCACCAAGACTGGCAACGACTGAACAGTCGGTCGTGATGTCTTGAACCAGGTCGAAGTCGTCTTCAGCCTCCATCAGACGTAGTCGTGAATATTTGTCGTCGTTTATGTTGGTCCCGCCCCCACAATGTCCCATGGTCGCTTCCAGCCAGCAAAGACCTCACGCTGGCGACCCGATAACGAGAATTCAGACGCATCACTACCCCAAGTTGTTAATTGATTTATACGTAAACATAGATCCATACTCAGCCTTACGTAAAACTGGGACCCCGAAATTCTTCTGGGTCCGGATCTGATTCCCATGGGGGGAATTTGTTCCCATGCAGTTTGGAGCCGCGGAGCAAGATGGTTTGCTCGTTGATTGGAATCTGGCGTGAGAGGCGAGGCAGCTTCAAGCGCTTTTCCACCTGGCTCACGGTATCGACAGCCCGAGCGATCTTTTTCAGTCGCTCCGCCAAAGATAACAGGTCGTTACACTTCTGCCTTAACCGTGCTTTCTCAGCGGGCACCCGGGCCGTACCAGCTGCCTTCATGTACAGCTCCGCCGCGGCGATGGCATGATCTAGAGCTTCTTGTCCTGAGCATCGCAGTGCCTGTGCCTCCCGTTTCTGGCGAAGGGTGGAATTGTTAGCGACAAAATAGCTCGTACATTTCCCCTCCAAAGCGGCTAATATATAATAGGGTTTACCTTCGCTTCAGCCTCCATGTTTCAGGAAGCGTGACCACGTAGACAAATGATGCGGAGCTGGGACGTAGGAGGGCAGAGGAGAAATAAAAGCCTCACCCATAGCAGCAGACGGCGGGATCGTGTTTGACGAAGATGGGCTGAAGGGGGTGGCACCTTGTTGGTGCCGGGTGTGCATTTCGCTTGCTTGATATGGGATTTTAGTCGCAAGATGGATGGACGATGAGCTGACAGGCCCCGCCTTGTTTGGGTATCACTGAGGCAGTGTGCATGCGCTTGGGAGGAGATTCCTGGATCGGGAAAGCATGCAGGCCGTCCGTTGCGGCATCTGCCGTGTCGACGATGGAGTATTTCTGAGGTGTTCTATAAGTACTGGAATAAGACAAGTCTGCATGCATGCTGTTGCTGCAATCCTGTTCTGCCAAGTCGTCTCAATGAGTGTGAGCGATGCATTGGATTGGAAGCTGCTGTGGTGGTATCAATTGGAGGTGTTGTTGGGGAAAGGCACTTGTCATTTTGCCGCTAACGGTCAGTTCCTCTGTACGTGTACCTAAGGTAGGTAGGTAAGTAGCATTCGAAGCAACCCAGAGTGCCAGACTGCTCGACGTACCTTATTCGTCCTAATTCAGCTCGTTCTCGCATACTCGGCCGATTGTACGCAGAACTATCGAAATATCTGCATTGCTAACGGTACTACTATTTGGGTTGGAAACCAATCATACGAAGACTACTTACCTACCTTAGATCTAGCAATCGTTGCGGCCCGCTCGCTAATTGAATGATCTGGGTAAGGTACTTGAAGACCGGAGTCACCTTGGCACAGAACATTGATTGATAGGTTGAACAGACTGCCATGGTTCTGGAAGGCATGGACGAACAAACAGTCAGGCTGGTCAGGGTGATCCTTTCTCATCTGGGCTCACCACTATTCATTCGGCTATCTGGTATTACGTCTTCTGAATCGCTGGGCAGGTTCCGACTGGGACTATCGGCAGTAGGGTCCGGAGTTTGGGCGTCTTGGTCACTCTCCAGCTACTCTCCAGCTTGCCGAGAAGCAAAGGCGGGCACCACCATCTCGATAAGATAACACTTTTATGGCCGAGGTCCCCGTCATCACACATGCAGGCGCGAGCGTCTTTCTGTAACAAGCCGTCCCGACGCCGCCTATGCCGACATCTAATATTCCACACATCCATTCCTATAGACACAAGACTGTTGACTACGAAGGTCGTTTTCATACTCAATTGAGATTTCCACTTCTAGAAAAGACAAAAAGACCCAACAAAATCCTGGTGCTCACCTTCCTGTCCCCCATCCGGTTCACTGTCGCAAACCAGCCGCTCGGCAGTTGAGGGAGCTAGTCAACGCTCTGACTTCATACCGAGGTCGCATCTCCCGCTCGGCCAAACCGCCTGCGCAAAACCCACCGCGCAACAACAGAATCGACAGATAGTGATCCCACCAACATAGGAGTTGCACCAAGACCCTGGGGATATCATAGAAAGACTAGATTTATTCAGAACGAACGCGCCGAACCCTTCGCTGGGCAAAAAAACGACTACCTTGTTCCCATCCGTACATCCATCCATACACACGTACACCATGTCCGCGCAATCGAAAGCCGCGGCGCTCCCTCCTTGGGGTCTGGCCGTCGCTGGCTCTACGGGCGCCGTCCTCGCGAACGCTCTGGTATACCCTCTAGACATGTAAGAAAAGAACACAAATGATATTATAGTCAGCGTCTCCGATCCCACTGCGCGCTCCTTCCCTCGGCTCCCCTTTTCCTCTCTCGCTGGCCCGGTCCCATTAGGACAATCGAACAAAGCACCCGTCTCTATGATAAAGTTATAGTAGTACAAAATGGACTGACCAATCTTTCTATTGCCATAACCACAGTGTCAAGACCCGCCTCCAAGTCCAAGTCAAGCGCAACCCGAACGACCCCGACCACCACCACCACCACGGCAACGAGCCGCACTACACCTCGACCTGGGACGCGATCCAGAAAATCGTGGCCTCGGACGGCCTGGCGGGCCTGTACGCCGGCATGGAGGGCGCCCTGCTCGGCGTGGCCTCGACCAACTTCGCCTACTTCTACTGGTACTCGACGGTGCGCGCCGTGTACCTGAAGCGGCCGGGGCGCCCGCGCACCCGTCGACGGCCATCGAGCTGGCCCTGGGCGCCGTCGCGGGCGCGCTGGCCCAGCTCTGCACGATACCCGTCGCCGTCGTCACGACGCGCCAGCAGACGCAGGCCAAGACGGAGCGCAAGTCCTTCCTCGAGACGGGCCGTGAGGTCGTCGAGGGCGAGGACGGCCTATTCGGGCTCTGGCGCGGGCTCAAGGCCAGTCTGGTCCTCGTCGTCAACCCGGCCATCACCTACGGCGCCTACGAGCGCTTAAAGAGCGGCATGTTCCCGTCGAAGACGCGGTTAACGCCCGGCGAGGCTTTCTGTAAGACGCCCCTCCTTTTTCTCTCCGTGCATACCTGAAAGGAGATACTACATACATCGTCGAAAGTGGCTGCTAGGGAATACTAAAAAGGGGCAAAAAGAAGAAGAAGAAAAATTGCTAACGAAATCTATCAAAGTTCTCGGCGCCATGTCCAAAGCCATGGCCACCATCGCGACGCAACCCTTGATCGTCGCCAAGGTCGGCCTGCAGTCCAAGCCGCCCGCTGTGCGCAAGGGCAAGCCCTTCAAGAGCTTCATCGAAGTCATGCGCTTCATCCTCGACAACGAGGGCCCATGGGCCTGTTCAAGGGCATCGGCCCCCAGATCCTCAAGGGGCTGCTGGTACAGGGTATCCTCATGATGACCAAGGAAAAGTGGGTTTATCTACTTCTTCCCCCTTTTCCATTCTGGATTGATTTGTCTCTTCTTGTTCCTGGAGCAAGAACGAAATTCGCTGACAATAGATATTATAGGATGGAGATACTCTTTATCGCCCTCTTCCGCTACATCCGCCAACTCCGCGCGAAGCAGCTCGCCAAGGCAGCCGAGCTGGCGGCGAAGGCTACAAGTAAGATTGCTGTTCCTCTCACGGCGAAATAGAAGAAGAAAGGAAGAAAGAACGAGAGACAGAGACAGGATGGGGGTACGTATACGATGCTAGATATTCGGACTGGCGCGGACGAGGGCATTTGATAGACGGCGTGAATGGATGGATAGGGGTTGGCTCTGAACCCGGACGAACCGACCGTTCAACCAACATGGGATGTGATGGATAGAGAAGCGCTCTCTTGCGCTTTAGATATCACGATAGGAGGAGTTCTTCGAATATGGAGATACAAGCACCCCCTCTTTCGGGCTTTTGTTTTGCGAAAGGACAACAGAGATTCGACTGCAGCATGTGGTATTGGCTTCGTTGGTATTTATAGTTTTTAGGGTTTTTGCATCGCATGGCATTTAAATAGCTTTTATGTATATAATGAATGACTCTTTTCCCTGCGGCTTCTAGGCCTGGTTTCTCACTCTACGTTAAGCACGGTACTGGGTCTCTCACCAACATCGATTTTGGCACTTGTGTGAACGGTCTGGCCGCGAGATACTGACGTGAAGCTGTGCCTCAGTCTCCCTTAACTGCAAGTGAGCTGGCAAGACTGTGTAAGTTGTGACAAAGAGTAGACTGTTGCCCTCTGCTTCTATCCCAATGGTACAAGAGAACAGGACCCGGTAAGCGCAAGAAACATATTCGAGACTATAGGACAATTACGTGAAACACATATTGCGGACATGCATGATTTCTCTGCCTCGTACCTATGCAAAGTAAATAGTAGACACTTATATTTATGAGAAACTGGAAAAGACGTTCCCCCTTCTCCTGCTGCTTAGTCAAGATCAGCATAAAGACACGATGACAGGCAAGGAGCACCGCCAGGCCTACAAAACAATTCCTGTTATCCTTTCCCTTGAGAAGTCCTAAACGCCAAACCAATGCAATTTCCCGCGCAAGATCTCATTTACCCATAGCCCAACAGGACTCCGGTCGAGTAAGCCTTGGGGGCTTCGAGGCCTGTACCAACAAGATGAAACAGCGGCCAGGCAGCCCCCCATCCCTCTAGCAGTGCGCCCAGACGCTGCTTTCAGGATGTAGTATATACAGCGCCATGTCCCACCCAGACCAGGGGCGACGCAGGCGAGTCTCGACGTGTAGCTGCGTGAAGCATCCCCTGGAGCTTCTTTCCGCCTCTTCCTCAGCTTACATTGCAAAGCAGCTCGGCCTCTAGGATAAATTTGCCCTCCTTGTACTTCTCGCTGGACTCATATGCCTTATCGTATTTCCAACCAACGACTTCCTTACACTGGCGGCAGCTGATGTCACGCACTACGTGGCGTCCCGTGGTCATGTTACGCTCGGAGGCCTCGCCGGCGTCGGTGTTGACTACAGTGTTGAAGAGATAGGCTTTTCCATGCTGCCCTCGGAAGTTCTGTTCGTAGAGGAAGGTCGGACACATATTAGCTTACAAGTATCCCAGCTTGCGATTGCGTGTTTGCGAGGGCTCGAGTTGGGGAAAGAGTAGGAGGAAGTAGGAGGATGCGGGCGGGCAGGGAGGTAGGGAGCCATGTTCTACCACGGCGGCAACGATGTAAGTGGAGATCAACTTACCCGGCTTATGATATCGTCAGCATTGGCAAGGTGAGCCTTACAGTGCTTGCACCCATAGATCTTGCTGCTACTGAGATATGTATTGTACGCGAGCCCCATGTTGAAGAGATGGTGATAGGCAAGGCAGGTACGGGAAAATCCGGTTTGCCAAGGGGTGCTTAGGGTTCTTTTTAAGAGTAGTGTGCAAGTATGTATGCTCCTCTGGGATATTGTTTGCTGATATTCCCCCGGCCTCGTCTACGGGGCGGCAAATGTCTCTCTAGGCGAACCAGGCTGTATGTAGTAGATCTATCAGTCACTGTGGACGACAAGGCGGGGAGTGTCGGGCGGTTCGACCAAGATAACGACGAAGCTGTGGGCGTGGATAACGACAGCTGTGCTTCAAGGATGTAGGCAGGTAGGTTGGTAGATGCCGAGCTCCTTTCCCCGATTATCGATTCGGCAGATCAGGAAAGACAGGCAGGCGTATCAGGAACGCTGTAAGGGTCTTTGGTTTCTTTACCCAGAGTCGGTGGAGAAGGCAGTTGTAGAGAGCCGACAAAGGCTGGAATCGATGTCGGAAGCAAGCAGTCGCTGAGGCCTTGGGGTTCACATAGGCTTGTTCGTTCAGCTTACGGCGCAGGCAGAGGTGGAATAGACAGACGAGAGACTTGACGAGACGAGACGAGACGAGCGAATAGGAAGTAATGGTCACAAGGGCAGGGTTTCTTTTCTTTCTCAAGTCGGGTAAAAATGGTTATTGTAAATATTGACAATGTACAGTGAGAAGGTTTGAGATGGATATTTTCACGCGCGAACAGCCTTTGCTTACCTCGTGGATGGGAAAGCTGTTGTCGTCCGTTGGCGGGGGATGGAATGATGCACTTGCGGTGATAAGATGGGTTGACGCAAGAGAGTTGGAAGAAGCCTGGGCCTGGCCTGGCCTGGCCTTGCTGGACAGTGCCCCCCGGCTGTAGCCTGCAGCCCAAAAAGAGCTCGAGCTGATTTTGGTAGCTGGCGGCGGCTGGCCCCCGATTGCGAACCTCAGCTAACCTAAGACATGCGGTCATTTGCCTTGTCACTGCGGGGGTAATCAACAGCCCCCCCCCCCCCCAGACGTATGCCAAGCCCCAGGTTTCCTGTAGGAGGTAATAATGTCGCGGCCATCTGAGATAACCACCACCTGACCGTATCGTGTCAACTGTCGGGTAATTGCACTACCCAACGATACGAGAGATGGGAAGCGAGATTGATAGTAACGTGCGGACCTCGATACAATCTCCCGGCAGCTTTCAGCCCTTGGGATCTGGGCATATATCAGGTGGGGCGTCATCTCTCAATTCCAAGTACCTAGGTAGATAAGCAGTTCTCCGAACTCCGCCCAGAAATAACTCCAGCTTGGATGGGTTGATCATAAAGAAGCATCTCATCTCGCGCTTACACTCGACACTCGAGACAAGAATGTAACCGTCTGCCTGGATTGAGTCTAGGACTAGATGTAATAGTTGGCTTGTCTTGGAGGTGTGTCTAGCCCGGAGAGATATATATGTTACAACTACCAAGTCTGTAACTCAACCCTCGAAATAACCCACGCCGCCAAGACGACGCAAGGGATGCGCCTGTCTGTTCGCAAAGTTCGTCAGCATCTGATCCGTTCAAGGGTCAGCCCCTGAAGCGAAATGCGGTCGTCTATGTTTAGAAACATCATCCGCCAATTTTTGGAAAGGTCGATTCGAATTGGGCGGGAGCATCCTTGGAAGGTTGTCAAATGGCTTCATATTTCTCCCAAATCAGACACCCTAGAACGGGCTCTCTGATATTCCTTGCAAACCCAATTCTCGAAACACTCGGCAGGAACATGCTTTGTTGGTGCCAACCTGTCATAAATCGGTCTCGTAGTAGCCGTGGGCGAGGTAATCAGGTCATACAAGTCGGTGCAAGTCACAGTAGAGACGAGATACAAGAAAATTTGGTAGTATGTCGATCGTATCATTCATGGTATTTTTGTGTTTGTTCTCGCACAGGCATCTAGATATCCGTGACCTATTTGCAACTCGACCCAGCCCCCGAACAGGGGGCAGTAGATACAGGCCTCTTTGACCACAAAGAGAGTCAGGGTCTTCTTCCAACATGCCCAAATCAAGCATATGTATGTAACAGGGGGGTTAGCAGTCCGTTTTATTTTTCCAGACCACAGTAATATGCACAACGAAATTTGTAAAAGAAAGACGAGAGTCGATCCAAAGAAAAAAAGGGGGGTGTTAGAAGCCAACAATGTACACAAATCGCTTCGCCAATTCCCAAAAACCCATTCCACGCCATACATAGTAACAGACGAGTCAACAAGGCTTCCGGCTCCGAAAGCAAAACCTTGACTTCTTCACCAAGTAAAGGCTTCATCCACAAAGTCAATAGTACCGTGGTACTGTCTCTTGCGTACAGCCGCGCGCACTTCGTCGCTTAGTGCTCCGGGGCCACAAGTAGACACACCCATGGCGCCGACTTGGTTCTCCATCTCAATAGACAGCAGGGTCTCGATGTTGGGTCGACCCGGGAACATCTGAACCGTGGACGAGGGGCTGTGGATCTCCTTGGTAGATCGAGGTCGGCTGACGAAGAGCATGATACGCAGGCACTCGCGTCGCTTGTCCATGGCGAGAATCTCAGTCATCCAAGGTCGGATCCACTCCAGATGCTCGGGGCTCTGGATGATCCATACGAGAACAATCTTGCGAGTAGCGACGGTGCCGTTGGCGTAACCAGCAACGAGATCGCGGACGTGAGGTACTTGATGGGTGATGCCCACACCACCGGCGAACAGCATGGCTGTGCCGTAGGAATGCATCATGTGCAGGCCACCGTAGGGGCCCTCAGCGTAGCAGGTCGTCCATAGGCGGCCATCGGGGGCAGCAGCAGCACGTTCGTACAGGTTCTGCGTCATACCAGTACGGGCGCGGATCACGTAAGAGTGGCTGGTCTTGCGCAGGGCTAGGATATCCTGGCGGTTCATGGCAAGCTTCTCGTCGCTCAGATCCTCTGCCTCCTCGCTCCACGCGATCGAAAAGGGATGCGATTGCCAAAGGCTGATGGAGGGCATGTACAGGTAGGCATGCTGGCCAGCCTTGAAGGTCCAAGGGCGAGCCATGGTAACAGTGACACGGCAGGCGTTGCCAGGGAGCGCTTCAACGAGAGCCTTGGTGCCACCTCTGCCAAAGTTGCTGTAAGCGATGCGACAGAATCGAGCGAACCGATCAGCAATCCAGATAGGGATGACAGGGATGAGCCACTTGATCTGGGGGTACTTGTAGATATCCAAGTGGTACCAGAGGCCGACGATGGAGATGATAGCCAGGAGAATGTGCATGATCTTGAACGTCTCGTAGAAGGCGTGTCTTGAGACGCTGGCGGCCTGAATAAAGATGGCTACGAATGCACAAGTAGCAATGAAGCCATAGAGGATGAAAGGTGTCGACCAGATGGAATCGAAAGCCTGGCTCCAATCCTTGGCATGGGCAGAGACGGCCAAGAAGGCCATGGTGTGAGTGACAGCCTCCAAGGCGACAATTCGGCCGAACCATCTGTGCATGAGGTTGAAGGTGTCAAAGGAGAATCCCAACCATGTGATAAGAGGGTTGTTCCTGCCGGCCATGACAAACAGAGGAATCTAAGGGACTATTAGCAAGTGGCACCCATGGATCGTTACGAATTAGCTCAAGCTGGACTTACCATGTTGACAACAGCCAGAGTACCGCTTCGATTCCGCAGCTGCTTCCCTGCGCTGGTGTAGTCGCCATCGAAGGGGATATCGATTACACAGAAAGCAACGTTTGTGCTCAGGTATGCCAGAAGAAATAGGAATTGGAATCGCGTAGGCAGTGTGCCCATGTTGGCAGCACTGCTGAGCTGGAACTCGCGGTTGTGGCGCTTGCGGAACATGGGAGAATACAAGATATTCTTCTTGAACCACGACACCTTTCCTGAAGCCTTTGCAAAGTAGTACTGTGTGTCGTTTGTCAGGCCAGTAACGGTGCGCACGTATTTGGTGAGTTCCGTCCATATCTTCCAGATGATGAAAGCGCCCGAGACCGCAGCGCAGATGAAGATGAGGTAGTGAGATAAGGCGTCGTTCTCCATGCCTGGCGTCCATCCCTTGGCCTGACCAGAACCGGCAGCAACAGCAGTGCCCTTCTGCGCCGTTGGCGGCGCGCCTGTCGAATTTGTCGCGTTTGACATGATGTCGGCGTTGTGAATTATATGCTGTTATGTAAGCAACTGTGAGAAGATGGTGTCCCGTCGGGCGGTCGAGGTCTAGGCCCGGTGAGTTCTAATAAAGAGCACGTGCTGAACAATCGTGCCTTTATGTCCTTTGTTTTTTGGTTTTTTTTCCCTATCCTTCTCCAGTTGATACAATGTTGATAATGGCTCAGGTCCGATGAGGCATGTGAGGCCGGGTCGGACAAACAAGGATCCACTTCAAGCGGAATGAAGTTGAATTGAAGGAGAGGAATCCACACAGCCAGCTGCGTGCAAATGAGGGCTTGTGACTTGTTTAAGTGAGTGGTGACGGCAGTCAAAGGACCTAGTTGTTGGCCCGGGCGGAAATAATCAAGCAGAAGACAGTTTGTCTAGCAGAACATGAAGCCCCGAGAACTGATCCGCAATCCCAAGACAGAGTGAGCGTATCTCGAGGGGCACGGTCACAACAGTATCTTTATCTTGCCCGATAAAGTCAAAGCCACCTGGAAAGAGGAAAGAGTTTGGGCGATTGCACCAATGAGTGTGAGAATGACCGGTTGTCAAGAGGGAAGAGGGATCGGACGACAGCAACCGAGATCGAAAGGATTGAGTAGATGCCCGAAAGAAAAAGGGTCGAAAGTCTATCGGGGTTTATCGAATGTTGCAGGAGTCGGAGGAAAATCCCAACGAGGCGGAACCGGTAAGAAGGGGAGGAGAGAGGAGGAAGAGAAGAAAAGGGTACGTAAGAAACGTAGACGAAGTGAAAAGTGAGGTAAGTAGTAGCACTGGGCTAGTAATGCAAACACAGCTTGATCTGCTCTGAACGGGCTGGCCAAGGAGCGCAACAAGGACGGGTTGCCGCCCAGAGATATACGAAATAAGGAGGTAATCAAAGGCCTTCCCCAGTTTACTCTGGATTGATTACTCTCGTGCGTGGATTAGGCGGCTCGCTGCCGGTACCCTAGCATCCACACCTGGGCAACTGGGCACACTGGGTCTGCAGCCAGAAACAGACGCAGGAGGGGGGGCAGTACTGGGCAGTAGAGCCTGGGCAAGGTACTGGGCAGGCACTGTCACTGGGCTCAGGGCTGCTGGCCAGAGTTCATGACCGACACACTGCTCCACCCGCGTGTCCACAAGGGACCACCACTGCACAGAAAGAAGAAACTTGAGCCGCTAGGTGGGATCAACAAGGACCTGCTGGGTCTTGCATCTTCGTCCAGGTACCTACATCCTTGGGAGCTGCTTGGGAGCTCAGGGCCTGTAGCCCCGTATCCATGCTCCTCCCCTGCTCCATTGAGGCGTCCATTTGCCATTACGGAGAACCCGCACAATTGCCGGGGTTAGGTACCTCGCACCTCGCAAGCTCTCCGAAGGAGACCAGGTTGCCATCTGATAACACTGCCTGCACTTCAAATTGACAGAACCATGGCATGGCCTGGTCAGTCAGGGCCGTTGTACGTCAGAGGCCATCCGAAGGCGTTGGTTGTGGGAGACATATTGGTTTCTTCTTGTTTTAAAAGAGGGAAAAGGAAACACAGCGTTACCGCCCCCGGCTCCTACACCTTGTTGAGCTGCAGCCATCATCAGAAATTGCTGCGCACAGCATGTACCACCATTGCGTACGTACGTCGCAGCCAGTCGTCGTACACGCTGGCGAAATACGAGGCTTGCTCAGCTCTGCTAGCCAGGGCATTTTGCCTAATCCGACTTTAGACTGAAATCTAGTGCACCTTGACAGGGAGCGGCTGCATAACTCCGTCACCGTTTATGCTCTTATGCAAGGTACGGGCCTTAGCTCTTACCTACCAGCTGACTGTGCCTAAGGCCCTAAGCAGCGCCGCCAGAAATCCTCCGACTCGACTGCTTCGTCCTCTTCCACTCACCACTGAATGACTGACTCGCTCGTGTTTGCAAACCAACCCCATCTGGCAACTGGGCTGCCCTGTCGCACATTACAGGGTCAAGCCATGCCGAGAACTATCACTGAGCCATGGAGTCCCTGGACTGGATTGATGCCAGTGTTATCAGGTGGGGTGGGCAACTTGTCCATCGCATGACGAGGGCCCTGTTCGTTACAACAATGCCCCCTCTCCCTGTTCCTCCCCCGGCCACCAAGCCTTTTCACCCTCCACGAATCAGCTCTTGTATTCGGCAGAGCACTCGCCTGCTCCTGGCCACTCAGTGACGCCAGTCCAATGGTGGGCGTCCGGCGGAAGCGTGGGCTGCAAGTGTGGCTGGCCTGTGAAACAGTTTAAATTTTGCACACCAAGACATGTCCCCAATAAATCACAGGGATCGGGACAAGAGCATGGCCAATGAAAGCCCAATATACATGCAACCCCCAGATCATTCTCCAGCAATCTTCTTCCCGCCCAGATACAGAGGCCAATCTGCGCGTGACGTTCAACTGTCGGAAGGGGTTGCCTGGGTGTCTGACTGTCTGGCTGTCTGGCTTTGTGGTGTGAGTGGTCTCGGCTTATGAGATCCTTTGAAATCTATGATGATCGCTGCGCGAGTGCGAAGCTACAGGCGGCATGCGGCATATGTAGCCCGCTGGTCACAGCTCTATCACAGCGCTATCTACTACACACACACGAACATTCCCGTTGCCCATCCCCCGCACCTATCCTTCCCCCTTGCGGACATTGATCCCATCTGCCTATTTTACTGCCTCCACTGCTCTTGGTCAAATTAATATGGGATATCTATGTGAGATGCCAAGCCGTTGCCCAGATGGAGGGATCAGATGTCACTAGCCGTGCGGTGGCTCGATAATCGGATGGATCCAAGACTTTACAACAGGTATCGTCGGTGTCGGGTCCGGGGGCGCAAAGCGTTGGCGAAAGCTTCCAAGCTCCGCTGTGCACGACTATTTCAAAACCTGCCCAGCAGCCTGGGTCGATTTTCACTTCTGCAGCAAAGCGCGGGCTTTCTGGCTTGTGTATGTGTGTGGCAGCAGATCTGCGCTCTAGGCCTGAGGATCATCGTTTTCGTCTGAAGCTGTCTTTGGAAATCCACAGAAGCCACCTCCTGTAACGTGTTTGCGGATGCTTCTTTGGGAACCAATCGTCTTATTATCACCATTCCTCCTACAAGGCCTCTGTACGGGGCCGAGGATTCCTTTTCCTCCTACCTGGCAACTCTGCCGTTTCCAAATCGTGCCAGGGAACCAAAACTGCTCGACCGATGAGCCCGCCTTTTCCAATTGCGTACGCCAGGCAAGTCAAGCGTCAAACTCAAAAACCTAAATATGGCACCACCACCAGCCCTTTGGAACATTCATACATGTATGTACCTTGCCCTTGCAGGACTGGTAACGCAAAGATCCTGGCAGGCTGGCAGACTGGGAACAATCGCCGTCGTCCTTTCGCTCATTTAGAAAGCCCGACTAACATGGGAAGTCGAGACGAGGCAATGGCAGGTGGAGTGATCTTTTGGGGTGTTGCAGATCGACCAACGTTTGAACAGGTCCCTTGGCGAAACCACCAGCTGTGGACATGAAAACAAAACCTCTGATATCCATTTGCCATGCTGCCAGCGCTACATGCTTCCCGGTAGGTAGTCGCTCAGCGAGCAGGCTTTTAGGGCAACATCCACTTAACCAGCCATAATGTCTCCCGGTTTAACCTACGATATCGAAGCCGGTCGGGACGGCGCTCAAAGCTTGGTTGCTATAGGCAGGCGCCTAGACCAGGAGAGCATAGCTTTTGGACGTTTTAAATCGCACTCGTTGGTTTTAGCCAGATCTACTTGCGTTCGACCTCGGATGATTCGTCGTTGATTGGGTGCGGTCCGCTCGAGGAAATAGAAACGGATCGCATTTTGGCCTTTGGGGGTTTCGCGACTGCCCGCCGGCCCGCCGCCGCCGAACGAATGAGTCAATACAAACCGTATCGTGACCACTCTATACCCATAGTGCTTCCTTCTTTTTCTCTATCACAAACGCAAACGACCAACCGTACGATGGATGTATCAGAAACCCGAAAAAGAAACGCTCTGATAAGATACATTCCATCGGATTTACCAAACAGACCGCCCTCTAGACCTCCTGCATTCGTACAATCAAAGCTCAAACGCACAAGCGGTGGGATTGTGACTCTTGGACACAGGACAGTGATACACGATGTTGCTTGTGCAAGTAGGATCAAATGGACCCTGAGCAAGGTTGTACATCCTTCAGCCGCAATAACAGATGTGAATACTCGAATAGAAGAGTAGTGCCAAGCTCATATTTCCAGTGTGTTGCCCTTCTCGGCCGGTGAATAATTCACCGATTGGAGGCAGCGGGCAGGGCGGGTCTGCCTGCATTCCTGCCTTATTACCCTCCCGCCTTTTTGGTGTTACAAGATATCGGGGAGCACGACCGAAATGGAGCACTCCACCGGCGCTTCTGGTCTTTTCTTTTCTCCTCTTTGCATACCTATACAATTGACTGGCTGCTCGTTCGCTTGCTTCGCTGTGTCTCTGACTGTTTTTTTTTTTCTCTTTTTTTTCTGTGGCATCCCTGGAGACACAGAACACGACCAACGGGCTGATGCTTGTGCGCGTCTACCTACGGCGAGACGGTCGGCCTTTTATTGGGTCTCCTGGGGAAACGGAATCCGCCAATGACGGGGCCCTAGGGCAGCCGCCGGGAGTTCCCAATCTCTGGTAACGAAGAAGGGAATTCGCATCGTTCGCAAATCACCGCTCGGCTGATGATCGACAGCCACAACCCGCAGCTCCTGTAACGTCGCAGTCGTAGCGACGTTAGGGGGAGATTGTGCTTGGGCAAATTGGGAAGAAGATGGAGGAGGTAGATCGGATCACCCACAGACATTTCACGATGCTCGGCACAGGGGGTTGTTTTGGAAACTCACTCGAGGCAGGTTGAGACGAGACACACACACAATGACGACGGGTGTGTGCGGGTCCCCTCCCCAAAATTGGAGGCTCTACTCTGCCTTGTCGCCAAGTATCTGACAGCTGAGTGCATTATTCAGACCTCTGTCATCCTTTTATCCCGTCTGAAGTTCCAACGGCGCGGTAAATCCAAACACAGCATTGATTGACACGTCGTTTCAAACATCGTGCTGCTCGCTTCGACTTGTACGGTTATCGTGTGGGTGGAATCGCATATACACGCTCAACATGCCCACGATATGGGGCCCTGCCATGCGATTTTGGTAGCATTCGTGCACTTGCCTCCTCGTCCATGCCGAAAAAGATGCTGAGCACGGTTTCAGATGCTTGGCAAAGCACCCGAAAAGAGGAACCATGCTCAGCTCGTTCGACTCATTCATATCCACTCAGCCTCGTCACTGTCACCATTTACATGTATGTGTAATTTCTGAGTAATCCTCGGTAGGCATCCAACTGGTTGGGTCGGCGTGTGTGTATCTTTAGCAACAACAGCCACCCCTTGCAGGCGACAGCCGACTGGACGGGGCCCCCATTTCGAGCATGCGGCTCAAAATATGCAGGATTGCTTGTTGGGACTTTGCAACTTATTCGCCCCTTTTGGGAAAGGCGCCCGCCAATGCATGGACGTTCGTCCATCCACAGCCCACCACATCGTATCCAAAGGGAAGAGCGATATTGACTGTGACGATACGCAGATTGTTTTAAAATACATATTACCCACTCCCACTCTCCGATATCCCATCGGCTTCGTACCTTTGCTTCCTTTGGGGCCCGAAGCGGACACTAACAATTGTCCGTCCGTCTTCTTTCTGTATTACCGATTGATCGACCTGGTGGACCACGATGATGTTGGTTTTCCACTTAGAACTTGGACCTCGTCATTCCCTACTATCGAGATCCTCCAGTCTTGCCGCCCTGAACTGGACGCAAAAAGGAGGTGGTCCATTGCAATGATACTCTACTCGTCCCAGGGAATGTTCTTCGCAGCCCAATCGTAATGGGAACTCCTCTTGAACTCCCACGTGGATGCCCAGGAGATTGTAGAAATGCATCCCTAGTGTACTCTTTGATCGACCCACGCCGCCACGGGGAAGAGAGAAAAAAAGGAGCCCCTCGGTAAAGAGGGCTATAGGCGACGATTACTAAGGTGAATAACCGAGGTAGGGCTGTGTTTGCCGGGGGTAATTGTTCGGCAAATGATTGATGTGAAAAATACTACTACACAAATATCTACATGCATATTGATGCATCCATATCGAAAAAGTTGTTCTACTCGGGCTGCCTCGTTCGCGTTTCAGAGGGGGCGAACAATCCTCCGAACTTTCCCGTTAATTGGCAGCCAGCAGTGCCGTTGTCGCGGTGAACCGAAAGTACACGCGTCGCTTCGCTACGTTGCATAATCGACGCACAGCAGCAGCCTTATGGGATATCTGGTTATGAAACGTCGAAACGTTTTGGACCCAAACTGCCAAAGAATGGCTGATGTCTGACAGAAAACTAACGCCGCCTGAGCAGGAAGAAAACATTCAGACAGAGACAGAAACTTGTTCATATGCCAAGTTCGTCATCGCTGTGTATTATTAGATCGCCGGACAACCGGACACGACGCTTCTCGCCAAGCGGTCGCCTATGACTGCCGCTGCTTGATGTCGTGTAGTGATGCCGAACTGTCGCCGCCTTGGACTTGGACTTGGAACGGACTGTTGTCGCTGCTGCTGTCTGGGCCTCGAAGTTCTCCTTCTCCTCGCCGCCGACCCAGGCGAGTTCGTCATCGTAGCCGGCCCCCGCGGCCATCGTCGTCTTGGCCGTCGGCCGCATAGAACACCTGCGGTTACTGGACGTGGGCTTGAGCAAGTTGCACTGCTTCGGCTGCAACGTTTGATGACGACGGCCCCGCTGGCTCTCTTCGTCTGGACTTTGCCCTCGTCTCTCGTTGCCAGCTTTGCCGTGGTGGCTATCATTTTCTTCTTCTCCATCGGAGTTCGTAAACAAATCTGGAACGGGCTCTGTCTGAACCGATGGGCTAGCAGGCCGAGCAGTTGTAGAAGGTAAGGGGCTAATATCGCGACTTGCGGCTTTACGCGCTGTCGAGCTTGACTGCTGAAATCTCCCAGACCTCCTGTGTTGTACCTGCTTTCGTCGTTCCGCCACAGGACTGGCCGCGACCCACTCGCCAATCGTCTCTTCCCAACGGTAACCCAGCAAGAGGTCGGTAGTAGTTGCTGCTTGTTGTTTTGGTCTGTGTCCTTCGTTTGCTGTCTCTTCTAGTTGCTGGTGGTGTGCCGAGACGAGACTTTCGGCGTAGACGAGGTCCCTTAGGTTGCTCGTCTGCTGCGCGAGGAATAAGGCCCCGGCTCGCGTGATGCTGTTTATAATGTCTTGTTCGAGGCCCAGAAGTTGCAGATCCCGACATAGACGCTCCAAGTGCTGGTATGGTGCATCCGAGGATCCGCGTCCACAGATTTGGGCGATTTGTGAGATGAGCGAGATCATGCCACTGTAATGTTGAACGGAGTCATGAGTTGACACGGCTTTGCCGCCATTTGGCGGCGACGCTCCTAGGCTCAGCTCGAAAGCGCTGGTAAGTCGAGAATGCACACGCTCTGTTCGTAGACTCGACGAAGAAGCAAGAAAGGCGGCCAAGTATAATAGGTCTTTCGTCATGTTGGAGCTCCGGCGCTTACGTCCCTCCACCTCCATGAGGCATCCAAAGAAAGTGTATGTGATGTTTTGGCTGATAAAAGCGATGTTTTGCTGCGAAATTATGGGTTGTAGCTCGCCGACTCGAGTCGCCATCTCTCCGACGACATTCATCGCGGAGAGAATAGCCAATGAGCGGCTTATGGTCGGAATTATGTGCAAATCTAGTTGAGCATGTGCCTCGGTCTTCTGGCTGGCGCGATGGTGCCTGCAAAGGCTGATGATAGCGGTGACCAAAAATCGATGGCCGCTAGAGCTTTATCTCCTCTGGATAGGACCCGATGAGCCAACCCCCAAACTCGCTCGAAACCCCGGTAACGAGCCATTCGACGGGCAGAAATCCATTCGCCAATAGCGTTGTGTACTGCCGCAACAGAAACGAGTGTCGACTGAACCCAAGCGAGAAATTCCAAAGGAACGAAAGTGGCCGTAGGGTGTCGTTCTCTGCGAAAGATGCATCTGGCCCGGACGGGCTCGGGTACTGGCGTTGGATGAGCACTTCGATTTGGACCTCGGCCTCGGCGGTCGCCTCGTATTCCGTGCAAAGATCGATGACCAACATGCAGAAATCGTCGTTCAGAAGACCCTCCAGCATGGCCTCCCGCACAGCGGTGATGCCATCTGCTCTGGCGACGGTTCGTAAGTGACTCCAGCCATGTCCAGAGGCGCCCAATGTCTCTAATTCATTATATAACCGCAAAGAGGTGTCGGAGCTATTGAAAGCAGACTTTGCGCCGTTCTGTTCCGCTTCGTCCAGTTCCCAGGCCTGGACGCCGGCAATGTACCAAGGCATTTTCTTAAGGCACATATCCAGGAGAGACGATGCGCCCTTCGTCTTTTCTTGCTCCTGCGCCGTCCCCTTCAGCAGAGCCTCTAGGCTCCTAAATATCGACTCATAGTCACTGTAGCGGGAGGCCGAAACCAGGCCCTTCAGACTAGCCAGGCGGTCCTCGAGCTCACCACGCTTACTCGCGCCAGTCTTCTTCCTCCTAGCATGAGATGAGCTTGACCCCTGAGAACCCCGGAACTGCGAAACTTTGGCCGGAGAGGGTACCTCTTGACCTCTCGCGCGGCGCACCAACGGCGTGAAAGCCACAACCTCCCCGGGTGCCGGAAGACCCTCGTCTGCCACCTGAAGCTCCCTGGCGGCCCTCAACTTGATAGACAGGGGCTGTTGCGTAGTTTCCGAGAAAGAGCCTCCCGAGACCGAAGAGGAAGCTTGTCGTTCCGCGGATTTTTGCTGCTGCTGGGCGTACGTATGTCGCATTTTCTTTCGCGGGAGCATCCATTGGCAATCGGAACTTTGGCGTTTCCCTCCCGATTTCCTCCTTCCATCCTTCGTTGTCGGCAAATCCGTCGCCACAGCAACGGCAGCGGCACCAGGCTCCGGCAGCGACGTCAACTCTTTCCTAAGGAGCGCGAGCCGTGATAGCAAGGGCCGGAGCAGACGGTGACACCGCGAGGCGGTCCATGGCTGGGGCCGGTCTGGTTTTGTTGCCGTTGCCCTGGAGATCCGGTGTCGCGAGGGCTGAGGCGTCTTGTGAACGTCCATCGCTCGTTCTAATGATGCTGAGGCAAAAATCGATTTCTCCAAAGAATGAAAGCTCAAGATCGATACTCCTTATTGCATGGCGAAGACTGCTCTCTTTGAGTGCTACGGCGTAGATATGGCGAGTTTGGTGATGCAATGTAGCGATGCTATGCGATGCAGAAATATTTCCTGGATGAAAGTTGCCGGATGTCGGGTGAGGCGATTTCATCCAAACTGATCCAAAACGGAGTCTGGGATGAAGCAATGGTTTTCGTCTAACAATATGTGGTCATGGAGTTCGCGATGGCAAGGATCTGGAAGATAAACATGTCGTCTGGAGGATCGTCGTGAGAAAAGGGTTAGCCTGACCAGTGAGAGGCCCCCATATTGTTTATTATTGACGTATTTCCTACCTGGGCATAGTGCATGATGGGTTAGGTAAGCCTGCAAAAGCCCCCACCAATTGGAAGCACCAACTACCAAATAACGTAATCATTTTCTTTTCTCTTCCTATGAAGCCAACTGCATGCAGCCAGTGATGACAAGATGTGGCGAGGCTCATCTCCATCTTGATGAAGCTCCCCCGGATTTGAGGATAATTTAGGACACTACTGGAACAAGCATATAACATCGAATCTGCAGTATGCTCCAACTATGCACAGGTTCATGTAATGCTTTTATCAATCTGAGCAACGGGTGAATGACGGGTTTTTCTCGTAGAGGGGCTGAGGGGGCTTAAGGGCCTGCAAGGCTCGCCAGGTGGCTTGTGTGGGCACGCATTGATGGATTTGCTTTTCCTTTCCGCAAGTCTTTTCGGCATTCACAATGTGGGCTTGGCGCCCCTCGCTGTGCATAGTTGGGAGAGAGTTGTCGCTGTAGCCAATGAACAGCCCGCAGTCGACCGCTCGCTGCAAATCATTTGCAATTGCCTGCGAAATGTGCGGTGCATGTGGGAGAATGCATCAGATCGAGGCCCAGCCAGTAGTAGGTCCAGAGCCATGGCAGCGCACACGCACCAGAAAATGGTCAATGGCCATGGTCGATGACGAGTTACATGCTGCGAATTGGTGAGCGACGTGCTATGTACATGTAGTATGTGCTGCTACCTTGCTACCCTGTGGCGTATTAGCATCCGTTAGCCTGGGACCCGATGCTCGCTCCGGGGTACCGGGGACAGCCGGGAGGAGGGATTCCCCAATTTGATTTTTTTTGCACGCTGCCTTTCCGACACAAGACATCTTTCTGTAAAGCGAATTGGGCGTGAAGAAAAAAAAGTTATGGGAGCTACTCACTTCCACACCTCACCCTCCAACCATAACTAATCCCACGCTTTCCTCTCCCCTTATACGACCTCAATTGAGACGACCATTCATTCTATTGACCTGTACAATATTTTCTTGGTCTGTCTGTATACCTGTTTTAGACCTTTTCTTGCATTTCGCCGGCCGTTATTCGAGCTTCTGACAACGTCCTTTGCTGGTCGTTGCTCTCGTGCTTGTCATTGCACCTTCCCGACCCGAATTGGACATACCAATCCCACCTCGACGGCCATAGACACCAATCCTTTGTAAAAGTTTTGTCCTGCTTCACCATGGCTACGCAAAAAGAGACCCCCGCTTCGAATGCCCGTACGTCGTCGACCCCGCCTGCTGTGCCTGCAAAAGCTTTTGTGCTCTCGACTAACACACCCGTGACAGAGGAGGCAAACCCCGAAACTACCACCAATGGTCAGGCCACAGACTCTACTGAGGTAGCAAAGGAGCCCTCGGCTGAGGAGGAGGGCCCCGAACAAGCCGGAGAAGGTGAGCTAGCCTCAGACTGAGCATTGGGCCAATAAGTGGTCGGTACTAACCTATGCAGATGCTCTGTTCCCTCTGACCATCCTCCTGCCCCACGAGCCACACAAGATCCACGTAGTGGTAAGTTACCGACTTCATACACAAGGCATTGCATCTGGACGGCAACTAATACGCAATTTCTGCAGGCTTCCCCGCAGGAGCAAGTTCATGAACTGCGCCAGTCCATCATCGAGCTTCCCGCAGCATTCCAATACTCATGTTTCCACCTCGAGCACAACGGAGAGCGCATCAACGACTTTGTCCAAATCTCCGACGTCCAGGGCCTCGGTGCTGAGTCCGAGATCAAGCTGGTGGAGGACCCCTACACAGAAAAGGAGGCCAGGATACATGTCATCCGGATCCGCGACCTGATTGGTGCTGCCGGAGACCGAACCGATACCCTCCATGGCATCATTCCCGGCACTTGCTTGTTCGACGCTGTCACGGACTCCGGAAAGGACAACGACAACGCCAAGGCAAGCGAGTACAGCTTCGACGCCCAGGCCGATGTGGCTGCCACTATTCTCCCCAAGGAGGAAGAGCCAGCACCCAAGACAGTAAAGTCCGTGGCGCTCTCGTCATGGAACCCTCCCCCGTACCACCTGCGCCAGAAGGGCCACTTGCTGTATCTGCTCATTACCACAAACGAGGGTGAGCAGCACCAAATCACTTCGCATGTGGGTGGCTTCTACATCAACAAATCCTCAAACAGCAAATTCGACCCTGCTCCTCGCGCTGCGCCCAAGGGCGCCTCGGCCCACTCGCTCTACACCCTCCTCCAGGAGATCTCGCCTTCATTCAAGGAGAGCTTCAACGAGTTGCTGCAATATAGCAGCAAGAAGGACCCCATGGCGACCTTCCAGATGACCAACGCGATTCCGGCTGCACCGTGGGTTGTTCCCTCGGTAAACTCATCCATCACTCAGCACAGCTCAGATATCACACGCACGCAAGAGGGTTACCTGATTGCCGGTGTGGATAACACTGATACTCTGCGGGACTGGAACGAAGAATTCCAATCTGCCCGAGAGCTGCCAAAGGAGACGGTGCAAGATCGTGTCTTCCGCGAGAGGTTCATGTCGAAACTCTTCGCTGACTACGCCGAGGCTGCAGCCAGGGGCGCTATCCTGGTCGCTCGCGGTGAGGTGACACCACTTAACCCGACCGAGGGCCGCGATGCTCAGATTTTCGTCTACAACAACGTCTTCTTTTCTTTTGGCGCTGATGGTGTCGGCACTTTCACTTCGGAAGGAGGTGACGACGCTGCCCGCGTTGCTACTGGCAAGGACGTTAACGGTGTACGAATCGTGAACCAGCTTGACATTGACGGGCTTTACAGCCCGGCTACTGTCGTGGTGGACTATCTGGGCAAGCGCATTGTTGGCCAGACCGTAGTTCCTGGCATCTTCAAGCAGAGGGAGCCTGGTGAGAACTCGATCGACTATGGCGCTGTGGAGGGCAAGGAAATTGTCGCAGCCGACGAGCGATTTGCCGAAACATTTGCTCAGCTGTCCAAGGCCCTCCGAGGCAAGAAGCACGCTGTCTGGGACAAGGATGGCAAGCGTTTCGATCTCGAAGCTAGTGTCGAGACCAAGGGCTTGATGGGTACCGACGGCCGCAAGTATGTTCTGGACCTCTACCGCATTACGCCTCTCGACATCTCCTGGATGGAAGAGGTTGGCTCGACTGAGGGCAGCGAAGAGCCTTCTGATTACCCGCACCGTATGACGGTTCTGCGACCTGAGCTTGTCGAAGGCTTCCGAACGCAGAAGTGGTCTGAATGGGTCAACGCCGAACTGGCCAAGCGTCAAAAGCAATTGGCTGAGAAGAAGGCCAAGGAGATTGAAAACAAGGATGAATCCAAGGAAGAGTCCAAGGATGAGCCGGCCAAAGCAGCAGATGCCAAGGCCGAGGATGCGTCCGAGTCAAAGCCTGAATCCGAGGATGACGATAAGAAGGCCGCCGAGAAGAAGGAGGGCGAGACCGCAGACGAGGAGGAAGCCGAGGCTCGTCTTGACGCTTCCGCCTTTGATTTCTCACTCAACCCCGATGCTTTCAGCGGCCAAGTCCCCCAGACCGATGAAGAGAAGGCTGAGATGGCCGCAGACGAGGAAGAAGTCAGGAACGCCTGCAAGTATCTGCGTGAGAGTGCTATTCCTGAGTTCGTCAACGACGTCAAGAACTCGGAACTGCCTTTCCCTATGGATGGCCAATCTCTCACCCGCATGATGCACAAGCGAGGTATCAACATCCGATACCTTTCTAAGGTCATGGCAATCTGTGAGGGCCCTAGACTCAAGTGCCTTCGCGAGCTCTGCATGCAAGAGATGATTGCCCGATCATTCAAGCACGTTTCCGGAAACTACCTGCGCTACTTGCCGATGCCCCTGACGTCGGCTTGCATTGCTCACCTTCTGAACTGTCTCGTTGGCTTTGGTCTCAACCCTAAGCCTACTGCTGACATTGATGAGACTCTCAAGGCTTTGTACCCGGAGGCTGACCTTTCGTTCGCGAAGGTTACCCCGAGAGCCTTCGCAAGGAGATGGAGGAGCAGACTCAAACCCGGTTCAGATTTACCCTCGAGTCTAACTGGTACACAGAAATCAAGCCCCTGCAGTTGCTGCGCGAGGTTTCTCTCAAGCTTGGTCTCCAGTTGCAAACCAAGGATCTTCAGTTCGTCAAGGGCGAGCCTCAGAAGGCAGAGGCTGATAAGCCCGCTGCCAACGGCGCAGCTGCCAACGGCGTCAATGGTCAATCTCAAGGAGAGAGCAAGAGCAAGAAGAAGAAGAACAAGAACCGAGAGGGCTCTCCTGCTTCTGCTACCACCACTCCCAAGGAGCCGTTGACTTTCACTGCCGACGATATTGTGAACATCGTTCCTATTGTCAAAGACTCTGCCCCTAAGAGCGCCATTTCCGAGGAGGCTCTCGAAGGCGGCAAACACTCCATCATGCAAAACAACCGAAGGATCGGACAGGAGCTTCTGCTCGAGTCCCTCACTCTGCATGAGCAAATCTACGGCATTCTGCATCCGGAGGTTGCCCGCGCTTATTCTAGCCTGTCCCAAATCTATTACCAGCTTGACGAGAAGGAGGCTGCGGTTGACTTGGCCCGCAAAGCCGTCATCGTGTCAGAGCGTACTATCGGTGTCGACTCTGCCGAGACGCTCTTGTACTACCTGAACCTGAGCTTGTTTGTCCACGGATCCGGCGACAGCAAGACGGCTCTGGTCTACGTCAAGCATGCGCTTGACTTGTGGAAGATCATCTACGGCCCTGACCACCCCGACTCCATCACCACCCTCAACAACGCCGCCGTGATGCTGCAGCATATGCAGGCTTACCACGAATCCCGTATTTGGTTCGAGCAAGCCCTTACTGTCTGTGAGCGCGTCATGGGCAAGAACAGTTTGAGTGCGGCTAGCCTGCTCTTCCAACTCGCACAGGCCTTGGCACTGGACAAGGAATCCAAGTCTGCGCTGGTACGCATGAAGGAGTGCTACACCATCTTCAAGGAGACACTGGGTCCCGAGAACAACAACACCAAGGAGGCCGAATCATGGCTCGAGCAGCTTACCCAAAATGCCGTTGCTATTGCCAAGCGCGACAAGGATGTCCACGCACGACGACTCCGCGCCGGGATCAAGTTCCCGTCGCGTAACTCGGCCCTCACCGGAAATGTCGACCCCGTGGCGTCGATGCAATCCAGCGGACGGCCCAAGGCACCTGGCACCGATGCTAGAAGCATTGATGACTTGATCAAGTTCATTGAGGGTAGTGACTCGCAAAAGAAGAGTACCAACAAGAAGCGATCTGGCCGAGGAGGTCCTCGTGTTGGCGCCAGCAAATAAGTGGCTATTTGCATGAGTGCATCTTGTTTTGAGCAACCAATTATTGGCTGACTGGGGTGGAAATGTTTATACGGAGAGAAAAAGGCTGCATATAAAGAGGGAAAGGGTTGAGGGGATAGTGATGAGGGATGATCTGTACCATACGGAGGATGGAGGGAAAATACTTTTGCAGATACGGCTGGAGTATATTTCGGTGCTTCGGGGGGATTCTGTGCTGCTTTGCTGGGAGCAACTGCTTGCTTACTCATAGAGACGTGACCGGTTGATCACGACGGCTGCATGAAGGGTACAACTGGGAAAACGAAAAGCATTTGGGCATGTTCTTGTTACATCACATACATCTCTTCTCTGTGTATGTGTGTGTATTTTCTTCTGTTGATGATGCCATACATACTTTTGGCGACCACCCCACTACCTAAACAACGGCTGACGACGACGAGCAACCACCACTGCAACGAAATAACGAGCTTGGGTTTGCTACTTGTCGGGAGGCCTCTTGATAAAATAGAAAATCATCTTCACTCTACGGGTTGTGCAATCGACGGTTGTAACTAGTGACGGCGTATATTATGAACGATGACATGAAGACACTTCTATTGTGTACAACGTGATGCCTGTTTAATGCGCATCTTTACCACTTTCTATTGACATTAAGGTATGAATTCTCTCTGATTAAATACCAAGCAGATCACGGACATCCTTCACGTATGAAAGTAAGGCAATAAGCACATATCCCTCCTCTGTCGCCCTTGTCGAACGGCAACATGAGGCACCTTGACCTGTGCTCGTCCTTTGAAGTGAGTGACCTCCAGCTGTCAGCCCTGGACTGGATGTCGAGATAAGGATCCACTATTGGTCTGGCTGGCCACCGGAGCCAATCAAATTCGTTATCGGATGTAGTGGGGTCAGCAGTGAAAAAAAGCGCACTAGGCCAGTCACAGCCGACGTCCAGCCCTAGTAGCGCCGCGCACATTTTCGAAGTGACCGACTCGCACTCAATCGATTTGCCTAGCGATCCATTCTACTTTTCGTCACCAGTTCTTCAATTCCGCATCCCCATCACCAAACCACCCCGTCTCTGTACAGGAACAGTCGTCGAGATGGCCAGTATGTTACCACCCGTGTCACGCCCTTCGCTCAGGCAATTTGCAGAATGGGAATGCAGTTACTGACAGAATCTTCTGCGCGCAGAGTCAAAGAACTCGTCCCAGCACAACCAGAGCAAGAAGGCTCACCGCAATGGTATCAAGAAGCCTAAGACTATGCGTTACCCTTCGCTGAAGGGAACCGACCCCAAGTTCCGACGCAACCACAGACATGCTCTGCACGGCACCATGAAGGCTCTGGTACGCGATCCTTGACTCCTCCCACCGATCACCCACCGCGACCAGAAGGAGAAAAAAACTGCCTCTGATTGTGACGGGTCAACAATCATCCGGGCCGATGGCTAACAATTCCCTACAGAAGGAGAAGAAGGAGGGCAAGCGTGAGACCGCATAAGAAGTTCGCCCACAATTTTTTTCGAGTTTCGGAGCCAGGGCTTTAGGAAGGCAGCACATGCCACGGCGTGCATCGATGGCGAGTTCAGGAACTTTTCGGACCAACGACATTTCACGGGTCCCGGGGATATATGATCATGCATTTGGCTGTCTTTTACGTCAGAGGACTGTCTTCAATGGAGAAGATTGAATCCAAACTGGGCTAATGAGCCACGATGAACAACCACCAAACCAGCCCGTCCGCTCGCCCGCGTCCGCCTTTTCGCGTGCCTCTCCGATGCCGTTTCCTCCACCGAAGAAGTGATTTGGGCTGCGTCGTCGTCCAGTGTGAGATCCGAACATCCATTCGTCCCATCCCATCCCATCCTCGTCCCCATTACCTCAACCCCCTATGAAAGTGACTCGAACGGAGCGCAACGCAAGTTGCTGCTCTGAACGAAAACCGGCATTAGTGTGTACAGCTGTGGAATCACTCCCTTGTCCAACTGCTGAAGGAATTATTCTTCGTGCCGAGAAGAACTCTTTGTCCGTCTATTACCAAACGCCTTTGCTCAAACGACCCGATTGCAAAGGCGTATGAATGCTGGACTACATCCCCATCATGATATCGTTGATTATGTCTGCTCAACTCCAGAGCCTTCCACGTGCCAGCAGAGCAGAACCTCTGCATGTGTCATTCAGCTGATGAGGCTGTAACCGCATACTATTTAGAATTTTGCTCCTATAGTAGCTAAACCTGATACTGTTTTTACCATTGCCATTGAGGATGATGTGTTGAGCCAAATGATTGCACGTGATTCTTGTGTACACCTACCTACCAAAATTGACATGACGGACCAGTCGCATCTGCGGAGTGACCGTGAAATTCCTTCTGCGCCAGCTCAAACTCAGCTTCGATTCGCGACGCTGTCATCGTCTCAAGCCCCTTTCTGCGAACACTGGGCTCTCGGTGGCCCGACTATTGGGCTGACTGTTCCATCTGGCGCCGACTGGGTAGATTTGGCAGTCGGGTGCAGGCCGCTCTGATGCTGTTTCTTCTACCTGTCAAACGGTGGTGTGGGCTCCTGGCGCTGGGACTCCTCCGGGCACTGGCTCGAAAGCAGTAGAAACTGTGGATCTATTGGCACTTGTCTTGACCGAGTTGGGGAGCTGTGTCCTTTCAGGAGGGAGCGAGGAGAAATAGGAGGCCCGGTGCCCTTGGTGCCTTGACCTTTTTAACATCAGTAGGACTGCCAGGTGGACTGCCCGCCTATGCAAGTGCTCTTTGCCTCCTCCGTATTCATGCACGCATAGATACCACCTGCAGGCTTACCTATTCCATTCTGGTACGTGATATGATGTGGGTGGGCTTTTTCGGCATTCCCTTTTCTTCTTTTCTTCTTCTTTTTTTGCTTTCAATGCCCTTTTGGAAATTGGGCTAGGACTGTCAGGAGCCGTGGTGGGTTTGATTTATCGGCCAGCCGGGCCTGTAACCTTGGACGGTTTAGAGTTGATGATGACCTGGGGTGAGTTAACAGCTGGAACTGTTTGAGACCAACATATAGATATTTGGAGCTAGATATGTACATAATCTTCGATAGTAGTGTGTGTTAACTAAGCAACAACTCCTTGGAAACGAAGTCTAGGTAAGTATGTATGTGGACAATTGCAGTTGACTGGTTTCGTGGCCAAGACTCGGTAAGTGAATAGATGACGCCCTTCTTCTATGGGCGTGTGTAGGTGCTCTCGATGCGGCTTTATAGGCGCAGATGCCAAGCACAGGCTGAGGACGAATGAGCGACCTGGAAGAGGCTCAGACTCTCTGCGGCAGAAGTGTTTGGGACGCCGAGCTTATTGGACTGGACATTGAGCCAAGGAGCGTGTGAGTGGCTGATGATACTCGCAGAAGCAGGCAGATGCAATGGCCCGCGGATGGTGCAGTCCCATATGCCCGACATTCCTCCTTTGCTGCTATACGGTGCTGGCGGAGGCAACACACCACTTTTAGGACGCTGTACGACCGATTGGCCATGTACTGTCCTGGGAGAACCTTGGATCGCCCCAGACGGAACCAAGCCCAAGATGTAGTAGGTGTGTCCCAGCCTGGTATCTAATACCGGGATCCCGCATGTCAAAAACAGCTTTGTCCCTACACGTACCCGAGCTCGCAAATATTGTACTGGGCGTAGGTGACGGATTGACAGGTGTCTACAATACATTGAACAGGTTCTACCGAGTTGCCCATAGCATAGATGTTAAGGTTCGCTAGGCCTAGTCACTCCTATTTCCATTGGCACGTAAGCTCGTCGTCGTCGTATTGGATGTTCGTGTTCATCTCATATGGGGTGGTAGAGAAATCGATCAATTTGGTACGTTGTAACCCTGGTGGTGAGGTCTGAAGGCCGCTCCGAGTCCCGACTGGTCGAAAAGTGGAAGCTAATGGAGCCCGCTAACGACCTACCGCTGCGCAGCTCACAGCTCGCTACGGGCTTTCCAGGCTTTCCAGGCCTTACAGGCCAGGCAGGGCCTACGAGCGCCGCCCGCAGAACGACCCTAAAGCCCCCTAACTGCCTAACGACTGCCCCTAGAGTTCAGCCCCATCCAGCTCAGTGGCATTTCCTCCAAGAAACATTTGGTCTGATCAGGGAAAAACAGGGACCTGCTGTCCCATTGAATGTTCCTTTCTGCTGTTGGATTGAGACCTTATCTGCTGCTTGTCTCCATAAGTTTTTTTTACTTGCTGCAGAAAGCTCACGCCCAACCTGCAGGCAGAATTACATACGGAGGTGTGCTGCGCTCCCTCTTTTTTTGTTGCAATTGACAGTCAAAGCTATCATTTGGTCGCTTTCTATAGACACTACTCCCTACTTCTCTCGTGATCTATTCTGGCCAGTCTCCCAGTTCTCGGGCAGGTCGAAAGTGGATTCCATCGAGGCTTTGTTGTTGCATCGCCCTTGGAAGAAGCCATCCATCGAGAATCTCGAAACAGTGCATTA
Organism: Apiospora hydei; assembly: GCF_038363865.1. Lineage (NCBI taxonomy): Eukaryota > Fungi > Ascomycota > Sordariomycetes > Amphisphaeriales > Apiosporaceae > Apiospora > Apiospora hydei. The sequence goes on along the minus strand of NW_027117362.1, from coordinate 1,576,593 downwards.
CCTGACTCCCCTTGTCCATTCTTTCACACGGGCCATCGATCGCCCCCGTTCCGGACCGCAGGGGTCTTTCGTCGTTTCACATTGCCTGCCAGCCCTGCCAGTCTTTCCCTTTGGGGCTCCTCGACTCGACTCGACCGACAAGACTGCCTGCCTTTCTGCTGCTGTGTGTCGTCTGCATCCTGCCTTCGCCTCTGCTTCTGCGCCTCTGCTTCATGAAGGTGTGCTGGACAGTCTTCCCGTTCAGAGAACCACATTTCCCCATCTAGCCGACCCTGCCCGGGCGATTAGAAATATTCCCCTTTCCGACTTCTTGTCTCATCCCCCTCCATTCATTGTCCTGCTGCTGCTGCCTTTCAGCTAGCTCGCTCTCTTTTTAGCATCATCTTCAAGAGCACATCCCATCACACACACCAAAGACGTGCTGAACAAAGCAAAGGCCAAGCAGTCGAGATTTCCCATCTACCAGCAAAAAGATCAATAATCGTTGCTTGAGCTAGTGTCGTCGTGTAAGGTGTCTCGCGAGGCAACCTCTATGCTAAATATGAATCGGAACAGCACCCCGGAAGCCAACACGGCCTCGTCGCTTCGCCCGCCGTCGGCCAGGACCTCCGCCGCCGCCCAGCATAACCTGCGAGCGTCTGCCGACATGGCTGCCATGGTCGGCAACCCCCCTCGAGCCGAATCCGCCCGTCGTCGGACTTCTACGGCCAGTCCCAGGGCCAAGGCCAGGGCGGCGCCGACGCCGACCCCCAGGACAAGATGACGCAGCAGTGGATCGCCGACATCGACCAGTACGAGACCACGCTGGAAGAGATGGCTGCTGCTACGCTGGACCAGGACTTCAAGGACGAGCTGAGCGCTATTGAGCAGTGGTTCCGTGTCCTGTCCGAAGCTGAACGCACAGCTGCCTTGTATGCCCTGTTGCAGCAGACTACTCAAGTCCAAATTCGTTTCTTTATTCAGGTTCTTCAGCAGATGGGCAAGAGCCACCCTATGTCGGGCGTTTTGTCGCCCGCCAACTTTGATAAGGGTAAGTCTCATGCTTGGGGCTGTTCGTATTTTTCGGTTTATTGATTCTCGATGCTAATTCTTTTGGCTCGCACTACAGATCCTATGTCGAACCGCCTTAGCGATGCTATGGGCAAGCTGAACGTCAACTCGACCAGAAACTCGATGTCCCAGGCCCAGAACTCGACCAAAAGACACTCTGGCCTCGACCCCTCGACTATCAATGCCATGTTCCCCGATGCCGCCGCTGCCATTGCAACCGAGAAGGCCAAGTTCACCCAACAGACTGGAAACCAGCCTCCGTCGAACCGTAACAGCACTGCCGTCGACGTTCGCAACTCCCTCGCCGCCCCTACAATTGCTGAAGAGTCCAACGGTCAAAACCCCTCTTCCCCCTGGGAAGGTGGCAGACCCAAGTCTTCTTCTGGCCAGGCCCCCATGGGCCAGTTCCAGCAGCCTCCGCCATCTGCCGGCCTGCGGTCACCCAGACCCCCTCAACTTGGTGGCAACCAGAACATCCAGAGCACCACTCTCACGACCGGCGATAAGCAGGGCTCCGATCTTCCTCTTCTTTCTCCCTACACCGCTGGTGGTAACTGGGCCTCTATGGTGAACACCCCTATGGTCGCCAACTTTCAACCAGGCGGCGGCCCTAACCAGGCTGACATGGTGGCCAACGCGACTGCTATGAAGCTCGCTGCTCTGTCTACTGTGAATAACCGTTTTGCGCTGGACGACGTACGAAAATATCGCCGGGCGAGATCTAATGATGCTCCGGGAGCAAACCAGAACCCCCTTTCACCAGGTGTCCAGGCAGGTGGCATCCCTAATAATGTTGTGATGATCAACGAGCACGGACAGGTCATTAGCCGAGATCAGATGATTGCTATGCAGAACCAGCAGATGGGCAGCTTCGGTGCTCGCTCGCGACCCAGCTCGCCGGGCATTGCCATGCAAGGCGGCTTCCCCGGAGGAGCCATGCCCTTTGCTTCCCCTCAGAACAACGGCTTCCTGGGTGTCTACGATGGCAACCCCCTTTTGAGCGGTGGTCTTGGCATGGGCCAGATGGGTCTTTCGCCTGAGGGCTATCTGTCTGACCACTCCGATATGAACCGTGGCCGATCCCCGCGCGGTCGCCGTGGTACCTCGAAGCCCCCGGAGGACCCGACCGACCCTACTCTTTTGCAGGACATCCCCGCTTGGCTACGCAGTCTCCGCTTGCACAAGTACACGGATAATCTGAAGGATTTGAAGTGGACCGATCTGGTTGAGCTGGACGACGAGGCCCTGGAGAAGCGAGGCGTCAACGCGCTAGGCGCTAGACGTAAGATGCTTAAGGTTTTCGAGCAGGTCAAGGGTAAGTAAGAAAATCATCGAATCTGCGCTTCGCTATCGGACATGAACAGTACACTAACAGCCTCACAGAAGCCAAGGCGGACGGCAAGCTGGCCTAGCCTTTTTCTAATGAGCGAGGAGCAAACTTTGACAGTAGTTCTTAGCAGTTCAGACTTAACATCGGTAGATAATAACTAGTATCGAGAGGTCAGGCCACCCCTTTATCATCACTGGCAGGGAAAATTCAGGATACTCAGGGTGCATCTAGGGGGTTTCGGAGCTAGGATATACATGGCAATGCTGCTCTTCCGTGGATTTTGGAAGGGAAGAGGGAAGGCATTTGTTGCTTGATTGTTTCTTGGAGTGAAACTTTTGGCGTGTCAGGCGGTTTTTCTCAGCCAATCGATGAGAAAATCAAAGCATAGCGGATTTTGTTGTTGTTGACCTTTCCCTGTATTGTTCTGAAATTGTGTACATAAAAAACATCTCATCATTTTCATCATCAACGACGACGACAACGGCGGGGGCGAAGGAGGAAAAGACAGGGGCGGGTGGATGGACAGGACAGCCGGTCAGTCACCACAGGACCACCGCTTACTCTCGTCTTTCCTTGCAGCGGAATACGAACTTGGAAAGAAGAATCACAAGTACGAAACTTTCACCGACTTTACCAAGCTTGCTCTTATTGCAAACGTCAACTTCTCGTGACATGAATGGATCTATCAATTTTGCTCTGGGCATATCTGGAGAATGAGTGGCATATGTGGTGCCAGCAGATGGGATAGATAGCCTTCACGCAATCTCTGGTTTTGGTTTTTGGTTGGGTTTCGATTACATTTGAACCGTTGACGATAACTGCTACTGGGGATCGTTCAATATTGATACAGCTGATTCCATTGAATACCTAGGTATCGATGGGGGTCCGACTTGACGATAGTCAGCATAAACTCCCAGCTGGCGCGCAGGTGGCGTTGTGCTTCTAGCAGGTACAAGCTTTTGATAGGTGGGTGCGAACAAGAATATCCCAGACGGGATTACAACGTCAAATGAAGGATGGATGCAGTTTTCAATGAAAATGACGGATCAATCCATCGGAAATAAGGATAAAGAAGGAAACGGAAGATCATCTATCTGATATCAAATTTGCATTCTTTCCCCGACGTTCAATTTGTTGGGTTGGGCTTATGCGAACCAATGCGTTGTGATGCCTTCTGATGATTGGAGACGACAACTCTTGATGCTCGCAAGGCCATGCGACGAGCAGCTTTTACTTATTCCACGGTTTTGGTTTTTCTGGTAAGCTTTTGTTGTTCCACTTCTGGTTGGGATTTAACCCCAACCCAAACCCCAACGCTACATCGCGCTGCATCTTTCTACCCAGCACCGGATCATGGATCAACCAGACACAAGACAATGGCTACACGCCGCAGCCGGCGCTTTTGCCCAATCTCAAGCGCAGGTGCTGTACCAAGAGGCCCCTCCGTGCCCCCGGAAGGCCTGCGGGTGGAGGAACCGGCAGAAGAGAATGACGCCCTTCTCGAGGCCCAGAAGCAAGCGCTAGGCACGTTCGAGGACTCGGTGCGCAACTTCGTCAACGCGCGCGACATCAAGAAGGCCGTTAAGTTCGGCCTCGACGATGATCCGCAGGCGGCTGCTGATAAGGCCCCGCGCATCGTCAAGAAACGGGGTCCCCGCAAGGCCGCCGAGCCCACCGGCGATGTCAAGATGCGCCTTAACTACGCCACCACCGCCTACATGGAAGGCCGCCTGGACGATGCTCTCAACTACGTCGAGGATGCCATCCGCATCAACGGCGAGATCCACCGGGCCTGGACCCTGCTCGCCAGCATCCTCCAGGACCGTGGCGAGGTCAAGCAGGGCCTCCTGGCGCTCGTGTGCGCTGCTCATCTGGAGCCCAAGATCGTTACCGGCTGGGTCCACTGCGCGCAGCTGGCGCTCCAGCTTCTGGACAGCTGCCCTGAGGACTTTGAGGATGTCTCCAAGATTGGGTTGATGGCCCTGTCGCAAGCCATCAGGATCGAGCCGGACAACATCGCGACGCGCCTGGGCAGGGCCGATTTGTATTTCGCGAGAGAGAGCTACAAACACGCTATCGGCGAGTACCAGCTTATTCTCGAGCAGACCCCCTACGACCTCGCGGTTCTCCGCGGTCTCGTGGAAGCCGCTGTCCAGCTGTCGATGACTCGGAAAAAGGGCACCGAGAAGCCTCAGTACGCTGCCAAGGAGGCGTATCAGCGCGGCATCGAGCACTACCGTTCTGAGTTCGAGTTGGGGAGCCATGATCCAAATCTCCCTCTCACTTGGGATGACTTCATCATGTATATCGAGCTCCTACACCACTTGAAGCAATGGGAGGATGTCATCAGCCAGACCAAGCTGTACGCAAGGTGGCTGCTTGGAAGGCGAGACGAGAGCTTCTGGGACAGTATTCAGGACGACCGTGAATGGGATAACTACGATCACCGGCGCAATGAGATGATTCCAGACTACGCCCCTGGAAAGCACCCGATGGAATCCTACGGCCTGGGGCTCCCTCTACGTCTACGGGCAAAGCTTGCTATTTGCCGCCTCCACTTGAAACAAGACGATGAGGCGATGGTACGTATTTATCTCATCATGCGTGCATATACTCACTCAACTGACCACGAACGCAGCACCATCTGGAATGGTTCGAGCCTATCGAACTTGTCCCAGACGATGAACAGTACTCCGATATATTTGCTGAGATAGCCGGGGCCTTGTACGAACATCAGCACTTTCCACGAGCACTGCGCTTCTATGATCCTCTGCGTCATCAAGAGGGGTACCTCGATGCGGCCCAACTATACCAAGTTGGAAAATGCTATCTGGAGGCAGGAAACAAGCGAGATGCCGAAGACTATTTTGCTGCCGCCTTGGATGCCGAGGAGTCAACTATCGACACTCGTATCAGTGCGCGTTATGAGCTGGCGAAGATGTACGAAGAAGCGAGACAAGGAGAGGAGGCCTACATTTTGGTGAATGAAGCTATGGAGCTGGAGAGAGATCGCGATGAGAACCTTCTGTACGGCGATGGAGATGGCGCATACAGACCTCGCAGGCCATTGAAGGCAAAGCGGAAACCTGCTGGCCCGAGGAAACCCAGAGTGAAGGGAGAAAAGGCGTCACGGCCATCCGGTCCCAGACGTCCAAGGGAACCGAAGGAACCAAGGACCGGCCCGAAGGGACCTTACAAGCGTCGTGTGAGAATCTTCGCTCTGAACGAGGATAGGGAGCGTGAAGAGAACGCAAGATCCGCACACCTGGCCACAAAATGGGAGATAGTGCGTGCAGGTAATCACCAGACGGAGGAACTTTCCGGTGGTCCTGGGGAGGAGTGGATGGCAGCCGCCAAGGAGCTTATCGAGGATTTCTGCTCATTCAAGGCTTTCTTCCCCTGGGAGAGATATCTCGTGAACATTGGCCTTAAGCAGGACAAAGCGGGCTTGTCTTCGACCAACCCTACGCTCTTGAAGATGGCTCAGCGCTTGAAAGACAGTCAGTCTCTTCCCGAACCTTCGTTTGCTTATTGTCGCGAGGCTAAATGAAGCTAACTTGTATGATTTAGATATCGATAGTTCCCAGGCGGCAGAACAGGGAAACCGTGTCCAGTCGAACCTCGAGAAACGCGTACACGAGAACCCAGTGGAATATCGAGATGTCACGTTCCCCGAATGGCTCGACCTGTTTGTTGGATACGCGCTAGCCTTGGCCCAGGTTGGCCAGACGAAAGAGGCTTACAAGATTTGCGAGTCGGCGAAGGACGCCAATGTCTTCTTCGAGGATACGGCTAACTTGTTTCTGATTCATATAGCGATGGCAGGTATGTTTGTTTCCATGAAGTATCTCGGTCGATACCCTGCGTAAGCTGTTATTGACATTTCCTTTCGCAGCTTGTGCTCTCCGCGCTCGCGATGAGGAGAAGTGTGTCGAGGTTGCTCGGTACATCATGTCCAAGAACCAGTTCTCGACCGATGGTTACCGCGTTTACGCTGCCATTTGTCGGCTCTGTTCGTCGACGGCCGGCTGGTATGCCGATTCCCGCGTGCAGAAGTTCACGCTGCGCCAGATCAAGATGATGGATGCCGCCTTGCTGCCGCCGGAGCAGAAGGACAAGTCGCTCGAGGGCCAGGATGTTAAGGTGTATCCTGGTAAAGAACTCGACGCGACGCTGTTGATGATGTACGGGCATATCCTGTTCGTGTCGAACAGCTTTACCTACGCTCTCAGTAAGTTTGACCTGAACCTAACGAAACTCGGTGAGACAAATGGAAAAGCGCTAATCCATCTTTCTTATCTACCTCATAGACTACTTTATCCGAGCCCACGCACGTGAGCCGAACAATCCCATGGTCAACATCAGCATCGGCCTGGCCTATGTGCACTACTCGCTGAAGCGCCAGGCCGAGAACCGCCAGTACCTGATCGTACAGGGTCTGACCTTCCTGCACAAGTACTACGACCAGCGGCTGGCGTCGGCGGAGAACTGCTCGATGCAGCGGCAGGAGGCGCACTACAACCTGGCGCGCAGCTACCACCAGCTGGGGCTCACGCACCTGGCGATCCAGTACTACCGCCTTGTGTTGCGGGAGATCGAGGCCAACCCGCCGGCGGAGAAGGAGGAAGAGATGGGAGAAGAGGGGGAGAGAGGCGTGATAATGAGGAGGCGGAAGATGGAGAATCTGGCGCAAGAGGCGGCCTATAATATCCAGAATTGCTGTCTCATTGGTGGGGATATGATTGCGGCTCGGAGCGTGGCGGGGCAGCATTTGGTCCTGTGAGAGGGATATGTACGTTGTATGTTTTAATAAGTGCTTAAGCATGTAATCTGTAAAATTCGTGTTGGCGAAAGACTCGATTCTTGGGTCTAATTATCTGGTTTCCACCTGCACCAATACGCCGTTGCGGCCCCTACTGTTATCCTCGACGGGGTTTCCCGAGCCGGTTTTCTCCTCTGGCAGTTGCTGCTGTCGCAGCTCATGAACCGACGTGTCAAAGTCCTCTTTCACTTCGTCATCGCCGCCGCCGTCGTCTTTCAACGGCTGCAAGCCCCGATCCCGGATAAAGGCACAGCCCAGAAGGCACAGGCCGATCAGGGGGATCTGTAAGATGAAGACGGCCCGGCTGGCGGCCACGTAGGCTTGGATCAATAATGGACCCTCCTCGTCGGCGGCCGAGAGCAGCAGCAGATCCTCCGGTACCGCATAGGTGCCCTTGTCGGCCAGGTGCGCGTACGGGGCCGGCAGGCTGGCCCGGAGGGCGGCCTGCAGGACGGCGCCCGAGACGGCCAGGCCACAAGCGCCGCCGCCGCAGCGGAAGAGGTTGCGGTTCGCGATGATGACGGCGCGCTTGGACTTGGTCACGTGGGCTTGGAAGGCGACGAGGGTGGGCTGGAAGATGCAGCCGACGCCGGCGCCGATGAGGAGGAGGGGGAGGATGATTAGGCCCGTTGGGGTGGTGGCGGTGTAGAGGAGGGTTAGGCAGGAGCCGCTGTGTAGGTGAGGCGGAGTAGTAAGTATGACATACTAAGACAGGTTTTGGTTTTGTTTAGGTGAAAAGGGGAAAGGACAAGGATAAGACTTACAGGGTCCACGATCCGAAGCCGAACCAGATGACTTCGCCGTACCGCTTCGTCCGCGCGATGTACTGGCCGCCCGCGACGGAGAAGATGGACTGCATAGCGACGAGGGCGGCCGTGAAGGCGGCCGAGGCTAGGACCGAATACCGCCGGGCGTTTTGGAGGTACATCGGGAGGTAGTACAGGTAGGACTGGTACACGGCGCCGAAGAGGAAGGATTGAGCGAGCATGATGCTGATGACGGGGTTTTGGAAGATTTCCACTGGACGGACAGTCAGTACGCCACGCCCCTGAGTTTTCTTTCTTGTATTCTTCTGCGCAGCGGTAGAGAAGAAAAAGGGAAAGGGGCGGCCGGGGATAAGGCAGGGGAGGAAAAGAAAGTACTGACATGGCATCATGGGCAGCCGGGCCACCCTCCACTCAACGAAGATGAAAAGACCGAACGACAAGACACCGATCACGAGCATGCTGATCACCATGGGCGAGTCCCAGGGGAAATAGGCGCCCCCACCGCTGATGGGAATCAGCAAAAGCACGACGGCGATGCTCGAGGTGGCCACGCCAGCCCAGTCGATCCGACGCAGGCCCTCACGGATTTTGGCTTTACTCTGCTGTTCCTGCTGTTGCGGCGACGCAGACGGAGGAATCCCCGGAATCAGGAACCAGCCGACGCCGCCCATGAGCGCGGCCAGGGGCGCCGTGGTCCAGAAGAAGGCCCGCCAGGTCGTGCGCGGGGAGGAGATGAAGGCGGCGGCCAGGAAGGGGCCGATGATGTTGCCCAGGCCCACGCATGAGCCGATGAAGCCCTGGTATTTCCCGCGCCGCTCTAGCGTGACGATGTCCGACACGATGATCATGGCGAGGTTGCTGACGCCGCCGCCACCGATGCCGGCTAGGGCGCGGAAGACGTAGACTGTGTTGGGAGTTAGTCAGAGTCAGAGCTGGTTGGGTGGTCGGGGGAAGGGGGAGGAAGGGGGATGAAAAAGTCGACAATGGCTGCTGAGCCACCCCCATGCCCATCAACCAGCTCTTTCAAGTCATGATGCGGGGGCCGTTGCTAAGCACTTACAGCTAGCAGCGTTCTGCGCGAACCCACACAACAAGGCCGCGATGCTGAGCAGCGCCACAGCGACGAGAAAGACGGCCTTGCGGCCAAAGATGTCGGACAGGCGGCCGTAGAGCATGGCGAAGGTGGTGTTAGCGACGAGGGACGCGGTCCCGGCCCAGGAAATGGTGTCGCCGGCGTCCAGGTCGGCCGCGATGGTCGGCAAGGTGACGCCGATGCCATTTTGATCGATGAAGGAGATGAGCAGCGACAAGGACAGGACGGCAAACACGGTCAGGAGCCGCGAGCGCGAGAGCAGATTGGTCTGGTCCGTCAGGGCCCGTTCGGCGGCGGCTTGGACGCGGCTGTGGTCCTTGGCGGTGGTGCTCGTCATCTTTTCTCGAGTTGCCTTCATCGTCTTTTTTTTCCTTTTTGTATTACTTGCCCTCTTCTATAACTCGTGTTCTCCTTCGCTCGGCTCCCTCTAACGACCAGAACAGGCCAGCTAAGATTATATTGGGTAAGAAATCAGAGGCCCTTCTGTACTGATTGCATCAAATCAAGCTTCTTGGAAGGTTTTAGCCAGACGTATAGCCGCTAGGGTACCCCCTATCGTATACGACTGGGCACAACCTATGGAGGCCAAGGCAAGTTGAGGCCTGGACGACCCCGTGCGTATTCTTGTCCCCCTGTTGAAAATACCAAGGCAACAGCAGAATGATGGTTCCAAGAACGACAGAGTTTACAGCCTTCGCAGACATAGCAAGAGAGTATTGAAGGCATATTCTGGCCCGATGATAACTTCCTGCATTGAACAAGCGGTCTTGATGTGGGCCTTCGGCATTCATCCGACGAGAATTCTAGAAGCAAGTATATTTCGCATCATTATTGGTTTACCTGAACGGAATCTGCCAATCTTTTTGGCTTGAGCAGCATGGAAAGCAAATCCATAAATCGTTCATGACTGGGTGGTAACTTCTCTTCTTCGCGGACAGTGGGGTTCTTGTTCATAGTATCCTCGAACCAGGCCGGAGTTTGAGGCTCGAAACTCTGCTGCCAGGCGATAGACAGACGGAGTGCTCCGAGGGCATGATTTGCCGTCTCCTTTTGGCGGCGGCTTTGCCGGGTTTCGTCGGAGGTTTCGCTGCAGCTCCGAAGATGGTCGGAATGCATCCGACAAATCCAACCCTTCCGTCAACCATTTATTTGACTGGCCACGCCAGAACCACAATCACCAAACCACCACATGCCGAGAAGACTAGTGTATATCAGGACCCCAGGTTTATTTATCTATCGCTAGCACGCATTCAGCATTCGCTTTACCCACTTGCCCGCAGCGAACCCACCCTGCCTATCAGTGCAAGGATCTATCGTTGCCCGCCCTCTCGGCGGCCAGAGACGGCAGGGTATCAGCGGCCAGACGTGACGGGCCAAGATTCCTTCCAAGCACCCTGCTTTAATTCATCTCTAAAGACCCAACTGGTTGGGACTCGGTATTGGGTTCGAGCAAACAATGAGTCCCGAACCCCCTGATCGGGACCCGACTTGCTGGGTACCTGACATGAGCGCATCCCTGAACTCTATGGTGTCTTTCTTCCGTATGATAACTACCATGCAGCCATGATGCGCTGTTGTTATCTGTCTCAACAACACACCAGAGCTGCCTGCCTACCACCATCCCGGTCCGACAACCCAGTCTAGTCTTGGAATCCTCTGCCATGGCGGTGGAGCCCAATACCGGCAATGCGGGGGAAGCATTGGCGTCGGCCCTTTGAGTAGGATCAATGATTGGTGGCTCTGGTCGCTTATGCAGCAATACCGGAATGATAATGGCCACTGATAGAGAATGGTGGTGTCAGGGCGAGAGCATGGTTGGAATATATTCCATCGGCCCGCCCAGGCTACCTTCCCATCCAGAGGGCTCCTGCCGCCCCTGTTCGTTGCCATCGTCTTGCATATATCCAATTACTTCCTGCCATGTACCATCATTGACGACGTGTGTGTACGTCGGTCTGACGGGTTATACTTCGACAACCCAAGCGACGACATCTTCTCGTAGAAGGACGGCAATAGAGAAAACCTCATTTGAGAGGAAGTAAGATCCACCGCTATGGCGACCGCGGTTCGCAGGGTCAAGACGGCCTTCTCGTCCAAGGAGGAGTTTAAGAAAGCACTGCTGGCGCCGGACGCCCCAGCCGAAGGTGTAAGTCAAAGTTTTCCAATGACATCCGTGTTATTTGCATGCCGAAACATGGATCTCAGCGGTCATAGGTTGGTTTGATCTATGGCTAGACTGTATATGCATATGGTATGAGAAAAAGCCCCGAATATGCTGACGCGACATGATATAGGCCGCCTACTTCAACGAAGACCTCCTCCCCACCCCTCCCGAGCGGCGGACGTGGACGGCGCTGCACTTCTTCAGCTACTACCTCACCCAAACCTTCAGCTCCGGGTCCTACAACCTGGGCGCGACGCTCGTCTCCATCGGCCTGCAGTGGCACCACGGCATGATCGCGGCCGCCATCGGCTCCCTCATCCTGAGCGCCATCGTCGTGCTCAACTCGCGCGGCGCCACGCGCTACCACGTCGGCTTCCCCGTCTTCGCGCGCGCATCCGCGGGCGTCGGCGGCGCCAAGCTCTTCGTTGTGGTCCGCGCCTCGGTCGCCATCATCTACTTTGCGACGCAGACCTTCTACGGGGGGATGATCACCGCCGTCTGCCTGCGCGCCATCTTCGGCGCGGCGTGGGACCGGATCCCCAACACGCTCCCTGCGAGCGCGGGGATTAGTTCGAAGAACCTGTTGGCCTTTTTCGTGTACTGGATCGTGCAGTTCCCCGTCATGTTCCTGCACCCGACGCTGCTGCGCCACCTGTTCGTCGTCAAGGCTGTCTACACCACCGTTGCCCTCTTCGGCGTGCTGGGTTGGGCCGTCCATGCCAACGGCGGCAGTATCGGCTCGTTCAGCTACGACAAGCAGATTGTTTTGTCTGGAAGTGCCCTCGTCTGGCCCATGATCCAGGCTATTAACAGTGTCATGGGCGCGCTCTGCCCTATCCTCATTAACCAGCCCGATGTCGCTCGCTACGCTATTTCGTTTTCGCAGGCGACTTGGTCGCAGAGCACAGGAATCCTAGTTTCGAAGTTGATTGTCATGTGAGTCTCGCCGATTGCTAGCCCCCCCCTTAAATTTGCCCTTTCTAATTTACGCTCCTATTCTCTCTAGGTTCGTAAGTTGCGCAACCACCAGTGCCACGACGGGGATACTAGGCAAGAGCTACTGGAATGTCTGGGACCTATACGACGCCATCCTGTCCGAGTTCTGGAGCCCCGGCGCGCGGGCCGGCATCTTCTTCGCCGCCTTCGGCATGGTCCTCGCCACCATCGCGACCAACGCCGGCTCCAACTCCCTCCCCGTCGGGGCCGACGGCTCCGGCCTGCTCCCACGGTACCTGACCATCGTACGAGGTCAAGTCCTCTGCGCGGTGCTGGCCCCGCTGTGCGTGCCCTGGAAGATCATCAGCAGCGCCTCCACCTTCCTGACCTTCCTGGGCTCCTACACCGTCTTCCTCATGCCCATCTGCGGCGTCATGGTCGTCGACTACTGGACCCTCCACCGCGGTAACCTGCACGTGCCCTCGCTCTATACCAAGGCCGCCGGGTCCCCCTACGCCTACACAAACGGGTGGAATCTGCGTGCCGTCGCGGCGTGGGTCGCGGGCGTTGCGTTTACGGTCCACGGCATCGCGGGATCCCTCGACCCGGGTGCCGTCAACCAGGCGAGCAAGGATATGTATAAGCTGGGGTTCCTGCTGTCGTTCTTCATAGGGGCTGGGGTGTTCTGGGTCCTGAGTCTCATCTGGCCTGTACCCATGTACCCGGCGGACCATACCACGGCCGATTATGATGGAGATTCTAAGAGTTTCGAGTACATGGCGCAGTCCGAGGGCTTCTTCGCGGGCGAGAACGTGGATCGCATCCGCGGGGTCCTGGTGGGCGATTACGGGATCGTCGACTACGGCGATGCTCTTCCAGCGAGGGGCTACGAGGCGAGTAGTAAAGAGAAGGATCAGTCGATTGTCGTGTGAAAAGGCGAGGGGATAGGATACGTCTAAAGGCGGAAATGGATTGGAATAATATGGTCTAAGGAAGATGCTTATATACGTGTAAGAAGCCGAATAACATATTGAGTTCTGACGTGTTTATGAAAGAACTTGTCTATCTGGAAACGTGCTTATGGTTACTCGAGTTGCCACAGGGACCATGGTTGAAAAGTCTTTATATGATCCTCGTGATATTTGTATATTACGTATCATCATAATCATTATCATTCATTCATAGCAAACCCGATACTGCGAGATATCCAATCTCCCTATCTCCCTTCGGCCAGATTGTGTCCAATAGACGAGATAAATCACGCTAAGACAGGCTCTGCAGCGTTTCAAAGTCCGGCATCCAGACCGGCGAGTGTTCCTTGTCCTGGTCGATCCAGCTGGCCAGCTCCGCGACCACCCTCCACGCCTCATGATCGTCGCCCCCTGGACTCATCTGGCTCAAGATACTGCGTTGGTGCTGTTGATGCTGTCCCTGATCCGGTGCTATCGTCGACGCCGCAATAATTTGAGGATCGATAGTGACATCAACATCATCTGAGGCACCTGCAGGATTACTCTTCTGCTCCGCCGCCGCCGCCTCGCCCACCTGCGCAAACACCTCCTCCGCCCCACCACCACCAACACTATTACCATTACTCCGCTGCTGCAACTTCTCCATCGCCGCATTAACCAGCAACTCAAACGCGTCCCGGTACTTGCGGACCCACGGCGCGCGCTCGCCCATGACGAACAGCACGAGCGAGCAGGCGCGGACGTCGTCGGCGAGCCGGACGGACCAGACGCGGCCCGGGTGCGTCCAGAGGCCGTACAACAAGGTGATGCCCGCGACGAAGACGGTCTGGACCGCGATGAAAGAGTGCCCGTAGTCGAGCGTCTGGTGCAGGCGCTTGTGGGCCTGGCAGATGTCGCCGGCCGACGCCAGGCAGAGGGCGTAGTACGGGTCCGTGGGCGGGAGCAGGGCGAGGAAGGGCTGGACTAGAAGGCGGATGGCGCGGTGGTAGTGGAGGAGGGGGTAGTTTAGTTCGTTGTTGCTGTGGCTGTTGCTACTATTGCTAGTGCTGTTGGAGCTGTTACTTGAAGAAGTAGTAGTTGCTGAGGCGGTAGTAGTCGCGAGAGGCGACTGTAGCAGCTCCTGCTTCCACGCCTCCAGCTCCGCGTGGTACTTGTTCAGCTTGGGTACTAGAGCGGCCAGCGGCTTGTCGGTGCGATAGATGGAGTGCTGGATCCGCGACTCGATCCGGCGCAGCTTGAAGAGGAAGATGGCAGGCGTGAGCGACGTCTTCCAGCTGGCCGGATAGCTCCTCCCCACGCCGCCATGAAACACTACCGCCTTGGGGCTCACACAGCTACTGTTACTGCCACTGCTAAGGGGTCGGTGGTCATTACTGTTGCTTGCCCCGGTATTGGATTTTCCTTCCGAGCTTCTCTTGTCATCCGTATTATCTTCGGGCAATTCCACATCGATCTGTCGGTCCGGGATGCTAAACGGACGCCCCATGGAGATGGCGATAGTCCGCTCGAGGGCGTAGACGCTCCAGAAGAGCCGGCGCCGCATCTGTATCTCGTCCCGGCTGTCCAGCTTGTCCTCATTGCGCCGCATGTGCAGGCCCAGGTCGATGGACGTCCGCATCGCGAGCCCGATCATGTACCAGATCCCGAAGCTCGAGGGCGAGCGTAGGTGGTACAGCACCAGAAGGGCCATGGCCTCAATGTTCTGGGTCGTGCGCGACTCCCGGGCCGCGAAGATATGCTGCAGGGCTGACATGTAGTAGCTCTGTTGATTGAATTGGACGAACGTTAGTCTTGGGCTCATGGCTAGTGTGCATGTAAGCAGAGAGTTAGGGGTTACTGACCTCTGGCGGAGAACTTGTATGCTTCTCCGTCAACTGCAGCAGCATGGCGCCGATGGCGTAGACCATGTACAGCTTGAATATGCCGAAGCGCTGCTGCTTCGTCAAATTCGGGATGGGCGTCGCCGCGAGCGCAGCCCGGTCGTTGTGCAGGACCCAGACCTCGGCCGGGTCCAGAAAGGGGTACCGCGGGTGGATCTGGCTGAAGTAGGCCGATAAAATACTGAGACCCAGTTCGTCGTTGGGCGGGCCCGCGCTGTTGGCGATGACCTCGTCCATGGTGATAGCTTTCGTAGGGGACCCCTGTGTGGTAGGGCTGCTGCACTTGATATCGCCTCCGCACGAGAAGCCCGTTCCCGCGGCGCTCGATTTCCTCCGCTTGCAACTCCTGGGGCTGATATCGCCTCCTCTGCTTGGTATGGCTTTGTTCCAGACTGTCGCTTGTACCATCTCCCCCAGGTTCAGGGCGAGGTTCAGACCCGACGAGGAACCGATGTAAGCAGGCGCCTCGAAGTTTCCCAGAGACAGCAGCTCGACAACTTCTCCTAGCGCATTGCTACTGTGACTGCTGTTCCTAGGAGGGAATTGGGATTGTGAAGGGTGTTGTGGCTGCCTATGCTTCTGCTCTTCCTCTTGCTGCTGAAATGGGAGCCCGTTCAGTTCCGTCACCCTGGACTCGAGGAAGGCAACTCGCTCTTCAAGTGCGCGGGTATAGCTGAGAGAGGGATGTTCAGTATGCATGCAACGTGGCCACGATATCATGTTTGGTACGGAGAGGGGCGGGCACATACGCTGCTGGTGGTTCATCCTCGGTCACGGCAGTCTTGTCACATTCGGTGCCTGCCTTCCTGCAGTTGGAACAGATCGGCCATTGATCATCACACTTGAGGCAAAGTCAATGGGGTGTGCCTCTGAAATTGTGGTATAATGTCTAATACATGATTGGCTTACTTTCTGTTTCCTGTTCTTACATCTGCAAGTGGGTGTGTTAGTTTTCCGATTCTAGTAGACAGAAACGTGGGTGCGAGATGCGAATCTAGTCCGAATGAGGAATGCATCTAAGATTCACCACTTGGCAAAGGATTACTCTATCAACGGAGCTCATCCATAGGGAGCCACGGAAATGCCAATGTTGCTTACCTGGTACATGCGGTCCGGCCCCGTTTTCGGGGGTTATGAGTCGGTGCGTCCGCGAGAGCCGGCGACACGAAGGAAGGCAATTGCCCAGGGGTGGCCATTATTAGTTTGGGCAAGTGAACTGACTCGGGTAAATAACCAATCGGGCTTGCGTCGTGAGGGTCGTGTCGTTTCGTAACAATAAGCGGTCAACTTTTCGATCGAAATACGGATGTCCGAATCATCGCGTGTATATAACCGTCTCATTCGGTTATGGTGACACATTGGAAGGGGCCGTACTATCGGAGGTGTCATGTCACGCCCATGGTGTTAGTCAAGGGGGTCCGATAACAAGTCGGTGGAAACCGGTCACCTCCGCCCAGCAAATTGCCAAAAGGGGTAGGTGCTGCTGATAGCGAAGGGTGCCGGCCCCGCAATGTTAGCTGTCCCAGTGGGTTCCGGGCCATGTGCCGATGCGGCAGTGCATATCAGACAGAAGGAAGAAGAGGGGAAGTGGCCGTCAATGGAAGTGAGTGACGGCATAGCTGCGGTTGGTATCAGTTATCTTGAGGCTATATCAGTTCAATTGATATGCCGTCTTGTTTCTTGCGCACCAGAGTCGTAGAGTGGGGCCAGATGCTTCTCTGTTCAACCGAGTGTGTGATTCAAATGCACTGCGCCTTGATAAGACCCTCGAAACCGCAGACCTGGGATATTCTGGGCGTGTACTGGGTAGATAGATAGATATAGATATAGTTCGCCATTACGTGATGATATGTTGCTCTAGTTGCCGACCTCCTCCATCCAAGCACCATTGGGCTTGTACGGGAACTTGGCATGCATATGCTTCGCAATCTCGCGCCGCGTCGTGACCCACACACCGGGCTTGTCGGCGACGTACTGCATGAACTTGCGCAGCGCCTCGCTGCGACCCGGCTTGCCGATGATGCGCGTGTGCAGCGGGATGTTCATCAGTTTGCCGCCCTCGCGGTACAGGCAGTCGAACGTGTTCTTGAGATACTGCTCGTACGTCTCGGCCACCGAGCTGCCGAACCCGGGCGACATGTGGAACTTGCCGTCGTTGCAGTCGTAGTTGTACGGGATCAGCAGCATGCCCTTCTTCTCGCTGTCGGGTAGGTCCTTTTCTTGCGGCATGTCGATCCAGTAGGGCACGTCGTCGTTGTAGCACTCGGACGACCACAGGAACTCGGCGCCGACGCTCTTCCATACCTCGGGGAATAGCATGTGTCTGTGGTTGTGATAAGCCGACGCCCACATGACACGGAGTTTGCTGCTAAGATGCACTTACGTCTGCGGCGTGCCACGGCCAAAGTAAGCACCCACGGGCATCTCGCCCGAAACCTCCTTGAGCAGCAAGATGGCCTTCTTGATGTACTCTTTGTCCTCCTCGAGGGTGTAATCCCAAGTGTCCTTCCACCGCAGGCCGTGGGCCGCGATCTCGTGGCCCTCGCGCACCAGAGCCTTGGCGAACTTGGGGTTCTTCTGCAGCGCCACCGCGACGGCGTAGGTGGTGAAGTTCCAGCCGAACTCCTTGAACAGGCGCATGATGCGCCACGACGCCGTCCGGCTGCCGTACTCGAAGTCGTGCTCCGCGTTCAGGTACCGGGCGCCCTCCTTGTAGCCGCCGGACGCGCCCTTCTCCCAGAGGTAGGGCTCCGAGTGGGCGTCGCCGTCCAGTACGGAGCGCTCTCCACCTTCTCTGTAATTCCGTGTAAGTAACTTTGAAATATGTGGTGCAAGTCTATTCAGGGAGTGCACTTACTCATAGTTAAGCACGAAGGAGACTGCTATCCTTGCGCCGTTAGGCCATTGAGGGTCAAATCCCTCTTCGCCAAACCCCTCGAAGTCCCGAGGGACCTGTAAGCTCTCCTCAATGTGAACCATGATTGCTCCGCTTACCAGTAAGATACTCTCTGAAGATCTGGGATCTTGAAAATTGGACGAATAGAACTGTACGAGTTATTCAGAAGAGTCCCAGAGGCAGCTTCACATGAAGTGGTCATGATAGTGCTGCAGGCTCAACCATATGGCCAGAAGGCAGGGCGGGGTGCGAATACCGCCAACTCCGATGATAGGCGCGCTCTCCAGGGGGTGGTGTACTCTCTCAACATCAAAGCCCATACACCGAAGAGCTGCATTATCAAGCAGCACCGGTGCTTATGTTACCGAAATGATATGCACCACGGCTCCATTTTGTTTAGCCGTTTGCACCAGGATGTGGTTGCCGATAGCACGGCTGGCAGGAAGGCAATGGAAACTGGTGGGTAGTCTACCTGCTAGCGCATTGCGGGGTATCGGATTCATCCCGACAGTAAGTCCATGGTATCCGAACGTCATTCTCCGACCGAAGCAATCGTCTCGGAGCACTGTGGTAGCGCTTGGATACCCCCATCGATGTTGTATTGTGGTTAAAAGAGAACTAGAGAGCACAGCGCAGACTAAAAGGCAGCGTTTTGACAATCCGGGGGTGGAGCCAACCAGTTGTTTCGATGGGGGCACCTTCCAATCGGTTTGCATCGAAAACGATCAACTTTCCCAACTCTCTCGCACTTACGGAATTAGCCATTAAGGTTAGAGACCAGACAACTCCAGCTGCCGACAACGATGACACACTCATCGCCTTCAAGCCTGGCCCTTTATGGTATTTCATTGCGGTCCCGAGTTTTGCGTCGGGTAGGGCGGAGCAAATATTGATGCAGGTCTGTCCAACATACATACTTCTTACCCAAACTCTCTCTTACTGCATGCAGTAAAGTGAGGCAGGTTAGAGCTTACTTGGACATCGGGCACTGAGAGTGCCATATGCTAGCTTGCACCGAAGTCTGCGATGTGACTAATACAGGTAACCAAAATACTTTACCAAGTCCAATATTAAACGCTGCGCCGAGCACCCAAGAAAATACAGTCTTCCGTTGTGTAATGTTCGGCCCGCATACTGCACCTCGGAATTCCATATAGACATTAAAAAACCGAGGCCCCGCTAGATACTCTTACTCAAGCAAAACCTAATCTGCGGAATTCAGGGTAACTCCGCTGGCGATGTCTTCTCCTGCGGTGAAGCTACTACGTCGCCATCCGCAACGCACCCGTCCCCAGCTTCTGCACGCAATGCTCTCTCCCCGGCCTCCAATATCTCTGCACCACCGGATTGATGTGGAAGCGAATCACCGCCTGCTTCTCGAATATGAGTGTCATCCAGTTGGGCCTCTTGTCGGCTGGCTGTTCCTCTGATAGCCTCCTTGGGGTCGTCCCTTCCATTATTGTGGCTCTCCTCAAGACCTCGCAACTTCCGACGGTAGCGCAAAATGAACCAGGCCAAGACTGCTATGATGCCGAGCACCGCAGCTCCAATGCCTGCGCCTATGCCTGCAGACACGGTTGTGGTCAGGCCGCTATGGGCATTATTGCTGTTCCTTGCTCCATTCTTACCGCCGTTGACGCCATTTGTGCCATTACAAGATAGATATCTGATTGTTCCTTTGTCATACATACGTACGAGCCGCGAGCAATCGAATTCTGAGTTCCAGGCCTTTATTATGACCTCGCCGGCACTGGAAAGGCGTGGGAAAAGTGCGGGGGATGTGGTACTGCCATCTCGAGTCAGCCATGCTCGGTTTTTCTTATCGCATGGAGTTCGGTCTTCCACAGCATACTTGTCTATCACACCGTTGATGTGTATGGAATTGGCAGTTGTTAAGCTCGAGAAGTCGCCAGGTACTGTCGAATTCGGGTTGTCCATGATATTGAGCCTCTTTACGCTTGCCAAGCGATCGAAGGAGAGTTTCCGGATGCCGCTGTTCTTCGTTATATTCAAGTCCCCGCCCACTCTGGACAACTGGTCTAGGACTAGTTCTGACTGTGCAAGGTTCAAGGGCTGTGTTGTAGCATTCCCTGTCCAGTCCGGGGTTATACTCGAGCCCCAAGGCCCCAGCACTAACGAGTTTTCCACGGCGAGATTGGGTGAATATTGACCATATCCTAACATCGCAGCAGTCCCGAATTCGTCAGAGTAGCTTCCGTTGCCGATTGCTACATTGGTCACGTTCTGTAAGGACAGAAAATCGGAATAGCCTTTGTGAGGGTATGCCACGTCGAGGGTTAAGGTGATTGTCTCCAGTTTAGGGAATGAAGCGTTGGTATCAACAACGGAAAGAGTCTTGACGCTGGTCAGATTTGGGAATTCCACATTACCTGCGTCATTCAGACCCAGAATGAGTATGTCGTGGTTGTAGAACAATTGAACATCGGGATCCTGGCCAAGTCTGGGGGTCTTATGGATTCTCAATCCGGTAAAAGGGCCGTTAGCCTCATTTATATCGATTTCCGTTAGTAGTGGTGCTTCGTAGATCCCAAGGCCACCATAATCGACAGTATTCGGGAAAATTATCTTCTCCAGCTCATCGTTGCAGGATACGTTCATGATAGAGAACGCTGTCAAGTTCGTGAAATTCAGGGTACCCTTTGCACCGTGAACGAGTATCAAGGTATTGTTGTTGTTGTATTCGCGCAAAGGTCCATTGTCGATATCGGCCTGAGAAGTAATAGTGACGTTGAACTTGCTTGGGTCGGGCAGGTATATATCATCACACGCTTGGTAGATTAGCCGGAGTACTTTGGGAACTAGAATAATGTGCCATTGGCCTGAACTTACACATAGCGGAGTTCACTTCAGCAGTATATTATAAACTTAGGGGTGCTAGGATTTGACGAGGTTGGCGGTAAACGTCACGTTATAGTGAGAGTTTTGATAACTCAAAGGGAGATGGATTCAAAACCAGAGAACCAGTTAGCGCGCTGTATATAAACTTAATGTCAACGGTCGGGTGCATCTTAGAAGGACTCGAGGCTATGTTGTTTGTGCTTGCAAATATTCTGCCTAGGGGCTATGCACTACGATGGATGGATAGTATGAGAATGGAGGGTTACCAATGTCACTTTACAGCCTGGGCAAGGCCAGGCGTACCAATAGACAGTCGATAGATGAAAATATCGTATCATACGTACATGGGTATTCATATATGGCTGACTCATGGCCCAAAGCGGGAAGAGCATTTTGCTGATCGCTCACAACCGCCAATAGTCCTCGTTTTTATAAAGGGGCCAAGTCTGACTGTATGCATAAGTGGAGCCCCGATGGCCTGGAGGGCACTACAACCGCTCTTCGACACGCACGTACGACGATTGCTGTCAGGCTGTCTCAAGCGGCATGCTGGTACTACCTATCAGTTAAGGTCATCATGCATGCGTGCATGCAGAGTATATGGTGACCAGGAACGTAGTTGCTCTTGGCATGGGGGCTGAGGTCCCTGCTCAAGTTGGGTACGAAGTACGCACAACCCCCCAGCATGTGCGAAGCAGAATCTCCTGTTACGTATAGAGCATGCCGGATGAGATTGAATTACTCTGTGCTTGAAGTTCTGCGATTTCCAGGATGAAGGAACGAAAGATGTCGAAGTCCTTGTGCTGCTGGTACCGCATACCGAATGACCGGTTCGCGGCTGATCACGCTGTACCCCTGTCTTGTGGTTGCAGCAGCAACTTTTCAGCAGCGACGGGACGGGAATGGCAAGAACTTGTTTATAAACCCGGTTCGGAAATACAAGAACGCCTCTTCACTTTGTTGGGTCTAGCCAAACCTTAACGCGACGAGCGAGGAAGGAACTAACTCGAACAATCTGAACAGACCATTTTTCCTGACATCAAAGTTGCGTATGTTATCGCCGAACTGTCTCAGCAGGCAATGGGCCGATGACAGATGATAGGTCCATTTATTTCCGAGTGTATGGCCCCATCCCGTCTCCAGTCTTACCCGTCATCATTGAAATCACCAAGGCCAGAGTTTTTCTTTCCTTGCCGGTTCTAGCAAGGGATGATGGACGAGTGGGTTGTCCCATGCCGTGCCCAATTCTGCAGGAATGCAGACACCAGTCGCCCCTTCCGTAGATCACCTGAACTATTTGCTTACTTCTAGAAGAAAAGGCTGCGTCTACCGCCCGAAACATGCAGATCCTGACGCATCGTTGCCCATAAGCCCGGATTAAGCGTCTGTGTAGGCCTGGAATTATCAGCCATTTGTAATCCGTCCAGTAATCAGCCTTTGGCGCCGCGCGCATAGTAGGCCTCACGTCCATAAGAAAGCTGCGTTTCTGCTGGTTTGTTGCAGGCCCAAGACCTTCACATTGCATGAAAAGATGGAACATAGGAGGTGTTCAACAAGCGACGACATGACAACAACGACCAACGCTGATGATGTCGGAACCAACCACGGGCGGCTATCCCCGAAGGACGATGAGCGCGACCTCGGAAGGGACTCGGGACTGGACAGTTCTCCGGAGGACGACGCCGACGACACCTCGACCGTAGATGGAACCGGGCCCGAAGCCACGCGAGTCTCCACCAACCTTTCCATCGCCGAGACCATCTCGCTGCCCCACGAGTTGCTTCTTGTAGCCGTGGTATGTCTTGCGCAGCTCTATACCCGTAAGTATTTCCCTCCCTCCCATGCCCCTGCACGTCCTTGTCTTACTCCACCAGTCGAGGTCGAGACACTCATCCTGAAGTAAAGAGAATATGAGAACTGACGCCATATTACAGAGGCCGCTCTTGGCAACACCATCGGCATCCTCAAGATCATCGGCAGGAGCTATGGCATCTCCGACCCAGCCGAGTTGTCCTGGATCATCGCGGGCTACAGTTTGACGGTGGGCACCTTCATCATGTTCTCCGGTCGGCTCGGCGACGTGTACGGCTACAAACCCCTATTCCTCATCGGCATGGCCTGGTTCTCCGCCTGGAACGTCGTCTGCGGCCTGGCCATCTACTCGAACCACGTGCTGCTGATCTTTGCGCGCGTCTTGCAAGGCATAGGCCCCGCCATCTGCTTGACCAATGGCCTTGCCATCCTTGGCGCGTCGTACGGGCCGGGTAAGCGCAAAGCCCTGGCCTTCGCTGCGTTTGGCGCTACTGCGCCCGGAGGAAGCATCCTCGGCGCCGTCTTCGCTGGCTTATTTGCACGGCACTGGTGGCCCTGGGCCTACTTCTGCTTCGCCATTGTGTTGGCCCTCAGTGTCGTCCTGAGCTACTACGTGATTCCGTCGCGGCCATCCCTGATGGGCAGGCCTCGCGAAACCTGGCCCCGAGGCTTCTGGTCCGTCATCCACGAACTGGATCTTGCGGGCGCAGCGACGGGCATTACAGGCCTGGTGCTGATCAACTTCTCCTGGAACCAAGCGCCGCTAAGCGGGTGGTCAGCCCCCTACGTCTACGTGCTCCTGCTCATCGGCGTCCTCTTCATCGCCGCCTTCTTCCTGATCGAGATCCGCTACGCCCAGCACCCCTTGATCCCCTTCGACGCCCTCTCGGTTGACGTCTCCTTCGTGCTGGCCGCCATCGCGTGCGGCTGGGGCTGTTTTGGGATCTGGATCATGTACACCTGGCAGTTCTTCGAGGAGTTCCGGGGCGCGACCCCGCTGCTGGCGACGGCCTGGTTCTCGCCCGTCGCCGTCTCAGGCTGCGCCGCGTCCGTCTTCACGGGCATGCTGATCCACCGCCTCGGCCCCGCCGTCGTCATGGCCGCGGCCCTGCTCTTCTTCACGGCGGGGATCACGCTCATTGCCACGGCGCCCGTCGAGCAGACGTACTGGAGCCAGGCGTTTGTGTCGATGCTGGTGACGCCTTGGGGCATGGATATGAGCTTTCCCGCCGCTACGCTTATCTTGTCTAATGCGGTGCACCGCAAGCATCAGGGCATTGCGGCTAGTCTTATTAATACCGTCGTCAATTACAGTATCGCGCTGGGGCTTGGGTTCGCGGGCACGGTCGAGTATAAGGTCAATAATGGCGGGGAGACGCCCGAGGACAGGCTCCGGGGCTTCCATGGCGCGTACTACATGGGTATCGGGCTGGCGGGGCTGGGTGTGCTCATCTGCATCGCGTACTTGATTAAGGCGCATAGAACTCGGCGCGACGAGAGGCTGAGCGAGAAGGCGTGAGGACATTTAGATAGACAGAATAAATAGAACTCGTTAGACAAATGCTATTAGACGTTTCAATTGGGAAAAGCTCAGTGCTCGACTGTCCGCTAGTTCAATCCTACGGGTAAAGGGTTTCAAGTGACATGCAAAATTTTGGCGAATACTAAGTGATGTGCATTCTCGCTACTGTAAAAGATTTGTATCATCACCTTTCATCAGGCTGCCCAAGAACCGGTCCACACTAAAGTGTTGAAACTCGGCCTCGTTCAGCGAGTTGAACATTTGCTGCCGACTCCTACGAGCCATGTCCCATAGGTCTGCCATGGAGAACTCGTCGCTCCTGAACCGCCTTGCCAGGTAAAAGTTCTTGACGAGCTGCTGCAGCCGTACTTTCAAATAGCCTCGGTACTGCGGATGATGTTCGGGGGACGGCTCGTAGTCCGGGTCCACGGCCCAAACCCACATCTCGTCGGAAAGTCCCTGCATGCCGAGGACAGTGTGGACGGTGCCTCGGTCGTGGACCAGGAAGACGTTGGTGAGTACTCCTTTCCTAAAGCCGCCCTCGCTGCGCCGCCCTCCTCCGTCCCGTCGTCGCCGCCGGGGATGGTGTGGTGTCGAGCCACGAAGTCCTCACGGAGTTTCTGGAACCGCGCCTCGAGGTTCGCGTCCACATCTGGCCCCTCTTCCCGAGGAAGCCCGTCGTCGCCGAGGAGGAGATCCGGCGTCCCGCTCGGCCATCCAGGAAACTCGGGAGCGTGAAGGACATCGAGCCGGTTCGGAAAACTCAGCGCTATCCTGGCATGCAAGGCTCGGCCGCTCAGGTAGGAGTCGTGCTGCTCCTTCTGCGCCTCGCTGTCGAAGGCGGC
The DNA here is from genome assembly GCF_038363865.1 of Apiospora hydei. NCBI lineage: Eukaryota > Fungi > Ascomycota > Sordariomycetes > Amphisphaeriales > Apiosporaceae > Apiospora > Apiospora hydei. Next base: position 1,551,646 of record NW_027117362.1, on the reverse strand, counting down.
GGGGTCCTTGTACTGGACGTAGCCCCAGCCGCCGGCTGCCTGGGCGTCCTCGTAGAAGCGCCGGAGCCAGGGCCGGCGCGCGTCGAGTTTTGCGAGCTGGGCCTGGGCTTCGCGCTCGACCCGGGCCCTGTATTCCACCATGGCGCGTCTCCCGTGCTCGACCTGGGCGTTGTAGATGGCCTCGGCCTCGTCTTGGGCATAGAATGGAGCGCGGACGGCCTTCACTCGATTAAAAATCCCCTCATAATGTTCGTTCGAGACCTTGCAAAGGGCATAGTTCAATTTGATTCTGGTTTCGTCTTCTGATGGGGAAATGTCCAGCCAGTAGTGTTCCTTCACCAAATCAATCTCAGCGGCTGTCAGTTCCTCAGGCGCATGAGCGGCCCGTTGTACGAGGTCCGCCCGGGAGAGCGAGGTGCATTTTCGGATATTAGCATCCAATTCGACGTCTTCTGGGAAGTCTAGCAGGCTGCGCTTGTCTCGGGGTGAGATGTCGGACAGCGCCTGAGATTCCAGATCAGATATCAGTTTAGCGATGTGATTGGCGCTGTCGATGTTGCGAAGCACCCGCGTAAAACCTTTAACGTATTGCTCCATGATGCTGCTTAGATTAGATCGTTTCCGATGGAGAGGTCACATCTGAAGCCAAATCGCCTATTTCACGGGGTATGCACTTCTCACGGGTAACACCAATGATACCTAATATCTGGCCGGGCTGATTTCGTGGTCGCAAGTGCTGCTGCCTACCAATCGATCCGCCTGGCGGTGTTTGTTGTCTGCATTGGGACATAGAAATCCACAAGCAGATGCGGCTACTGAAATTGGGCCGGGGTCACCAGTGTAGCTCGATTCGAAATCTTACCAAAAGCTGGCACAACTGAAAGTCGTCTCGAAGGCACTCATGAGCGTGTCATGCCAACTTGGAAACCTCGTAAAGATTTGCATGATTCGTTGGTGGCTGTTCTTCCTGAAGATGGTGCCATCAATGCCGAAAGTTCTTCCAGTGAAACTTACCTAAGGCGGCATCTTTTCTGTTAGCGTTCCGAGCTATGTCGCAGGAGTTGGGTTAAAATGAAGCTAAGATCGACCATTCATTAGGGGATTTTCTTCATCTCTCTCCCCTACTAGCTTGTTCGTTGCATTAGGCACATTTTCATGATGCATCTGCCGAATGAACAAAGGATTCGAAACACTGCAATCGAATTAATCCCCGGTTTGCATATTGTAGTGTTGGCGGGCCGCTTCGCGTGGAGACGACCGAGAGGAGCCGATGCAACTCAACCTTGTCCTTCAGAAGATCGGATCGGAGCATATCGACCGCAGACGTTTGCTTGGCTATGACGTTACAGCAGTGGCGCCAGGAACCACCGCTCGCTGGGGGTTGGGGGGCTGCATGCTGGGCACTGCACTGCCTGACTGCAGCAGCCCAGCAGCCAGACAGCGCATCCAGCGCATTCGACAGCCACGGTCGCTTCGCGGGAACAGTGGGGAAAAGCAAATTAGCTTTTCTTGATCTACCCGCCCACGCTCGGGCCAATGACGCCAGCAAGACAAGGGCCAGCCTGCGGTTGCTATGGTTGGCATTCGTGAATCGATGATCGAATTCACCGCTAACCGTACCTACAGTAGCATTAACAGGTTTTCGGCGGGTTCAATTGACCTGTCTGCTGTCTGTCTTTGTCTTCCTTGAGCCTGGCTTGCTTACACCACCCAACTACGTTACCTCCCCTTACCTACGTGGTCCGGCACACCGGCAACCGAAAAGCAATCCTTCTGCCACCCCAGCTAGCATACATCATACGTAGCTCCATCTATGCAGCTGGACGGGGAATCGGCATGTAGCTAGGTAAGATGGTTCAGTTCAAGGGAGTCATGTCAATACATAAGCAATGTAGCCTCGCTCTCGACGTCGCTTGTCTCTCTTGCCTCTCCTCACCCGCAACTCTCGCTCTTACTCTCGCTTCCATCGTGACTTGCCTGAGCTTCAACCCGATACGCCAGCCATGTCTTCCGGCCAGTCTTACAGCCTTGGGCGCCTGCTCAAGGCCCTGCCCCTCGCTTCCCTCGCCTCTGCCGGGACCCTGAACTCCAACTACAAGTTCAACCCCTCGAGCATCTCGGAGGCGTCGCTCCCTACTTCGAGTCCCAGGACCCCCAGGCCTCTCCCGACGTGCCCCAGGGCTGCAAAGCCTCGCGCGCCGCCTACCTGGTCCGCCACGCCGCCATTGCGGCCAACGACTTTGACTATGAGACCTACCTGGAGCCTTTCGTCTCCAAGGTTGAGAACAAGACTATCGATTGGTCCAAGATCCCCACCCTGAACTTCCTGGCCGACTGGTCCGCCCCCGTCAGCGAGGAAGAGGAGGAGCTGCTGACCCGCGTCGGAAGACTCGAGGCAACCCGGCTCGGCGTGGACCTCTTCTTCCGCTACTCCCACCTGAAGCTGCCCTCCAAGGTCTACACTTCCTCGGCCGAGCGCACCTACAAGTCGGCCCAGTCGCTCGTGCGCGGCTTCGAGTTCGACGACAACACCATGAACGTCGTCAGCATCTACGAGGGCAAGCAGTCGGGCGCCGACAGCCTGACCCCCTACAAGGCCTGCCCGGCCTACTCCTCGTCCGCCGGCAGCGACGAGTCCGCCGTGTACAAGGAGAAGTACACCAAGCCCATCATGGCGCGCCTCAACGACCTGGCGCCCGAGTTCAACTTCACCATGAACGACATCTACGGCATGATGGAGATGTGCGGCTACGAGTCCGTCATCCGCGGCAAGTCGCCCTTTGCGACCTCGACCTCTTCTCGCCCGACGACTGGCTGGCCTGGGAGTACACCGAGGACGTCCGCTACCACTACAACGTCGGCTACGGCAACGAGGTCGCTGGCGCCGTCGGCCTGCCCTGGTTCAACGCCACCGCGAGCCTGCTCATGAGCGAGGCCCCCGAGGCTGAGGACCTGTACGTCAGCTTCACCCACCGCGAGCTCCCGCCCATGGTCCTCGTCGCTATGGGCCTGTTCAACAATTCGGCCTTTGGCGGCTCGCCCGACAAGGTCAACGAGACCATGCCCCTGGACCGCATCAACTACCGCCGCGCCTGGAAGGCCTCGTCCATCCTGCCTTTCCTGAGCAACCTGGCCGTCGAGCGCCTCAACTGCACTGGTAGCTACGGTTACGACGACGGCGAGTACTACCGCATCCTCGTCAACAGCGCGCCCCAGCCTCTCGATGCCTGCGCCGACGGCCCCGGCACCACCTGCTCCCGCGCCGGCTTCGAGAAGTACCTCCAGGAGCGCGTCGACATGTTCAGCGGCCCCAACGGCTTCTCCGAGAAGTGTGGCGTCAGCTACAAGAACTCCACCGACAGCCTGTCCATCTACACCGACTCCGGTGTAGGCAACGGCACTATTGTGGGCAAGCGTCACGAGAAGAGCTACCGCTTCTAAGAGAAAGAAGCTCACGCTTAATTTTTAATGCCTTCTATATATAATATTTTTATGTACTTAATCTGAATGAAGTTATGACCCATTACCATATAATCAATCTTCGCGTTTTGTGTGAACCATCAAATGTGATATTAGTCTACATTTTAGAAACCCTTACCGTTTTCTACGTGAGAATTTATGATGTGTCGAAGGCATTTTCTAAAACATGGCGAACGTGGCCGTCTTTGTCCCCCTGCCCTGTCATACATCATCTTTGGGAGTGGGATGCTCACCGTTTTGAGGCTGTCTTCGGTATAGATTCGCAAGATAAAAGTCTCACCTCCCGACGGCGACGGGCGAGATGACCAAAGTAATCTCAAATGGAGAGCAGTTTCATTTGAATTGACATGTTCTTTTTGAAAAGGAACAAGACTAATGATACGATATGAAGTTAAAATCGAGTCTCCATGCTTGATCTCCTCCTAACACGGCACATCACTCCCAGTCGTGGGACGCAATCATCATATCTTGCTCACTAGCATCTCGAAGCACTGCAACAGAATGACTCCTTCGTTGGACGATAAGAGCACCACCTCTCTACATATCTTGCTCATCTGCAACTTGCCCCTGGGCAACATTCAAATTTCTCCCTCCGTTAGGTCGACCGAGCGCCTCAACCCCAACCTGATCCTCTTCCGCCTCAGCCCGGGCACCACCACCATATTTTCAGCTGACAGCACGAACAGCGGCATCGCGTTCCAAGTCCAAGATGACAGAAGCAGCAGCAACAGTAGCCTAATCCAGCTTCCCGAGTTCTTGATCTGGTACCCGTTGCCGACTATTGGCGGTGGCGCGCCGCAGCTGCTTAACAATAGCCCCTCGGGCCGTGACTTGTTGGTCTACTCCACGAAGACTGAGAAGGAGGCCGGTGATGGTGGCGGCGATAGTTCCAGCCGAAAACTCGCCTCGGGGCAGAGCATCGCAGTCGAGACCACCGCTACTGCCGCCGCCGAGATCGTGGTCCCGATCCGCAGTGCTGAAGGTCGGCGCTGGAGGCTGGGATATTACGTCGTCGCGCCTCGATACCCCCACGAGACCATCGCGAAGCTGATGGGTGGTGGTGATGGGCTAACGTCACCATTGTGGTTCCCCGAGATTTCGATTCATCAGGCGAGCTGCCGGTCAGTGGAAGCGAAGAAGAGGATGTGGAGATGGAGGAGGCCGGTGAGGAGAGAAGTAGTAGCCATGGCGGCAGTGCTCGGACTCGTCAACCAGCGCGAGCTGAAAGACGAAGACGTCGTGCGCGGGTTGCGGAGGAAGATACAGATGCGATTCCCAGGCGACGCGATGCAATTGAGAAGGCTAAGAAGGCGGCGGCGGCGGCGGCGACTGGAGTCGGATCTCGAGGGACAGAGGTCGGCGAGGCCGAGGAGGAGGAAGACGAAGAACTCGAAACTGAAGAGACCAACGATGGTGATTGCGGCGGCAACGACGAACAACGCAGAAACTCCCAACCCAGCACAGACTCTGGGTTGACGTCTCTGTCAATGACGGTACCCTGGGTCGCGCTAGCTGGTGGCATACGACTCAAGGGCCAAGTTGACATATTACCCCTGAATCGCCCACGCCCCTCTTGAGGACCCATCGGTGTACCGCCTGGCCCGTCGCTCGCGAGCGTCTGTGACATTTCGAGATGCTCATTCGGGGATCACATATCACCTTCGTCAGTCCAATGACGGGAACCGGGTAAAGCAACCCAAAAGCTTCATGCGCATGGCTTCACTGTACAAATCAACCATTTCCACCCAAAATCTATCAAAGTTAATACCTGACCCGGGGAAGATGACAGCCTTTTCCTGGCTTCCATGAACGATACGCTGCCGCCACCAAATGCCAAACCAGCCACCCCCTTTCGATTTTCTCTCCTTCTTGAGAGCAGGTACCAGCACCACTCATCAACGGTCATCAAGGTGATACTGTCGGCGCACCACCCGCTCTGTCGTCGTGTAGGGGTCATCCGATGAGCTCCTCCGCAGCGTCGTGACTTGGTGCTCGACGTAGCGAGGCTCTCGGTAAACAGCACTACGACGACCATCGTCAAACTCGTCGGCATCGTCGTCGCGTCGCCTCGTGGAGTAGTAACAGTGGTCACCGCCATCGTAGTAGTAATAGGATGAGGAAGAGGCCCTCCGACCGCCATCTCTGGAATCGTCGTCTCTATACCGTTCTTGCCTCGCCACGCTGAGCGGCCGGCTCGCAGCGGTCCTCACTACGGTGTACCCGGAAGCAGCAGCCGTATGATCTGATCGACCCCCTGATCTCGACGGAGCCCGCCGGATCGGTTCCTCTCCGTAGACCACGCGCTCGACCCCGCGGCCTCGATGATACAGCCGAGGGCTTTCTTCCTCGTCGTCATCGAAACTACCCCGCCGCCCCCTTTCCCGCCGCCGAGAGGCCGAGCGCCGCCTGCGGCCCCGTCGCCGGTCCTCCTCCTCCCACGCCTCCTTCTCGCCGTAAGTGATGCCCCGGGGCCAGAAGCGGTTGGCCACGTACGTCGCCGCCGCGACGGAGCCGAGAAACATCAAGGAGGTCTTGAGCGCGCTGCTTCCCTTCACTTTATCCTTGACGTCCTTGGCGGTGGGCTTTTCCTCCTTGACCTTCTCCTTGATCTGGTCTTTGAGGAAGGATACCGACGGTTTCCTCTTCTGCTGCTGGGGCGGTGTCGGTGGTCGGTTGGTGGTGAAAGAGTCACGCCGTCTGGATGATGACGAATGCTGCTGCGGCGGCGGCGGCGCATACGAGCTCCTATTCCGTAGCGGGTCGTCTGGAGATACGGAGGATGACCATCGGACGCTGTTCCGGTGCGTGGAAGTGGGGTAGGGAGGTGGCCGGGAGTGAGACCGCGAGCGCGCATAGGGGCTTGGTGAGCGGGAGTCGGCCAGGGAGGAGTTTAGCGAAGGGGTCCTGATGGGACGACCTCGTTGCATCTTTTTCCTTGAGATTGCGGATAGATGTGTAAATAATGGCGTACTCCAGCTTCTCGGGGATGTTTCGAGTTGTGGGAGTAAATAGAACAGATGCTGGGGGACCCCTTAAGAGACAATTTCATAGACAGCTTCACTTGTATATCTGACTTCAGTGAGCCCGATTACACAGCTCCGAGCCTGGTCTTGAAGAAAAAGCAAATGCGATAATATGATTGAGAAGAGCAGAATACCAGAAAGCCACCGCGTGTTCCAAGTAAGTATTGTTGTGTTAATATGAAAGGCAGTTTGGACGAGAGAGAGGAAGAGAGATGTAATCGGAATTTTAGAGCCTCATTGACCAGTAATGGGCAACAAGCCCCGATCAGGACTTGGTGGGTGGGAACAAGGCGGCAGACTAACGGAACGTGGCATTCAGGCGAACACGTTGGGTCGTCGTACCTGTAGTACCAACATGCAGTTGCCCGTTTGGCATCAGAACAAATGGATCATGGGGAGGAAAGAAACCCATGACTGCCACGGGGTTGCCAAGCTTTTGAATGACAGTGACAAGCGTGAATAATGCCCGATAAGGCAAGACGAGGGCGGGCTTGTTTCAACTGAAGTCGTTTTCTAGGGCGTGCGGACCTGTTTCTGTACGACCCCTTTTCGGAATGGTGGGCATCTCCGATCTGATCTGGTCTGATCCGCGGCTCCCCTACCCATCCATATATTTACATCGTGGACTGATCGACGACCCACAAACATGTACAAGTCAGAATCGGCGACAACCTCCCTGGCTGGATATGTGAACACATGTTTACCTACATACTTAGGCAGCAGGTACACGTCGATTACTCATCGCGTACAAAACTTTCGAAACACGTAGTACATGCACCCTTTTCCGGGTGATTGCATGCTGGGTTAGGCACAGAACATCACGTGGCCAACCCGACAAACGACGGGACTTGAAGGTCACCACATCTTACGCAACAGACAGGAGTCGAGTGGAGGTGGGCTTTCTCGTTACCTTCGTTCCAAATGATGGCCGTTGGCGCCGGCGCGTCAGTGGCGTCTCACAATCTCGCCCGGCTCAGGCTGGCTCGAACTTGTCCAGGTCGCACCAATGAGATCATATGCAAGTGCTCAGCGTACAATTCATGGAGCTGATGGATCTATATACCCGCCAATCAGGTTCGTCCGTACTTGGGGGGATTAGACGACCTCAATATCGGGGTTCACTGTGTAGCCATGAAGCTGACATTTGGGGCCAAACAGCTTCATTTTGTAATCGAGAACGCGCTGTCGCACCCGGGTCTTGGCCCCCCTTCCCCTTCCCAATTGGGCATCGCGCGGTTGGACACCCAGATGTATCGTAACCTAATGCTTACTACTTACTGTGGGTTGCAAACCTCCAACTCCGTACCTTGTCCATATCGGGTGTGTTGGCCGGCACTAGATCAGGAGCCTCGGAGCCGTATCCTCTAGTGACTGTCTTCAGGTCTACCCTCAACTTGAGAAAAATTGTCGGCCATCCGATCTGCAACTCATCTTTATTTTTGTAGCTTTCGAGATCCAATCAAAGATTGAGCAGCCGTCATGTTGTTCAAGCTCCTGCCGCTCGCTGCTAGCCTGTCTTTCGCTGCTGCATCGCCATGCGCGAAGCCGCCCTCCGCCTCCGGGACGCCGCGCGTGCTGTTGCCGCAAGGGACCGTTGATGGATTCCGAGACTCCCACAACAACTCGGTATTCCTAGGCGTCCCTTTTGCCCAGTCCACTGGAGGCCAAAACCGGTAGGTCTCCTTGCCAGCCTAGTAGACTTCTCTCTAATACATGACCGACCAACCAGATGGAAACGCCCCCAAGACCTCCCGTTGCCCCAGGGAAACAAGTCTGTTGCTGTCTTCAATGCTACGTCCTACGGGCTGACGTGTCCTCAAGCCATCACAGGCACTTCGTATAGCCGGCAGGATGAGGACTGCTTGAACCTGAACGTCTGGGCTCCATCGGAGGGGAGGGGGCCAGGTTGCCCGTGAGTCCGCCATCATCTACCCTCTGTTGCGCCGTGATGAAATACTTCAGAAACTAACATAGCTCAGGTATTTGTTTACATGTACGGCGGTGCTATGGTTACCGGATCCAGCAGTAACCCTCAATTCCAGGGCAACAATTTTGCCCGCAACGGCGTCATTTTTGTCAGTTTCAACACACGTGAGAGCATCTGGGCCTCTCCCAACTCGGCCGAGCTGGGAGGAGACGGCGAAAGCCAAAACTTCGGCATCTTGGATGTCGAGAAGGCACTTGACTGGATCCACCAGAATATCGCCGGTGAGGGAATACCACAGCACACCAGCAGAAAATGCGAGTACGACAGTAGGCTGACTGACGATGGCTACGGCTGAATGTAGCGTTCGGAGGCGACCCTGACCATATCGTTTTCGGCGGCCACTCCTCCGGCTCCGTCCACGTGGACCACTACCTCTGGAATCACCCGGACACCTGGCTCAAAGGCGCCGTGCAGATGAGCGCGAACGCCATCTCCGGCCCCGCCTACGCGCCCAGCAACGCGGCTCTCGACGTCGTCGCAGCCGAGGCAGGCTGCGGTACCGGCCCCGGCCAGCTCGAGTGCCTCCGCACCGTCGATGCCTTGGCCATGCAGACGGCCTTCTTCAACGCAACGGCCAACACCTGGTTCACGCCCGTCATCGACGAGATCACGCGCTTTTCCGACTACCCGGCCCGCTTCGCCGCCGGCGCGTATCCGTCTCACGTGCCCCTGTTGACGGGCAACTCGAACGGCGAGGGCACCATCTTCTCCCTCGTCTACTCGGCCGAGAATGCCAACTTCTCCGAATGGATCACGACGTTTGACGCCGACAGCGCTCACATCCCCGCGTCCGTCCTGCGCAGCGCCTATGACTACGACCACGACGTCGCCGACGACTCGGCGACCGAATCGCGCATGAGCGGCACGCAGTACGGCGACGCGCGCTTCAACTGCCCCGTCGACTTCTTCGTCGACCTGCGCAGCGAGACGCAGGCCACGTGGGAGTACCGCTTCTTTGGCGCCTACGACAACGTCGTCGGCGTGCCCGGCACAGCCCCGACCCACGGCACCGAGATCCCCTTCTTCCTGGGCGGCAACGAGTGCTTCGCGTCGTTGCAGGGCGTCACGGCGGCGCAGCAGGCGCTGGCCGATGCCATCCACGCTTGGTTCGTGGCCTGGATCAAGAACCCCGCGGCTGGTCCGGGCTGGGAGCAGGTCAAGCCTGGCAACGGCTCTTTGGCCAAGCTGGGCGTTCCTGGCGACGAGCTGTCCCGCATCCTCGGGTCCACGTCGGAGCATAGTTCTCGTTGTCAGGCTGTGTACAAGCCATTCTTCCCTGACTACCCTGTTATACAGAACCCTGTCAGGAAGTCCTCCTAATGTATGTCTATGTTTTGGTTGATATAGAGCATAAGGGCATCTGTGAGTGTGACAACTCTTATGTTATGGACGACCGTTAGGATCAACGGTGACAGAACGTTCGTCGGATCTATTTGTTGTAGTAGTAGGGGATGTTTTACTAGTAATAGAGGGGGCCTTGTCAGCAGCAGTCGGCTTGCTGTCATGAGTAGGAGGGGGAGCAAGCTTGCTGTCTATTAGGCGAGGAGGCGGGATAACAGTTGTAGGGGGTTGGCCACCAAAAGGAGAAGGCTTAGAGTATTGGAGCTCATGCGTCACATCCCATACTTCGACATCCAAGTCCCAAACCTCATGTTCGAGACCCATCCTACTTCACATCTCGACTGGTTCACTGGTGGCTCCGTAACGCGGTCACCCAACAGTAGCAAGGAAAAAGAAGCCGCAGAGGAACACACATCCGTCAAGCTTCCGAAGACCCCGACCAGCGCGTCCCGCCACACATGAGTGAGTCTTGGCAAACGCGTTCCATTCCCTCCTATCCCTAGTTCGTCCAATAACAGTACCGTATCTCTTAACAAGGCTGACGTATGGTCTTTAGTGGTCTTCACTACCGGCCGTCGATGGCGGTGCTATTGCGTTCTAATAATCCGATTAAGGGGAAAGTAAGTAACAGGAAGGGGATTACTTGAACTTGCCAATAGGGCAAGTGGGGCACAAGGTAAGCGGTTACGCCTATTAATCAGTCCAGGCCTCATACAGTGAGGCTATGTACTCCCGACAGTACAAGGGAGCAACCGCCATCCATTTACTACCTCGCTGTCATGCCATCATAAAATAGAATCCCACGCTTGCCAAATTTGGGCCCCAGAACAGCGCTTTCTCTTTCTAAACGTGTAACATGCGAATGGACATGTTCGTCCTTGTGGAAAGTGATCATACGCACTCCAACAAAAGGATTGGTACTGCCCCTTTTGCCTGACCAAGAATGGAAGCTTGGTAGCGTCGAGTAGTAATTGCGCAGATACATAACCACCCTTCCAGCTCCCTTGAGCCATGCGTGGGTGTACACACAGAGGTGGGGCCAGAAACCCAATGCAGCTTAGGAAACAGCCTGTCGAGGACGGTGATGGACACTGGCACATTAAAAAGAAGTCATCGACATGTACATCGGAAGCGGCCAGCCAGAGCAAAACTCAGCTGACGGGAATGGGCGACACATTCTACTCGAATGTGTGGAGCCTACGAAAGGCGCGGCGAAAGTACTGGTTGGACCTTCTAGATGAGGGAGGACGACTGTCAATTCATGGTCGAAGGAACTCCATCCTCTGCATGGCCGTGACGAAGAAATGTCCATCCGATAATATAGGTGCAAAGGGCGGTAGTGTCAAGTCGAAGGCGCTGGGTGATGGTGCTTTTGGAGAAGTAGACGGTTCAAATCCCCGTGGGAGTACGTTTTTTTAGTTTTTGGGCTTTTTGCCCTTTTTTTGCCAAAACCACATCAGAGGCACGACCGAAGCGAAGGAGAGACAGAAAGCAATAAAAGAAATACAATAGAACATCGCATGTCTTCTTATTATAAAGAGCAAAAAATAAATTATCTAACTGTCTACTAGGCCCTCATCTGAGCGCCCCCTCCTGAGCGTTACTTCTGGATCACTTGGAATGTTCGAACTGCAGTAAGTGTTTTGTTTCTGCGATAACCCCTAGATGCTCGTCACCCACCTCTTCCATTTGTGATCCAGAAGCTGCTCCTAACAGGGTCCAGTGACCACATGGGTTGCCTGTTTCCGGGTATTTGTTTGCTATTGGAGTCATGGTACAGACCGTTACGCCAACAGGCCTGCTGCACGTCCGAATCTGTACTATCCAGTGGTGATTATTCCTCGAGTTATTCGGCATTAAGTAGGGCTGTTCTGTTTTACCCGAAATGTCCCCCTCCCAGATACAATTTGGCTGCCTGGACACTGGAGGGCGGTAGGCCAGCCTGCCCACCACCACCCGAGGTTTGGCTCACCTTCCAGAGCAACCGCCATGCCTTTCGTACCCGACCGCCATCTGATGAGGCTCAAATTCTTTCTAGATCCCTCGCTATTTTGTATTTCGTGATCCATCATCGCGGCATACACAGTGTAGGTAAATAAGTGATACTTTATGCACCCGGAGACCACAGCAGATAGGCAGCCACTTCTTAGCCTCCTAGTACGCAACACATCACTGTAGTAATTTTATTACTTGTCTATCACACTCAGTAACTGCCACTGTAGCTGTTCAACAATCAACACACCTGAGGTCATCCAGAGCTCCCCATTATCGTCCACCCACCCACACACATACACACACCTTTCATGAGGCAAACCCCGAACAACACACAGCTTTGGGACTTTCAGTTTAATCGCATTGCAACAGAAAGACACCTGCTTCCGCTAAAGGCCAGAGCTCGATATAAAAGAGAAGCCCATATGGCACAAGCCTGTTTCTTGAGTTTCCTCCTTGCAGTGATGCTATCGTCAATACACATACCCTCCATACCAAACTGATTCCCCAGCCCTATTGGCATTAATTTGGACAACTTGGCTTGGCAAGCCTACATGTATGTATTTGCCTTTCATCGTGGGTCATGCCACCTTTACTCGGAATACTCAGTTTGAACAGTGTTCTTCGTGTTAGTGCTGCCCAGCCTCGGTAACATAACCACTGCTGCCTGGCCGTTTGCCAATTGGTGATTACCGAGCTGGAAACTTACAGGGCATTAGCCATGTGATTCTAAAAGCCATTTTGGCATCCTTCATGGCCGGATTGCTTGCCAAATCTCAGCCATTCCATGATATCTTGCAACCTGACCCCCTTTCCGCGATGCGTAGGATAAGTGCACATGATTCGTGCAATTCACTTCCAATCCAACCAATTGGCCACTATTCCATCTGTAAAAAGTAGCTACAAGACGGACACAAAACAGATATGTTTTTTACAGCAGTGGTGATGGCCAATGGTGTTGAGTAAGTGAATAGGGGAGGATGACATGACGTTGGGAAAGACAAGGGTACGTACCTGCTAGCTGGGAACGCGATCAGTGGCGCCCCACTCTGCATCTGCATCCGCTCTTTGATTTTGATTGATCGTCCATGGATTCGGCTCAACGCGCCTTTGAACTGGACTTGACGCGCCACAATTAATTAATTGATTACAGTATTCGAGGCAACATTGGCATTGGCAACGGCACCTACCATTTATTCCTTGGACTGCACTGCACTGCACACCCAAAACACCCAGCATCTGCATTTGCATTGGTTTATGCCACTATTATTTACTTATATTGTTTACTTTTCCAAACACCTGCCAACCTCAACTCGCTCCCAATTTTGCCTGTTTTTGGCCCTCACTTGGCTGCTTTTGGTCCTGCCTGGAATGCGTCACTGCTGTTGCTAAACCAGCGATGAACTCGCCGCCTACCTCAGAGACTGGTGGGACGGCCTTCGACCCCTCCCAACCCTTTGCTGGTGTTGTCGTCTGCTGCACAAGCATCCCGCCCGACCAAAGAGTAAGTCAATCTCCCGCTTGGACGCGCATCGCTACCATATGTCTTGTCTGTCTGTCTGTCTTTTGCATGTTTTCCCACTAACATCTGCCACCACCAGACCGAGATTGCCACGAGAACGGCCGATTTGGGAGGCATTCACAAGTATGACCTGACCCCCGACGTAACCCACCTCATCGTCGGCGACTACGACACCCCCAAGTACCGCCATGTCGCCCGCGAACGCCCCGACATCAAGCCCATGGCCGTGGGCTGGATCAACGCCGTCCGCAGCCTCTGGGTCGAGGACCAGGACATGAACTTCCCCGAGCTCGAGGCCCAATGGCAGCTCAAGCCCTTCGAGTCGCGCGGCGCGAACCCACACAGCCCCCACGCGGAAGAAAGAGAACCAGGGCGGCTACTGGTGTGCCTCACGGGCTTCGAGGAGGCCGACCGCCTGTACATCGAGGACACGGTCAAGGCGAACGGCGGCGAGTACACGGGCGATCTCTCTAGGAAGGTCACCCACCTCATCGTCTGCAAGCCCGAGGGTAAGAAGTATATGGCGGCCCGCGACTGGGACATTACCACCGTCTCGCTCAAGTGGCTCAATGACAGCGTCGACCGGGGCATGATCCTCGACGAGGCCTGCTATGACCCGCTTTTCCCGCCGGAGCGGCAGGGCCGAGGTGCGCGCAAGGAGATCAAGCAGCTTTTGGCCTCGACGAAGCGGCCACGCGACGGCTCGGTGGCGGCCCCGGAGGAAGGGCGCAGGAAGCTCCGGAAGACGGCGAGCATGAAGCTCGCCAAAGGCGGCAACAACATCTGGGGCGAGATGATTGTGAAGAGGTCGTCGATGGACCTGTCGAGGCCGGCCTTGGATTCTCGCGCGGCCAGCATGTCGGCTATAGACCAGGCGCCCGAGCCACAAGCGTCGGAAAGCAGCCAGCTCTCGCGTTCGATGTCGAGCGTGAACCCTACGCCACTCCCAGACGGCGGCGTGTTCTCATCATGCAGGTTCTTCGTTCATGGATTCCCTACAAAACGGTCCCAGATCGTCTGCGAGCACTTGGTGTCACATGGCGGAGAAGTCTCCTCCTCACTTGCTGATGTGGCATCTGCGTCACACCCCGAACCAGCAGACCAGCGCTTCTTGATAGTGCCACAATCCTCTCAACCCGATACACATCCCATCATACCCGAAGGTGTTCATATTATTACCGAGTTCTATCTTGAGCGATGCATTCATAACCGGCGCCTATTCCATCCCAACGAACATATTTTGGGGCGGCCGTTCCCCCTATTCCCCATTGATGGATTTCAGGAGCTTACTATTTGCACCGCTGGTTTCAAGAACGAACAGCTCAACCAAGTTGAGAAGACAGTATCGCAACTGGGCGCGAAATATGCCGAGAGACTGAACTCGCAGAGCTCATTATTGGTTTGCCCATCGATCAAGGACGTCCGGAGGCAGAAGTTGGATTTTGCCATCCTTTCCAAGATCCCCGTGGTGAATGCCGAGTGGCTCTGGCAATGCATCTCGACTGGCTGCCTGGTGCCTTGGTGGGAGGAGTATATGTTCCCGGAACTGAAGCAGCGACACTCCATTGATGTCGATCCAGACCTTCAAAGGCATAACCAAAAGCTGGCAAGGACGAAGTCCGAACCTGTGTACAAGAAGCCAAAATCAGGTCGCCGCTCTATGGGTGGCGTGCTTGACGAAAGCGCCTTCAGGGATGACAACAGGACCCCAACGAACAATGCTCGCCCCGAAGAAACGTCACACTACGAAACTGCACCAACCCAGCCCCAAGAATTTTCCGATACAGCCCCCGAACATCAACCTCTCTCCGAAGCATCTAGGACATCTTTAAACAGCAATGGCAAACCGGCACCAAAGCCCGATGATCGTAAGCCTCTGCGGCGCTTCCAGTCGGGCGGCACTGTAGCTGACTCGGAAGGTGGCGATGGTGATGAGTCGGACGACGAGCCATCCATCCGGCTCCCTCCCTCGGCCGACGACCTCGCACGATCACGCCAACGCAAAGCCGAGGCGGAAAAGGAGGCGGCAGCGGCAAAAGAGGCCGAGGCGGCAAAAGAAGCAGCAGCGAAAGAGGCCGCGAAGAAGGCCGAGCGCGAGGCCCTGGCCAATCGCCTCGTCGATCTTCTCCCGAACGGCGCCGCTGGCGATGCGGCGGCTCGTCCACCCCGGCGTAAGCGCGAAGTCTTTGGGCGCGCCATCAGCAACGCGTCAGCCGCCTCTTCGGCGAGTGGTGGTAACGATAATAATACTACCACCGCCGCAAGACCCGCGTCGTCCCTGAGCGCGGGGTCTGCCACAAAAGCGACTCGCATCGACTCCCTCAACAGTCTAGAGGGCGGCTCCGCCAGCCAGGACAACACCATCCTGGACGAGGACGGCAACGCCTCTGAGAAACCTCCGTCGACGCAGATCAACTACGACAACCCCGAGGCGACGCGGCATCGCGCCGTCGTCATGGCTCGCATGAAGAAGGGGAGCGGCGTGGCCGCAGCAGCTGTCGATGCCAAAGTTTCCGTACAGGAACCTGTGACTATGGAGACGTTGCGCGCGGACGGGGATCCGGCGGCGAGTGGGGCGGTGAGGAGGAGTCGGCGTCGTTGATGGGTGAGTCGATGGAGATGGAGCGATAAATATAATGTGACTAAAGGATATACAATACCGGTGGTGGATGACTACTGGAGAGGGGGAGGGGAAGGGATTGTTTGGAGAAATATCGGGTTTCACGATCACGACGAGATGGAAGTGTGTTGTGTGTGGGTGCGACTGTCTGGTCATTCATCCCAACTGCTTTCTGGGATATTTCATGCCTATCATTGTATGCATGTATGGCGTATTGGTGTCTGCGATTTGTTTTTCTTGCATTCATATAGGATCATGACACGAAATGACAATGAATTATTTTGGACTCCAAACCTGAGTTGGCCAAGGATGATCGGTACGTATCTATAACGGTGGTAAATAATTATGTGCTTACATTCATATCATTTCGCTCTGTTAGGGGTTGGCGGCGCTTTCCTACTCTCGATCGTCTCTATGCCTTCTGGATGGGGACAGCCTGGTATATCAATTGGTTGAATGTTAGTCCGTGGGCAGCATTTGGCAGCAAGTATGAGTTGGGACACATCGTCACGACGAAGCTATCCACTCGGATGTCACAAGAGGCCTTAAGTTCAAGAGGAAGTTTTAGGAGTGAAAAGCAATCGCATGCGTGCCAACAGAACGAAGTACGCATGCGTCATCCATTCATTTCCAGGTATAAAGAATTAATAAAGTCCAAATGAACAACTTTCCTCTCCGGGTATCATATTCCACAGTCCACCTCCTTCATTGTATCCTAACACATCCTCCGCCTTCATATCATACATATGAAACAGCATGCAGTTTGATACTGCACTTCAACAGAACACATACACACACACACACCGACAGTGTAGTAATGGTATAATCTCCCCTCCCCCCCATAAACCTCAATCTTAGTCGAACAAAATCGGACATGTAGAACGTAGAATCGTAACAAATCGTAATAGCCTCCTCGTTTTCCTGGCCATGACCAACCAACCCCTTTTTCTTTTTTGACATGGTTTTTCTTCTTCTTTTGTTGTATGACGTCTTTCGAGGCCCAGCCTTAAGACAGCAAATATGTGTATCTTTACAGACCAGCAGCCGCCTCAGTAAGGACGCTAAGCAGACTGGCCGCAGCACCACCAATGCCCACCGCGCGAAGCGTCTCGCCCCGCGCCTTCTTCCGGGCCATACGGTCATCGTCATCACGGTACCTGTCTCGGTCACTGCGCCGCCGGCCGCTGTATCGATCGCTCCGCGGGCGCGACGAGGTATCGGAGTGGTGTCGGGAGTGGCCACCGTGCCTACGGCTGTAGTCATCCTCGCTGCCGCGATGACCACGTTCCTCCCTGCGGTCACGGTCACCCCGGTCTCGTTCCCCTCGCGACATCGATTCACGGTGGTGGTCCCTATCGTCGTAGGAGCGGGGCGCGTAGCGGTCTTCGCGGTACCGCCGTTCGCGTTCGTCTCGGTCCCTGTGACCGCTGCTGCGTGACTGCGGGACGGACTTTGCGGTCGATCCGTCGTTCAGGACCTTGGGTTCCGGGTCGAAGCGTACATGAGGGTCGTCGTTCTTGTTTTTCAAGATGGGCTTCGGCTTCACTGTAGCGGAAGGACTCGCCCCGGTTCCTCGATCCTTATCCGGGGGAGGAACAATGAAGGGGTAGGATTTGGTCCCCTTTTCATCCCCATCTTCGTGAGACTGATCGGACTTGGAGTCCTGCGAGTGAGACGCGCGGCGGTCACACGATCGGTAAGCTGGAAGCGCCTCGTCGGAGCTTTCGCCGGATGAATCGAACAGGTCGGAGCCGGAAGAGAACTGCGAGTCGGTGCGAGGTCTGCTGCCGGCTCCATTGCTGCTGCCGTTGGCGTTCCTCTTTTGCGCTTCGACGTCCCAGTTCTTGTACTTGTCCGGGTAGTATCTTTGGCTATCGCTGCGCTCCCTTGGTTTGCGCTGTCCCATCCGCCTCCTGCGTACTTCTGCGCTACGGCGCGCAAACTCGCTAATGTCCTCCTTGGTGAACACGCCGAGAATCGCGACGAAGTCTGGACGCGCCTCGAAACGCACACGCGCTTGGTGCAGAACCTCGGGAGAGACAAGGGACCGCTTGATGCGTGTCCACGAAGCGTCCAGTGGGATGTCGCGCCCCTGGGAGTCGGGCGCGAGGCGCGAGGAACGTTGCGATTGTCCCGGGAGAGAAGGTGCTACGCCGGGGATCACCGGTGCCGAGATGGAGTGCGAGTGGAGTACCGGAGGAGGCGAGCTCCCGTAAGGTGGAGGTGGCGCAAAGTGAGGTGAGAGGCCACTCTGGTCAGTCGAGGGAAGTAGACCAGCGTTGGGCGGAGCAGGAAGGTAGTGGTTTTGCGGGGAGGTGCCAGGGCTGGGGCCGGTAATATAGTTTTGAGGTGGTTGGAGATGCATATTGTCCATGGCAATGGCCAGGTCAGCCTGGCGTTTGTCTATGGCCATGAGATCGCGCGTGGAAATGACCAGGGCCATGGAATCATCTGAACGCTCGTCATCCACATCATCATCCGAGTAACGCCGGTCGTAGGACACGTCAGTGGACTGCTGCGTTAGACTTGACGGGTATGGTGGTTGTTTCTCATGTTGACGCCTCTCATCTTTGATGGAAGGGAAGAATTTCTCATTCTCGATGGAAGGATACATCTCCTTCGGACTCAACTCTTCAGGGTCAGCTGGATAGGGTGGGTATGGCGCGACTGCGAAAGAAGGCTGCTGCGACTCATAACTCTCAAGAAAACCACGAACAGTAGGTGTGACACCGCCAGAGATTGATCGTTGCTCATCAAGCTGCCTGATGTAAGCACGAAGAACATCCTAGGCAGAGTTAGTAAGCGTATCGCAATGATTGATGGGGCGGACGGACGCACCTGATTCCTTCGGAGGACATCTTTCGAGAAACCTTCATGCTCAAGTTCGTCTCTGAACTGTCGCCAAAGGTCATCATCAACCTCGCCAGCGCTCGCGTTCGAGCTCTCGCGCTGGAAGATCCTCGCGGCAATGACATCGACCTTGTCCTTGATCGAGTCTAGGTTCGCGTTGCTGGTGTCTACCGCGGGATGCGATCTGGCTGGGTTGTGCAGTTGAACCGTGTCGAGGAACATGTCAATGTTGAGTCTCTGGTTAGCCAGCTTGGTGCGAATCAGGGCAATCTTGTCGCGTTCGAAGCCATTTAGCGAGGACGCATTTCGACCGTCCCCGTCGCTCCCGCTGCCAGTACCGCCGCATCTTCCCAGAATGGTATCGAGTTGCTGGAGGGTGAATTCGCAGTCCTCCAAGATAGGCGTGAGCTGTCTGATGTATCGGGATTTGTCGCCCGAGTTAAGCAAAGAATCCGGGTCCTCAGCTTCCGCTTTCAGATGCTTCAATACCGTATGCAGCCCGTAGACTATCATAGACACGTCGGAAAAGTCTGTGCCAGCATTCCGGGCCCGGCGAAAGAGCTGGCGCGCAAAGGCGTCGACCTTATCAATGTCGGCAGCTGACGATGCCTGCGCGGCTGTTCCATAACCGTTGGTCGTCATCACGCCGTCGTGGGTTGGGAACCAAGTCCCAGTTTGCCGTGTAAGTCGATCAGTACTGAAACCAGTTGCGTTGTTGTTATAGTTGCTGCTGCTGTTGTTGTTGTTGTTGTTGTCTCACAAAACCCTTCGCAAGAGAGAATCCAGAGATGTGAGTCAATGTGATGGGACAGGCCGTACGTAATGGATGGGAGACCAAAGGTTATTAGAAAGAAACACGAGGTGCGTAAAGTAAGATTAATAAGTCGATCTGTTTAGGTCATGTAGCAGTAATCTAGGGTGAAAGGATGAACATAACGGGAAGGGAGCGACTGTGCGTGTAAGCGTGCTGGGTGCAGGACATAGTGGAGTGTCTGTCTGCCAAGGATGTCCCCATACGACCGGGGGTGATCTGCTGGGCTGGTGACCCTTGTATGTTGTGGGCGAGGGGGCGCCCAGCGTCCGTCCTTACCTAGCCCCCTTGGCTTGGCCACTCCAGGTACCAGTACATGTATCGAGCGAGTAGATAGAACCCTTGACGTAGCACACCAGGTGCGTGAACCTGTGGTATGTGCCTTGCGTGCCTAGCTGGCTAGCTGAGGTAGACAGCACCCAGCTGCCAGACTGTCTTCTCGGAATCTGTACAGAAACTGTACAGGCATAAAAAATGAAGCAAGCACCATCAGTTGCGGCCGTTGGAGATGGGGCCCTGAAAGGAATGCCCAACAGGATTCTACACGTATTTAGCAGGGTCTGTGTGGGACGGAAATAGCAGAAAAAGGCCCTTTAGTCTACTCGACGCAGTCTCAGAGGTCGACAAAAGTGGACGGCGGATAGACTTGATAGTCGTTGCACATCGGGAGAGGGTACACTTGGAGGCTTGCGCAGTAGCGCACACAATGCATTGTATCAGATGTGTATGTAGTCGAAGCCGTTTTCGAATGCCGCCACATGATTTGAGGTACAATCGGCTGGGGGTTTATTGCCATCGACACATATTGATGCCTATGCGGCGTGCTGATGGGCTGACATTCGTCGTTTGGTCTGCCATCTCCCGTTCTATCCCCATGCCCGGTACCCGTTCAATCTGATGTCTAATCGCTCGACTGACGCATGCCGCGAGATTCAAATCGAAAAAAGTAGACACACAAGAACGTAATGGATGTACACCCACAAGCGACAGACATGCTATTCTGTCCTGAGATCGACAGGACCATTGCCTGCTTTCGTGGCTCCCAGACCGTTTCGACTCCTGCGACAAAGTTAGTAGCCTGCAACGGTGTTATCTGCGACGTATTTTAGTCCGAAGGTAACTTGAAGCAAAAAGTCTGTGGGCTGGGGGGCTGGCGTTGGAAATTCCTGTGTCTGGTGTGGTGGTAATTTCTGGTGGTGGTACGGTAGCTGTACAGCGCCAGACAGAAAAGTGCTGGGTTTGAGGCTATGTGACGTCTTTCCCCAATTACGGGCAGCCATCCATGGGGGACGTATGTCATCATAACTCGGACCCTTGAGACAAGGCTAGCCAATGACGTGGTGAATCATCCCATCCTCAAGACTTTTTAGGCGGGGATCATCCCCCATGGAATCCAAGAAAATCCCATTCCCCGAAAAATTATTGAAATAACCGGGGACCAGGGTCTTCAACGGGCGCGAAGAAAAAGCGAGATGGAAGGATGTATGTGTTGGAAGGATGCGCTTGGATGGGGGAGAAAGGATTCGATGTGTGGTGTGCGTTTGTGTGTGTGTGTGTGTGTGTGTGTGTGTGTGTGCTTGCTTCGCATCCAAGTTGAAACATCCCCCGCGAACCAACAATTAGCAAATAGGTACCAACGATACGGGCGACAAACACCGGTTTAGGTTAAGGTACTGGCGCCGAGGGCACGCCAGCTGCAGGCTCGTGAACGCTACTGTACGTGCATATACGTATCCTGCCATCAGTGGACGGGCCCGCGGCTTCGGTTCTCCGCTCCAGCGCTCTCACGCTCCCAATACCACCCCATACCACTTCCACATGGTCAGCTAAGCAAGATGGCGCACATGTGCTATTGCGATTGCGGTTGCTATTGCTGCTGCTATTACTTAAGACTACTACCACCAACCACTACTGAACTGCTACGTTGAAGATTGTCGCTGCAACGCGACGCTGCAACCGCCACTCACTTGATATTCGTGACAAAAACCAAGTGGCGTCTGCATCCAGCTGTCCAGGCGGATGGAGCCACATGCAGAGGAAAGCGACAGCAGGCCACAGAATCGAGATGGACAGTGGGACTCGGACAAAAACTCGGGGGAGTTCCTTTCATCCTCTTCTCCTCGCTCCTCCCGAAAGGCGGCTATGCCCGACATATTCCAGCCGTTCCCGGATTCCTCGTAATTTCCACTAAAGGTATCATATTATATGCGTGTCCTATCACGACAACTGATACGGGCATGGGGCTTGCCTGCCCAACAACCTGTTTCCTCCATCAGGGGGAACGTGAAATATTCTGTGTAACGCCGACAATGATCGCCGGCGTGACACCTTCTACAGTATATCGGATCTATGCAACCGCCCTCTGGGTGGTCAATTTGCAAGTTCCAAGCGAAGCTGCAGGAGCATGGTACATGGCATGGCATGCGGCAAGTCTCGAATTGGTTGTTGCTAACATGATGCTAGGTCATTGGGCGCACCACCTCGACCACCACAATTGGGCGATGTGCGTGCATCACTAGGTGACTTACCCGCTTAGCAATTTTTTTCAGCTATACATACGATGTGGAATGCTGCATATTGCATCGTGGTACAAGGTTTGTTTGCCAATCCAGCGACCATTTGTGCCCCTCTCTTTACGACGACGCGGACACGTATTAAGGGCACTGCTGTCAACCGGGGCCTTGAGTCATGCCGTTTGATATATGCGTATGATATCGAGGTATGTATGTGTATGCACGTAATATCGGCCTTGCAGTCAGGTTCACATCATGTTGATCATGTTGCATTGGACATCAGGGCCTCAACCTTAATCGCGGCTTGGGCGTTTGTGGCGGGCTCCTCTTTCGACCCAGGCAACAGCAAACCGCGATCCCACCGGAAAGCCACACTGGCAATTTTACATTGATGGATGGATATCATTCAGCGGGCACACTCCAAATGACCGTCCCGTCACCGATATTGCATCCGGCAGTGCTTCGCCCGCCTTGTTTGGCGTACTTTGGTGCAGTCAGCCAGTCAGAGCTCACCTAAGCTCGCAACATGTTTACATTGGTTGAAACATCGATTGGCTATGGAGACCCGCGGAGCGGAACACGCACGAGGATCTACAAGTGTGAATCTTCAGTGCATGTGCATATCAGAAGACTGCGGCGTACGACCAGAACTGGCGAGAATTACCAGACTACATTGGATGCTTTGATCATGTCTGCCTGCCTGATCGCCATTTCGAGATAGGGATATGCAAGTCAATTGGTGCCAACATATACACCTAGCTGAAGAAGCACGATCAATGCCATCTAACACGATTTCAAGATTTTCGGAGGTGCGTCTACGCTGTGCACCGTTGCACTGGAGAGTCACCAGTTCCGGCCGGGAAAGGAGTCACCCCCCATCGTACAAGTCAACTCTAACCCTTCAGGCGCCAATACTTGCGTCAGAAATCGCATGCAGGGTGGTCTGCATCCCTGATACCTTGGTCCATAGCTCGGTCAACGAAGGGATGGTGGATGGAGTAGACCTAGGACTATCTTTCTCTCTCCCAACCATTGATCCATCATATCAGGTTAGGTAACGAACGACGAACGAGGCTTGGTTGATGATCGGAAATGCTTCCATGTCGTCCGTGTGTAACCGTCATCCATCACCCACCCCACATTCCAGCTTTGCCATTCGGCACGACACTTGCATGGCTAAGCCCTCTCGATTGTGGGGTAATCAGAAGATTCTCACCTCGAAACATGAGGCTCTCGGCTCGGATCACTTCTGAAATCCCCTTTTTTCGCTACCAGCTGACATCGCCCAATCCAAAACTGCTTACCGAGCTCGAACTAGCTCGGGGCTCGGGGAGAAAAAACGAGGGGAATGCGCCTATCATGATGATGTGCCCAGGTTCTAATAAGCGGCTAGGCATTTGGACCGGCCATCGCGGAGACTAAGCAAAGGAGGCGAAGCAGAGTACAGCCCTCGTGACTCGCCTCTTGTGGAAAGAAAAAACGTTACCGGCGGAGCGGCGGAGACTTGGTGGGGCCATCTCTCGCTACGGGCTATGGAATGCTTCTAGAAGGAAAATATGGAGGGGAACACCCGGGCTGTGCGATTTGTAAACGGGCTTGACTGGGAAGCCTAGGGAACTTCCATGGAAAGCAGCACCGAGCAGAACACCGAACGTTCTTCACCTTGCGGAACGATCTGCAAGTTCGCTGGGTCCCGAGGTCTTTGTTGTTGGGACGAAAACCTCGCAGCATCATGACGAGTGCTGGGGTTTGCCTACTATCATCCTTGAACCCGGCCTGTAAGTTTGCGACTAGCGAGCCTCACAAACAGCTTAGGTTGAGGCTGATGATGGGCAGACACGATGTTACGGACTCAACCTGCCACCAAATGCCCAATATGGGAATTTCGCAAGCCGGCGAATGCCTACCTACATACTGGATAACACGCCCTATGGTAGTACCAGTACGGGGCTCTCGATTGAGTCACCGACATGTCATCCACTTCACCGGTTGAAAGCATTCGTTCATCCTGCATATACTAATCAGATAGACTCAGCAAACTACATACATACTTTCTCCATGACAATATTGATGTCAGTACTGCAGAGAGATAGCTACATACTAGAAGGGACAGAGGCAACGCCAAGGGAGAGAGAAAGCGCCAAGAGTGCATATACATGAGAGAAACTTCCTATGTACATTACGCCCCGTGCAAGCTCGCGGCAGGGACCTGCCTACCTACCTACCCAGTAAAAAAAGAGGCTTTCGGACATCGTGATCGTTGTGGTCCCGGAAACCTGGGAAACATCGTTCACATAGCAAGGCTGGCCAATGAGCAGCGGTATCTTGTTGTCTATCTATCTTTGATGAAATCAAGTAGGCAACCATATATGTACGTGCGTAGAGCGTCGCATAGACGCACGCATTTCCTGTATTTTGCTTCTTCAGGTCAGACTCGGTGCCCGAGCTGAAAAGTTGAACTGCCGAATCCAAGCTACTAGAATGGCGGTGGCTGATTCACGTTGAGTCAATGAGGCCAGGTAAGGTTAGGTAGGCATGCGGCTCAAGGAACATAAGTGAATTCTACACCTTCATTGGTCTTTATCTGACTGCCTAGAAGCCGCAACCACAGCAAGTCCGTCCGTACACATATCCACATTTACTCGACCATGCATGTCGTAACAGCGCTAACTAACCAAAGCCCCTTTTCTCGCTTCGCTTCCCCGCGTGCCTCGTGACTTTTACAACCCGCCCCTCTGGGCCCCATTAGGAACTGACAGAACCTTCGGCGTAAGCTTCCGTAGAAAGAGCCGCAAACAAGTATACCTGTCCAATGCGGCTCTGCTCTTTCGCTCGCGGAAGGACATCTAGATAGCGATCCTCTCCAAAGAGTAAGAGCCGACCTGCTGACTACGCAGGTGTCCAGTCTCTCGGGCGGACCTCCTCACGATCTCACCGCCAGCGACGACCTTCCGCCACTCGATCTGCTGCGACTTGGTCTTGAGACCCAGCGGCAGCGCCTGGTCGCCCGACTCGCGCACGTTAAGCGCGATGGGCCGCGACACGTCGACCTTCTTGGCCTGCTCCTCGGCCTTCTGGGCTGCCTCGCTGTACTTCAGCATTTGCCCCAGGTAACTCCTAATCGACGAGGCTTCCAGTGAGGCCTCCAGGGCAGCGCCGACCTCGAGTCGCAGCGCCGTGATCAGGTCGCTTGATCGGTCGCTCGTCAGGATGGCGTCGTTGAGCAGCCATCCGCCGGGTCCGATGGCGTCCACGCAGCGGTGCAGCAGGTCCGCGATCAGCTTGATAACGCCGTCCGGGGAGCCTCCATAGTCGGATCCTCCTCGAACTGTGTGTTATCCATGTAGCGCGAGGGCCACGCCCCCTGAGCAGTTCGACTCGTAGAAGGTGAATGAGAGATAGGATCTCCTCCGGCTTGAAGATAGATCTCAACGCCTTGACCATAGAAGGTGAAGAGCAGTTTCCTAGTTTCTCAAAAGCCGCACTAAGGCCGTCACCTTGCACGCCCGTATTGCCATTGATTGCCGACTCAAACTTGAGGATGTCTTGCTCGAGGTTGTCCAGCTCCATCTCCACGTCGTTACTGTCGTTTTCACCACTCTCTGCTCCCTCAGTAGCTCCGTTGGTGAGAAGCAATGGTGGCGGTTGCTTGGGATCCTGAACACACCCCAGGCTCCTCATGATTGTACGAACCGCTAGCACGAGTTCAACAGCACCCAATGCAGTTCCCGAGATATAGATTGCCAACAGTTCCAGCGTAGGGTCGAGCTCCGCCAACCGTAGCACGAGCTGTTCGGCCAGACTCGTGTCGACGTCTCGGAGATGGTTTGTCAGGGACCGCAAAGCTGCCTTAACATTGGTGATTGTCAAGTGGCCTGCATCCAGAAGATAGTTGATGATGTTAGTGTACGGCAGAGTACATACCAGCACGGGCGCGCTGGTATCGTCGACCTTTTCGCCGGTCCACTGAAACGTCCTGCTGATTGCGTACAAGATCCAGCGCCTGTCGGCCTGAGGGTAATCGGATCTCGAACTCGGCCACTCCCACTCGGGCAGCGGTTGCTGCTCGCCCTTCTTGGAAGAAGCATTGGCGCCGTTGGTCGACTTGGTGTCCTTCAGCTTTATTCCAAACTTCTCAGCGAGGAAGGCCTCGAGAGCTTCGATGTTATCATCCTCGGCCCATTTATCGGCGCGTTGCAGGTCCTGTGCCCAGCTATCCCAGTAGTCATCCCGTAAAGAACCGGGTAGGAAGCCGCTGAAGGTTGATGTGTCCACCTTGGAGCCTGAGTCCCGATTGGTCTTCTTGAATTGCTGCACACCACGTCCGATGGAATCGATAAGGAGGCCCTCGGCACGACGCTTTTTAGACCGAGTCTTGGGTGCTTCGAGTTGGACGGCAACGAGATTGGTATCGGATATACCGATAGCGAGCTCTAACCGCGAGAAATACGCAACCAGGGAGCACCCTTGCTTTGATCCACTGCTCGCGCTTTGACCTTGGCTGTCCAGCTCAGATTCGATTGAACTCTGTAGAGATTGGAACTGCGGGTTGTAGATATTAAGCATCGTGGAGCTCGACGTCAAAACTGACGTTTTAGACAGACGTAGAATGGACTTTGCTTCCTCGACCTCCATACGGTGGCTAACCTTCGGGATACTGGTCGTCAAGTCATAGACTATCAGCACACCATTTGACAGGACGGTGAGAGTTCCGGATCGGATGTCCAGGCGATAGATGGGAGCCTTCTTCTCGGAGGTGGACGAAGCGGGCAGAGGAACTGCATTCAGTTGCACAAGACCCCCCGCAGTAGACACTATGGTTTGCGAGCGTGGAAGAGGTCCAAGGATATGAAGATGGCGGACTCGCTGACCATCGGCCACAATGCTGGAAACAAACAGGAGAAGCTCGACATTGGAACCATCGCGCGCGGCATTGGAAAGCGAACTGACAGCGTCCCAGTTTCCCTTGAACAGGCCTTCCACCACTTCGGATGCCTGAGCTGATAGGCAGTAGTCCAGCTGGAAGTCTTGCTTAGTCTCGAAAGCAAAGTCTTGTTGCAAAATAGCAGGGGTTGTCTTCCACTTTTGCTGGAGCGTCTCGCTATCAAGCCCCAGGACTTCGCCATTGCGTCGGATCACCAACAGTTCATCGCTGGCCGAGTTAAGGATATCGTCATTCTTGGACTCCTGGTTGGACCGGGTAGTCAAGTAGACGACAGGCTCGGTACTTTGCAGCGACTGGGTTTTTGTGGAAGAGATGGTTTTCCCGGAGGCTTCGATCACGTCTTTGTAGAGCGTCACTTTGTAGGCTGGGTCTCGAGTCGCTATATAAGTATACCTGATTACCTCCTTCGACTCAGGCTTCCTCCGGCGAATCGAACAAGGCGGGCAGCTGAAGAAGGACTGCGGAGGGATGGGATAGGAAGTGACCAGTCGGGTAGACGACACCTGAGACAGATTAGTACGTAGCCGAGAGGAAGGTATCTCGAATTGAGCCTTACATCGTAGATATTAACTGCTTCGCCGTCGATGCCCACCGTTACTTCCGGTCGCTTTCTCTTCCTCGAGCCTTCGGTGGTTCCGTAGACCTCACCAACAACATATTGGCCGGTTTTGGGGTCCAGAGGGCGAGGCAAAGTGGTCAGCACATACGGCTTCTGAATCTGGAAGTTGGAAGTCATTGCGACCGTGGCTGGGTCCAATGCGATCGAGTGTCGGTCGGGGAAGAGAGCGTTGCAGCATACGCAATGGGATGGGCTTTCTGCTCTTCTTCGCCTGTTGACCAAACATAATCGTGAACTTTTTAGTGGAGTCTCAGCAAGGAAAGAAAAAAGTTGTCGGACCGTGCAAAGACCGACATCTTTTGCTGCCGTATCAGTGGGGCCCGTCCGCGATAAGCCCCGCTGGAAGCTCCTACAGCCCCTAGTTGGTTGGGCTGGCCGGGCTGGTCGCCCCCAGCAGCAAATGGGCCAGTGCTGCAAATCCAATTAAGACTGACCCTGGCAGGCGCGTCCAACTAGCTTGCGCGACTATGACGGACGCGATTGCCTGTAGCAGCAGACGCGACAGCCATTAATTCGCATGCAGCAGCTGGTAGCTCTCATGGTCGTTTGCCAGTGCTACACCAGACATACCATATCAGACCGATATTTACGACTCGACTTCACCTTAGAGGGATGATCTAGACCTGCGATTCAATCCATTCTTGCCATCTTTAAACTCCATATTTAGACGCCGCCCAGCACCTCGGCCACCATATCGTCCTCCAACATCCCGATGGCTGCGATTCCTTGATCCGATTGCCCACATCTTACTCCTTATCGCGGCGTGCACACGATGGCTGAGAATGGAGGGGAAGTGGTGATAGATGGTGGTCTGTCAACCACGAAGGTGCACCCTTTCTTCTCAGCTCCCAAGATCGCTCCAAAAGACACAACTGCCGATGTGGTGCGCCCAGTGACACCCGATCCCTCGTGCAGTCCCAACTCCGAACGGGCACAAATCATGCAAGAAGCTGCCGACATTGACGAACTTGCTGGAGACCCCGAGCCGAAACCCAACGACGGCCAACCGAGAAAGAAGCGACGCAAAACCGACACAGATGTGCCAGCTGGAAGCAATGACCAACCCCCAAGAAGGCAGCACCGCGAGCCAAGCGCCGTTGCAAGGACTCTGCGGCCTCCAGTATCCTTGATCATTTTGGATCTAAGGACGAGCAGCCTACATCAGACACCGGGAGCCTTGACGGCCGGTCCAATAAAGGCGACATGGTTGCCGAGACGCCTTCGCAACCCCTGACACAAACGATTGCATCGAGAAGCCAAGCGGACTCACCAAGCAACCTTCAAAATGGGAGCCAGGAAATACGACCAGCTGTGAAGGTTCACAAGCTATTACAATACAACCCAAAGACAGGAACAATCGGTTCACCGCCTAAAGTGCAAGTTGATAATGGGAGCAAAGCAGATAGCGAGGTCAAACCTGCGGTAAAAGGCAAGCGTGGGAGAAAGCCCAAGCAGCCCCCTTCTCGCATTGTCACTATACGCTACGGCACCGACGAACAATCGCGCACCCGGATTTGCGAGGCGATTGAGGTTATATATAGTGGCGTTCGCTTTGTACCAGCCCATGATAATCCTACGACACAGCTAGACGTCAAGAAACAATCGACTATTGAGAAACCACAGACCCCCAAGAAATCAGCAGCACCCAAAGAGACGACCAAGAAGACTGGAGCGCCCACTCATCCATTCTTCGTTGCAAAGTCGAAGCAGCCAAATTCGAACAGATCTTCAACCTCGGGCGATAAGCAGAAAGATTCAAACGCCAAGTCAACAGAAAAGCGATATTCCATTTTCACTTCAACTCCTTGCTCGCCTAAGCAGGCCAAGGCAGCCCCGTTCTCGAAATTAAACGCTCCTCAATTCGGCTCCAGGCCAGGCGGGCTCAAGATACCTGGAGCTCAGCACCCAGCCTGGCCTTCAAAGGGAATGGCCCACGTTCACGGGGATGGACGCGACGCCGGTGACGCGCCTAACTCGAGAAATCCTGGGGTCCATTTCGCAATACCTCACAAGAAAGCGAAAGGGGCTATGGTTCGTCTGGAACCGGGCGAGTCTGTGTTGTCAAACGTCACCATGAACCTTGGTCTTGACAGTCTTGCCGAGACACTCCAGGCCCTGAAAACTGATGACTTCCAACCTCCTGACCCGGCCTTGCGAATCCCTGAGAGACATCTTGAGAGCGCGTTGAAGCTACAATCCCGGATCCGCCCTGAACTTCGCACCTGGCAAGCTGGTTCTGGGAAGAAATCTCACCCCGCCATCTCCGATGCATACAACTCGCTCGCCACGTCTCTGTCCGCCTTTGACCAATCCAAATGCGAAACTGTTGCTTGGGCGCAGAAGTATGCACCCCAGGCGGCGGCTCATGTTCTTCAAAGCGGCCATGATGCTATAATGCTTCGGGACTGGTTAATGACACTCAAAATCCAATCAATTAACACCGGGGCTGCGGATCTAAGCAAAACCAAGTCGAAACAACCTGCTGCTGCCAAGAAGAGAAAGAAAGGGAAGAAGCTGGACGGTTTTATTGTTGATGATTTTGCCGAAGAAGACGAATTGGCCGAAATCTCCGAGGATGAGGCTGACTGGGCGCCACAAGGAAGCCAAGGCAATGCGAAGAAGACAGTCGTCAAGGCTGGAAAGGGTTCCAAAGAATCTGCCAGACTCACGAATGCTGTCGTCATAAGTGGCCCGCACGGTTGTGGCAAGACTGCTGCAGTTTATGCCATCGCGAAGGAACTCGATTTTGAAATCTTTGAGATCAGTCCCGGTTCACGAAGAAGTGGCAAAGACATACTCGAGAGAATCGGCGACATGACCCAAAATCACCTCGTCCAGCACAAGCAAGGCGAGGCAGATGTTGCCCATATGGAAGTTGCTAGCGACGACGAAGTGGCCAGGGATCTCAAATCGGGCAAGCAGGGTACGATGATGACCTTCTTCAAGCCAAAGACGTCTGCGCAGCCAGCGAAACCGCAAGCGAAACCTGTGAAGGTCGATCAGAAAGTCGATCAGGTGTTGAAGCCACTGAAGGAAAAGCTAGCGAAACCCCTGACCGGCAAGGGCCAAAAGCAGTCCTTGATCCTGCTTGAGGAAGTTGATATCTTGTACGAAGAAGATAAGCAATTCTGGGCAACAGTAATCAGCCTCATGATACAGTCAAAACGACCTTTCGTCATGACCTGCAATGATGAAAGCCTTGTGCCGCTGCAAAATCTCAATTTGTACGGCATATTCAGATTCGGCAATCCTCCCAAGGACCTGGCGGTTGACCTGTTGCTTTTGATTGCTGCCAACGAAGGGCATGCCTTGAGGAGGCGTGCCGTTGAAACGCTGTTTGACTCCCGCCATCACGACCTTCGCGCGTCCATAACAGAGCTCAGCTATTGGTGCCAAATTGGTATCGGTGATCTCAGGGGCGGATTTGGCTGGTTTCTCCACAAAGGGGTGGAAGACGTCACAGCTGAGAGCGAGGGACAAGTGCGTGTGGTCAGCACGAATACATATGAGCCTGGCATGGGCTGGCTCGGTCGAGACCCGCTACTCGAGGCCTGCGCCTACCGTACTATCGAAGAAGAGGCTCAACAACAACTTTGGGACGGCTGGTGTCTTGACTACGGCGACTTGGTGTTCCCTTCCAATCGCGAAATTAGTGGCCAAGAGACGTCTGGAGCGAAGAGACTGGCAGAACTGGAAGCCGTTGACGCTCTCGCCGACTTGCTCAGTATTGCGGATTTATGTTCTTCGGGCACATATTCTGGTGGCAATGGAGTAACAATCGACCACTCGGTACCAGATCTGCCTCTCAAGACCCGTGATGACTTTATTGTTGGTCGTCGCCTCCTGGAAGTAGAAACTTCAACTCGTTACGATCTAACTTCAATGCACATCGCCCTAGCCCTACGGGGCCTGGGCAAGGAAGTATTCGCGTCTGGCAAGGGCAAGCTTCCATACATGACCGACTCCTGCCCCTTCACTGAGGATACCGCCGTGAAGAAATTAAGTGAAAGCTTCTCCAGCCCTCCCTACTCGACTCCATCAACCACACGCTACGACTATAGTCTCGCCTTCGATGTCATCGCCGAGTCACCTACCCATTCGGGTGGCTACCTAGATCCATCCGTCTTCGACCGCACCATGCGCCTAATCACTCTGGACGTGGCCCCCTTTGTACGCAGCATCGTGGCATACGATCAACATCTGCAGAAGAAGCGGCTCCAACATAGCAACCTCCTCAGCGAGGGCGGCAAGCCCAAGAAGCGCATGCGCACTACGCGTGCAGCGATGTCGGCGCTCGAGGGCGGAACCCGGGCTAGCACGAGGCGCGAGAAGTATTTTGCAGCAGACGTCAACCCTGTTCTCGTCATGCGCACAGGCGGGGAGGACTGGCCCAGCATTGCGGCTGCTGCTGTTGGAGAAAAAGAGCAGCAGCAGCAGCAGAGCGACCGAAGCAGCCGAGGCAGCTCAGAAGACTGCGACGGCGATACGGACATGGAGGATGCCGCCACGAGTGGTTAAAAGTAAGCAGATGAATGATCTCAAATCATTGTTGAAGATCATGGAAGAAGAAGTGGAGAGAACAGTAAAGAACATCTGGCTTTGTACATAATAGCTCTATGGCTTTTTGCTCGAAAGATGGAGGCCCAGCGTTTGTTTTCATGGAATTAGGGGAACGAACATATTAGAAGAAGAGGCATGAATGACAGCATGGCGGACGGAGTACGGTGTGGACAGGTTGCTTGCTTGATTGTCTGCTATACAAATTCACGAAATGAAGCTGCGTTTCTTTTGCCTCTACTATTCAACCACTGGAAAGTGAAGGGTGGTGCTTGTGAGAATGGCAATGCTTTGCATATTAACTAACCAACCCATGGAAAGATCGTGATACGCCGCCGTCTAAAACCCAAGTCTCCTTTTCAACAACGATAAGTAAAGCCTAGTCCGGCAAGCAAACCCCGGATTCACCCATCCATTCGATACCCTACCAACACGTGCGCCAGTTGCCATCGTCCTTATCTCTTCAGCGTCTTCTGCTTCTCCGCGCCTCTCCTCTCGCCCCTGCCCTCGACCAGCAACCCCTTCTTCCTGCGGACACCGTCCATATATCGCTTCGCCACATTCTCCTTATCACCGAGCTCGCCGAGGTCCTCGAGATCGTCGACGGTGAAGGGCACCCAGAAGGGGTCCTCGTCGAGGATCTCGAAGCCGGTGAAGATGAGCTAGGGCTGCGCCGCTCCGGACGTGCGCTTGCGCATGTCGTCGGCGAAGCCGAAGGATTCGGCGACGGGGAGGACCGAGGAGATGGTGAAGAAGGGTGTGCCTTCCTTCATGGCTTCGGCATTGACGCGACCGCGGCGGCGGGTCAGGACGTCGTAGACGCGGCCTAGGACTTCGGCTGTGTTTGGGTTACACGAGTTAGTACAGTGTATCGGTATGATAAAAAAGAAGGGCTGGCCAGGACGCGGCGTGTTGGGGCAAGAAGGCGCACGGGGTAGAAAGGAGGAGGAAGAAAGAAAGACTTACTGCTAGCTTGGATTTCGCAGGAGTACATGGCTAACATGAGACGCGGCGACCAATCCAAGAAACCTTGGCGGATGGACTGTTGCACCGTCTTGATGACCTCGCCGGTAAGACGACCTAGTCTGTCTCTGGCCGATGTCTCATCCTCTGGTGGCTCGATCTGGATATCCTCGATTATGACAGCGATGCCGCGAACCGGTTCGTGGCACAACGGTCCCTGGTTAGTAGCCAGCTGGAAACCGTATGTGATCTTGTCGCTGAGGTGAGAAGCGTTGAGAGAGTCGTCGGCTCCCAGGCTGTTGTTGGTGCTGTTAGCTCCGAAGACCTTGGACAAGCACCCGCCCTCTTTGGTCGCGTCGATCAGCAGGTTGGGACCGATTCGCTTAGGGCCGAAGGCGGCGATCTTGTCGATGACGCCTTTCCAGGTTTCCCTTCCCTTGCCGGTCTCCAGCGCCGCTTGGAGTTGCTGCTTCAACTCATCGTGCGACAGTCCTTGCCATCACGGACGTCGTCGTCAATGTCGACATCTTCCTGCACGTCTCCGCTCTCAGAAGAAATCTCTATACCCTCAGCAGCCGCTTTCTTTTCGTTATACAGGCGCTTGATGGCACTCGAGTTCTTCAGGAGAAACTCGGTCACGTTATCGGGAAGAGGCCGGACCCGGAGTGTAATTGAGACCTGCTTTGAGCTTGTAACACCAACGACAGCACCGCGGCCCAGCTCCTTGTTAGCGGATGGCTTCATCTCCTCGGCGCGCACAATCGTTTCCCTGTAAGGAACAATGGGTGCACCCGCCTGGATATCGCACCTAGCGAATCTTTCCTTGAGATCCGTCAGGCAGCGCTCCAGATGCAGTTCACCTGCGGTTAGTAACACGTGCTCGCCACTCTCAAACTGCTCATACTCGGCGCAAGGATCGCTCTGGACCAAAAGCTTCAGACCGTTGATCATCTTGTCCAAGTCTGCAGGGTTGACAGGCTCGAGCGCCACGCGGACAATGGGCTGGCCAAGCATGCTCACACCAGCAAGGTTCACAGCACCGTCTAGCTGACTGCAGAGCGTTCCAGACTTGAGGATGTGTCCTTCCAATCCACCGATACCGAAAACGACACCGGCGGGCACAGAGTTGAGCGACTCGAGGTTCCGACCCATCATCATGTAAAGGGCTGTTACGGTGACCTTCTGCGGTTCAGGGGCTGCATGTGCATGAGCTGGCGAGAACTTCGGCGGCAGGACATACAGCTCGTCTCCAACAGACAGGTTGCCAGAGTACATTCGCGCGAAACCAATCAGATGTTCCGGATCGATCGGCTTCTCGTCTAGTTGTGGGGTAACGTCATCGAGGTTCACATCCTCGATAGCCGTTGTAAGGTCGTTCGCTCCATTGGTATCCGCAGCCTGTTGTGCTCGCGCCAGCTCAGCGCGCTTCTTCCTCGCAAGCTCGCGCGCCTCTTCTGGGCTCAATTGTCCACCACGTCTCTTGTTGGCGGGAAGTTCGCTCTCGGGTACTGACACCATTTTGCTGACGTACGCAACGACGGGGTCAGACTTGGATGTCTGGAAGTTGATCATCGCGTTCTTGACATTGGCGTCGATATGGGAAGCCCCCTGGCGAGTCCTCTAGCAACTCAGGAAGTCGCTCTTTCTGGGCGACGCGAGGAGAAGGTAACGATTCGATGACCGAAACCAACAACGCAGTTGATAGCGGCAGCCATGAGGCGAATATAGTGCTTTGTAAGACTTTGGGATCGCGAGACCTCGCAATATGGGGTGGTATGGTGAGGTTTAGAGACTTGGTAATCTTCTCGACCAGTGCGGGATCACTATAGCTGGTTAGTATGACAGATCTCTTTGTTTGGATATTAGCAGTACTTACCCTCTTCCATTATCACCACCCGTGGTCGCTGCGTAAATTGCCCACACCTGCTCCAGGACTAACTGAACAAACATGGGTTTCAGGTTCCGCCCCTTAAGGTGCTTCCTGCCCAAGACTTTCTTGGTCTTGGGGTCCAGGTAGAAATCACCCCAGAGGACTCTCTCCATAACGTTCCGTTTTATACCGAGCTTCTTCTCGTACAGGCTGGCAAATTGCCGCACAGTGAATGCCCAGCCGTCAATGGCACTGCTAAAGATGACGTTGTTCTTCTCGGGGCGAAGTAGATTTCCTCATCATCCCTCTCCTGGAATTGCAGTTCATCACTCTCGCTTTCCTGGTAGGCGGCTTCCTTCTCTTTTGCTGCGGCGGCAGCTACTCTCTCGTCCATGCGCTCTCGCCAGTTCAAGTCCTCCTCCATACGTTCGCCCTGGAAGAAGCTTCCTAACACAGCGTTCACTTGCTCCAGAAGCTTGCTGAGGTGTTGATATGCCTCAGTCGGAGACATCTTGAGTTCTGTGACGAGGCGGTCCATCTTGTTGATGACCAATAGGGGCTTCAGTTTCTCTATCCATGTCTGGCGCAAGACGGTAACTGTTTGACTGCAGACTCCCTCCACCGCGTCGACTAGCACAACTGCACCGTCGCATAACCGGGAAGCGGTTGATACCTCGCTGCTAAAGTCGATATGACCAGGCGAGTCGATCAAGTTGATCAAATACTCCTTAGCTTCTGGTGTAGCGTCGGGCGCCGACCTCCGCAACATGGAAAAGTACAGCGAGATGGCCGAGGACTCCATGGTAATTCCCCTGAGTTGCTCGTCTGGGCGAGAATCTAGGTACCGGATCTTACCGGCCATCTTGGGTGAAATGATGCCATTTGTGGCAATAAGCGCATCTGTAAGAGACGTTTTTCCATGGTCAACATGAGCAAGAATACATATCTATTTAGCAAGTGTTAGTGTGGAGGGCATCAAAGGGGTTCAATGCACATACGTTTCTGACATCGTCGGGCTCGCTCTGGAGGCGGCCCAGCTTTTCCGGCGAGACGACGGGCATGGTGCCGAGTGTTGAGTCGTTTTTGAGGGGACTCTAGACCAAGATGACGTGGTTGAATGTAAAAGCCAGAGGGAGTATTTCGGCTGCTTTTCGTTGAATAAAGAGGAATCGGAACTTGTTATATAAAAGACCTCGACTTCCGGAGGTAAAGGTATTCTTTAAGATGGGAGCGATCGCTTATGTCCGGCAAAGAGACGGGTGACTAATAATCGGTAGGAAGAAGGTCTGACTTCATCGAGGCTAAGTACTTATTCAAGACGGTAGAAGACAGTGGAGATGACTGTCCGACTGCATAAAGATTCATACGAATGGCATACAAAAGTCTAAACAATAGGCATTCAAATGATACTATCAACAATACACTTAGTCAAAGGAATGGAATGATGCTGGTCCGGGGGCTGTGAAAGAAATGCAGCTCATTATGATTCATCCAGGCTAAGATCTTGGGGATCGCTTCAGCACAGCCAGCGCGCGCATTTGCAGGCGCTTTACACACCTACTAAAGGTAGGTATGCAGGCTGTACCAAGACTTTTTTCTCTCTGCTTTGGAGGGGTTGAGAGGAAAGAACCCCGCACTAATTCTGCCCGGTACGTACTGAATGGCAGGCACTTTGCACGCATCGCCAGCCAATTGATCTGGTTGGGCACACAAGTCCAACGCTCCACTTAATCTTCAAATTCTCCCGCCCACACATATTTTCCCTTCTACCCTCCACAGTCTATCGACGCCCGTCGCTGCTGTCCCATCACATACATCGCTAGCAGCAGCAGCAGCAGCAGCACATTCGTCAAGATGAGCGCCTTTCAAAACGGCGAACAGCGCCCGATGCGCTCCATGGAAGTTGACAGCGATGTCGAGGAGGAGGCCCTGGTCAACGACTACAAGGAGCAGGTCCAGTACGAAGATGGTATTGGCGAGGATCTCGAGCGAACCAGCTCCTTCGGCATGGCCGCCCAAACCGACGACATCCAGTCGAGACTCGTCGCCGCCGCCCAGCCTCTGGACTTCTCCGCCCCTCTTGAAGTCAAGTTCCAGAGCTACGATGCCTACTGCAACCTGTTCCACTTCATTCTGAACTCGGAAGGCCCGGTCGATCTGGAGCCCCCTTCGGTCAGTAAACCCGGCTCTCCTCACCCTCCACCATGATCTCCATTCAAGGACTTTTGCTAATGCGCGCGAACTGCAGTACTATTGGGCTTGGGATGTCATCGACGAGTTCATCTATCAGTTCAACTCCTTCTCATCCTACAGAATGAGACTGGCCCGACAGCCCCGAGACAACGAAGAAGAGCGCCAGATCCTGCGCGAGAACCCCAACACCTGGGGTTGCTATAGTGTGCTTAATGTGCTATACTCCCTGATCCAGCGGTCTCAGATCACCGAGCAGCTTGCTGCCATGAAGCGCAACGAGGACCCCATGGCCGTCGCTGGCGATTACGGATCTAAGAACCTCTATCGCATGCTGGGCTACTTCTCCATCATTGGTCTCCTTCGAGTCCACTGCTTGCTCGGTGACTTCAGCCTCGCCCTGAAGACCCTCGACGACATCGAGCTGAACAAGAAGGCCATGTTCGCCCGCGTCATGGCCGCCCACTTCACCACCTACTACTACGTAGGCTTCTCCTACATGATGATGCACCGCTACGCCGATGCCATCCGCATGTTCAGCCACATCCTCATCTATGTGTCTCGTACCAAGAACTTCCAGAAGAACGCCCAGTACGACTCCATCACCAAGAAGAACGACCAGATGTACGCTTTGATCGCCATCTGCGTTGCCTTCCACCCCACTCGTCTGGATGACACCATCCACACTGCTCTCCGCGAGAAGTACGGCGACCAGCTCGTCAAGCTGCAGCGTGGTGGCCCCGAGGCTCTTCCCATTTTCGAGGAGCTCTTCCGCGCTGCCTGCCCCAAGTTCATCTCGCCCGTGCCCCCGGATTTCGAGAACCCCGAGGCCAACGTTGATCCCATTGACCACCACCTGGGCATCTTCATGGACGAGGTCAAGACCAACATGTTCAACCCGACCGTCAAGTCCTACCTGCGCCTCTACACAACCATGGATCTTAAGAAGCTCGCTGGTTTCCTGGAGGTCCAGCCCGAGGAGCTCCGTTCCTACCTTTTGGTCAACAAGCAGCGAGCTAGGCAATTGCGATGGACTGACCAAGGTGGTTTGTTGGACGGAGAATGGGTCAACGTCAGCGATCTTGACTACGCTATGCAAGGAGTACGTATATCCAACCCCCCTATTCCCCTCCATTGCTGTCTTGCATGAAAGACCACACAAGCTTTCTGCGTAACCGTCAAGCCTTTTGTTCCCCATTTTACTAACGGCATGCTACAGGACTTGATCCACATCTCAGAGGCCAAGGTAGGACGCAAGCTGGTAGACTGGTATCTGCGCAACCTTGCCCGCACATACAACTAGACGCAGGGCAACCTCGACGAAACACGTCAATCAATCGCCAGGCCAGCAACTTCATGGCACCAAGCCGAGTATTGTTGGCCCATGAGATCTCGTAAGGACGGATGGGTCCATGGATGGGCTTTGCGCAGGTTTCTTTCTTAACTTGCATTGCATAGGCGTCACGGGAATTACTGTTTATACTCTGGCCACGCACCATCAGCGACGGGCTTGGGGATAAGGTCGCACAGGAAAAGCTGGTTCCGGGGTGACGACACATTTTCTTCATGTGCGTACAAGTACGGCTACGCGACATTGGGAAGGGGGAGGGAGAAAAGAGAATAGCCGGCTCCTGCTCTGGAGACCGATAGAGTCCGAATGAGATATGTTGGTTCATGACGCTAAATCACAAACCAAGGCAGCTCATCGTGCCACTAGCCGGTGGAATGAGGCTTCTCAATTGGTTCGTTCATCTATAAATTAGCAAAGCAAACCTGAGCCAAGATGACTCCCCCTCGTCACGAGGTTGTTGAACTGTGCTACTTTGAACGCCCCTCCTTCCCGTAGTTGGATGTCAGATTGGTATGTCAATACTGCGGCGAGTCAGTGTCAGTTGATTATCAGTCAGCAGTGAGGCTGCAGCTTGCCAAGAGTTGCTGCATCGGGTTTGAGCCATGCAAATATACATGAAGTGTGTGAATACTAGGTGACTTGGTGCAAGGTGGCACGATGTACGCTACGCGATCAATGTGTTTTTCTGGTTGTATTCTTTCTTGTTCATCTGCGTGTTATGCGGGCTGTGTCAGAGTCGTCGCTATCATACAGCGCTGGAACTGTGATATTCGCACCGAGTCTGGACAGTAACCGTACCTTGACTTGCAGTTGCGGTTGCTGTTCATGTGGAGGCAGAAGTCGACGGGCTTGGCCGCCCTGGTTGCTGGTTGTCGGGCATGCCCGGTGCATTGCAGCAAGAGAAGGTCTACTTTCCTACCTGGTCTGCTGGCCCCTCCTTGAGCCTTGAGAGCTGGCTGGCTGGTGTTTTCCTCCTTCATTGATCGGCGCTCAATGGTTCAGAAGTGGAAAGTAGGTACCTGTACTGTACGCACCTAACGTAGGCGCTGGTGCTGTCGGTGCTGTAACTCCTTTGCCCCTCCACCCACTTCCGCTCCGCTCGAAGAGGCCAGGCCCTGTTCGGTGCTAGGGAACATCGCCCATAAGCTGCGGGCTAGCTTTCATGGGCCCCCAAGCTACGAGCCCCCTTTCCAGCAAG
Organism: Apiospora hydei; assembly: GCF_038363865.1. Lineage (NCBI taxonomy): Eukaryota > Fungi > Ascomycota > Sordariomycetes > Amphisphaeriales > Apiosporaceae > Apiospora > Apiospora hydei. The sequence goes on along the minus strand of NW_027117362.1, from coordinate 1,511,814 downwards.
AGAGGCATTTCAACTCAGACTATTCATTCTACCAGCTCGCATACAAGTAATAGACCGACCGACCGGTGACGGGGTCCCCCGCCCGCAACGCGTGGCCTCCTCATTCCGGGACAATGGCTTAATATACTTGACTCGGATCTGGTTGCCGTGCTAAACTGCGAGGCTGGAACGACCCGAGCCGTCTTAGCCGTAGCAAACGCAAACAAGCAGAGCAGCTGGGCCTGTTCTCTCCGAACGAAGGACTTGGAAAAAGGCCTCGCTTCTGTTTCACCGCACGGCGAAAAGGGCGTCTTGCGCCGGGGTGGTCTGCAGATACCTAGGTAGGATGTAGGTAAGCATGTAGATGGACGCGAGTGTACTTCTTCATGCTGTGTCTACCACTGCTGCCGCTGTGGTGGCTTGATGCGAATGGGATGCTAGCTAGGTCGGTGTAAGTGCATGAGATACTTCGTATGTAGCATCAAATGGGACGGATTGATCTTATCATAGCGGTTAGTGTCGTCATAACATGTGATTAGGTGGGATGTTGATTTGTTGGATAGAGACCTCAATCATCGAGCCATTTTCATGGCATAATGTTTAGATAAATCCTACTTACTGTCTCTGTCATATATCACCGTTGCTTCCTCTTACCCTTTTGTCTTTGATCCAGACGTACATGCAAAACACTTGTGGATGTTGGACGTTACACCTTTATACTTCATACCTCCAGACATACCGCTTGACAGAACCACAAGACACACAGGTTTTGGCGCCGGTTGCGTGGGATGATTGCTTGAAATTCACATGGCAGAGGGGCCGGCATTGCGGGTCGCCGCGTGCAAGCAGCAAGCAGCAAGGTATGCAAATTGAACGAACCTAGGAATAAAGCCCAGGACGTCCCCCCGACACACGCTGTGCGATGACTTGGCAACTTTGATTTCGCAGCGCTGCCAAGCCTGCCAAGCGTGTCCATGTGTACCGCTACCCAGCTCAGCTCCCATCTGGATGGCTGCTGTCTGCTGTCTGCCTCCCCCAAAGTACCGGATACTATGCGGCCACCTGCGACGTCGATAAGCGCGGTGTACAAATTACGAAATGGATCAAATTTAACTGGGAGAAAGGGAGCCAGACGGCAGGATGATGCGATATCCAAAAGGACCAGCAGTGAAGATGGAGCAACAGCAGCGGCAAGCAGCAAGCAGTTGGTGAATTCGACCGAACCCCGTCCGTCAGCCCTGATGCCCCACGGGCCCAACACGGGACGACATTTTTGTGACACGCCCCAACCGTGTACATCTCTTCCCTCCAGCGGCAATGCGCATCCACGGGTTCCGTCCACGGTGACATGGTTGACCATGGGGGAGAGGATTCGGCCGGAGCGTCTGACAGAGGGAGGACGGCATCAAATGTGGTCGCGATGCGCGGGCGTTACCTGCCCCAGCTCGTTGGGCTGCGCATCTGCCGCCCAGCCTCTATTAGCCTCTTGGCTGTTCCCCCGACGGTGCATGTAATGTACATAGTTCTGTTTCGATCTGTCCTGTCCCATTTTCACAACTCCCCTCCGCATCGGGCCACACCCAACATCCTTGGCATCACAAACATGAGAGAAAAAAGAAGTACATGTACCGAAACGTACAGACTTTGGGCAATACTCGCTACCTACCTATCCTCCCCCATCTGCCTGCTCCAGCTCCTCCTCCTCTTGCTTGCTCGTTCACACAATCCATGATCCATCCGCGCAGCCGCCGTATGAGAATCTGCGGCCCCGGTTCCCCACTAGCTCCTCACTTTGGCCCTGGCCTGGGCTCCGCGTGAATGTGCTGTGCTTTTTTCCCTCTCTTCCCTGAACTTTTTACATAAAGGGAGGTCATACCGACCCCATTCTTGGTCCCGTCCCCGTAAGACACTGTCTAAGTACAAGCTTTCCTAAGCTTTTTTGAAGCCTCTTGCTTGACTCACCTGCTGTCTGTTGTGGAAGCCAGAGATAGCAAGCAATATTCGGAAACCCACCCCTCGGGCGCCTTGGCAACTACTACTAAGCTACCCTGTTTCATTTTCTTGCAGCTCCAGATCTCAGACATCGGGAAGGCAGAGCAAGAGAAACAAGTTGACGACATCCAATCCAGTCCAGTCCCGTTTGTAACCGGATTTCTGCGTGTTATCGATCGACGTAACGGCCGCCCCGTAGAGAGCAAGGGAGACAGAGAGAAAACGAGCCCGCGCCTCTACCTTTCCCATCTTTTAGTGTCCCAGCCGGCCAAATCACATCTCACATCATTGTTCTCCCACATCATTTCGCAGGACCATTGTCGCACAAACATCGAAAGATTTTCAGGAAAAGCATACATATCTACATGCGCTTTGCGCGAACGTGGTGGTGCCGAGAAATCTGACTGGCTCACCTGTCTCTGTCTCGAGCTTGGGACGTGCAGATAAGGGTCGGCATTGGCAAGGAGAGCTCACCGCATCAAGCCCCTACGGAAGCGACCTCCTTCGGTTCCTTGCAGCAGCAGCTTTTGTATTATCCAGCACTTTTGTTTCTCGTTGGCGCAATACCTCCTCTCATAGGAAAAAGAAGGACAGAAGCACGCCAGACGAAGGATAAGAGAGAAGGCGGGAAAGAAGCAAAACCCAACCGATTTTTGAAAGTAAGTAAAAACCAACCGCGCATTGGACCATCCCAGGCAGCACAGCAATCCAACATTGCATATATCAATGTATGTACATGTATATGCACATACACACACCTATCTGCACCCAACCTACAACCCCGGGCCTGGTTCTGATTGATAGCGCTCGCAAGGACCCTGGCAGCCTGGCTTATCGTTGATTTCTCGAGGTTAGGTAGCTGTAACCCTGTCAAGTCGCTTTGGTTCTGGGGAGGGTGTCGAGCTCGGCCTAGGTTCCTACTACCTCATACCTGTCTCCCGACTACAATACGGTGCTTGCCCCCCGGCCCAGGCTCTGGTCCATTGAGTCCCCAGTCAGGCTTTGTTCGTTCGACACTTCTGTTTTCCCACATTGCCATCGCCCAACGCAGCTCCAACCTTGGCCAGAAAACCTGCCTCACTTGTCCCGACAGAGGTAGAAAGAAAACAGACTTGCGGCGTCCACCGACCCAAGCCTCCCCAAAGTCAAACCCGGTCACGAGCGCACCTGCCCTGCCCTGCCCCGCCGCGAGAACCAGCCATTGTTTACCTGCCTTGCCTGCCTTGAGAGTCACTGCGCCTTAGCCTTAGTCCAAAGCTCGATCGTGAGCTTCACCCCTTTACATTCCTACCAAATGTTGGCCTATGCGAACTTGCCTCCTCCGCCCTCTTCTTGAGGCAACGTGAGTCAGGTACAGATTGAAAACGAACACCAAACCAACAACTTGTATATTAGTCGATCATCTCTACAACCCGCAACCGCCACGCGCCCTCCCGACAGACATATCGACATACTCGAGATCCTGCCCCAGCCGCAGCCGCAGCGCCCGCAGCAACATCGCCAATCATGTCGCTGAACACCACTCCCGTGCAGAGCCCCGCGAGTGACGCCTCGCCTAGATCGCAGCCCACCCCGCGGCGGGGAGATTATTTCGACGATGCCGGCCGCCGCGCAGCCCAGACGAGTTCCCCGAACAATGCCCAGCCATCATCATCATCAAGGGCCGAAGTGAAAGACGACACGAGCGCTAGCAGCGTTTCGACGCCTGGCAACGAGACCGTCCCTAGTCCCGGCGCGGAAACTGCTCCTAGTCCCGGCAGTAGCGGCCCTGGCCCATTGTCTAGAAAGCCTTCGGTCTCGAGTGTCAGTTTCCGGCAGCCTAACAACCCCAAGTTGCCTCAAGGACAGAAGAAACCCCATGGCAGCAGCAGAATACGGGATGCATCGCCTCCGCATCGTCGGTGAGTTATTATTTCCTGATGTTTTTTCTCTTCTCGCTTTTACTTCCTCCCGCCTCTCTCTTTCCTTCTCTGCAAAACCCCATATACCTCATCAAACCCATGTCGATGCCACTGCGATACTCGATTGAGAAGTCGTTGTCATTGTTGTGGGCGATGAGGCTCTGCTTTGCTCTGTGTCGCTATTGCGTGCGGCAAGTTTCGAGCAAGATCAGCCCAAGCGACGTCGAATGATGTTAGACATCCCGCGGATGACCCTTGATCGGGCCACAACTGCACAACGCTGCAAATGCGGCCCGCTATGGTCTCGACTCAAGAGAATTGGAGCTCTGCTTTTAGCTCCTCTGGAGGGGTTAGCTGCAAGAGCCACTCTCGGGGTTCGTCACTCCAGAATCGTCGTTCGTGAGGGGTGCATCACATGGCCTGCCACACACAAACGAGTACAAGCCAGAGAGCGTGTACCTGCACCCAGACGCGGTATCCCTCACGTGCCTTGGCTGGGGAAGGCGGCCCCCTCCACGCCGTTTGGATCGTGGGGATGGGTGCTGGTGTCTCTTTGACGGCTGTCCGTCCATTGATTGGATCCCATTGCGACGCGCAGCCACGGGGCCCTCGGGGCTTTAACCGCTTGCCGTTCAACTCCAGCTTATGCTTGCTGCGATGCTGCAAAACAAACGACACTCGTCGGGCTGCCTCTTCGATAAAGCGCTTTCGACCCCAGATAGTCTTCGCTTGGCACTGGATGGTTCCCCGCCAATCCCAGCCTGCCCCTCTCTGGGTTTGACTCAGCGCTTGGCGATCCTTCTCGTTTCCTACCACCGCCAATCCATTGGATTGCAACCTCTCCAACGAGGTTTCGCGAAACATCTGACGATTGTCAGCCCGACTTCCGCTGGCGTCACCGACCTGCTGCCAAGCTCATTTCACCTCCCTGGTTCCACTTTCCCAAACGGCTCAGTGGCCATTCTTTCAAGCTACCATCATTACATTGCCTGCTTGTGTTCTAAAACTAGCACTTCCCATTTTTTGCCAATTCGCATGCCTGCGCGATTTCGCCTAATCGATGGCTACTGAAACGCTGACACCTTCGTCTTCCCCGCATAGGTTTCAACAGCATGTTGGATTCGACAATATCACCTCTAATGAACCACCGACCAAAGATAATCCGATCTCGTTGACCCTTAACTATCGGCATAATGGTTACCAGAAGACCCGATCTAGCCGCACCTTCATGGTCGGCGTCGACGATAACTCGTACTCCGACCACGCCCTACAATGGCTGCTGGACGAACTTGTCGATGACGGAGACGAGATAGTATGTGTCCGTGTCATCGAAACCCAAGTGCGATCATCAGACAAGTCGTACCATGATGCCGCCAGCCAATTGCAGAAGCATATCCAGTCGAAAAATGTGAAGAATCTGGCGATAGCTCTGGTGGTGGAATATGCTGTTGGAAAACTGCATAACACGTTTCAGTCCTTCGTAAGTCTTACCAGTCAAGGAATGGTTTGGTGTTGGAGCGCATCACCCCTCCCCGGACCCCTTCTCAGATGCTGCAGCGGCAGCGCTTATACCGCCTCCTCACACTCCGGGCTTCCACTGCACCTCTGATGGGCGGGCAGTCGCGGACTATTGACAGAGCAATGGGCCATTTACTGACTTGTTCCTTCCAGATCAAGATCCACGAACCATCTATGTTAATTGTTGGCACGAAGGGTCGGTCCCTGGATAGTGTACAGGGATTCTTCAGTAGCTATAACAGTTTCTCAAAGTACTGCCTGCAGTACTCGCCGGTGCCGGTCGTGGTCGTTCGTCCTAACGAGAAGCGCGAGAAGAAAAAGGCCAAGCGAGCGCAGGATCCTGGCCGTCACAGCTATCTGAGCATATTAGCCGGTCAAAAAACACGAAGCAGACAGCGACAACAACAGCACTTACGAACTCGAACCCACCATCGACCCCGACGAAGAAGCCCATCGTGTCGCGATGGCGGTCGGGTTGCCTGCCGCATTCGATCCGACGATCAAACCTCTTGACGTCGACGCAATACTGGCTCGGGGGTGGCAAGCGTGCGGCAACTCCGACACGAGAACCTGCTTCCATGCTTGATCTGGCCGAGCGAGGCCAAGAGCCTCTGGCGCCCGTCAATAAGGAGGGTGACCCCGTCCCCGACCCTAGCCCGGATAGTGACGGGGAGGATTCGGAGTATGAGGAAGTGTTCGATGTGACCAGCGGCGCTGATGAAGCAGAAAAAAAGGAGCGCTTGCATAAGATGGAGTCCAATGAAGGTGCAGCGCTCAAGACGTCAGGCCGGAAGATGAGCACAGAGTCGATCGACGACGAAGATGAAGGGGGCGCTAAGACAGGAAACGGGTAAGACGGATGGGAGCAAACGTACTCGAGGACGCGTGACACCGGACGGGGACAATCTCCTTTGAACCGTCAAACCTACGAGGTCTTCTTCAGTGCAGATTTCCCTTGTCACGGGTCTTTTTTTGCATGACTATTGAAACAGAGGACAACGCCGAGAGAGAGAGAGAGTTGATACGAATATTTGCTTGGTAGTCATGTCTTTTCTTTTCCCCTGAGCGAGGATAGGGACGAAAGGCTATGCTAGCCACACATCAAAGCGTTGCGCTGTTTGCTACTTTCTGGACGGCGTTCCACAGCGTACTTGTCTGGGGTCGTATCTGGCCACGCCATGTTTGGCCGATCTAGGCAGATCCGAGCGTGGTATTGGTCACTCTTCTAAGGTTGTGTATGGATGTAGTGGCTGCTGCAATACAAATGATATCCCAACTCATAAGCGCAAGGCACTTCGGCTTCGTCATTTCCGTCGTACTGCATGACGCTGTTCTGGGAAAGTATGGATATGGCGGTTCCCAACGCGCTTGGTCGATTCAAGTACACTTGTTGCCTGAAATGGCCGTTGTCTTTTACAAAACGAAGCAGGAGCAGAGAGCCATATCTTCGATCAATGAGGTTTTGTAATTGGAGTATATATCCAGCTTCCTTGCCAGCGCTTCTGTTGCATACCCGAACCGTAAACAGGGGATGTTGGATTACGTACGCAAATAGTACCCAACACGGGCCCAATAACAGATCGCATCGATCACCATGGCCAAAAATAAGGAGAGAAGACCTTTATACATAAAAGGGATTGCTTCTGGAATGGGATAGGGCGAAAGTGCAAAAAGAGAATCTGCATGATGCGAATGTAGCTCCCATACGGGGAATCGAACCCCGAGCTCCGCGGTGAAAACGCGGTATGTTAGCCGTTACACTATATGGGACTTAGTTGGTCTTTGCCAGCTCCGTTGGTGAAAGTCGGCGCTACTGAGCATTATACTGGTGAGTGCAACCGCACAATTGATAACATCCATTCGCGAAACCCATCAACGAGCACTTGCAATACAAAAGGTCCGTTTGCTTTTCCCAAGTATGCAACCACACTCCGAGGGCGCCTGAGAAACTGCATAACATAGAATGAAGACTGGATGTTGAGAGATTTGAGTCGCGTGCGTGCGTACCAAGTAATATGGAACGAGTGCCAGCCTCGATTAATACTGATGGACATGGACCGACCATCCATCAATTGGTTTGGTAGTTACCAACCTCGGTCGTGTCAATCAATATTCTGTTTCCCCAAGCCGTTCACAACAAACACTGGTTCAGAGCCTTTTGGGCAGTCATTTGCAGGAGTAAATGCATCCATGTATCTGAAGATGAACGCCAACGTAAGCATTGAAGGTCCGAAACGAAAAAGAGGAGAAGTTCGTGTTTGGCAGACTTTGAGGTTCCGAGAGAAGCAACGACATGTTGGTTGGTAGGGCATTTCCACGATGAGAGAGGGCTATAGCTCACCGAGACAGCGGAGGGTGTCCAAAAGTCCGCCACGAGGCACCGTTTCCCAGGCATCTAAGCTATCACATTCTACTGCAATAAAGTGCATTCTATAAGGCAACAAAGAATACTCATAGAGACCTGGTTGAATGATTCATGTTGCATTCTTCCAAAAGCCGGTCAGTCTGACTGTGGAGTTCATCTGCCAGTCTAGATAGAGATAAATATACATTGATGAGTATCTGTACAACCACCACCACACACTCACATCACCCTCTCCTCGCCATCTCATGGACCTATTGATATACAAGAACAAAAGGAATAACCACACAAATTAATCAGTCCTGCCGTCCGTCCGGCCGTCCAAGTGCGCCGCCGCTATGAATGCTGCTGTTGCTACAGTGTAACAAAAGAAAGATGGGGGAATCGAGAACCGCCCTCTGTAACCAGAAAATAAAAAATAAAAATCAGAAGACTCCAACCGATGATGCTGCCATCCTATGCCAAAATGCAACTAGATGAAATTGTCCTCCGACGAGTAACGAGACTCATAGCTCATCCGATTACTGCCGCTGCCGTAATAAACGTCTCCTGTCGTACACAAATTTCACAATCAGTCCAAGCGGCTCATTCGGACATCGAGGTACGCACCCAAAACGGAATGCTCACTCTCGGACCGCGCGTGCTTTTCCGCGGCGGCGATTCGGGCGAGGTGTTGCTGCTGCTGCTGTTCCGCCACTGTCGTCCACGGCGGGTTGACCGGGATCCGCAGATTGACGCCGTCCTCGTGGTCCGCCGCCACAATCGTCGTCACGGGCTCCTCCTCCACCATGACCCCCGGGTACTTGTACCCGTAGGGCGGCAGCTGTCGCGGACTGTGGCCGGTGTTGGTCTCTTCGAGGATCACATGGAGGGATCCGTCTGTGGCGCTGTTGTTGCTGCTGTTGTTCTTCGACCCGAGTTGCTCTCCACGTTGCTCGACCATTTGCTGTTGTTGTTGGCTCCTGATCCACTTGGCCTCCTGCTCGGACTGGCACAGCTCGCGCAGGAGCGCGGCGCCCTCGTCTCGGTCCTCCTCGCTGTCGATCGAGAGACCCCAGGCGCGCAGGAAGTTGGCCTCGCCCCGGTAGTTCTTATGCAGCCAGAGGCGCTCCTCGCGCGTGTGCCTCGTCGTCTTCGCCGGACGGGCCTTGTGGTCCACCACCAGTGAAATCTTCGGGCCGCTCAGCGACGACGACCGCGTCAGGGAAGAAACCTGGCCAGATTGGCCTGGTACAGGCGGCGGTGGGCCGGAAGGTTGTTGTTGTCGTTTCACTGTTATCTCCTCTACCGTGGCTGCAGTCTCAGGGCGTTGTTGTTCTTGTTGTTCTTGTTCCTGCTGCTGCTGTTCCCCCATCGATAAAACCTGGCTAATCGCAGGTAGAGGCCCAGAAGGCGGAGGGTGGCTCGGGGGCGGATAGGTTCTGGCGGAGATGCTCGATTCGGCGCGCGAAGTCGCCGGTTGTCTCGAATACATCTCGTCTATCTCGCCGTCGGACTCGGATGGCGTGGAGTTGGGGAAAGGTCTCCATTTGGGCCGTGTGACGGTGGTGTTGGATCTCGTGACCTCCTTCGAGCGATCCTTGATATCGGCCACGGATTGGGACCGCTTTAAACCATGCTCAGGCGAATCGTTGGACGCAATACTCGAGCTGGGCGAGACCGGGTTGCATACAAAAGGATTAGGAGCAACAGGGGAAAACATCGCGGCTGACCCTCGGCTGTCCGAGGAGGATCCGGTCAAGGGCGGAGACAAAAACGAATGCCCGTTCGATGGATCCGAGTGCATGGGGGACAGCATCCTTTGATGGGCAGTAGGGATCTGCACAGGGGCGGGCGGTTTGCCTTTGGACTGACCTACATTGAGCGGCGGAGGGCTCAACATGGAAATCGTTGCCGAAGGCGGTGGTGATGGAAGCCGCTTCTCCTGGTTTTGCTCGTCCGACTTCCGGTTGGAAGGCTGCATAGGCGGTTCCGGAGGGGACATGGTGAACCACTGTGTAACCGGGCGCTCATCCGCTGATGATGAAGTATTGCTGACACGCGAGCCGCCCAAGTGAATGATTTCCGCGGGCTCATTGTTGCTGGTGTTGCTGAAGTGCAGCAATTGTTAGTAATTGGGCCAAATGGAGTTGACAGATGATTTGTGATTATAAATATATATATATATAAAGATATATGTAGCACTCCGGGTCCATACGGGGTCACATACTTGGTTATGGCGGCAGCGGCAGCGGCAGCGTTGTTGCTGTTGTGCCATCTCATCCATTTGGACCGCTGACTGGGCTCCCTTGCAAGCGGCATCGTGTTGTTGTGTTGTGTGTTAGTCGAGAGGCTCTGGACGACAGCAATGGCGGACAGTCGATCGATCTTCAGATTGAAGAGACGTAGTTCGATGTGGGCGGGCAGCACAGAAGACGGGAAGGGGAACGGGCGTCCGGCGGGAGTTTAAAGAAATAGATAGATGCATGGAATCGAAAGACTCGCATGGTACTTGTTCCCTGACGGGTTCTGGTCGCGATAGCGCGGCTTGGCGGAGCTCCCGTGGACGGCTATGTCGCTCCAGTTGCAGGGTGGGGGATGGAGACTGGGATAGGGACTGGGATCAGAGGGATGGGTGATGGGGGGGCCCAGGAAGCCGGCAGGGCAGGGCCTGTCTATGATGGGCCAATCAACTTCAAACCCTGCTAAGAAACTGTCATGACAAAATGAATTCTCGACGAGGTCAGCCAGAAAGGAGGCCGCTGGGCGTGGGGAGTCATGTGTGGCGGTCCTACCACACGTACCAATCAGGCTGTTTGGACGGGGTTAATAGTCAGTCGTCCTATATTCCGACCGACATCATCAGCAAAGATTGGGTTGTCACCGTCCTGCTTTTAGACCTGTGTTGTCCAGCATTATTGGCCTGGGGGGGCAGGCTAGTCGGTCGGCAATGCCCTAAATCGCGGCCGTTGGACGGCACTACCAAGACTTTCGCGCCCTTCACTTCAATGTTCACTCAGGGGCCGGGCCTGTACATTAGGTGTACGGTAGGTCGTAGTCAGACGGCCGTCATCAGTCAATTTTCCCGAGAGACCGAAACCATGGTTGAAGACTAGCAGGTCGCCCTGCACCAATTGCCATAAGGAGAGCCCATGCCCGGACGGGAATTGCACAGGACTGCAGCGTACATAAAAATGAGCAGATGGTGAGCCACAGGTCTGGTACGGGGGCCCTGCTACCCTCTTGGCAATAGGAGAAAGGGCAAGGCGGCTCCGCAAACCGTTATCCGTGCAAGGTAGCTTACCTGGTTGGCTCGACATGTTAAACGTTTGTGGTTTGTTCCGTTGCAAGCTGCGTACGTGTATTGCCTCCCACCGACAAAATCCCAAATCGCCGGCTGAGCGGCGGCGCGAGAGTCATGGCCGGCAGAGCAGGTGGTCAGTCCGCCCAGCGATATTGACGGCGATGACGACGATGATGATGCCAGGCACCGGCTGCTCCCTGCTTGGAAGAAGCAGAAAATAGAGTATTGGACGAATTCATGCGTTAGGGGGCTTGGGGGCAAGGGGAGGGAATAACGCAATGGCTGACCGCGGCGGTGGTGGGTGGGCACCCTGAGCGCGGCGCTAGACCCTGTATTTTCCTCAAGTGCTGTGTTTTTTCCTCTCGCAACCCCACGAGCAGATGTCTGTGCATGGCGTTTCAGGCTCGTTGTGAGCTGAGCTCGGCAGAAGCAGGTGGCAGAAGAAAAGCAGGACAAGAAGAAGAAAAAACTCCAGATGGTTCCTAAAATAGGCGATGATTGCGAATTCCAAGGCGTCTTGTTTCGCGAATAGGCAATTGATCATGGTTTATTTCGGATTCAAGCTGCTGCTGACTCGTGCTGTCAAAAGCCACAAAGGCAGGCCGGGGCAGATGGCAAGTGGGGAAAGGCCAGGGCCGCTTCCTTTTTGCATTGTTCCTTCCAAAGCTTCCAAAGCTTCCAAGCCTCTTTTCTTTTCTTCAGCTTCTTCTTCAGCTGCTACTGCCACTATTGACCGACCACAATAGCTCGACCCGGTGTCTGCGATTTGATTCGGCAGCGGCAGCAGACCTCTCACTTGCCGATCATTTGACGGCGAATAAACTTCCCGTCGTAATCAAACTACTTGTACATGTAATCGGCCAAATTAGAGAGGTTGCAGTGCTAAGAGAGGCCAAGTAAGTGATTGGGCCGCCTGCAACACATCATCCATCCACGTCGCTGCAGCGATTCGATGCGGCTGATCCTGATCCAACCGTGACACCGAGACAGTCCGTGCTCGGGAGCCCCTCCCGAGAATCTCTGAACGGCGCAGACAGCCAGCAAGCAACGAGAGAAAACAGTCACACAGACACGTGGGCCTAGACCAGGTCCTTTGCTGAAATTGATAGAGAGAGGCGGTCTATTGAACCGAGGTATATGCAGGTCGCTCAATCAATTGTTGTGCAGCGACTCGGTGGCCCAACAATTGGATTGTTTCAAGGGTCGGGTTGGTTGACGGTTTTGTCGCTCGAGCCCGTCTCGACTCAACCGTCGTCAGCCGACTAACACATTCAGCGTCTCAAAATACCTGCACGACGGACGAGCAGACATCGTTTGGCAATCCGAGCGTTGTGTGATTGGGCCACTGTATTACCCATACCAAGTGCCTGCCGATCCGTCTGGGGCTCTTTCTCACGTGGTGTTCGCGAACCAGAAGCCAGAAGAAGCCTTGCACCTTGGATGACCGGGTAAACTGCTCGGGGCACTAGCAAGCCCTACCCATATACAACTGGGTCTCGCAAGACACCATAAGAAGGCACGCCCCTACTGCGAGCGGAACTCTATGGACCATGGAGATTGAGGGCTCGGGGGTTCATATTCGATTCGGGCAGTGCACACGGCCTGCCGAGATTATCTTCTCTGAGGAGCCGGCACTCTTGCGTGGCAGGACAGCCCGACCGGAGATGGCATACCATCACGCTATAATTAGACAGCATTGCCAACACGAGAGCTTCTACGTGTCAGCTGTCTTTGGTCATTAGGGTGGATGCAAGTGAAAGATTTACCCAATGCTCGGGCCCGGCTTATGGTTCCAGTCTCCAGTTGAGGGGATCTTCACCAAAATGCTGGAATGATTTTCCGATGAGGGCAGATTAGGATCTGATCCACCCAAATTTCTCGAGACCTATAAATGGAGAATGCTAGATTGAATATTATGCTCACCACCAAGCCAACCACTGGGGGAGCCTCATCGTACTTGAGTATCTCGTTCAGTATACGTCGCGACATGTTATCGCAATAGACAGAGACTCGGCAGCAGACAACCACTAGAAGGACGGCGTGCATCTTGCACCTCAAGAATGGCTTTATTGTTGATAGCTATGGCTTTGGACATTGCTCAGTTCCGGCCATGACGAGATTAACCTTAGTATTCCATCCAAATACCGTGTCAACAGAAGTCTCGTACTCATACTCACTCGCTCAATGGCTGCCTACCTGCCTTCTCGGCAAGAACCAAAACTTTCGTAGGAAGCGCAGTTCAGGGGAGGTCAAGGGGCATTCCCCTCCCTTCACTACCAAAACATGCGACCAAGTGCCTGATAGCCATATGGTGCACCATCCTGTGGTTCAATCTGCTTCAAGCCCATAAACTGTGAGGCTAGACATGTTCCTCGGGGGCGGTTTCTAACAACAGCTTCAATAGGTTCTATCCTGTGGATTATCACCAACCGCTTTATGAGAGATGCTGATAGTTACGAAGACGGCACACATATCCCACAACCTATTCCTGCAACCAAACATCTACTGATATCATTTTGCTCTAGAGACATATTCTACTCTGCACACGTCCTATGTTGATGATATTACTGAAGTGACCTGCTCTTGTCGAGGTCTTCTGCTTTGGCTAGGCCGACCTAGTATAAACCCGAATTAGAAAAGGAGTGACGTGAACATGGCGGAAAGAAAATTGAACTCTATAATGTGAGTTGCGACTCTATTTGAGCAAGACAGAAAGATATTACACTATGATTACCCGAGTATAGCTCTCGAAGGTTCCTCATGTTCTGAAATACCACAGGACTGTTTTCGTTCAACAATGTGTCATCTTCTTGCAAACACTCAAAACTCAGGCCTGGACAGCAAAGAATTTCAATGCACACATCTTATTCTTCTTGCGCAAGAGTGATACGACTAGCTCTCATTCCATTCTGCCAACCACTTGAGCTCTCGTATATAGCTATATGGCTATGTAGCTAGATACCATATATTCAAGCGATTCCACGGTTATTCTCCTCCTTCTTCAATCCAATATCAAATGTCAACCAGCCTGGCCGAAACCAAAGAACTGCAGAGCTCATATTACCAGTCCTGATTCTCTAGTATAGAGAGGGCAACAGGGTCTCATGCATATCAAGACAGGTGCCTCTACCACCAACTCCTAGTAGAACTGTGAACATTCAAAACCCGGGTTATAGCTCACACCAAGTCTTTTATTTACTATCCTCTATTTGAATTCCTTCCCCCATCCCTCTTCCTCCTCTAAAACACTCGGTCGAAAGCGAATCGAAAACGAGTATTTGAACCACCCCTATTCTGATTCCGTCACGAACCTCATTGTCAAATAGGTGTACCTCTTATATTCTTCTCCCATCAGGCAAAGTTCAACAAGACCATTATTCTGTAAGCTACCCAAACTGGAAAAAGTCCCTTCCAGACTACAACGAACTTTCTCACACAAGCAAAGGTCTCACCTCTCACCTGAACCAAGTCATTGCCAGCTGTCAGCCAGCTGGCAAAGTCCTGCTTCCGGATGAATTTTTACAACTTCCATCGTGTGATGCGCGTTTCAATAGATCGTTAGTGAGATGAGTATTACCAAAAGGAAATCGCGAGGATGAATAATGGGCATTGTTCACATACTACATACTGTAGGTACCTAGACTGACACCCAATGACAACCGAAAATAGAACGCAGCCGGTAAAACAATCAGCCGGGTAGCGCGCCAAGATCTGCCAGATCGGTTGAGAAGCTTCGATAAGATAAGATTGCCAAGACTTCTAGAATCCCGAGGCAGTGGATGGCATTACATCATACCGAGGGTACTTGGCGACACTCAGGAACAGCGAATCTACAGGTCACATTTCGACATTTCGAGCATGTGTTCATATCGAAAAATGTTTGTGGTTATTGTTGTTGGTAGAACCAATTTACTTTGAATTTTGTTTCATGGTCCATTGACGGCTTCGCGTTGTCATCGCTGACGAGCCATCTCTACCTGTGAGCTAGCTATATGTATTCGTTCCTCCCTGTTGAGATACCGCCAGTGTTGGCCCACTTCCTGAACCATGGGTATCTCATTGAATCCGTTTCTCCAAATCTTACATGAGCCATTTGCTTGATACGCATGGCCAACCCCCCGAAACCGAAAATGTGTGTATCTCAAATTCCTCGGTAAACTCCTCAGATGGTCGTTCGTGCATGCTACAAAATCCCACCACGGGATTTACCGAAAAGAAAAACGCCTCGTAGATGCCCTCGATGCTGTCGCTGAAAAAAGAAAAAGCAGGATTCCGTGAGAATAACCGTTTCATATACCCTCTGTGGAACGCCGATGGCCATGCAAATATTGACGAAAAAAAAGAAAAAAGAAAGAAAAGCACAAGTAACGTATGAGTCTACACTCATATCATTCACGAATGATAGTGGTGGAGCGCGTGTGTCGCCGGCATAGGGGTTGGTCGTCCACTGCCGTAGCCAGGCATGAATTCCGGCACGATTCCAGTGCGGACGTTGTTTCGGCGGCCCAGTGGCTGATAGTGCATTTGAGCGGAGCCCAAATGGTACTCGGAAAGAGGAATGGAAGGCGGTGGGTAGTTAAGAGTATTGACAGGGCGCAGAGGCTTGTAAGGGCTGTTGCGCTGCTGAAGGTAGACCGAAGGCGAGTTGGACATGGGAGTGTGATGTCCAGCGTACGATTCGGCCAAGGGCGATGAACCATAGACGGCCAAGCCACGCGGACTGTGTCGCTTGGTAGGCGTTCCATAGTTCGAAGGGGCTGTATAAGCTGGTGTCTGAGGACCGCAAGTGGCCATAAGGGGAGCCTGAGGGGCCCAAGTGGTCGCATTGGGATAGACGGTCGCCATGGCACGGACACCTGATCCCAGGGGCGGCAGAGAGACTGGCCCTTGAGAATAGTTAGGGGGCGGCACGTAGGCAGCAGATGTAGCCTGGCTGGTGTCCAATGTGAGGTGTGGCACAGGCAAGCGGGCGGGGTCGACGCCACCGCTAGGCAATTGGCGCGCGTGTGGAGGCATGGAAACGACAGATTGACGGTTTACTCGCTTCGGCGCCGGCTCGACCACTTCTGTAGATTCCACACTTCGCTTTCTGGTTCCGTTGAAGCTCAAGCTTGGCTTGGCAGCCAAGGGTGACATCGCAGGAGTAGGCTGGAATTGTCCGGGCCAGCTCTGGTTCGTGTTGTACATGGTCGCGCTTGGCGAGTAGGCTGGGACCGAGGCCGGCGTGCTTTGCATGCTGGAAGGCAAGACGCTGCTGTTAGGCAGGATGCTGGTGGGCGAAGGCAGCGGAGAGGTGAAAGTTCGGTGGGTTGGCGACGGCAGGTTCGGTTGCATAGCACGCCTGGCTGCGGCCATCTCGGCAGCCCTCTCGGCCAGCTCGGCTTTCTCGCAATACTCATGGAAGCACGCCAGCTTGTCCAACCACTCTGCCCACTGTTGCTTGGAGGTCAACAAGCCATATCGCATGTTGCTAAGAAATTCGACCTCCATAACGTGGATCTCCTTGACAGCGATACCGGACACCTCAGCCCAGGTCTTGTTCGTGTAGGTGTTATCATCCAAGAACTTGTTTCCCAGCATGAGCGCTACGGTAAGTAATCGATACTCGCTTCCAGGGCTACCATTGACTTTCGGGTTCGTGCTCTTCAAGCGGTACACGAAGAGCAGTGCCAAAAGGATCACGTTCTGGGTGACCTGGGTCGTCGATAGAATGGTGTTCACCCATTTCTTGTAAGCTCGATCCGGCCTCGTGTACGAAGACAATGGAGGTATCGGTGCGTTCGGGTTGCGGTCTTTGACGCCCTCTGCCGCTTGGATAGTCTCCATGTTCTCGAACCAGAAGAAACATGTCATCTGCGAAAAGTTAGATGCAAGTCGGTCCGGTATGGCATAATATTCTACTCACCAGTGCAGCAAAGTCATCCAGATTGCCGCCATTCGAGGTGATACAGCTCGGCATGCGCAGGCTGTGCATAACCATGGTGGATTCTCTGCGAGAGACAGTGCCCCCCTCCGAATGTGCGTGGCTTGATCGTGTGGAGGATGGTGTCGACGGCCGAGTGGAATGACGTGAAGCTCCGGAGTGGCAGGCGGGAACTGATGCCACGGCCGAGGCATGGTGAGGTTGCTGTGAAGGTTGCGAAAGTTGCGGCGGATTTTGCTGGTGATGTTGCGGTGCCGTTTGGTAGTGATGTTGGTGCGGCAGTGGTTGTTGCTGTTGTTGCTGCTGTTGGGCCTGGTTCTTCGAGAACTGGTTCAGGGTGGCATCACAAAGGACCATGCCTGGGCGGCTGGCTTGCACCAGGCTGTTAGGCTGTCTCGCCAAGGCAACATGGCTGTCGTACGTCGAAGAAAGCACCGGGTTGTGGTGGTAAGTAGTGCCCATGCCGTCCTCAGCTGGGGGCGTTCGAAGACCGCCCGAGTAGAGGGCAGCTTCGTCGGCCACAGACGTCTCTTGTACCTTCTTCAAGCTCAAAGGCGGAGGCACAAGCCTTCGTGATTGCGGATATCCCACCGGAGATGGGAGGTAGGGAGGTACGAATGGACGAGCGATAGTCGAAATGGCTGAAGACATGAGGAAGAGCTAGAAATTAAAACTCCTGAAAGAGTTCAAATGTCCTAGAGTGAGGGATTGGTGATCGAGGTGGGAAAACCGGGAGAGAAGCTAATTCAAAATCGATGTGAGTGGTATTGTTCGTCTTTGGTGGTTGTTCCATTCATCAATCGTCAGGCCTGGCAGGATGGCTTGTACTGGTCAGGATCGGTGCCGGGAGTGAATGCTGCAAGACGCAATATAAGTGGTTTGATGGTGAATCCGAACAAGTCATATATGAGCCATGTCGAGCATTGAACAATCCGGACTCAGGTTGTTGCCAAAACCGGTCCAGGAGAGAAGTGTAATGTCAGAGAAAGAAGGAGGCTTTCTCAAGTTTCGACTCTTTCGTTTCCGCGTTCCTGGATCCTCCTTTGGTTGGTGGGGGTGTGGTTACGGAATGGGAGATATATCGAATCGGGAGGAACGGTTTGTTGCTGCAGCGCTTGTCGACGAAGGTGCAACGGGAGGATGGTTGGGTTTACAACGGATGATGGCAGAAATGGCTTTGCCGCTGGCGAGAAACGAGCACTCACGACACTGCGGTTCAAATTCCTCGGACTTGCAAGAGTTCCTGAACTGAAGACGGGATGCAATTGGAACTTGGGCGCTCATTGAATGATATACAATCGTTAATAAGTTACGTATGTTCTAGGTATCAGCCGGATTGAGACTGGCGTTGACCATGTCTGAAGAGATTCGCCAAAGGGATGCCAGAGTGGAGAGGGTTGGGGGGGGAGGGGGTACGAAGAATGGGGAGGGCGTGAGCGAAAGTGGGCTTGGGGACGCTTGGCTGCGACTCGTCAGTACTGCCACCGAATTTTGCTCGGATTAGTGCCGTCCAGGGGGTAAGGGTATTACTGTACTTGGTATGTCGAGCGGCCGGCATGGGAGGTGCAAGTGGAAGTGCAGGTGGGGAACGGAGGAAGTCACAGTGAGGAAAGTGAGTCCCAGGTTGACCAGGAAGGTTTTTAGTGTGCTAGGGGTGCTAGGAAGGAGAGGGTACGCAGCGTTGGTACTGTACTGTACGTGAGCAGGAGCAAGCGGCGCGTGCGAAGAGAGAGAGGCAAGAAGAGGCAGAGCGGCATGGCTCTTTGGAAACCACGCTTGCCTGGGATGGGAAAAGTCAAAGGGCCAGGGGGAGTGAAATTAAGAAGACGACGGCCCTGATTGGGCGACATGGGGGCGTGGGAGAGGGCGGGCATGTGGATGTGGAGGAGGTGAGAGCCGTGAGATGGGAACAATACGGTACAATCGGACTGAGAGTTGGCTCTGGGCGTGAGTCTAGGTAAGCACATACGGTACTCCTCCGGTTGCTTTCTGGGCTACCAGTACCTACAAGCCCAGCCCAGCACACACACACACACACACATACACACCACGCACATACTCTCACACACAGTAGCGAATGGCTCGAGTAGTTGAGCAGCAGCCAGAGAGTGTGTGGTGCGAATGTGCAAGTCCAAGGTGTGCTGTCTGTATGCTGCCTCCTATTGCATGTGCCGGTCGGGCAAAACCACCTTGTCAGTCAGTACCTACAGATAGACGCCCATCTGCACATTACAGCCGGCCAGTTAGCTGCGTCAACGAACAGCCTTTCGGTGCGTAATTCGTTGGAATTGATTGAGCGATTGATTGATCAAATGAAATGCGTCTCTGGCCTGGCATGGCATAGATGGATATCAAACGTATCAATGTGCGTGTGTGCGTTGCGTGGGTGCGTAATGAACATGGAGATTCGATGTACCTGCAACTACAAGCAAGCACCTAGCCTAGTTCGTTCGGGGGCACTGGGCACTGGGCACTGGGCTGGGGGGAGGGCAACGAGAAGTGGTCAGGTAGGCAGGTCAGAGGAGCATGTAACCTGTCCAATGTAATCAATACATCGCTCGTACCGCAAATATGACCGACCGACCGGAAGATAGACATGACATGCTAGTTTCGGCTGGACTGACTGACTCTGACTGGCCAGTCCCGACTGGTTGTGTCGTTGGTGGATGGATCACCGCTCGCGCTCTGAAATTGGTGCTGCGGAAACAGCAAGAATGAGAACAAACCCACTAATCTAGCACAAGCAGGAAGAAGGAAATAATGCCTAATAAAAAAGGGACTCGTTCTTTTTCGGCCAGGGCTGGGAGGCCCATGCCGTCCATCAGCGTGTGATAGTGTTAGGGAGCTGTAGATACATCCTACATCCTACCTCCGGGATAGGTAGGTGGTGGTGCTGCTGCGGCGTTTGCAGTGCACAGGAGGCGTAGGGGGAGGCATGTACTGAACTGTGGTGTAGTGCCGTGATACGCCCAATCAATCCACCCAACGACACACAACTGCGCACAATCGCAATCAAAACGAGATCCATCCGGCCAACCCAGGCTTTGCCCACGTCTGGATTCCACACACAGTAAAGCAAAGCAAAGCAAGGCAGAATGCCTGAAGTTAGAACAGACTCAATAACATCAAATAAAATACTTTGCATCGCATCACCGAGAACCGAGGAGCGTCATACTCCCGTGCTGTGTTTTGCTGCACGTACACCTACGGTACCTATGCACACACACACACACACACACACACACACACACACACGACGCATATACCTCTAGTTCAGTTCACCGACGGTCCAAGACTCACAAGGAACCCTCCTCATCAATCTTGGGGAAAAAAAATGGATTTTGCAAGTGCCCATCCATCATCAGCCCCAGCAGATGAGAAGAAGAAAAAAGATAAAAAAGATTCATCGGCGGGGATTTGCGTCACTTGGTTTGCACAACGAAGTGGTTCCTAGCACACTTGGTTTGCGACTCTCTCGATCATCCAAGGTTTCGACCAATCGTAACTCCGCTTCTCAAAGCCTGACGAGAAACGTGGATTCCACGGACTGGGGCCTCCTCCTCTTGCCGGCCTCTTGTGCGTGTTGCTGGGAAAGGAGTGTTTTAGAGCCCAGCCGGGACCCTTTTAGTGCATTCGCCAGGCCATGCCATTACACCTCGTAGTCGCTTAGGTTGGCTGGGACGACCGACAGGGAAGGGCAAGAAAAAATAAATGCCGATTAACCAGAGAAAAAAAAAACTAAAAAACTTGAACGGCGATAAAAGAAAGAAAAAGAAAAAAAAAAGTGCCCCCAACTCCATACTTGCTACTTGCCAGGTTGATCATGGAATTGTGAGCGCCGAGCGTACGAGGATTCCGTCCGGCATCCTCGTAGCGATTTGTTATTTTCAGCTAGCTTAGGCACATGCAGTACAGGAAGCGGAGTATTGCTGGTAATAGTGTAGTGCGGTGCGCAGCCCATCAGAGCAAAAAAGCCAGACACTGCTGACCAGACAATGCCAGCCTAGCCTGGAGTCTTCTAGCCTTGATGCATGGCCAAAGGGGCGGCATGCCACACTGTTTTCAGAACTGTGTGGTTGTTGGATGAGGGAAAAAAAGGGTTCAGGATCAATCATCGTCAATGGATGGACTGACTGACTAGGGCAAGGTTGCTTGGCTGCCAGTCCGCCCGACCTACTAGGCCAGCCAGCCAGCCAGGAGCCAGGAGCCAGCGGCAGCAGTAAGCAGCAGCAACAACAAGCAAGCAGCCTTGCCCGACCGACACCTGGACTGTCTTTGTTTGTGCGATATGTGTGGCCCGTCGACCACCACACGGCCCCATGCCGTCTTTCCCTGCTGCTTGCTGGTGCTGCAACTGCAAGGGCCAAGGATAGTAGTGGTATATGCTACCATCGGCGGACATGGCCAGGGCAGTGCGTCGGCCGTTCATCCAGTCCGGTCCAGCCCAGTCAACAGGAAGCCTGCTCGGGCTCAATTATCACTGCATGCCTCCATACCACATATACATGCATACATACATACCTGTGACCGCCTGAGCAACGCTTGCTGGGGCTTGCAGAGCCGGGATAAGTAAATTGCCTCTCTGGCTGTGGGACATTGGCGAGGCGCCCGCCCGCACAAGGAAGGAAAGAAAAAAAGAAAAAAACTAGTACATACACCAACACACATATTGACACACACATATTCACACTTCATGATCCAGGCGTCTGCCCCACGAAACGTAGGCAGAACCTTTTTGGCGAGAATGGGCACAGTATTACGGTACAGGAATTTGCGTTGTCGGTCTACTGTATTGTCATGTTGGACCACCTCCCGACCGACCGAGATGCGAAAAAAGGTGGAAACACGAAACTTTGGATTGGCGAGGTCAAACGCCGCGCGCCCAAGAGGAGTCCGCCCTATCATACACGGCAGTGGCAAAAGAAACCTGCCTGGGATGGCCCTATTGAAATGTACATGCCGTATTGGGATGATGTGTGATGGAGGGGGGGGTAGATACCTAGGCAAGGTAGGTACTGGTAGGTAGGGGGAAAGGGAAAGCATCACGGCGGCATCAGCAAAGCAAGTTGAGACCATCAATCAAACCACCGGCCAGCAAGCGAGATGGATCGTGTGTGTGTGAGTGTGAGAAAACTCGCATTCCGGGGTTAATCATTACCTAGTCGCTGTACTTTTCTAGCCTCTTCCTCCGTCCGTTCGTCAAGGATGCGGGTTTGCGTTCAGAGTGGACAGGGCAGGGAATAAGAGTCCCCACGTAATGCGCGATGAAAGGGCGAGGAGGGAGTTTAGAGAAAAATTGAACGATTGATTGATAGCCTCGAGTTTCATTCACAATCCCGCTTGCGCCGATTCATGTCCATGTACTTACACACGCCTTAGGTATGGGGCGCATTTTTCATTACGACCGGTTTCCATGGCATGGCAATCATCGAACCGAACACGCGACGTGTCGATGACCATGCTGGTGTAAAGTGGTTGCAGGTCAGATGTAGGCGTAGGTAGGTAGCACGTCGTCCGGGGTGGCCCTCTATGTATCTATGTAGACCAGACCCAGCCAGAACAAGACGCGCGCGACACTAACACACACACACACGCACCACACATACACACCCCTGGACCGTCAGTCGTCTCGGTCGGGTGAGGAAAAGAAGAAAGGGATGCACACTATGTACACACTGTACGTATAGACGACGGATGGATCTGATGGATGAGAATGATAGTCCCAACTGCAGCCAGCAAGCAGTGTGTGAGTGAGTGAGTGGGCAGTCAAGGTATGTGTTTCCAATCCGAGACCCTGGTCATAAGCCAAAATACCTGCCACCGACTACTACCACCCAATCCAAGCCCATATCCAATCTGACGGCGCTGGATCTAAAATAAAATAAAACACTCACTTCGCATCATGGACACAGTGGAAGGCTCGGCCCAACAACCCAGGAATTGCGTGGTATCCTGACGGAATGGGCGAAACCCCGGCCCTCATTTTAGGTTATGTGGATGTTCAACACCAGTCCGGAATCTATACACGAGACGGGCGACAACAAGACCATGCAAAACAGACTGAGGTCGAGTCCGGTCCGGGCTGCAATCGAGATTTGTTTGGATTCATTCCTTATGTAGAGTTGCCAAAGACATCTCCAGGAGAAGTCATATCGAATTAATGCCCGCGCACAGGCGCGTTGTAGCTAGCAGCAGATGGGCCCAGATTGCCAGCTCAGGAATTACTACCGAGGGCGAAAATACCGTATAGTGCAGATAGGCGCACAGAAATACTGTGCTACAGGGCGATCTACTTGTACCCATTGGCTGGCTTGGGCCCTTAGGCCCTTGCCCGGCCGGCTGTGCATCGTGCCCAAGACAAAATAGTACATATGAGAGACATAGCTTTCCTTTCCTACATCCGTCCGTCGTCATGCCTCCTTTCCCGTATTCAAGGTTCCATGTTCACTGTCATCAATCAACGGTTGAAACATGGGCCTTGTGTGGGCGATCTATTATTGTTGTCGTTCTTGATTGCAACCTACGACGGACTTCCTGGCTCTTGTTTCGTGGAGGTTGCCACAAACAGCAAAGCGTTAGTGCGTACGAGAGCTCGCTTGGTTCATGTCCATCACTCTCTTGTCTGATGATGAGGAGGGGGCGCGGGCGCTGGCCGGCTGCCAGCAAGGGGTAAGTGAGTGAGTAAGAAGTCGAAGAAAGGGTTCTGGAGGGAAAAAGGACTCCCCGGTCTTACCATTTCGGTAACGTGTCTCTGGCGCTGCGTGCACCCGCAACCGGCCGGAAACAAATTGGGAACGCGGCCGCGCACGAGACACAAGGACGGACGAAGTAGGTGTAAGTCGCAGGTTGGGTTGCTTGTGACCAGCGTAGCGTCGCGTAGCGTTGGCAGGCAATTAATTGCCAATACAGGCAACTCTTCGTTTCGATTCGTCGCAAGGGCACGCACCTATCGGAGTATCCACCGCTTAGGTGTTATGCTATGCATGCTGCTACTATGAATGAATCTCCGACATTCCAAGCAATCCATCCGCCGGTATGGATGGACTCCGGCAGGGCAGGCAGGGCAGGCATGATTTTTGATGAGATGGATCGCAGAAGGATCCTTTCAGTGAGGGGGTTGGATCAAGCTGGGCGGATGATGATACGATCACCCATCCATTAATAATCTTGTCGGTCAAGAAAGAACGAGATCTTGTTCTTGCATGCCTGCAAGTGGGCGTGACGATGAGCGAGATCCACGCGTAAGGGACAGGAAGAGAGTTTGGATATGCGCATTCACGGAGTCTCCTTTGCCCAGCCTTCGCCAGGGTTGTTATGCATACATCCTTGGCGTCATCCTCGAGCTGAGTATTCTGTTCATATCTCCTGATACTAACCGGAGGATGGATGATACTGCTGGCATGTCATTGGCGTCTTCGCGGGCGGCATACAGTATGTACAGATTACCCTGCACGGGAGCCCTTTCGATGACTGGATCTAAATCGAATCGAACGTAAGTACCTACTACTCCTCCCACCTCCCTTCTCCGAGAAGGCCCAGCCAGTAATAGAACGGGCCAGACGACGACGACAGGCAGACCGGCGAAGGCGCGCGCGCCCCACTTCCCTAACTCTCGCCTTTTTGTGAGATGATATTCGATGATAGCAAGTCAGGCTGACCCATGGACCGTGGACGGCTAATTCCACGCACTTCTCGTAGTCGATACTTTCTGGAGAGAGACTGCTGCTGTGTCGCTGAATGCCTATTAGCAGAGGCGCCGTCATCGTCCGCTTGCAACTCTGCTGGGCCAATCAGACCCTTGGCTAACTAAACAAACCACCGACGTCTCCATTCGGATGGACAGGGCACATGGTCGACCAAGCCGTCCAAGCCGTGCGTGCCATCGCTGGGTTTTTGATACCGGAATCTGGCTTGGATATCACGAGTGCGAAGTGTGTGTCGGCTCGGGCCAAGCAATAGACACGAGGTGTGGTTCTGCTTCGTCTCCTTCTAGGTTAGGCTTTCTCGTACTTGCAGGCTCGTTTCGTCGGTCGCAATCTACGATGACCTACGTCCGTGTGCGGTATTACATACCTGCAACATACATACATACATACGAATCTTTCTCCCAACCTTCGCCGATTGAGATACGCAACGAGGGACCCGCTGGCTAGACTCTGGAAAGGCGATCGCTAATCAAAAAAAAAAAAAAAAACATCTCGGCCATGGTCCCCACGGCCAATGGACGGACAATGAATGCCTACTCGAGAGTCAGTCATCACTGCATAAAGCATGCGCCCAAGGCAACTAACTATCAATTGCCTGCCTGCACACGTTAATCAACAAGCCAATATTCTCCCTGATTCCTTTTTTCTGCCACGGCGGGCCTTCTCGTGTCTCGACACAATGGATTTCTGCTGTTGACTCGGAAGCCAACCCCAAACCTAATAGCTCGGTGCTTATTGTAAGAATGTCGGCCAAGTTGCCCTCCAAGTGCCCGATTTGGCAATGGGGCAGCCAATCACATCATGCCCTTCTTTGACACTCATGCGTTTCAGCGCCCATACCGGCCAGCAATGTAAAGTATTGATTGCACAGGGCTTGGGCATTCTGATATATTGCCTGCTTGCCTACCTACCGGACGGACTCGGCAGCTCTTCTCTGATAGGCCCACAGCGCCGACATTATATGCCGTCTATGTATACATATTTTATATACCTGATGGAAATCGTGATGGCTATCGAGTAGGACAGCAGTGGCACTCCTCATGCATCTTCACCCTGTTGTCGCTAGCCGGTTGCCCCGTGTCGTAGTGTGTGTCTGATGTACGTGTGCTGTCTGTCTGTCTGTCTATTAGTCGGATTACCAATGGCCGTCGTCGGTAAGTTTTGTAGGAGGTATCTATTGTAGGTTGGTTGCGTTGCCCATTCATTATCCGGTCAGCCGCTAGCATCTTACAATGAAATACTAATAATCCCCCAAGTGTGTGGTGCTGAAGGTGGACGCTGCAGGGTTTGGGCAGGTTTTCGGAATGTCGTGATGATCATGCCTGCCTTCAGTGCAAGGAGCGCCAGTGGATATGCTGGATTCCATTCTTTTCAGCGGCATCATCATCACCCACGGCCTACCGCCCGACAACACAGCAGCAGCCCAGCAGCACCTAATAATAAGACCTGCCCACGCTACCTGCGCCTGGATTGGGAAGGAATGTCCTGGCTGCAATGGTACCTACTTGCGTCTTACTACGGTAGGAAGTAGGGCGCTACGTACTGTACTGGGAGGAGGACCTTAATCCAGAGGGAAAGGCAGCAGGTAGTCCGGCTACGCAGGGAAACTTGATGGTGTTAATGGCACGCCCTCCACCGAGTACCTACCTGCTACCCTGGACTGGACCGCACTCAAGCCACAGTACCAGAATTTGCAGGGTGTAGGCACTGCAAGGATGGGAGCGACGAATGAAACAAGTTCACTATCGCTACTCTAGACTGCCGGATGCATTTCCGTGAATCTCAGGTCGAGACAGGACAATGGCATGGACCCGGACTTGGATGATGAAGTAATCTCTACCTACACTAGCCCAGCAGGCCGTGCCATGCTCAGTTGAGCTCACTAACGTGCATGTTCTCAAGCACACCTCGGTGCATGATGCGATGCTATTTCCAGCGACAGCTCCAGGGTTGCTGTTGGAACATGTCGAAGGGGAAGGGGGTCTGTGGCGCGTCGATAGTCGTTGCTGCTGCGGCAGGTGGCGGAGAGGAATTCCATGCTGCTGCAACCCTGTCTCCCACCTGATTTGTGACAAGGGGTCGAATATATCGGGTACCCGACCAAGAGGGGCTGTACCATACCAACAGGAACTCTTCCAAGTCTTCACTCCGCCAGACCAGCAACAAGCGCACATGGCTGATACATTCCCATACATACGCATACTGCTATCTGATGGATTGGCCGGGCGGGCTGTGGAAAGGGTGAACGCATAGGCGTAAAAGCGTCTTGCCCCTCGGTCGCGTGATTGGCTCGTTCTGGCCAGGCTTCTTCTCTCACTGTGTAATACAGTCAGTCAGTCCGTCCATCACAGCAGACTCATCCGCACCGACCTCTCCCGCGTGCCGATCTAACGGGAAACACTACTACGAGAGAGAAAAAAGCCCCTCTTCGCTTCGAGTGCCAGGGATTTCAACAGAAGCTGGACGACATCTTTCGGATCCTATCCTAGTCACGACCACCACTCTAAAATTTCAGCTGCAAATGACTCGTTGCATGAGGGCCTACCTGCATGAGGGCCGCTCGGTGTCAGAGCGACAGGTGATATCACCCTCTTTTTATTTTATTTCGAAGCTCCGGGATGAACGGGGGTCCATACCTGCGTTTCGGCCCTGGGCCAACTTTAGACGCTCCCTTTTTCTTGATTCCTCCTCGGCGGCAGACGACGTCTCCCCCAACGCATGCGCTTGCGATACACCTGCCTTGCCTAGGTGCTAGCTGTGCCGGGGCAGGGGGCTAAGATGGGGTGAGGGAGAGATAGCGTCTGGAAAGGGAAATACTGGCCTATGATGGCCACAGTACCGTATACCTACACTACGTGGTGTCGTAGTGCAGCATCACAAACAAGAGGGACCGGCCGATCTCGTTCCCAAATCTATTGCGAATGGGTTGGTAATCTTACGCACATATCTGTGATGCGTGCGCGGGCATGGCGAGCAGACAACCTTCTAATCGAAATGACCAGGCCTACCTACTACTTCTTACTTACTGCCTATGGCATTCGGACAGCAACTAAGAGCCAGCGCTGATTCAGTCTCTCACCACGGTTCCAAACTCAAAAACGCACCATGATGGGTTACCCATCACGACACGGCTGCAATTAGGAGCAAAGCAAATTGGCAACCTTTTTTTCTCTTTCTCTTTCTCTTTCTTTCCGTCTCCATTCGGGACTTGCGTCACCATCACGAGTTCAGACTGTCGCGAATTGATTTACTTACACCAAGCATGTCATCCATGCAACAAACAGAAGATGGGCCCATTACACAGTCCCAATACACCATGATATATTTGCAGTCAGCAGCGCACCCTTGCACATCCCGAGTCCCGCCACATCCAAAGCCGAGTCGCAACCGGCGCCAGTCAAGTCGCTTGGATTACTGAAACCTGCAGCAGAATGCTCGGCACACAACACGGACATAGGTGAACCTGAGTAGGCCCTGCACTCTCGTAGAACCTGGCTATGCCGATGGTTTCAGCCGTGGACAACTAGCACCCAGCCCATCCTCGGACCAACTGCACCGGGGAATACTTCCCCGTAGGCCGTGGATACGGATGACGGCTTCCCAGACTCGAGAGTTGCCGCGCGCCCTTCTTGGATGGATGCCGCGCGTAGATGTTGGGCAGAAGCGGCCTGGCCAGATCAGTGAAGCGTCGCACCGATCCAAGGAACAAACAAGCTCGACAAGACCCAATGCCACACCAGATGGCCAGATCGCTAGCATCCCTTTCGCAACAACCGAAAGCCCCTGTGGTTGATGACGGGAGAAAAGCCAGTCGGTATCTTGGCCCCCAACTCCCTGCCGGGCAGCCGATGTCCTTTACCTCGGCGTTAAGTGATAGAGCTATATTCTTAGGGCGCCTATCAGCCAACGACTAACAAGCGGGCGCTGTTCGTCGCAAGGGACTCTTGGCTACCAAGGCCACCTACTGGCACATGTTCCGCAGCTGCCTTGTCGCCGGGATGAAGTTCCATCTGTCATGTCAGCCACCGCCATATGTAAGCCCTCGGTACAAACAGGCAGGGAGCAAGGTCAAGGGCGTATGTAAGTTGTAGTAGTCTGGTGTAAATTGGGTAGCGGTATCAAAAGCTGATGGCCACCTGCCGCCCCCGGTGGGGAGAACTCGCTTGAATCCCATCCTTACGACATCCGACTTGACTGTGCTTGTCCTGTTGGCCCAGACTTCGGTCGGCCGACTGACTGACTCTCTTCACGGCGACAAGGCAACCTCGCCCTCGCGGCTGTCCAAGTCAGGGAGGTTGCGAGCTCGAAGACCTAAAAGTGAACACAACCCGGACCGTCACGAAACCCCTCGACTATTATTAGTAGATGGCAACTGTACGCAATGTACCTAAAACAGGTTCCGCCAAACTGTAGGTGATCCTATATCGCTCTCTGATATTGGTCAATTTTTGAAGATGGATGTTTTTAGATATCCGTATCACCCAATCAGACGGTATTCCAGATACTTCCTCGATAGGTTTAGGTCGGCTTCCTCTTCTCATCCAATGCCAAGTCGGCTTCCTCTTCTCATCCAATGCCAAGTCGGCTTTCTTCCCTCATTCTACTCGCACGGCAGGTGCACACTGATCGTATGGCTTCCCCTCCCCCACTGATTGATTGGTTGGTGGTTTGAGATGATTGTTCCAGGCGGAACGAAGAAGTTCGTTTTCCACCATCCCAGACCCCCAACAACCGCATCTTTTCTTGCTCCTCACCAGCGGATTGGGAACGGCCCTGTCGTCCTGCGGGGTTCTACGGTGCTACATCGTACCGTCCGGAGGCACTGTGGCCTGCCTCTTTTTCTCCAAATTCCCAAACCGATCCCTTGAACTGAATGGCTGGAAGTCCCTTGACGGCGACCCCTTGGTACCTCTCTCTGCCTGAATTCCCCATGTGCCTGCCCATCTACAAGTACATACACGCACTTTTTACTGGTATGATCCTGGCAGAAGCAGGTAACGCAGCGCAGCATTGACTGACGATACGAGCGATATCACACACTCCCACTCACACACGCACATACATTGACACGCACACCGTTCCTTTAGTAAGGAGTCGCAGCGAATTTCACATCCCATCGGATGCTGTCGTTTCCACGTCCGCGGTCCCGCCCGACTAACTAACACCCGTCCCGTTCGACACCGCACCTGCACACACGCACACACACACACCCAAACGGTTTCGCAGTCTTCCAATTAGGTGCATCCTCCTCCCACTTTGACACGAGAAATGTCACAATGTACATACCTGCAATACACACTCCCCTATCTTTTCCCTCCTCGGCTTCTGGGCCAATACTCGGTCCACTACTACCGACTAGTAAACCTACTTCCTCTCACCTACCCGAAAAGATCGGTGGTCTGCGTAAGGAAAATGTCTTATCAGACCAGTAAGTCCGTCCGTTCCCTGTGGGCACCACTCCAGCTACTACTGTCCTATTTTTCTTCTTCTTACCCTCTTGCGGACGACACTTGCCCCCTTCCCTGGCTGGATCGGCAACAGAAGAGGTTCCAGCCGTTCAATCCATTGTTGTAGTGGTGAAAAAAAGGAAAATGATCCATGCTGAGGTATCCTCCACCAAACAAGCAAACGCGCCGGACGACGGACAACCCCTCCCTTTTCAGGCCTTTCCATAGCCGATCCCTCACTGACTGCTGCTCGGGGCTACATACATGTACTAAACAACCCCCCTCCCCCGCCCTGCATCCATCCATTTGAAATAGCGCGCCGCCCCTTCGAGGGCGGCGAAACCTCGCACCCGCGGCTTACACGAGGCAGAGAAAGAGGCAGGCAGGCAGATGGATGTGACGGAATCATCGTCCGCATGATCCGGATTCGCCCATATGATGCAACCAGGAAAAGAGACTGGAAACGATTCGAAGATGTGCTAACCGAGTCGAGACAGCTTCTTTCTGTCATTGGCGAGTATCCTTTCTTTCACTTGCATTCCTCTTTTGTCAATGAGTGCAAGCAAGCCAGATAGAGACGAAGAAGGGGTACAATTTGTGTTTGATGTCACACCACCAGCCGACGAGCCAGCCAGCTAGCCAGCCAGCCCCTGAGCTGCTTTGTGTGCTGAGCCAACAAACGTATCCCGTCTCTTATTCTCATACCGTCGTCAGCCACCTCGCGTCAGCGTATGTAAGAGGAGAGAGAATACAACCCCTCTACTACATACATACTTCTAGGTTGCCCCTTGGCGATGGATTGATGATGGGCTGCGCAAACGGGGCTCCGCAAAAAGATCACACAATTAGATCCGTTGCTATTGCCTGCATATACTGCGCACAGCCAGCCAACCAATAAGCAGTGGTATGTACTGGCATACAGGCTAAGTTAGCAGGTTAAGGTACGCTATTTTCTTTGACAATGAGCGATCGACGGCGACCAGACGACGACGACGTAATGCCTCCTGACTCGATATCCACCCGATGAAGGAATCTCGAAATTCCTGACCACGACCAAACTCGATCTGGGATCTATGTAGGGCATTTTTCTTGGAGGTATGTATGTACTGCGACCTGCAGGTCGGATCGGCTATTGCAAGCGGGCGCACATTGCGAGGCTAAAGTGAGAAGGTCGTCGCATTCTCTGTCAGGTCATTCATCACTGCCGCTTTCGTATTCCAGAACAAAACCTGCCTGGCTGTAGGTAGTAGTCCTTCCACTGAATTAGGGGATGAGCGAGGGGCATGTGGAACAGTGAACGGTACTCTTCCCGTTTGTCTCTGCCCTACATTTCCACTTTGACCTATCTGCTCAATGGAAGGATGAATGAGTGAGCAATGCTCGGGTGATTGAGACGATTTCGCAAGTCTCACGTTTCGTTTTCTTGTTGCCTACCTACTCAATATTGGAATCACGTTGTTCCCGAGCCTACCCGCCACAGGTCTCACTCACCCAGGCAGCCGATTGAAGGATCGATCGGTCTGGGCTATGTGTTTGCAATCTTGCCAGCGTTGGCACGGTATGTGATATTAGTAGTAGGCATGTAGTCCGTCAGACAGACAGACGGACAGTTGATCAGTAGGTGCACACGCGTGCACGTCCTGTCCTGGCTGCGGAAGGGTGTCCGTTCTTGTCTCCGTCTCACTTATTAGCCAAACGACGACTACAACAACAATTTGCCAAAATCGGTATCACCGGCTACGACCGCCCGTCGCACCGGAAACAAGGTACCTCTCTTTGGGCGAGGTTCTAGAATCACATCACAGCTTCTTTTCGTCTGTCTACTTCTTTTCCGTCGTTTGGGGATATGTGACTGGAATGAACCATTGTCCACCCGCGTGAGCTGCCCCCAAAATGATGAACTCCCGAGTTTATCAGTCAATGTCGGTCTTCCAACAGCCCACCAAGCCCACCATTGGAACATCACATAAGCAACCCTCACCATAAGCAGCAACCACGGCTGGTCAGTGACGAGATCTTATCCACCACAATGTCACATCAAGCTCTTAGTACCAGTCATATTTGCTGATAAAGAACCTTCAGTCATCAACTAAAAGAAGCATCTTGGCGCAGGGGGAAGCGCGCCGGGCTCATAACCCGGAGGTCCTTGGATCGAAACCAAGAGATGCTAAGTTGATTTTTTTGCCTTTTATCATTGATACTTTCCGCCTTCCAACACCCAACTTTCCGCTATCGCATTCAATTCTACTTTTTGTTCATTTATTACATTCAAAGTTGGATTATTGATCCTTTCATGCTGGCTGCTTTCCTGTTTCTTCCTTATGATGTGGTTTTCCATACAACCTGATGCCACCTCGTATTTGAGGGTATTTGCATCTACGGACCCATTGACATTGATTGCCAATTTTTGCTAATGTCGCATTGGAGAACAACCCTCGCATCCGTGCCCTCTGGAACGAATTCACTTGCCATGCTGATGGGAGACAGAATCTTGATTTGAAGAGCATTAAAGCAAGCAAGCCCGGTTGAATTACGCGTATGCTTGCGATGCATACCATGTGATATGTGCTACATCGTCGTCACGTAGGTACGCATCGCATCCAACGATGCCCCACAGCGAGGAAGGTGGGAAGCCTGACTTGCACGCTCATCGTCAAGAATTCACTCTCATATACGTGTGCGCGCGTACAAGGAGCCCAATACGAGCAGAAAGGCAGGATGTGTGTCTACCAGGTGCTGAAATGCTAATCCACTCAGCCCACGGCAGAGGTTGCTGCTTCTTCACATGGCCTAACAGGCTGCCATGGCCAGAGTCGCCTTTTTGCCGCCGCCTCCATGGACTTGCCAGTCTCTTCTCTTCAGCGAGTCCACTTGATCTTCAGCGGAGGCGATTCTGTCTGCTGCCATTTCGACTGAACGCCGCCCGCGACTTGACCACCACAACGTACTCACCCTCGGGCACACGCGTGCGGTTTTTGAAGTCTCCGTGCCAATCCCACCATCCCCCGTTGGCGTAAGCCATCTGCCCGAACAACATGGGGAGGTCGCCCAGTGTCTGGCCTGTCGCTGCGTCCCGGAGCTCCGTTACGACCCGCCGCGGTGCCAGCGCCAATTCGAACGCCAGGCTCGGATATCCGTCCGGCAGCTCTGCAGTGCCACCAGGCTCGATGGCGCTCTCGTCCTGCCGCTGCCATGAAAGAAAGTGCATCGTCGGTGTCTCGTCGATGCTGCCCGCCAATCCCATGTAGGGAATGGTGTAATCGAAGCCGTCGGAGCCGTTGATTGCCAGCCATCCCGAGAATACGGGCAGCCGCGTCTTGTTGACGCCCGGCGGATCCGACGCGGTCACCTCGACCGTAGCCTGCCCTCCGTTGCCGGGGACGGTCACGCGCGCGCCCTTCGGATATGAGAGGATGGCCGCGTCGGACGTGTATAGCCCGTCGTTGGTGAGCGCGTTGTAGTTGCCCAGGTCCCATGTGTTTGGCTTGAAAGGGTACACAGTACCCGCGGGGGATGTCGGCCAGTTCATAGGTGATGGCTTCAGGCGTCGGGTTGCGAATTTCGAAGACGGCTTTCTGCCGGTTCGTCGTGTCGTTGAACAAGATCTTATGGACGCTGATCTCGCACGGCGCCCGGATGGCGCTCATGGCCTGAACAAGCCCCGC
Organism: Apiospora hydei; assembly: GCF_038363865.1. Taxonomy (NCBI): domain Eukaryota; kingdom Fungi; phylum Ascomycota; class Sordariomycetes; order Amphisphaeriales; family Apiosporaceae; genus Apiospora; species Apiospora hydei. The sequence continues at coordinate 1,478,038 of NW_027117362.1, read as the reverse complement.
ACCTTGCTGCAAGGTCGATGCTAACTCTAACCCTGGTTTGTCCTAGACATCTCGTGACGCGGCGCGCACGAGCGGCGAAGCGGTCGTGCTCAACAAGCTCCGGAGCACTCTCCAGTCCTTCGTGCCCCGCGCCTCGGCGACCAGGGCGGCGACGGCCGCCGCAAAGGGCCCCGACAATGAGGTGCCGCTCGAGATGATCCAACCGCCTCCCGCCTTGGTGGTCAGCAGGTCGTCCCCGGGCGCCGAGACCGACGTGGGCAGATACCCGTCGTAGGTCGGGCCCCAGTTGCTAGAGCTACTCATCCGGCCGCCGCCCGGCCTCTTCGGGGCGACGAGCACGCTCCGCTTGTCCGGCGGCGCCGTCATGTCAACCATGATCTCGGCGCCGAATTGCAGCAGCCGCAGCCACTCGTCGCCCTGCGATCTGTGGGTCATGGCAATGGCGTGGATCGCCGGCGTGTTGACCCGGACAATCTCGATACCCTCGCCTTCGTCATTGTCCACCAACATGACGTAGGCGGCGTCCTTCGCGGCGGCGCGGTCGGCGAGAGTTGTGTCTAAGCAACCAGAGCCATAGCGGGCGGTCCGCGGAACCAACACGAGGCGATTGCTGAGATCGGGCACGTCGTCGGGAAATAACGCATCACAATCCTTGCCCGTTTCGTAGAGGCTCAGGTTGGACCAGAGTGGCAGCACCATGTTGTTCCATCCGGTCGCCCCGGAGCCTACCGTGCCATCTCGCCAGACAAACTCGACTGCTTTACCATCATCATCAGCACCCGACTTCTGGGTGTAGGTTGATACATTGGCAAGGGCGTATTCATAGGCATTGTTGACGGACCCGACGCCGAGCACTTCCGTGGCTTCCGCAGGCCTGATCGTCCTGAACACGCCACTGGCGCCCTCGTTGCCGGCGGGGGCGACGATCAAGAGCCCGCGCCGGCTCGCCTCGTCGAACGCGAGGTTGAGCGCGTAGTTGGACCAGCCGTCTTCGTAGCCCATGCTATAGACGACGGCCGTCACGCCGTCTTTCATGCTCTGGTCGAGCGCCTGGAGGAGCTTCTCGTCGTTGCCGCCGTGGGTGCACCCGGCGATCGCGTAGCTGCCGAGCTGCTCGCCGGGCGCCATGCCGCCGCGGTACCCGGGGGTCCACTGGTGCCCGGCTGCGCGGCGATGACGCCGGCTATGAAGGTGGCGTGCGACTTGCATTCGGGGTCCGGGTTGTTCTTGTCGTCTTCCTCGAGCCACTCGCGGCTGAAGGAGACTAGACAACCTTCGCCGAGGCACCCTCCAAGGGCAGGATGCGTGTAGTCAATCTATTGGGGAAACGACGGCGGTTAGTTCCCGCTCCCGTATGACGTTCGGAAATAGCCATCGCCGTTTGCTTCTCAATTGAGATCAACGACGTTTCAGAGAACTCTCACCCATGAATCAATGATGGCGATTTTCTGCCCTTTGCCAGTATAGCCCGCCGCATGGGCCTGGTCGATCTGGGCCATCAGGTGCTCGGTCTGGGAATAGTTCTGGCCCCTGAGGCGCTGTCTTTGGGACATTGCCGCTACTGGATCGTTCAGAAGGTGGACTGGGCTGTCGCCGGGGAGGGGAGTTCGGTAGGGGCCTTGGGTCTGGGGTGCTCGCGCATTGGGGAGACGGCGACGACTTCATCGAGCGTCGCGATCTTCGCAGAGGTGTCATCTACGCTGTTGACGTCGCCGACGTCTTCGGTGTTTTGATGGATCTGGATCGAGACCCCGTTGAAGACCTCTCCGGTCAAGTCCACTCGCAGTGATGCTTGGATGCCGAGCTCGCCTGATAGTTTCGTCAGGAATCCATCATCCTGAGTTGACGGTGGGCTGAAGCCAGAATATAGTACATTATGGTAAAGACGAGCTTTCTATCCTCGTAGGACCTGCTCGGCTTCCCCCTTGGTGAACTAGGTGGGGTCGCTTACGTATCTGTAGCTTTCCTCGAAAGCGACCAGGTAGGCACCCTCAACAGCAATGGGTTCAGACTGTGTCGACACGAGAGGAATAGGAGACGCAGAAGGGCCGACAGTAGCAGCAGTCACAAAGGTGCCACGATGTTCATCGTTTACGCGTAACGTGCCACTAGCCTGAAGTGAGGGATGAATGAAAGATAGGAAGGGCAAGACTGTCCATAGGAGAGAGTGTAACGAAGCCATGACTGGTAAGCGATCGAGTGGAGGGCTGGCCCACGATGGGAACCTCAGAAACGACTGTTGGACCGAACTGAAGGGTAGCTGTGTGGGAATATTTTGGCACTGCCATGATATGAACTACATCGACGGCTTTATATGTGTACTGGCTGGTATGAGGAATAAGTCCAGCTGTGGTTGGTTATGAGTCGATGCAAGCCAATTTCCGCGCACAACCAACCCTCTGTCACTAATCTGATCAAGGCCTTGGCATAAATGATCCGGCCTGCAGGGGCTGCTACTATGCATATGCGGGCAAAGGCTTGCACGATATTACACCACCACGAGCGACGGTCGCTTCGCCGCTTGGCAGAATCAATGTTGCATTTCCCAAGCAAGCAAGGAATCATGAAATGGCCAAAACCTCTCCAGGGGGTAACTGTTCTCAAGCTCTTTCGCTGTAAGCGAAATACCGTTGCGGTGGCGCGTTTCCTCCGATTTCATTTTGTTGGTTCGATCCTGCCTCCAAGTAGCCCCTTGCTTTGGAAATTTCATACCACACCACGGGTAAATGGTGTTGGATGGGTAAAGGGCTTGGCAGTCCACGAAAGGACGTCTCTCTTTTCAACTGTGCTTGAACAAATTATCATGTTACTGGAGTAATGATACTGAAAACAATACCTGGGTGGGATATCTCTTGTGTCTCGGTTCCTAAGTAGGATGTCTCATATCAGCTCCAGGAGGTCCCTTCCACAGCAGTACCCGCCATGTGCGTGCTCTTGGCAACTTACTTTATCATGTGAGAAGGGTGCATTACTCGGAGGAACTCGTGTAAAGGAAGCAGACCTCCTTCATTGAGGCCGGCATCTCGATATCTATGGCCATCACCACATATTTGCATATTCCCCTGAACAGCTGGACGTCGTTCTGATGTTTCCATTAGACTAATCGAAAGAGCCAAGTTGGTAAATACTGGCCGGTTTGATCTATCGTTTATCTCTTCTGTGTGATATTTTACCTCTGGAGATAGAGGCTGCTTTCGAGGAATTTGCGAAATAGGGTCAGATATATGTGAAGGTGACAGTCTGTCCAAGTGGCGTCAACATCAATCGATCATTTCTGGATCTGAAGTCAGCTTCAAAGGTACAGTCCAGCGGCACGTAGACTCCAAGGTTTCTTTCGTTACTTATGCCCAATACCATGTAGAGGTTATACGTAGTTTGATAGATGATACTCATTGAACATGTTCGATGCATAGTAAACTTGTGATGGTTGAAGATAACGTTTCGGAAAATTGACATCGCATAGCTTCCAATGAAATGTAAATGACTATCCTGGTGAGTGTCCCTTGGAGCGGACAATGTGTTGGCCGACCCCTTTTCACCAACTACCATGCAAGGTCGATTGACATCCAGCCCTCAGCTGGGAATATAAGCTGAGACAAGAGGCCTCACCGTATCACTCATCAGCTGTTCAAGATTTATAGGGTTATCCGAACCGAGCTCTAACATGTTCTAGTTCATATATCCTGTTTGAACCGTTTGGTTTGATGCTCTCATTGGGGTTTCCTCCTTGATTCTTTTTCTTCGAGACGAGTGTGATTTGCTGATCTCTTACACAGTGGTAATCATTGATCGACAGGTGTCAGATGGCAGGATTGGCATCCCGACGCGATGTCCAATGTGTGCTGATGTTTTTGGCTCGACGAGTCTAGACCGGCCGTCCCTGTCAGGCGGAAAGAAGAGATGAAACTCGACAGGTCCCCGTTTCACCTCGTTACATCTGCGTTGCAAAAGCTGTGGAGGCCAGCTCCCAAAGATACGCAGGCTGATTGGTCTTCGTATTCTCTTGCAGTCAAAACAAGCTTCTGGTGGGAGCTTGAACCCCCTTTCTTTTTGCCCAAGTCCTTCTCGACCCTCCCCTGAAATCTGTTGCTGTTGCTTGCAAGTTCTGACCAGAAGTCAAACTGTTTATGGCGGAAAAAGATTCAGCTCGGGAAAAGGAAGATTTTGATTTCCCTGGTACAAACATGCAATCATCAACTGGTGCAAGGTTTTGGTTTAAAGATGTTTGGAATTTTGCATATAGTTTTGTTGCTGTTTTTGCCTTCCCAAGCCCCGGGGTGTGAGTAATCCAGCCCGGGAAACTCCACGCCATCCTCGAACATCTCCCCCTCCGAGAGGAGCCGACACCGTATAAAACAAATAGACCATGGTTTCTGGCCACACGTTAATCCAATTAGTCCAACCCTTGTCAGATCCAGGAAATCCAGCCTGGAGGAACCTAAGCCAGAAAGGTTCGCGTGCCGTACAACCGGTTGATGACATGCAGCTAGGAGGCAGACAAATCTGCTTCCATAATCAAGTGCTCATCATATCGGTCCCTGTGTTGTCCCAATATTATAGTTCAAGTCAGTGAGAATGCCTCCCTTAGGAAGAGGAAGAAGAAGATCCGGCTGAGGGTTTCCTCCCTAGCATGGGTCGGAAGATGTTCTTGGAGCTGGTGCGGGATAGAGGCGGCGAGGCGCCAGACCTCTCTGACCTCTCTGAGGAGGCCGATGACTTCGTTCTCTTGAGGCGCCTCAGGGGTCCTTCGAGCAGGTCTCCGAGGTACCGCGGCTGTTCGGGCCCGGGGGCGGCGACCATACGCAGCATCTTCGCGTGGTGATGGTTCTTTTTAATAGGCTTTTCCTGCGGTTCCTGCGTGAGGCGGGCCTTTCCGTAGCTTCGGGGCTGGTAGTCTATTAAATCTTGGACCGGTGATCGACGCTTCTATAGTTCCTCGGGTAAGTAAGTTAAGGTAGTTTCATAGGAAGAGGAACGATGAGGAAAGAAGAACCGGTCACCCACTCTCTCTTGATTAAATAAACGTTGCAATAACAAGTCGATCAAACCGTCAATCAAAGAAAATCAGAATACGATGCTATACAATGTAATGTTCCAAGTAACCTGCTTGGGTGATATAGGGAGCTTGTCACAATCACAATCCGCGGGTATTGCCGTTGGGACAGTCGCTTATATACATCTATCTGGCCTGTATTTCGTCTTATTATACACAACGCTGCTTCTGGTAAATAAACCCATCTTGTTCGAACTTTCTGGGCTTGGCCGTATCACTTGGCTCAGATCGATCCTGTGATGACAGGTAGGGCCAAGAATCACTTCAAGATCAGGCCACTGTACGTGGCTGGTGCTGCCACACCAATGCTCCATGTAGGGTTGAGCGTTTACAGTATGTAGGATGGGTTTAGCGATACGCAAACAGCCACCCAAGATGCAGGAACAGCAATGTTAAAGAACACAAGGAGACTCCCCCGCGTGCCGTATTTGAATCGGAGATCGACGATACAGCAGGCGCTTAGGAATAGGGAGCCCCCGAGAATGGCAACGGCGCAGGCAATTAAAGCCATGAACGGCCCACGAACAGGCGTGATGGAAAGCTTGTCAGCCGCCAAGGCGCGACGACTGCAGTCGCAAGGCTGCCAAGTAGAAACGAGGAAAACTTTGATCCGGTTAAGTCTAATTCTTGCTCGCGACAGTAGCGCGTGCGAGATCGTCCGGAGTTGCGCCAAGCCGCGCTGCCGGGGTCGGGGGTCGGGCATCGAGGGGATCGCTGGGCTCTTCTCGAAGCTTTGGGCGTCTTCTCCTTTGACCTCTCTCAGACGTCCTGTACCTCATCGTCATCACTCTGCCACATCGACAAAACCCGGCAGAGATGGGAGGATTTGTCCTCTGTCCAAAGATAGAAGGATTAGCCTCAAAGCACCCACCCCCGCGCCCTGAGTCGATGGGATGAGCATCGTGCGAGGAACGATTCAGTCTAGCCTGTCAACCTCACCTTGGCCTACGGGCTGCAGCTCCGGCTCAGCTGGCGACATGGGATGGCCGCGAAGCTTACTGTAGCAACAAACCTTAGATGACACCAGAACACCACCACCGTTTCCCGTTTGTTCGATCCATGTTCCACCAAAGCACCATGCACTGCTGAAGAATTAGAGTAGACCGTTGCAGGCGCAGCCACAACGCATCACCTCCGTCCCCTTGCCCCCGGCTTCAACGCAGGAAATAAGGGAACAGGGTGCCAAAACTCAAACGGCCAGAACACCAAGCCACAAGGCCGCTCAGCCTATCCCTTCGTACCAACCCACGGAGCTCGGGTTGCAGAGGTCAGGCTGCGAGCGAGAGGGCGGGAATGTCCTTACGACTAATGATTGAACCCAAAATGGCCCGCTCGGGAATGCGGGCGACTGTGGGCGGCCTGCGCAGTCTCGCTCGCATCTCTCGATCTCAGCTGCTCGGTATAAAGCTTTTGGGGCCGCAATCTCCCAACGCCGATTTTGTTTACTCCACCAGATCTTCGTTCACTTATAACGCACTTACACACCCAAAAGCACGCTTGGCTACAGTAGTCTTGGAGCCCCAGCACGAACGATTACCCTGCAGCACGCGGGAAAGTTTAAACATAGCAAACAGCAAGAGTCAGTTGGATCTCTCGGCGTCATCAACACCCAAGACTCCTCCACACATACCAAGACCGTCATCCGTCCGTGGTGATACGACCAAGACACTACCAAGAAGGCGACCAAGAGGCATCACCACCGCTTGGCGACGACAGCATAGCCCCTATATACAAAACACCTCGATGTCTCGGCGTTTTCTTAGCAATTCATCTTCCTTCACCCAAGTCTCTCTTTCAAAACCTAATTGTTTGAATACAAACAATTAATCTCATTCTCTCTCGGCATGCTCCAACTAGGAGGTTCGTCCGAGTCGGACAGAAACAGCGAGGAGCACTCCGGCCCGAAATGGCAGCTGGTCAAGATCAGATCGGCCTCCTGGTTCATCTCCATGGTCGTCAACTTGGCGGCCCTGACGGTTAGTTTCAACTACCTACTTACCCGCTCTACTACTCCCGCCTGCCCGCCCGCCCCCGCTGGTGGTTGGGCCGGTGCTGTTCCGATGCCGTCGCCGTCCCGGGACTATACTTACTAACTCTGCCCCGTCACAGGATAGTATGTTCTTTGGCCTAATTGTACCGTTCCTGCCGAACTTGCTGAAATATCGCGTCGGCCTCGTTGACGATGCTGAGAGTAAGTCGCATCCCCAACCCCACTCCCCTGAAACGTGGGAGAGAAACATGACTGACTAATGTTCCCAGTCCAATTGTGGAACTCGGTACTTGTCGGCGTGTATGGCGGTGCAGTCTTCATTGGCTCTCGTAAGTCTATAACTACCCTGGCCCTTGACTTGGCCTCCTATCTCAATGGAAGAGAGCGTTAGCTGACCCTGATAAACAAGCCATCTTCGGCTATTTCGCCGACAAGGCGAAGACCCGGAAGATACCTCTCCTTCTGGGATACCTCTCGCTGGCAGCCTCGACCGTGCTGCTGCACTTGGGCAACAGCCTCGCGCTCCTCGTCCTGGGGCGCATCCTGCAGGGATTATCCTCGGCTTGCGTTTCGAGCGTGGGGTTCGCCATCCTGTTCGACGCGTTCGGCACGGAAGAGGCCGGGGGCGCCATGGGCTGGGTGGCCGCGTCCCTGGACGCGGGCGGGTTCATCGGCCCCGCCCTCGCCGGCGTCCTCTTCAACGCGGGCGGCGAGATGGCCGTCTTCATCTTCGCGTACGCCTTCATCTTCTTCGACATCCTGCTGGGCCTGCTCGTCATCCTCGACCGCAAGCAGCCGGCCAAGCAGCCCCTGGCCTCGTCGTCGTCGGCGCTGTCCGATTCGGAGTCGGACTCGGAGGACTCTTCGACCGCGGTGGCGTCGACCGACGTCTCCGACAGCGAAGACAGCAACAGCAGCAGCAAGGTCGAGACGAGCAGCAGCGAAGACGGAAGCGGAAGCGCCTTATCCGTCGCCAAGCCCAGGGCCACGGCGTACACGACCGAATCGCGCCCCAAGGGCGTCAGCTTCACGCGCCTGATGCTGAACCCGCGCCTCCTGGCCGCGTTCGCGGGCTGGCTCGTCGTCGGCAGCTTCGAGACGGCCTTCGACAGCGTCCTGCCCATCTTCGTCGAGCAGACGTACCACTGGGCCGTCCTCGGCGCCGGCCTCATCTTCCTCGGCTTCTACCTCCCCGGCATCATCGTGAGCCCCATCTGCGGCTACATCATGGACCGCGTCCGCAACTCGCCGCGCGTCCTGTGCACGCTGGGCTTCGCCCTGTCGGGCCCCTCGTTCATCCTGCTGGGCCTCGCCGAGGGCCCCCAGATCGGCAAGCAGGCGCTGTTGTGTGTATTGCTGAGCGTGATCGGGATCGGGACCGGGCTCTCGGGCCCGCCCCTGCTGAAAGAGGTCGGGACCGTCGTCGAGCTGGCCGAGCGCAAGAACCCGGGCGCGTACGGGCCCAAGGGCGCGACGGCGCGGGCCTACGGCGTGCACAACGCCGCCTTCGCCATCGGGAACCTGCTCGGGCCCGTCCTGGCCGGCGCCCTGAAGGCCGCGTTCGGCTGGGCCCTCATGGGCTGGGTGTTCGGCATCATGAGCTTGGTCATGGGCGGCGTCGTCGTCTGCTCGCTCGAGGGGTGGATTGGGACCGCGAGGTTCCGGAGGGACAGGTCCATCGACTCGGCGACCGAGATCGAGGTCGAAGAGGCGGTTTGAGGGCTAGTGATGAGAGATTACGATAGGGGACGACTGGCTGTAACATTAATATGCCCGGAAAGGCACGATAGCGACAAGCGATATACGATAGTTACGATAAATTAGTAGATTTAAAACTAAAAAGCATAATCAAGAATACATTTCATCACCGTAAGTCTCTGGTAACGCCTAGAGCATTTAATGGGTTATCACCACTTCCCGTTTTTCAGGAGTCACCCGGAGATTGGCAGAATTCGGCACCACGGACACATTGATGAGAAGAGAAAGTTATATTGATCCAATAGTAAACTTCTAAATCCGGACCTGAAATCCCACCAGCTCCTGACTGTACAAAACCCTGCATTGCACTGTTTCCATTTCCGACCCTGCGGTGAGGTGGCTCAGCCGCCCTTCTCGACGTTTTCTAGGCTTAGCAGATAGACCAGTCAACAAGTTTTACTGGCACTGGACGTTCTGCCCGCCGACCGACTGGATGGCGTGGCCGACGCAGCGGGCCTGGCCGAGGGGCTGGGTGAAGGTGGCCTTCCACTCCCAGCCGTCCTTGTTGTACTCGAAGCCCCAGTTGGTCAGGGCGCCGCAGCCCTTGAGCTGGTTGCGCAGGGAGATGCCGTCCTTGCCGAGCATATCGGCGTGGAAGCCCTTGCCGCGCACAATGAAGGCATCGAAGAAGACACCGTAGCGCTTCATGCACTGGGTCTGGGGGTTCCGGGCGACGAGGGGGCGGCGACATCGGTAATGGGGGCGGGAGCAGGGGCGGGGGCCGCGGCAGCCAGACCGGCCAGGCTGACGGTGAGGAGGTTGATGATGGTAGTGGCGTGCATATTTGCTACGTTGTTTTTTGTTTGGTTTTCTGTTTTGGTTGTTTGGTTTTGTTGTTTTGTGTATAAAGTGGACGTTGTAAGTATTCGTTAATAAACGAAAAAACGTGGATGATTAGTTATTAAGTAGAATAAGTAATATAAAGGAAGTAAACCCTAAGAAATTGCTGTGTCAAGCGTTGGTGATGAGTTTCCAAGAGAGGTAGGCCTGGTGGGAGACGTGGCTAATATACCTCATGGCCGGTGGTGCAAATCCGGAAATGCTAGAAAAGACCACAATGGGCGAGAGAAAGAGTGACAACGAACTGAAGTCTGGGGAGTGGCAGCTGACAAAACTGCCATTGAGACCTGGTAGTTGAGTAGACAAAGCTGTCACGTTGGCCCCCATGAAGGGTGTCACCAACTATGAACCTTTGTTCAACGATGTACCCAAAGGAAAATCCCACAGCGTCCCTTTTGACACTTTGTGTAGATATCGGCGTCAAAGGGGCGCTCTGTGCCAGCCCATGAACGTGACCAGCTGATGTATTCAGAAGTGGCGGCGAAAGACAACAACATCTAGAGTTACTTCGACGCCTCCTATATGATCTTCTAAATAAAATAAACCTTGATGGCAACAGGATTAATATGTATGTTCCTGGCATCCACTATGATATGCTGGCAATATCATGACTACGCCTCCGCCGTCAACACCCCTCGTAAGAAGCGGTCCAAGATCTTCGAGCAGGAGCCGGCATTGTCCGGACCGATCTTTACATGCGAGATTGCCATCCTTCACCGTTCAACTTGAAAGTGCAGCCAAGAACCCAATGCGGCTTTTTACTTGGTGATTACTACGGTATAATGTATACCTGTTCCGTAGCAGTGGCTCTCAGCTGTGTCAGTACTTCGATAGCTATATAGATCTATGGATTTGCCACGGCGTCTGATTGCAGCGATTAAATTAGAGCAGAACACCACCACAGCTCACAGGATGACGGGGGCTTCTAGATGAGCACAGAGGTCTGATGGAGCTTACGCCGCCCATCTCGCTCGGAACGTCTTGGTGGAAGCCCCACAGCTGGGTGCGGAAGTGGAGGGCATCGTCTTCAACACCAAGCAACGGATCATGGGGTGTTCGGTGTCTGGTGGTCTACTGGCAGCACTGGTGACCTTATGAAGTTCTTAGAGCAGCCAGGAGTTGTCAAGACACGGCACCAAATTTCATTGAGCATTGTCCATTGTGAATGACTCTTTTCATCTGGCGTCAGAGCAGAGTTGCTTTATCATGTACGCGTCCGCCTTTGTCCGTTCATCCCATCAAACGGGACCTCACCGAGGGACAAAGGACGGAGAATTCCAAATAATATGCTCGGCCCCATTGCCACGATTTACCTTGTGTCCACCGAGATATCAGAAACGACAAATTCCTTGACAATGGGTTTGAATCTTGACTCGAAGTTCGACCCGCAAATTACTGAATCCCACCTTCGCATCTATTTCGCTACATGCCCGAACAACTTCGAGTTTCAGCGGTTCGTTGGCAACGGCGCAGGTGCAAATGCCTGGCTCGTACGGCATCGAAAGCAAGCCGGCGATCAGTGGGACAGAATCGTGATCAAAACGCCGCTTGGCATCGCAGCATCAGGCTACGACCCGGACCCGTTGGATATAGGATTCGGTGTTAATGAATTCGCGCAAGAAAGAAAACTGCTTAACGTAAGCTCCTCTGTATCCGTTGCTGACTTATCTTTTCTGATTGTTTCCCAGACAATACGTACCAGGCATCTGGTCCGACTCATCAAGTTCCGCCGCAATGACGACCCCCTGAGGCAGAACGGTGCCCCCGAGTTTTTCAAGAAATGGATTTATCTCGAATATCTCCCACACGGGACCCTGGGCGAGCTGACGCGCAAGTGCGCAACCCATCGAGTTGCCCACCTTCCCAACAGACTGTTGTGGCGGATATTCATGTGCCTGATCCGGGCTTGCGTCGCCATGGCCTACGTACCCGATGTGCCGGCCGACCGCTATGACGCGAATGAGGAGCCCTGCGCTGTGCATAAGAAAAGTGTCGGCTATAGCCACAATGACTTGCATACCGATAACAGTGAGTCTTCCTCTTACCCTCCACTCAGCTTCTTCTTTTCATGAAATTCCAGATGGCTGGCCACTAACCGCCCCCTTTTTAGTCATGATTGGGGATATGCTGAGTGATCCGGACGACGAGGAGCATTCCATCAGCCCGGTGGTCAAATTCATCGATTTGGAGGTTATCCAAGAATAGTAAGTACAGCCCTGGTTTTCATACCTGCATTGCAGACTAACGACGCACCCCATCTTCCCAGTCCCGGAGGAGGAGAAGGTCGAGGAGTAGAGAGGAACCTGGAATTCGTCGCGACCGACATGGCCGAGCTGATCACGTTCGAGAGCTCGACGGGCATCGGCATGCTCGACGACGACGACGACGACGCCGAGACGTACAAAAACTCGCGCTCGGCCTGGTTCGAGCCCGGCGGGGACCGCGACGGGTTCGCGACGGCCGCCAAGCAGCTGCTCCCGAAGCCCGGCGACCCGCTGCAGCAGATGCCGGCCCCCTGGCTGGACCCGGACCTGCGGCGGCTCCTGTGCGAGTGCGCCGCCGTGGACGGCCAGCGGCGGCCCCGCTTGCGCGACGGGCTGCTGCCCGAGGTCCTCGAGGCGGTTAGGACGCGCAACGCGGCGTACTACCGCAACGCGGGCTACGGCGAGGAGGCGGACGCCGAGGAGGACGCGGCCATCCTCGACTTGCTGCAGCGTCTCCTCGGGGCGGCGCCCCCGCCCCCGCCGATGCCCGTGCCCGGCGAGGAGGAGGGGGAAGGACCCGAGTCCATGGAGATCGATAATCCGGCAGCAGGAGGGTCGAGTCGTCGTAGAGGCAGGGATGGGCGGTCGGTGAGTCCTAAGAGGCCAGGGGAGCAGGTTGGACGGTTTAAACCGTTTCGATTTCGGCCTAGGTGATATGCTGTTGCTTCGGATATCAAAAGCTGCTACGAGGCAGAGGTACACGACTACGGAGATGTTGGGCGTGGATGTGTGCAAACAAGTGATTATTATATATTCTTCTTTTTACTTTTCTATAAATCATATATTAATTGTTCCTTTTCCTTTTACCCCTTTCGCCCTTTCCCGATCTATACTAGATTAGCCGAGCAGAAACGATAGATTTCGACATGATTTAAAAGCCCCATGGGCTGAGGGCAACGGGTAAATCAAAAGAACCAAGGAGTTCTCCAACCACTGTTTGAAACCATGCCTGCATTAGGCACCTTGGGGCGGTACATGGGGCTCAGTAGCTTCGGCTGACCACAGGTTCGCCTTGCCGCTTGATGTGGCGCCTGGCATGAACATGACGTGAAGGTAGAAAAGCGATATTCGCCAAACAGGCGTGACCGTGCACAAGACAAGGATAGGTGGTACATGGGGTGCCACAGGGCGAAGCGACGGGACCTGGGACTCGGTTGGGGCCGTATGGAAATGGGGCGGTATCAGGTATGGGTGCAGTGACTGGGACACATAAAATCTGCGGGTAACCTCTTGTTGTTACACTGGTATCCAATCTGGCACCCAGGGGCCAAAAGGCGTCAGCAGACAACGGGTTCGCACTTTCGCTTGGGGTGGATTCTGGTAGGATGACGATGCGGGAGTACAGCAGCAACCTGTAACGAAGAGGATTTGTGGTGTACTTAATGCAAGGCTCCGAGGGGCCCCTAATAAAATAGAACCACGTAAGCTACCGCTTTCTCTTGTACTTGGCATACATCGGCTGTGCTGCAAATATTCGTTGTTTACCCCCTTTCCCGGGCTTTCCCTTTCTCTTGATTTTCACTCCATAATGTCTGGACCACAGGATTCTATCGCTGAGATTGTACCAAACAGATGCTCAATACACGATCAATGGGGTCCCGGAAGCGAGTTGTTACCCTTCTTGCCGTCCTCCTCATTCCTGCAACGCAAGCCGGCGAGTTCCTGGCACCATGGACTGCGGGCCCCAACAAGGACTATACAAACAATAAGCTACTCGTGGTCGGTGAGCCCATGGGTGTAGAATGGAGCCTGAATAATTTAGGAGGACGCTACGAGCTGGAACTGTGGCAAGACAGCCGCCCAGGAGGCAAAATGGGTGGCCTGTCTGCCCAAATTGAGAGTGGGTAGCAAACTGGCCTTACTATACCATATCTACTTCGCTGATGCAGCATCAAGATGATATTCGAGGCTCAATGTATAACTGGACAGTCTCGACCGGCGGCTTCGACCTTTCGTTCATCAGTGTATACTATTTACAGGTATCCAACGGACTGGATACCGCCACCACGCACTACTTCAACATCACCAGCAAAGAGCCAACAGAAACCGCCACTAGCACATCGGCTCCCAGCAGCTCACCATCTTCGAAAACCCCATCGTCTCTGAGCAACCCACCGAAACCGAACAGCTCATCGGCGGCACCGACGGCGACTGTTAGGTACACGGCGACGGCAGAACCCAATGTCGGCGATAAGCCTCTCCCGACAGGCACCCTGGTCGGCATCCTATTCGGGTCCGTGGCGGCCCTGATTTCCTTAATGGTGGGAGTGTGGTGGGCGTTCCGAGTCTGGAAGAGGGAGAGACCAAAAGGAGGAGAAACAGCTACTGCGGACCCGCACTCGTCAGTGGGCAGCATTGGCGCGGGCGGTGATAACAGCAACAACAATAACAAGAAGAAGAAGACTTTTGGCACCGAGGTTGGAGGTAACCCTCTCAATGAGGCGGAAGCGAGACCTTATGTGCCTCCTGTTCACGAAGTGGATAGCAGGCAGATATACCCACGACAAGTCGAAATGCCAAGTCATGAATAGAAGGCAAAAGAGTTATGTCATGCCTCGGAAGAAATAAAATAGGAGAGGTGCATTATTATACAGGTATAAATGCTACCATAAAATGAATAGTGATTACGCTCCCAAGGTTGATAATAGTTTGAGTGGATTAGTGATAGAAGAAAAACGTTGTTAACTGAAACGATATTTTCACCCTTGAACTATACGACACCAGATCTAACCACGGTCTATAGAGTGGTGATCGGAACAAAGGGTACTCTTCTCTCGCTGTCTTATTCCGCATTTCTCTGAGCCAGAATCCCAGCGGCCAGAGCCCGCAAACTATCCGCATGCATAATAGCACTCAGCGTCAGCTCGACCGTCGTCTCCCTCCGAATCCAGTTGCGCAGCTCCACCGAGACGAGCGAGTCCAAGTTGTACGAGTCGAGCGGCGCGTCGGCCAGGACCTCCTCGCGCTCCATCATGGTCATGGCCGCGACCTTGGTGATGAGGGCCTCGGTCAGCCCCTGCTCCGGGTCGTCGGCCGCGGTCCACGAGGTCGCCTCGCCACCACCACCTGTCGCAGCGTTGGATTCGGCGGCCCGGCTCTTCAGCGCGGCGGCCTCCGCCAGCCGCTCCTTGGTGTGCACCGGGTGGAAGTACTTCCACGACCCGTTGGAGACGGCCTGCCCGTCGACATACACCTTGAACGCGGTGGCGCGCCCGCTGGCCTGGACGTAGGGCGTCGGCTTCTCGAGCGAGCCCGACACGGCGCACTTGAACAGGGCTCGGATGTCGGCCATGGTCAGGGACGCGCCCAGCGCCATCTTGAGCAGCTCGGTGATGTTGTGCTCCACCACGTAGCCCACGTCGAGGACAACGGGCAGCGCGATGGAGACGGTGTACTGGCCTTGCTTGTTTCGGTACTTGGCAAAGGCGTCGTAGAAACCCTGAAGCATTGTGTGTTAGCTTGGTCCAGTTATCCCACTTCCCCGAGCATCGGATGATAGGGGGTAGGAGGCGCTTACAGCTGTGCCGGCGTAGATGGCTTGTCCAATGTTTCCGGTGTCACCACTGAACGACGAGAGAGCAATGAAGAAGTCGAGGCCAGCTGGCATGAGCTCATGGAGGTTCCATGCACCGTGTACCCTGGGTGTGGTGTTGATCTCCCAGTCTTCGTAGGTGGCATTTACAAAGAGCTTGTCCTATTGGTGAGGTAGATATTGTTAGTGCGCTGCTACTTGAACAAGATACCTGGCGGAGAAGACTTACACTGAGAAGAAGGGCACTATGCACCACGCCCTTGACGGGAGGAAGGTCGGAGATCGACTCCATGACTTGGGCAAGCTCCTCGCGTTTGCCGACGTTGCAGGCGAGCGCTCGGATCGTAACGTCCGTGTCCGCGTACTTGGCCAAGAGCTTCTGCACGTCTTCGCCCTTGGCGCCGCTCCGGCCCAGGACGACGATGTAGCGCGCGCCGTGTTCAATCAGCCAATAAGCAAGCTCCAATCCGATACCGCGAGTCCCACCGGTGACGACGTAGGTGGCGTGGTGGTTCATGGTGACGGTGGATGGCCGCAGCGGCGTCTCGGCCACGAAACTCTCGTCCGGCCCCAGCGTCACGACGATCTTGCCGCTGTGGTCGCTGGACTTGAGCTTCTTGAGGGCCGACGAGAGCTTCGAGACGGGGGAACTCGGTCACGGGCCCGATGGGGCGAGCGACGCCGCTGCGCACGAGCCGCACGACCTCGGCGAAGACGTCCCGTACGTCGTCCGGGCGATGCTTGTGCAGATCGCGCAGGTCGATGCCGGCGAAGGTCACACCGCTGTTGAAGGGCCGCATCGGCAGGCTGTTGTTGAGGAAGGTGTCCTTGTTGCCGACCTCGACGAAGCGCGCGTAGGGCGCCGCGAGCGCCCACGTCTCGGTCAGCAGCTCGCCGCTCAGCGAGTTGACGAGGACGTCGATGCCCCGCCCGCCCGTGGCCGCCATGACGCTGTCGCGGAAGGCGGGCGTGCGGCTCGAGAAGATGCGGTCCTTGGGGATCCCGTAGCTGGTGTGCAGGAAGTCGCGCTTCGACTCGGTCCCGGCCGTCGCGAAGACGGTGGCGCCCAGGTGCTGCGCCAGGGTGATGCAGGCTTGGCCGACCGCGCCCGTAGCGGCATGCACCAGCACCGTCTCGCCCTTCCGCGTCCGCGCGGTGTGGATGAGGGCCAGGACGGCGACCGAGTAGGCGAGCGGCATGGTCGCGGCGTTGGTGATGCTGATGGCCGCGGGGATCCGGGCGATCTGCCACGAGGGAAGCTGCTTGTACGTCGCCAGCGCGCTGGACTCGAGCGAGAGGAAGAACACATCGTCGCCCTCGCGCACGTGCGAGACGCGCGACCCGGTCTTGATGACCTTGCCGCACCCGTCGAATCCGGGCGGCGCCCACGGGACCGCGCCCAGGACGACCTCAAGATCGCGGTGGCTCAGACCGGCCGCTTCGACCCGGACGATGACCTCGTCATCGCCGAGCGGCTTCTCGCCCACCTCGGTGCGGCGAAAGTAGAGCGTGTCGGGGCTGCCGGCGACGTCGATGGTCATCTCGAGCGCGCGGTCGCCGGGCTTGCCCCACAGGTTCTGGTTCTTGAGGAAAGCGATGTTCTGCTCGACGGCGAACTGCTCTTTCACGTCTTTCAGTTGCAGCATGCGCGGGAAGTGAATCGAGCCGTCCTTCCAGACCAGGTCCTGGTCCTGGTGGCGTGTCACCTCGGGGTCGCGGAGGCGCTCGGCCGCCTTGAGGATGGCCAGAGCGCCCGCGGGTGTGCTCGGGACGTCTTGGAGCAGGGTCAGGTTCTTGGGGTCCGACTCCATGCGCACCGTCCGGAGCATGCCGAGGATAATGTTCGCGTCGGGGTTGGCGCCTTCGGGGGTGATGTACAGCAGACCCGTGTTGTGCAGGATCAGGTTCTGCAGGTGCTCGAACTTCTCGTGCGTCATGTTCTGCATAATGCTCTCCTTGAGGGAGTCGATGAAGATGTAATAGGGCGCATCGTCCGCATCGATCTCGGCAACGGGCCTCACATCGACCGTGCAGCCTAATTGCTTTGAGACGAGGTCGGCTACCCCTGGGCGAACTCGACCTCGACGTCGTCGACGAACGGCCCGCTGACGATGAGCTCGCGACTCTCGTCCTGCTTGCCGATGCGCGTCGAGGAGATGACGCTCATCAGCGGCACATCCGCGTGCCAGCTACTCGGGATAGTGGTATCGACGCCCGAGAAGCCGCTGTCGAGCAGCAGCTGGTTCCAGACGGAGGTGGTCATCATGGGCCCGTCGCCGTGCTCGCGGTACTTGTCCTCCGAGAGCCACCAGCCCGGCATGAGGGTGAAAGGCAGCAGCATGCTGTTGTGCACGTTCCCCTCGAGCAGGAGCAGCTTGCCGCCGGGCTTGAGCAGGCTGCGCACGTTGGCGATGGTGCTGATCATGTCGGGCGTCGCGTGCAGGACGTTGGCCGCGACCACGACGTCGAACTCCTCGAGGGCGAACCCTTGCGCGACAGGGTCCTCGGTGATGTCGAGCTTCTTGTAGGTGATGCGCTGCGTCCACTTCTCCAGCTTGGTGCGCGCGCCCTCGAAGAAGCCCGTCGACACGTCGGTGAAGGTGTAGCTCATGAAGCCCGGCTCGTCGCGGTCCTTGGACAGACCCTCGAGGATGGGGAGGGTGGAGCCGGCGGTGCCGGCCCCGATCTCCAGGATGCGCTGGTTGGGCTCCAGGTCCGCCAGCATCTCGGCGTAGTAGCCCAGGACCGCGCTGAGGTAGTTGTTGGTCCCGTTCTCGTAGTTCTTGGTGAGCCGGTTGTCCGTGAGCATGATCTCCAGCGGCTCGACCTCGCCGTGGAGGATGTCCACGAGGTTCTCGCCGATGGCGCAGCACAACAGGCCCTGCGCATCGGCGGACCGCACCTCGTTGAGGAGCTCGGTCGGCTCCTCGGGGAACTCCAGGCCGGACTCGATGAAGGCCCGGGCGGCCCAGTGGATGAAGCGGTTATAGTGGTGCGGCAGCTTCGAGTAGTCCTCGCCAGCCGTCTGCTTGAGGGCTTCGCCGATGTAGTACCAACCGGCCCGTCCGAGCTTCTCGAGGCGGATGTCTTCTTCGATGCCCAGTTCCGGGACGGACTCGGCCACCTTCTTGCGCAGCTGGTCCGCCGGCAGGTAGTCGAACTTGGGCAGGACCTCCCACGCCCAGTTGTCTGGCACATTGGCGGCCGGATCGGCGATCTCCTCGGCCGAGCCGATGTTGCGGAACCGGGACGATTCGAACTCACACACCGGGGTCAGGTCACCGTTGTCGGCGCGGTGGTAGACGGCGACGCTACAGTACAGGCGGCCCCCCCTTGACGTCGTAGCTCAGCTTTTGCATCACGACGTCGAAGCGCGAGTTGGGCTCCGATGGGATCTTGTTGGAAACACGGAAGCGGCTGATGTAGTTGGGCATCTGTGCCGGTCTCCTGCCCTGCTCATCGTACTGTAGGGGACCACCACCCTGCAAGAAGCCGTCGATGGTGGGTGGGTCCACGCTCACCGGCGACCCGCGAGCAAAGGGGTCGGTCCGCGCTTCGCCCAGATCCCTCAACCGATGCTCTAGGACGGTAAAGCCGTCTCCTTCGTAGAATTTAATGTTGTTCTTGAAGGAGGGACCGTATTGCGTGGCTCTCACTGCGGCCTTGGCGTACTCGTCCTCGATGTTCTTCTCGTCGAGGGCGGCGAGGTTGTTGACCAGCGGGATACCCTTCTTGAGTGTAGGCGTGTCCATCGTCATCTCCGCCATCTCCGGCTCGATCTGGCCCCAACAATGGACGGTCCAGCCGTCCTTCTCAGCCCAGGTGGTGATCTCAAACGACCAGGCCTTGGTCGAAAAGGCCCCCTCACCGAGGGCGGCGGGCCGCAGCTTGGTCACGAGGTCGACCGTCTGCTCCTCGAGGACCTCGAGACTGCGGGAGACGTGGAAGTCGGTAACGAGGAACGCCTCGGCCTGGGTGCTGACGGTCCGGCGCGCCGCCTCGATGGCGCACGACATGTAGCCCGTCATGGGAAAGATGGTGGAGCCGCCGACGACGTGGTCGCGGATCCACGGCATCTCGTCGAGGGTGAAGACTTGTCGATAGGCGCGCTCCTGCCCGCCGCTGCTCGGCATCTTACGCCCGATGAGCGGGTGGTAGTCCTCGCCCGGGCAGAACTTCTCGTGCGTCGCGCGCGGGCGCAGCTCGTACCGCGTCTTGTCCCACGCGTACGACGGCAGCTCCGTCAGAACGCGCGCGTTCTTCTGGCCCGTCTGGTTGACGCCGCCGAGCTGGATCGGCGCGCCCAGGGTGTAGAGGGTCGCCGCGAGGTCGAGCGCGGCTTGCTCCGCGTCGGTCCCGCGCACGAGGGTCGGGACGTAAGTGAAGGAGGCAGGGCCCCAGTTCTTCTCGGCCTGGATGATCTCGACGGTTTGCTTGATGGGGTTCTTGAGGGCGGCATGCGGTCCGACCTCGACGATGACCTTGGGCATCGCCTTCAGGAGCTTGTTGTCGCTGTCTTCGAAGAGAGTCAACATGCCCTGGACAGCATTGGCAAACAAGACAGGTCGAACCAGGTTCTTGATCCAGTACGAGGCGCCAACCGAGTCCTCGACTTGGCCCGTCACGGATGAAACGAAAATCGGGCGTTGAGCGTCATCCTTTCCGTGAGAGACTTGACCGCAGTAAGGAGTGATGGCGTCGAGGTAGTAGCCGGCGACTTGCTCCATGTGCCGGGAGTGGTAGGCCATCTCCACGTTCAGCTTGCGGGCGAAGGTCCCCTGCGCCTCGGCGGCCTTGAAGACCTTCTCAATGACTGGCTTGTCACCGGAGATCGTCACGCTGTTGAAGCTGTTGACTGCTGCCACTGTCGCGTAGCCGCCGCCGTGCTCGTCGATGAGCTTGGTCGCTTCCTCGGCACCCACGCCGAGGGCCAACATGCCGCCCTTCTGGTCGGGACTCTGCTGGCTGGACAATCGAACAGCAGCTTGACCACGGAAATAGGCTACGGCAACGGCCTCTTGGAATGACACCAAGCCGGCGGCGAAGGCGGCCGCAATTTCTCCACTGGAGTGACCGGTGACTGCGGTCGGAACAATGCCCCAGCTGGTAAGCAGCGTCACTAGCGCAAGCTGAATGCATGTGCAGGCCGGCTGACTGAGCTCTGCTTCATTGACGCGAGAGTCTTCGGCGGGCTTGTTGAGCTCCTCGAGTAGGGACCACGGTGATCCCAACTTCTGGAGGTGCGACTCAGCCTCTTCCAGGGCGTCCGCGAAGACCTTGAAACTCTTGAGCTCTAAAGCCATCCGGGCATATCTGTGAATCGACACGGTCAGCTAACGGGAAATTCTTCCGGGGGCTTAGAAAACGAGCCACTTACTGTGCTCCTTGGCCGGTGAAAACGAAGTTGTAGATGCGATCTTTGACTCGGACCGGCTTCAGTGTAGACAGAGCCTCCTGAAGGCCTTCGACCGAGTCGGCCGGCGCAGCAACACGGTAGGGGAAATGAGTGCGGCGTTGCCCCAGTGTGTAGCTGAGGTCCCGGAAGAAGTCGGACGACTCGGGTGCTTCGTCAAGGTAATCATCCCAGGACGTCAAGTAAGCATCCAAGCTTTTCTACAATAGCATGAATCGTCAGTTACGGTCCAATAAATAACAAATCTTGCCTTTTATAGGTACTCACCTGTGTCTTGGCTGAGAAAGTGAAGAGTCGTCGACTCTGGACTGCGCTGCCGTTACTATGTCCATTGGTGCCGTTGGTGCCATTTGTGTGGCCGTTGGTTCCATTTGTGGCGACGCCGTTGTGTCCGTTCACGCCGTTGCTGTGGCCATTCGTGATACCATTCTGCTTGGCTGGCTGTTCGGGAGCCTTCTCTATGATGATGGCCGAGTTGCTGCCGCCGAACCCTAAGCGAGTAGTGTTAGCCGTGACCCCAGCCGATTGCCTACACATTTTTGGATAGGACGTTGATCTTACCGAAGTTGGTAATGAGGCATCTCCGAGGCTCGTTCTCAGGCCACGGAAGGGGCATCTCGGCGATCCGGACCTTCTCCGGGTCCTGGATCTTGGGGTTGATGTTCTCGAAGCCAGCAGTCGGTAGCACGATGCCATTCTTGACCTGCATGATGGCCTTGACCATGGCAAGGGCTCCACTGGCACCTTCGAGATGTCTGGTCACCCGTGAGGGTCAGCATATGGCTTGTATTCGAAGATGATATCAGGAAATCGAAATTGAAATGGACACACTCACCCAAAGTTAGACTTTATAGAACCAAGGTGTAAGGGGTTTGCTGATGTCCTGTTTCTGCCAAGCACTGCTGTAAATGCCCCTGATTCAATGGGGTCTCCGACCCCTGTGCCGGTACCATGGCCCTATTGGTCGCAGTGAGTTGTTAGACCTCATACATTGGACATTATAGAAACATGATGACGAGGGCTACACTCACTTCAATAACCGGCGTGTCGGACGGATCCAGTCCGGCCGCATTGTGTACTGCCCATAACAACTTCTGCTGGGCCAGCCCGTTGGGCATGGTGATGCCGTCGCTCCTGCCGCTGTGGTTGCATGCCGTCCCGCGGATCACGGCTTGAATGGGGTCACCATCGCGGATGGCATCCTCCATGCGCTTGATAAACAAGCATGCTGCTCCTTCACCCCGACCGAATCCAGAAGCCTTCGAATCATACGAATAGCTTCGGCCGTGTTCCGATAGAGCTCTGGATTGGTGTAATTAGATTCTCTTAGCGGTAGCCCTTCTTTCTCTGGTAGGGGGGTTCGACCGTTATGGCCTATGATATAGAATGATGATGCGATCTTTGTGAGGAAAACATGAACTTACCCTGTCTTCTCAAGCACGAGCCAGCCGGCCGGACTCAGGTTCAACGACGCGGTACCCACAAACGCCGCATTACACTCGCCATTCCGCAGGGCATTGACGGCTACATGGGCCGCGTAGACACTACTGGCGCAGGCAGCGTCAGAGACGACACTGGGCCCGTCAATGTCGAAGAAGTAGGAGACGCGGTTAGCAGCCATGCAGACGGCATTTCCCGTACCCGAGAAGGTCTGGACGACGTGCTCATCATCACCGAGCCGCTGAGCGTACTCGTGCTGACCGGACCCGACAAAGACGCCGATCTTCTTGCCGGCAATATCCTGAAGGCCGAGCCCGGCGTCCTCGGCGGCCTCGAGCGCGACCTCGAGCATGAGCCGGTGCTGCGGGTCCGAGTGCTTGGCCTCCTCGGCGCGCATGTTGAAGAAGGCGGCGTCGAAGCCGTAGGGCTCGTCGATGAAGTGCGCGCCCTGCGTGCTCATCACGCCCGACCGGTCGCCGCCCTTGCGGAAGTAGGCCGACTCCTCG
Organism: Apiospora hydei; assembly: GCF_038363865.1. Lineage (NCBI taxonomy): Eukaryota > Fungi > Ascomycota > Sordariomycetes > Amphisphaeriales > Apiosporaceae > Apiospora > Apiospora hydei. The sequence continues at coordinate 1,455,242 of NW_027117362.1, read as the reverse complement.
AACCGGTCCGCCGGCACCCGCGTCCAGGCCGAGCGAGCCTGGGCCAGGTAGTCCCAGAGGCCCTTGCGGCCGATGCCGGGGGCCCGGTAGGACATGCCGCAGATAGCGATGGGTTCTTGGTTGGCCATGGTGGTGGCTGTGGTGTTGAATCACGGGGAAGTATCAAAGGAGTAGAGTGGATGGTAAGCCGAGACGGCTATGTGTGACGTTTAATGATCAAGGGGATACAAGTGAAACGAAAAAGGGGCGGTGCTTAATAGTACTGCAAGGACATGCGTGATGAGGATGAGCATAGTTCGTCTGAATCACACTTAAGACTCGTGATTCTATACCTGCCCCCTTTTATACGCTCCCTAAGCTGGTACAAATACACCTCCACAAAAGGCTGAATAATATCGCAATCGCTTACTCGAACTTCTGTCACTAGACCCGTTGCTATCGTGTCCCTACCCCTCTTCGCTGGTATCGCGTAACGATGCTGTCCACCCAAGCGCCCCCCTCTCCCCATGGGGTGAAAGCCCTCAGACACCCATATCAGACATCATCGATAACGAAGCCAGTCCTGAACGGTAGCACACACCGAATCCTTCCCATTCTAGCCTCCGCTTTCTGCGTATTATTTTCCATCTGGATGGATGCTGATAAACAAACTTCTCACCATATCCTCTGTAAGCGACCCTCCCGGAGCACCCCCTATTCCATCTCAGTCATGATCTGAGTAAGCCACAAGGTGCAGAAGTCCCGTCTCACCTGGCACACACCTTCCCGATGGCCTCCCTCATCTATATATGCAGTCATCGCCTGGAACAGTCTCTGGGATACCCGCGGGCCTACTATAGGGGGAGATATGGGGAGATATGGGGTCAGTATACAATGATAGGCTAGCCAATGGGACAGCTCGAGGTCTGAAACGTGGGATTCTTATGGTCAAGCATACGAGATGGCCACCTGCAGTCGCTTAGCTGTATACACCGCGCTGACCGGGGCCTTGGACCTTTTCTTTCTCTGGAAGGTGTGTGGTTTAGCAGGGCCCCCATCATGCAGTTCGCGAGTATAAGCCGGGCGAATTTGAAGTACCGCAAGCCTTGCCGGGGTAGATAAGTCTGCATGTTGAGTTTAGGTTTGTTTACTTGCCTGCTTGTTGGACTGCAGTATCTGGCCAGATCATTAGCTCGCCTGCAGTCATCATCCAGGGAAAGAATCCTATCTTGGTGGATCGCGTAGATCCGTACTCTCCCCCGCGGTTTTCCGGGAGGACGGGTGTGCGTCTCCGGGTTTGACCATGACTCAAGTAGTCGCCGAAGGCGATCGGAGAAGGGGTGGCATCATCAACGGCATCATCTCGGTCTTCCAAGAAAGATAAGCCCCCGCATATCAGTAATCCCACACCCCCTCCTCCTTCCCCGCTCGCCAACAGATAAATATAGGATTTCAAAGTTGTGTAGAGATCCTCTTTCAGGCAACACAGCCCTCGCCTTACCTGCAGATCGCTCGGAAGATGGGGAGCACAATGCGAGGCCCGATAGGATTCGACACGGATGATAACGGTGGCCATCCTCTTCGGGTTGGCAATGACTCGAGTACGATGGACATAGAATGGTTGTTCCAGATCAGGGGTCCATAACATATGCAATGTCATAATGATGCTGATTCGCCTCTGCAAAGGCTAGAATAGGGAAAACCGCGCCCCCACTGTAACCCCCTTTCCCGCAATTGGGTGACGATACAATATATTAGGATTCTACCACCCGTCGCGCGATATCAAACCACGATTACGTGGGAGATAGCGGGGGTTGTCTTGGTCCACTCGTCTTGTTACGAACAGCTTGTCAGCGTCGCATTTGTCGACGCATGCCGCGTGTGTGTAACAAGGGAAGGGCCTCGGCGGGGATTCCTTTCTCGGACAGTGTCATCCGCGTGCGTCAGACCAAAGGGACGGTCTATTTGCCGATTGGACCAGCTAAAATGCCCCTGTAACCGCCTCGCATCAAGGTTTTCGCCATCAATGGCCAAGCCTGCAAGCCTTACCACATAGGCGCCCGGCCTGCAGCTGACGCGGTGCGTGGCTTACGATGGAATTTGCCGCCTTGGCCTTGCATAACAACCCAAAAGTGCGATTGCATATGTCTATGTACATGCCACTTCAACATGCATAGTATTGGTTGCACGTGTGGTGTGCGAAAGAACCCTACAGATAGATACATAGATACTGGTACCGGTGGAAAACCACAAGCATTTCAATCCTACTGTGATATCTCCCCGTCTATGACGCCATTGAATAAATCTGGTTAGGATTGGCCGTTGGTTATCTATGGTTTCTCTAATTATATGCCAAGCTGCAAGCTGCAGGCCACTCCATGATGGGCTTACTCACCAACGAAACCCCCTATCTGCCAATCCGCCAAGGATGAGGAATTGGTGCTGGAAAGTGCACTATCTACAACCCAACCTCGCTTGATAAGACGAGCGTAGGACTCTTGATCGCTACAAAAAGCCACAGTAAGCGGACCGGAGTTGTGCAGGATGCATCAACAACACGCACACTCCTGCTGTGCATCAATTCGAGCAGGTATTCCTAGCATGTGGTCGTTTTGGAACTTCTGACACCCAATACCAACGATAGGTTGAAACCAGTTGAGTGGTTCGTAGATAGCTCTATCTACCACATCCACAGACGTTCGAGGCCCATCCCCACGCCCCTCCCCCTGGGTTCAGGGGTACACTACCTAATCTCGCATTTGTCCCCAAACCTAACATTTTCCAGTTGCTCGATTTGGTTTTCACCTTCGCTTAGTAAACTCGATGCAGAGATCCTTGCCACATCGCCTGCGTTCTGGGGTACACTACCTAATCTTGCGTCTTGCCCCAAATCAATAGTTCCCAGTAGCTTGTTCTGCTTTTTACTTCCGCTTAGTGAACTTGATGCAAAGATCCTTGTTCCTCTTGAGCTGCAGGATACCACCCCACTGCACATCGTGCAGCGCCGCTTGGAACTTCTCCTCGGCCTGGCACTTGGTTTCCCCGGGCAAAGACGGGCAGGCCTCGACGCGGTGGTCCTTCAGGATCCGTAGCATCACGGTGGTGATCTCCACCTGCGCCATCTTCTGACCCGGGCAGACTCGCGGGCCCGTGCCCCAGGGTACGTAGGTCCCCTTGGGCGGCAGGTAATGCGTCTTGTCGGACCCGGGCGGGTTAATCCACCGCGAGGGGCGGAACGAGTACTCGTCCCCCGTGTCCGTCGTCTTCGAATGGACGAAGGAAGGGTCGGACTGTCGGTTGATCCCGGCCCAGCAAGGTAGAACGTGCAGCGCCATGCTGTCGACGTGGACCCGTGTCTTGGCAGGTATGTGCACAGTCGCCCCGGACGTCTGCATCGTCTGGGGGCCGGACGCGATCCGGGTCAGGCGAGTTGACGAACCGTGCAGCCGCATCATCTCCAAGATGAAGGCCACGTGGCGGACGGCTTGCGGGAAGACTTTTGCGTACTCCCAAGAGTCCGCGTTTTCGGAAGAGGAAGAGACGATGGCGTCGACTTCTTCCAGAAGCCAGTCCTGCCACTGCGGGTACGCGGCCAGGGCGACCAACGCGGTCTGCAAAGCAGCCGCGATGGTCTTGAAGCCGCCCGCGATGAACACGAACAAGTTGGCGACCAGCTCGTCGTTCGTGAGCGCCATGCCGGTGTGTGCTTCGTCCTCGGACGCTTTGACCAAAAGCGCCAGGAGATCGGCCTTGCCTTGGGACGGCAATTGCTTCTCCGAGGCCAAGCGGTCGCGCTCCAGGTCGAGCATCGACCGCATGCGCTGGCGGTACTCGGTAATGGCCTGGCCGACAGCTGATACTTTCTCGTACCCGGTCAGCCACTTTGGCCAGCCGTTGATGACGGAGAGCGGGAGCATGCTGATGCCGTAGAAGTTGTCAAGGAAGAGGTGGAGCGACTCGGTGTAAGTGAACTTGTAGCCGGACTCCCGGCGCCCCTGGGCTTCCTCTGACGACCAGGGGAATTTGTCGTCGCCGATGCTGGCGCTGATGAGCACGTTGAAGGTCAATTTGGTGATCATGTCGAAGAGCTGCGGCACATTTATCTTATTGGTGGCGTCGTCATTGTCATGACCCGAGGACAACGGGAGGGCGGGACCAAACACCTCCTCGGTGTGCCGGACGGCGGCCTCAAAGTTGGCCCCGGAGATGCGCTCGTTGAGCACGGTCGCGACGGGCCGGCGGTACCGCGCCCAGCGCTCCCCGTTGGACGTGATGACGTTGGGGCCGTACTTGCCCAGCAGCACGGCGAGCGCCTTGGCCTGCTCGAAGTCGTGGACGCGCTGCTGGACGTCGTGGACGGCGACGGGGTCGACCGTCCAGACCTCGAAGGTGGAGGGTCCGACCAGGACGAAGGACTGGCTCTTGCCCTCGCGCACGGAGGCGTCATTGTCGAAGGGCTTCGACTTGTGGTACACTTCCCAGCCGGGCACCGTGAGCGCGACGCGCCGCCACAGCCAGGCCGGGAGGACTTGGGCCAGGCGCGAGCGGTACCGCACGGACAGGAGGGACCAGACGATGCCGGTCTGGTCGGTGGGGAGAAGATCAGGGGCAGGCCGATGGAGCGGGCATGGTAGAAGTTGACGATGGCTATGTACGCTGCCCGTACCACGAACAGCAGCAAGACCGTGGTCAAGAGGCCAGTAGCCGAAGCTGTGGCCGGTGGGAATTGTACATCGACACGCATAGTGATAATGACCTTTCAATGATGATAATGGGCCTCAATGTTGCCTCAAACATGGAGTACGGGAAGAAGTATGCGGATATGATTGAGAGTGTGAGTGACAGATGAAATGACTTCGAAGTATTGCTGGAGACGATTCTCCTCAGGCATTGATACAGACTCGGATGGCAAGCGTCGGTAGCCAGGCATGAGGTCTCCAACCACGCTTGTATGTTGGCTCTGTCGGACGAAACGAAAAGCGAATCCAAGAGGCATCACGTCGGCCTAGGTGAGCTCACTCAATGGCATGACCAGAGCAGGGTATTCGGTGCGGACAATGCCGCCATTTCTGTCTGTTAACATAAGTGACTGGGCACTTTTCGTCTGACGATGGATCCCATCTTACTTCGATAGTAAGCAAATTCCCGCGTTGTTGGAGGCGTCAGGGGGATGTCTTGGTTGTGTGGGGGAAATGGAAGAAGGGGGAGGGAAGAAAAGACGATGGAGGTGTGGGCTGTATGGGAGTAAGCTGCATATGCATGTCCATGTTGAGGGCTGTCTCGTTTATAAGCGCCAAGGCTATAGACCAGGGGTCGGCTCCTTTTTCCGCCCAGGAGTAGTCGGGATTTAGACCGGCCAATGACGTTGCTTGATAGCCGGATGCGAAGTACCACCAGAAGCTGTTACTCGGATGCTTCTCCTGTTTCTCCGCCGAGGTCCTTCACGTCGTCTTCGTTTTCTTGTACAAGTGTCGACTTCATGTTTTCAATACCAGTCGCTGACGGATGGCCAGTATGCATAACCAACATGGCCTGCCAGACTTGAAGGGTATTGAGCAATTCCTAAGTCAGTAAGCATTCGCTCCTATTGAACCTGAGCAAGCTTCCTCGATTTCTTCCTCTTTCCTTCGTCATCAGGCAACCGACTGTCTTTCCTTCCGGCGCCGCAGACTCTCTATTCCCATTCTTCTCAGCCCCTTAGCAAAGATGCCGCACACAATCACCCTCAAGGAGAAGAAACCCAAAGCCGGAAAGTTCTGGTTTCCGCTCCAGCTGAATCTCGTGCAAAAGCCCACCCCCGGTCCCCACGAGGTCCTGATCAAGATGGAAGCAGCGGCGCTCAACCACCGCGACTACTTCCTGCGCCAGAACGCGTACCCGGGCCTCTCGTTCAAGTCGCCCATGTTCTCCGACGGCTGCGGCACCGTCATCGAGCTGGGCCCGGGCTGCGAGCTCGCCCACCTGCTCGACAAGAAGGTCGTCCTGACGCCCTTCCGCGGCTGGAAGTCCAACCCCGAAGGCCCCGAGGACGAGTCCGTCTTCAGCACCATCGGCGGCGTCAACCCGCACAACGACCCGGGCCACGACACCCTCGGCATGGGCCAGAACTACATCGCGGTCCACGAGTCCGAGGTCGAGCCGCTGCCCGAGCACCTGAGCCCGCTCGAGGGCGCCGCGCTGCCCTGCTGCGGCATCACGGCGTGGCGCGCGCTCATGGTGAAGTCGGCCAACGCCGAGCCCGGGCGCAACATCCTGATCACGGGCATTGGCGGCGGCGTCGCGCTGCAGGCCTTGCTCTTCGCGGTGCCGCTGGGTATCAACGTCTACGTCACCTCGGGCTCGGACGACAAGATCGCCCGCGCGGTGCAGCTGGGCGCGAAGGGGGCGTCAACTATAAGAACGCTAACTGGGACAAGCTGCTCCTAGCCATGCTGCCCGCCGAGCGGCCCCGGATCGACGCCGTCGTCGACGGCGCGGGCGGCAACATCGTCACCAAGGCCATGGGCGTCATCAAACCGGGCGGCGTCATCGCGAGCTACGGCATGACGCTGGGGCCCGTCATGGACTGGCCCATGCCCGCGGCGCTCAAGAACCTCGAGCTCAAGGGTTCCATCCTCGGCAGCCGGGTCGAGTTTGCGGACATGGTCCAGTTCGTCCGGGACCACCAGATCAAGCCGATTGTGAGCCGGTCGGTCAAGGGGCTGGACTGTGTGGACGCCATCGACGGCCTCTTTGAGGACATCAAGAATGGTAGTCAATTTGGAAAGTTGGTGATCGAGATGTAGTTAGCTTAGCGTAGTTGCACTCAATTTGAATTGCATCTAGTCTAGTTGTTGAGTTGCGCTGCAGCCATACCAGTGATATCCATAGCGTGTTTCATCCCCAGATGTCGTGTCGTTGAAACAAGCATGGCTACTAAACATTAGGGCGTCCGACCGTGCGACGATAGAGATGCGGGAGCTAGAAAGTGGCGCCCGTTAAGAGAGGGGTGAAGGCTTGGCCTGGCTCCTGGCGTGAACATGCCGGCTCTTCTCGATCGGGCAATTTGCAGGCCAAGATGCTGTGATGAATCATATCTCACGTCAGCCCCGTCGAATCGTACGATTGATTGCCGAGAGCCACGACTGCGATTGGCAGAAGCTCGTCCCCAAGACAACAAACCACCTCGTCGCATGCAGGCCGACATCCTTCTCGCCATGATTTGTGCGGGGATCGAGCGACAGGCTTGGCATATAATACTTCTCTTTTGAGACATGCAGATGCAAGTCAGATTCCAGAGCAGGGGCCGAGAAGAGTGCAGAAGACCCCGGTGCTTGCATATGGGAATGCAGTGGATTTACAGCATGTCAAGGGAGGTAGGGTAGGGTTCGCCGAGCTTCTAACCGCACCCCTGAACCACCTTGGTCTGCATGTGCTGACTGCATCAAGAGACTATGCATAAATACCACCCCATCCCTGGCCCCGCGTATCCGAGCTCCCCGTCCGGGAGATAGACGTAACGGCCGTCACGCTTGTCCCATCTTTGACCAAAAAAATGTCTTGGCGAAATATTTCTCCTTTTTGGGACAAGTGTTACGTCACAAATGACGGTCAACCGACTTCATCTGCTCAGCCGGACACGTAAACACCCGGTTGTAATGGCCAATCATGCCGTTGGGGATGATGAATCGATCCGACGGGTGTTGTTGATTCATGTCTGAAAATCTGAGACGAAGGCATCCGCGTCTAAGCAGAAGGCGTCGAGTACGCAGAATCTGGGAAATGGGGTTGGTCATAGTCAGTACTAGGAACTACGCGTTATTTGAACGGCCACTTTGGTGAATGATGGAGGAATTAGAAAGTCTTGGTTTTGCCGGATTGAACTTCGCTTCGCTGTCCGTTTTCGATCTGGAATATTCTCACGTAGCCTCTCGAGACATATTCATGACCCTGTGTTGTGATAGAACTCCTGGAGGCTGAGCGCGTACAGTAGGACCAGTGTTCTCATTGCCCATGGGAAGAAATTGAAGGAGAAAGCGGTCGATGTAGTTGGAACTCCTCGTAGTTGCTGTTTTCTCCTCGTCGTTGCTGGCGGGCAAATGCACCACCAGTCTTTGACAACTTGTATGTATAGAAGCCAAGTCAAAGCGCGTCCACGTCCGTCTCGGTTGTGGTTTGTCGTTTCTCTTTCGTATGTATCAGTAATCACAGGTTAAAATTCACTGCATAGATGTCTTGTCGGGAAAAAGAAGCGAGTGAGATCGGACGAAGATGGACGGACTGACTCGGGAATTTATATTCAATCACTTCTAAGCATGTAACATCCTATGACTTCATGCAACATGCGTCGTATAGCTCGCAGCGATATATGGGGTTCGAGATTGCAGTGCATATTACTACACGAACTCCAAAATTGATAGGCTGTCTCTGGGTCTTGAGATCGCCAACCAGATTCTGGTAAGAGGAGAGCCGGTTCTTTGTTACGCAAGCAGCGTATTACTGCCAAACAATGCCTGACACGTACCTCTGCGAGACAGCCTCCTGATCGGGCTCGCCAGCTATTTCGCCTTCGATCAGATCTTCCCTACACACTATTCCTCGCGCCTGTCCAGTCTGGTTGCGATACGGCCATACACGGCAGTCCGATGGGTATGGAACTGGTATCCAACGCTGGAGCCCCGGACGCGGCCAAAGAGAACGGGTCGCTACCTGACGGTGTCCGGGCTGGGCAGCAAGTCGATGGAACTGACGGACCCAAACAACTTTGGGTCCTAAGCCCGCCTCTTTCGCTGTGAGACATTTTTCAATATTCATAGAAGGTTCATTATGGTTACCAAATCCGTCCCATGGAACGTTCGGCACTCGGGGCCCTGTCCACCTCTTAGTCGCGCACCCACCCGAACCAGGATGGCCGTACGGAGGTCGCGGCCAACAAGGCGGTCTGCTCTAAGGAACGAAAAATGTTCCTCGCAGCCCTGCCCGACTGCGGCCTCGTCAAGCTGATCACCAAGGGCGTCAAAACCGCTCGTAAGCGGATGGCGAGTTTGCACCAAAAGATACTCAAAGGTAGAGTCGCCCAAGTTGGTAGCTACTTTAGCCAAGGAAGAGTTCTATGGATATCCCCCTTAATAACTGGATATTAAGACACCCCCTTTCTAGCTGAGGGACATGCATAAATATGCGGTAGCGGAGTCGTTGTTGCTTGGGCACCAGATTTATTCGAGGTCGAGATCTTCGCTCGCTGCTCAGGGTACCATTTGTGATAACCCCAGCTTCGAAGTAGATACGTGATACACGCCATTGATCCCAGTGCCACGGAGCTAATACGATGAATTGACATTATATGTCGATCTGCGTAACGCCAACTACTAGAACCCCGACTTGTCCCCAACCGACCGGCAGTCGTGCTGAACCACTCGGCTGCATGAACCCAATAATTATCCCCGCATCGCCACGGCCAACCACTGCTGCACCGCAACCCGGTCCACGTCACGCGACGACCCCTGCACCCTCGGCAGCTCTTCGACCGCGAGCCAGATGGTGGGTAGCCGATCAGCCGGGAGCCCGCTGGCCCGCTGCGCCCACGTTCTGGCCGCATGGACACCCGCCTCCACGCGCGTGCGCATGGTGGTAGCGTGATCGTCGCTACCGCCGCTGCTGTCACTCGATATACCGGCCGCAGCTGCAGGAGGGGGCAACCGCCCCAACACCGTGCCCCTGGGCAGCATGGAGTCCGCCAGGCACAAGACGGCCACCAGCACGGTCCGGCCGCCAGCGATCCGCGTGGCGGTGACGACGTCACGCACCGCGTCGCAGCGGGCGGCGATCGCGCGCTCGAGCTCCTCGAGCTGGATCGACTGTCCGCCGAATTTGATGCGGTTGCTCGCCCGCCCGATGAGGGAAAGCTGATTGACGCTGCCGGTGTCGTCATCGAGCGCATACTTGGCTAGAATACCTGTGCGGAGGAACTTTGATGACGTTGCTTTCTCCCCGCGTATCGAGGTTGCCCATTTGGGTGTTAGAATGACAAGGGACTCTGTCACAGCGTCGTCCTCTGCGCCACTAGCTGTACCTTCGACCAGGACTTCCCCGATGCCGCCCTGGGGTGCCAAGCGGTCTACGCTCTCGGGGATCGTAATCCATATACCACAGCCTTCCGGTGTAATCACTGTATTTCCGACATGGGTACCGCCTTGTGACGTATGTAGCTCAGAATTGTCTCGATCACCATTCGTCGTAGCTGGCGTTGTCGTGTTGACGTCCCAACTTCGGAGAGCCCGCGCTAGAGCCGGACCACTGAACACATCACGGATGCACCGCGCCGCAGCCCCGGGAACGAATGCCTCCTGATTGTTACGGAGTACAATTGCGGACTGCGCCTGCGGATCCAGGAGCGGCAGGTCGCCGAGTTTAGTCTGCGGCGTCGTCTCGGTCAGCAGCCGCAGAATGTGCTCGTACTGGCTCAGGATGCGGTCCAGCTGGGCGTCGCTGACGATTGACGGGTTCGTCCGAGGCCAGACCATGACGCCCTCCTCGGTGATGCTGAAGATGAACTGGAGCGGGAAGTACCCGCGCAGCCAGACCATGCGCAGCTTGATATCGTCCGGTCCCTCGATACTGGTATCCTTATTCTTATCCGTGAAGACAGACGGACGGATATTGATCAGTGCCCCGAAGCCCGCGGCGGCCTTGGCGGCCTCGTTCACCCGGGAGATGTTTTCCAGTCCGTACTGCAGAAAGAGCGTATTCTGCTGCAGGTGGCGCCACGACGCCGCACGTTCTTTGATGAGCTTCTCCACCGTCATGCGGCGCGGCACGCTGACTTGGATCGGGATTTCCGTGACCGTGGGACCCAGCGTGTTCTCGACGGCGTCGGGGTTCGGCGAGCGGCCCGAAATTACGTACCCGTACGCCACGTTGTCGCTATCGGTGTAGATGGCGGCGGTCAGGGCCCAGGCCGCCTCGATGTAGAAGGCCATGTGCGACGGGGAAATGCCGCCGGGGCCGGGGGCGCTTCGCCGCAGTGGCATCATGCGAGACGGCTTCTCGCTGACCGCTCCTCCGGCGTCTGGTCTTCCAGTGGAGGACAATCTACCTTTGGTGGGCGGCTTCGGAGGAGCCGGGAAAACGGCAGGGGATCCTCTGATCCGCGAGGCCCAGAAGCCATCGGCCGCCGCCCTGTCGACTCGCAGGCACTGCGTCACGAAGTCCCGGAAGGCGGGCCGCTTGATGGGCGGCTGGCCAAAGTAGACGGCCGGCATGTCCAGCTGGAGCATCTTGTCCATGGACCAGTAGTCGGCAATGGTGTGGTGCATGGTCGTCACGAGGCTCTCGCCGATGAACGCCGAGCGGAACAGCACCTCTCCGGGGGCGAAGAAGTGATGGGCCGCGCCCGCGTCGCCGTACAGGTACTCGTCCACGCTGCCGAACCCGGTATTGAGGTTGGTAACGTGGTCCTCGTTGGTGACGACCTGCACAAGGCCGCCGCCCAGCTCATCGTCGCACTCGACGATCCGGGTGCGCAGGATCGCGTTCGCGGCCACGACGCGGCGCATGGCCGTGCAGAACTTGTCGACGTCGACGCCGCGGTCGGACGTCAGCACGAAGTGGAACACCTCGTCCCGGTTCGCGGCGATCATGCTCTCCTGAAGAGGTGTGCACTGGTAGACATCCTCGATGCTGCTCACGGGCACGCGGCATTTCTTCGCGATGTCTTCCAGCCTACTGGGCCCGATGGCGGCCAGGGACAAAATTCGGTCTTGTTGTGCTGCACTCATTTTGTTGGACAATAGCCATCAAAAGGAGATTGACTGATATCTGACGATCTTGAAATCACACTCTACGTACGCTATGCTCGCTCTGTAATATTATGGCCTCGCTCTGTGTGGCTCTTGCCATTCAGCTCCATGACCCGACGGCGCGGACATGGTACCGCTAGATCGGGCAAACTGTTCAGATACCACCCACAATAGTTGAAGTAATGGTACGTACCAAATCTAACCTCCATCACCTCACCCCTAACCCCTATGTTGAGATAGATAGTCACCACTGGTATGACGACACCATCATCCGAGCTTACACCGAGTTACCTAGCGCGCGTTCCTCTACGCGTGGTAGGTGAGGCGTCTCGGATTCTTCGTGTTACATCCGGCATCGTGGATTTGTCAGGGCCCTAAGGCGGCAGCCCAAAACGGGAGTCGGGAAGGGAGGAGTTCTGGGAGCCGTGGAGATGGTCTGACATGGCGCAACCTCCTGCTTTGGTCCGAACCGACCTTGACAAGGATACCGTTATCATGGATGCCTGGGGAGGTGGTGTATAAGTGTCTTGCATGCAGAAGTAAGCACTCATGCACATACAGGGATGGCTGGGGGTGTGTTGGATCTTTTCTTCGTACCCCACGGGGTTGGATACAAGACCGCCCTGAAATGTGGATCTACTACCCCTGGACTGTAGCATTGCAGATCTACGGTACTTGGAATCAGAGTATAATCGATGTCCAAGATCGTCTTTTGAATGCTTTATAGTTGCTAAGGTACTATACAGATACTTCAGTCTACAGCTTCCCCTCAAATGGACTTGTACTCTCTCAGTTCCCCCACTTCTTGATTTGCCAAGAGCCGGCGTGCACAAAGGATCATAACATGATCTCATTCTCTTGGTATACAACCCATGGTTGACCTTGAAATAGCTGCACTTTGCTTACTGCGATAAGCCTTCGTCTTACCTGCTTCATGTTTGTCCAGATCCCGTCTAGTCCGGAGTGTTGCTGGCCTACACACCCTCGCCTAATCCTTCATCATCGTCGGCTTTACTGGAACTGGCAGCTCACCCGTCCACGCACCCTCATACGTTACGCCACTGACACAAGAAAGCATCGGACTTCAGCGAAACATTCCGCAGCCCTCGATCTGTGTGCAAAGCGGTAGAATGTCGACCCGCAACGAAGCATTGTACTGGTTACTATCATCCTGTACTTCAGGTCGATAAGTCGAAGTCTCCAGCTACAGCCAGAGTGAGCACACTCTTCTCCTAGTCGTATCTTTGGTATTCATATCCTTTCCTGGATATTATAGGAAGAACAAGAGTCCAAGGCCCACCAACCGAGCAATACGTACATATATAGTTTATTACGAGGACATCGACCACCACCATGGCGGACAGCAACGGCATTTCCGGACTGCAGTTCAAGCCTCTAGGGGCCGAGCATGTCGCTGAGGTGACTGCAGGCGTGGACTTCTCCAAGCCCGTCCCCGCGGAGACCATCGCGGCCATCCGCGAGGGCATGGCCCGGTACGGCGTGCTCGTATTCCGCAAGACGGGCATGGACGACGCCGCGCACGTGGCCTTCGCGTCCCAGTTCGGGGACCTCGAGGACCACGCGCCCTGGATCCCGCCGGGCCAGCCCTACCGGCTCGGGCAGTACACGCAGCTGGCCGACGTCGGCAACGTCGACAACGACGGCACCGTCACGGCCGCCGACAGCATCCGCCACTACATCAACGCGGGCAACGGCCTCTTCCACGTCGACTGCTCGTACAACCCGCGACGGGCCGGGTTCTCCATCCTGCGGGGCCACAAGCTGCCGCCCCCGGGGAACGGCGGCAGTACCCTCTACGCCGACACGCGGGCCGCGTGGCGGGACCTGGACGAGGCCACCAAGGACAAGGTCAAGGACCTCGTGCTCTGCCACTCGCTCTGGTACAGCCGCAAGCTCGGCGCGCCCGAGTGCAAGCCCCTGCAGGGCATCGATCCCATGGACCACCCCATGGGCCGCCACAAGGCCGTCCAGCTGCACGAGCCCAGTGGCCGCATGAACCTCTACATCGCGTCGCACGTGCACCACATCGACGGCTGGTCGTATGAGGAGAGCCGGCCGCTGGTGGACGAGCTGCTCCGCCACGCCACGCAGGACAAGTACGTGGTCCAGGTGGACTGGGAGAACGATGGCGATGTGGTGATGTGGGTAAGTCAACACAATCTCTATGTTTCCTGTCTTGTTTACATCAACCCCTACCTTTACCAAAAACCTTTCGACTAACCGCCTAAACAGGACAACACTTGTGTGATGCATAGGGGCAAGCAAGGTGCCTATGTCGGCAAGTATATTCGTGATATGCGAAGGGCGACCATCTATGATAACTCTTCACTCGCGTGGGGACTGAATGACCGTGACAGTGAGGAGTCTGGCATGTACTCGAAGACCATGAAAGACAGGAAGTGGTGTGACGGCAAACGGCCAGGCGATGTAAACGGCGAAGGCCAGCAGGTTTCGGCGTAGACCTGGGGAATACGTGTGATCTCCTGATTCAATATATAGGAGAGTTGGTTTGAATCTGGAGTAGCTATTCAACATAGCAGGAAAATATGATAGTATTATTGAAAGGGGTCCTTCACTGAGTCAGGGCACCCCCGACGGTCTTTACGGTGCCATCAGAGCCCCCAGACGCAGAATCTGAGCAAGATGGTTTGTACCGGCTACGGAGAAGCAATTTCGCATCGGGAAACCTCCCACCCTGTGATATGCATTTGTCCGTATGCTATGTTGCACTATCTACAACCGAGTATTGGATTTACTATTTGCCGGCCCTGGCCTAGAACTTGATCAAGGCAAGTACTTATTCAGATGGGCATCCACCCAGTCGTCGACTTAACAATTATCCCTTATATTTATATCCTTCGCCGATTTTATTGCCCTGCCACCCGACAAGATAACTGCCCTTTTGCTGTCGCGGTGGGCTTCAATTAAAGTCCAATCTCCGGTACAGTCGTCCCCTGAATATGCGCACAGCTTGACGGTCTCACAAAATAGGCCTAATACGCAGGTCGGTCGCTTAACCTTTGACATGGGTGGAAATGTGACGGTGGTTGGCTCCGGAAGAATGAACGGTGGTAGGATGAGCTGGCACGGTGGGTTACACTCGATAGTTGGGTCATGATCTGTAAAAGTCTCAGGGCCAACGTATAGGGTACCTAGAGAGTCGCAGGTTCCTGCTGGACAACCGTCGTCTTCCGAAAACTGTTACAAAACCAGGGCCCAATCGATGGTCCCCGCAAAGTTGAAACTTTTCCAACGGTCTTCATGGGGCTCTTTGGTCTCGTCAGTCATGTAAGAAACCCACTCGGTTGCTGATATTACACGATCTGTCAGCGTGACTGACTGCTCCTTAGGTCAAGCAAGGCCTTGCTCACAGTCATAGACAATAAAATCTGCGTCAGCCTCCTTATCGTACCAAGTATGGCTCTCCGGCTTTTTCTCTTTAATGCTGTTGATCTCAGCGTTGGAGATGTAGCCCGCAGTGCGTGTGCATTGTCCAGGCTTGGCCTGCGAGCTGGCGTTTGAGCCCAGGAACGCACACAATGGTCCTGAGCAGTTTGGGTCGGCCATCTTGAACGAGCGCGCGTAGCTTGTCACACCCACAACTACCTTTCGAGTGGAATTCCTGCTTTAGTGATCATGGCGAGTGCATCCATGGTTTCGGTTAGTTTGACTGGTGTAAGTCTGTTAGTTGTTTGTGAACCCAGACATGGGCAGCAGTAGGGAAGTGCCACCATGGCTTCTCAGGCAATTTCCTTGCGAACAGCCTTCCTACGCATATTTGTTACCCGCATCCCATTGGCCGTGCAAGTCATATGTCATGTTCGACCCTAGAGGTGATGTACCGCTGGTGTTTGCGATGTACGGACTGTGGACAATGTTTTCATAAGAGCCAATGAAGCATCAGACCGTTATCACCTATGCAGGGCCTGAGCCGAAGAGCCAGAGTCAGGGGGAAACGCAGCGTCTTGACAGCACCTTAGGGGATCGCCACTACGCGACGATCAGGGGGAGTGTTGGTTCTGACAAGACATATACCGACATACCATTTGGGTCAGTGTCGGTGCATCGGCTTTTGTCCCAGTGGTATGATCAACTGGTTATGAGACCTCATGCTAGATGATGCAGAGGCCATTGTGGATTTCATCACTCAAACACTTCCTCCGCAGTGACATGCCAGTCCTCCTCTCGGGGCTCGCCGTAAGACTTGTACCATTCTAGCAGCGCGACCACATCCTCAAACACTTTCGTGCTCCTCGCGATACATGGGCCAGCCGGGGCCCTCCAGGCTATCCACACGTTCGAGAACGATGGCCAGGTCGGCAGGGAACTCCCACGCAGTAATCAGCCCGGAGCTACAGCGCTCGTTCAGACCTTGTAGCACCCCACGCACGTAGACCCCTCTCATTCGGTCGCGCCAGACGGCGTCGTGAGAGACCGAGGCGCCATCGAGGGCGAGCTGCGACGCCAGCTCATCCCAGTGCGTCAGCACATCCGATGGACAGGTGACGGGCGGAGTGGCGGAGGGGCGTCGCGGCCGCCACCGATGACCCGCAAAACGAAATCTAGACGGGCCTCTTCCCACTCCTCGTCGGATTCGAAAAGTTCCGGGTCGTCAGGATCAGCAGCCTGAATCTCTGGAATCATGGCGGAAAGGGCGTGATGGCTGCGGCTGCCGATGTGTTCTCGGTACGACGCGAGAGCAGCGAGGATCTCCGGCTCGGCGGGAGACATCGTTGTTGAGGTGGGGATTTAAAGACTGCGAGAGGCGTTTGCTATGATACAATAACCACTTGGCAAAATGATGATCACGATATTAGTGATAAACCGACCCTTTGGCAGGATAAGAATATGTCAGATGGGAAGCAGAGACACTTTAGGAGACTTGAGTGCCGGTGTTTTATAATGGCAGGAGAAGGACTGGTAGTTCTCGTTGAGGATGACTTGGTTCCTCTACACAAAGTGCTTCTAAAATGTGGTTAGCGCGCCCCCTGAGACTCCCAAAGTAGGCCTCATAGTGACGCTAAGGAACGGGCCATCGCCATCTAAGTCCCAAAATAAACAACGGCAGCCTAATTCGACTTCACTCGACGCTTCTCAATTGCCGAGAAGCAAAGCGCTGTCTTGACCCTCACCGAGTCCCTGGCTCGTTATAGTCTCTCGTTCTCATTTGGTCTGTCCTTGCGCCTACTTCTCCCTACAAGATGCATCATTACGCTCCCTTCCTTGCCGCGGCCTCGCTGCTGGTAACCCGGGCCGCGGCTGACTGCTGCACTCTCGACGACCCCATTGGGCCATTCCGGACCTGCTCGCCGCTCGCGACGAAGGCGGAAACGCCATTTCTCGTCAAGGCAGTCAATTACACGCAGTACCGCGACACCCTGGGCGGCGGCACCTTCGACCCAAACCCGCGCTGGAACAGCCTGCAAGTGATGCTCGCGCGCGCATCCGGCGGCCCCAGCGGTCCCCTGGGGTGCTCCGCGGCCAAGGACCCGTCCAAATGCACCGTCACGTCGGGCCCCGTCTGCGTGCTGATCGACTGCGTCCCTCTGACCCAGGACGCCGCCCACGCCACCAACGGCGGCAAGACGCAAATCACCGACCTCGTCATCGCGCCCGGCGTCCCCGCCGGCGCCGGCCCCGACGGGCCCTGGTACGACCTCGCGAGCACCGAGTTCGACCGGCACGCGACGGGCCACGCCGCGACGCTGGCGAACCTGAGCGCGAGCGCGTGGCGCAAGACGCTGTACGGCGGGAACCAGTCGAGCCTGCAGTACGACAACAACTGGACCGGGTTCAACCTGACGGGCATGACATCGGCCCCGGACGGCACGAGCGGCGGCGACTCGGGCTTCTACCCGTTCGAGCTGCAGGGCCAGCCGTGGCCCGACTTCGACCTGCGCAAAGTGCCCTGCGGCGCGTACCCGTGCGCGCGGCGGTGCGCGCACGAGGCCTTCGGGGCCAAGTTCGAGTCGGACTACACGCCCGCGGACCTCGCCAAGGCCAGGGCCTGCATCGACCAGTGCGAGGGCGTCGACGCCGTCGTCAACTACTGCCCCGACGTCTACGGGGGCAAGCAGCAAGTAATCACCCCGCAGGAGCTCGGCCTGGACTCGCAAGCGGCCCTGGACGCCTACGTGCCGGATGGGTGCGCTCGCTGGGAGACGGCGGCGTTCCCCGCCGCCGCCGCGAGCTACAGTGCCTCGATGACTTCGAAGACGGCCTTGCCTTCTCCGACTTCATCGACCGCAGCGCCGAAGGATAAGAGTAGCAGCGCGAGTGGTGGGGCCGAAGGCTTTAGACTCGCGGTGCTGGCAGCCTTCACAATAATGATGGTGAATGTGGTGGGTGACAACGTATGTCATTAGCAGGTGCGTAATGGTGCCGCCAGCCGTCGTACCCAACAGGATTGCTTCGTATAATTAATTAATATATCCATAAATAGTTCCTTTCTACCAGCATGTGTATGTCCGACTCTTAGTCTACTACTGAACTGAGGTGTAATGCACGCAGAAAGCGTCAAGTCGACATTTGTAATTCTCGACCTTCAAGTCACGGGACATAACATATATAGAAGTCTGTAGTAGGTTGCGTTCTCACACTGATATGTTTAAGGGGTATTCTTTATTGTACCTCATACACGTGGTAGGGTACATCGAGTAATGATACATTGATCGGTCGGAGGTCTGCCTTCGCATAGCCGCAGCCCTGTACGGACAAGCTCTTCAGCTCTCATGGTCTTTACGACTTGGGTGTCCCTTCATTCCCTTCGCTGATCTTGGACCTCAGCCACTCCGGCACGAAGGCCTTAACCTTGAGCTTCTGAGCCCCGTTACCCTCCTCATCACCACCCCACTGCATCAGGAACTCTTTGCTCGGGTCGAAGGGCGCTGTCTCTGCCTCACCGGGCAGCTGGACGTCGGTCATCATCTGCAAACGACAAAGCCCGAGCCCGATATTGCCCACACCATCGAGGAAGCTGCCCGCGCTGCGGCCCTTCTTGCCGGTGCGGCCTATGCTGAGTAAGTGCGGGACCTCGGCAGCCGACAATCCACCTTCTGACGTCGCCGAGGGCTTGTACTCGAGCGTCTCCGGCGGCGCCTCGTTCTCGCCATACAGCGCGACGGGCAGGATCCGCTTGCGCACGACGCCCCGGTGCTTGGTCCGGATCGTCAGCTCCTGGCCCAGGTAACAGCCCTTGCGGAAATCGATGCCGCCCATCCAGTCCATGTTCGCCTCGAGCGGTAGCGCCGCATCGGGCTGGATCTCGTTCGCGCCCTCGGCGACGCCGTCGAGGTAGCGCCGGATCCGGTACGCGTCCGCGTCGCTCGGCTCCGCCTGCACCTGAGGCGCTTCATTTCCGCGCCCCAGGACGCGCAGACCCATGGTTGGGGACCGCGGGTCGTGCAGGATGATCTTGCCATGCTGGTCCGGCAGGAGGTCTGTTATGATCTTATTCACCCCATCCTCTGTTGTCCCATTTCGGCTTGCGGAAAAGGCAGCGTCGTCCCACGCCTGCCACACCGAACACTCTTCCGGCTCGAGGAGCTGGAACTTGAACTTGCTGCGCAGCTTGTACTTCTTGAGGTGTCGCATCAGCGCCCCCGCCCGCGCGTCGTCGCACTCGATGAGGAAAGAGGACGTCGGCGGGCCGTCGGCGGCGGGGCCCAGCCCCAGCCGGTCGGGGTAGACGAAGACGTCGTACAGGACGCGGCCTGTCGCCTGCAGGAAGCCCGTGTAGAAGCCCGGCGACGTCGTCGTCGTCAGGTCGGCCATGTTGGACGTGATCATACCCTGCAGGAACTTGGCGGCGTCGGCGCCGGCGATGGAGATCAGGCGGCGCGAGGGTAGGGCCGCGTAGCCTGACGAGGGCGGCGAGGCTGTCGGGGCAGGGGCGCGGTTGGTGTTGTTGTTGTCGTTGTTGCATCGCGGAGAGTTCGAGAAGGATCGGTTCGAGGTGTTGAGGCAAGAGCTGCAAACGAACGAGGGGTTTCGGGTCTCTGGCCGTGCGGCGCTCCTCCGCACAGCTGCTGCCGCCGCCGTGGTCGCGGGGCGCACTCCGGCGCATCGAGGCAAGGCTTGCATCGTGCCGAGGAAGATGGCCAAATTCTGTCTTTGAACGATAAGGCTGCGCTTTTTTTCTTGGCAGCCTTGTGACGTCGGTACTAGGAATAAAACGAATGTCACAAGCTATGGAGCCACATGTGCTCACAGACCCTTGACCTCATCGGCGATCGGTGTATGTCCGCGTTCGAGCATTCGCACCCCTCGAAGAATGTCGGCCGATGATGTCAGGTTGTGTTGGATTGCAAAGCAATTGGCGTTAACCGGCCGTTGCGGGAAAATTATGTGGGGTTAACGGATTTTGGCGGTCTTAAGATTCCGACCGCCCGAAGGACCTCTACAACTTAACTTACCTACCTACCTACGGGAAAAGGCAGCACGGGGTCGCGCCCCTCAGGTGCACATGATGAGCAACGGGATCTTCATTAACGGTGCCGTTTCTTGGCACGTCCGGACGGATGACTCTACGCAGGGTGGCTGTATCATTACGGACCACTTCTTCCCGTGATCGAGGTGGTTGAAACAACATGCCGCGTGTCACGGCGGTAAAAGAACCTGATATTGGACAAACGGACTCGGTATTATTAACTGGGGAGCGCCCCATCTGCCATCTGGCCCTACCGTCTCAGCGCCAGGAACAAGTAACCTAACAGCCGGAGTCACCTCGGACTGTCAGTTGAGATCTCGTTTCCCATCGATCGAGATAACAAAAACAAGTGTGTCGTTGTTTCGTGGCGTTTGGTCCGAAGCTTTGAGGCTTCCCGACCCGCTGAAGGTCGCCAACCACCAAGTGCCACCTATATGTGGCTACAAAGCTGGCAATACTTGCTGCACGCTGGTAACGGGTTCCAGCTTACGACTGGTTTCGGTAGTCACAATCTCGGCATAACTGTTTGTTACTCGCGGCCCCGTCACGTTTGGAGCCGCTGTGCATGTACGGATATGTTAAGATTGCAGCGACGACACCATGCATATTGTCTGCATTGGACGCCCAGAGAAACATCAGGAAACATCCTGCGATGGTCCCCCCATCTCGGATGCAGCGCGATTGACTCGTTGACCGCCTTCCGGTGTGAACCTGTGTCCCACCTGCACTGGTTGGGTTAAGTCAATCTATCATCTCTTCCCGTCCATACTATTAGCTCCGGTGTACCATGCTTGAGCCTCACATGGACACACATGGGCACACTTGGCAGCCTGGTCCATGGCTATCAACACCACTAGTCTGCCCCCGGGGTGGAGGGTGGAGGTGCGCGGCGCACCAGCCGGTTTCCAAGCTGCATCTCGATAACAGGCCTCACGAGCCTCATTGGGTCTCGGCGAGGAAAATCTGGAGAGCGGTCGCCGGCGATTTCCTTTTGCTGTTGCAGCAAAACGCCGCCGCCCACTTACCGGTCAGGCACAAGCTGTGGTGTGCGTAAATGAGCATGCTGCTGCCAGGTAAGACTTTGCCTTTTGCGCTGCCTTGCTTTGCCTTGCCGGCCTTCTGCAACTGTTTCTCCGCCATTTGGGCGATCAAGAAAAATGCCCTCAGCTGGCAGCCAATGGGCGGGTGATTCACCCGGAGCTCCAAGGCACCCGAGACACCCAAACACCGCCAGCTTGGTCGTCCCGCCCTATCAGCCGAAGCCACCGCCGCTGATCACCTGCCAATCAGGAGGGCGGGGAGCGGGAGCTTGGGAAGTGTGGTGCACACACCAACGCATCACCAGGTAAGTATCTGATAGATTGCTGGCTGCATACATGTATGGTGGTGGTGCTGGTGGTTGCGTTGCTGCAGAAGGGCGTCGCTGGAGGCTGCAGCGGCCGATGAATCATTCACCGCATTTCTGCCCGCTACCACGACGGGCTGATGCGACCTGATGGCGGTGGGGGGAGAATCTGTGTGTGCATACTGTCTCTCGCTAGTCAAGTCAGGTAACACCCCCCCTCTCCGCAAGTGTGAACACCAGGATAGCTTGGCAGTAATACCCTGCGGCGTATGCAGAGATGTACACTTGTGGCTTGACAAGCGTTATTCGAAACATCACGGTTCAGGTTTTGGTGTGTGGGGTTGGGCTGGTTGGTTTTACTCAATCTCAGTCTAATCTACCTCGGCGCGGCGGGAGTGCCAACTTTTTTGAGGAGGATCCTCACGGCTGACGGCTGGCAATCGGCCGATCGGTTACATCCCAGGGGCGGTTGCGTTGTCCTAGTATGTACAGATATGTGCGTAAGTCAAAACTGGAGAGTTGTGCTTGATATGCACCGCCTGTTGCGCCTCTCATAAGGCCTCGATCGTCAGTCGAAACGGCTCTCGCAAGGCAAACACTGGACCTCAGTTCTCCCTTCCCCCTCAAAAGCTGGAAGGAGAGCAGCCGGTTGGCGAAACAAGGAGCGAAAGTGGGTAAGGCGAGATTTGTTTATATCTACACCACCACCACTTATCATACATACTACAACGCATCAGCATCCAGTACCCATTGTGTAAGGCAGACAGGCAGATGGGCTAGCCAGCGGACTGCGACTATGCGGCCAGTCAGCATGAAGGTTTGTTCGAAGCAGCGCTTGGCGCGTTGGCAGACTGGATACATAGTATCCAGTTTGCTGCTTCTGCAAATACTTTTACACGCATATAGATGGAGATGAACACACGTTCAATAAGACGGTACAAGTAGATTCTGGCTCTGGCCCAGGGCGGAGAACCGCTTGACACAGCATCTCGGAGTGGGCTAGGTGGGTAAGAGTGGGAAAAGGCTTCAACTCTGTCGAGACCGTCTCCCGTTTCGGTGTTCTAGGCCTCCGGCTCCTTGTGTGGGCTCCCTTCCCTGGCTCTTTCTTGCGTGGGCTCTCTCTCCTTGCGGGGAATCAGCCGAGAATCAGCCCTTCCGGTGTATCAGCTCAGCGCGTCCGTCGTTCCCTACATGAGCGGCAACGACAAACTACACCTGGAACCCCGGAAACGGATAAACTGCTGGATTGTGTAATGGGAATACAGGCATCCGTCGTCGATCGTAAGTGAATCGATTGGATGTCGTTCGTCCATTGTTGACTTTGCTTGAACACGCAAGCCCATTCGCGTTGGGGTGGAAACGGGGAAATAGGACCCCGTGAGAGGGCATTACGCGTAATACGCGGCTCTCTTGTTACTCGCTGGCTGGTCACAACTGGTCACAATACGGGGTAACAGAAGTGTACTTCTCTAATGTCCCGAGTATACGATGCACAAAACTGGGAGAAAGCACAAGTGAATTAGTAATGAGCAGATTAATAATGTGAGACATTGACTGCGCAGTCTCCTACGTGTTCCGCAGAGTCGGGAGAAGATGGCGGTGGGTGTTCATGCAGTCAGCTGCTGCTTATTGTTACACCTCATTTGGGGAAATGATGGGAAATGATGATACTGGTCGGCCGTCGCATCAATTCGGGGTAAGAACTGCGGGATATGGGGGATGAGTAAACACCGCGATATGCGGCCCTGCCAGAAGCCCTGCTGACCATCGCACATGTCTGCCAAACGACAACGACAGCACGCCGGGTTGGGGAGCTTCGTAGTGGTTGGCCGATTGGGCCAGCAGACACGCAGGGCACCTTTTTGGAGAAACTCATGCCGAGCGATGATGATGATGAATGGAACTCGCATTTCCGCTGTTAACGGTTGCCCGCATTTGGCATTCTTTGCTCATGCAGGGTCCTTTGCCTCGTCGTCGCCAAAGGGAGAGGCAGCGGACGGGGAGAGCAGGATCTCCGTTTCCGTTGAACCGCGGCGGCATCTGCGTTTTTCTTGGGGTGTGTGTGCATACAAGGAAATAAGGAGTGTGCATACAAGGAAATAAGGAATTCGGAACTTTGGTTTTATTGCTACATGCAGCAATCTACATTCTATCTGCCGTGGATTTGCGCATTCCCCTTCCCAACAGAAACGAAATGGGCTGATCGTACTATTCGTGTGTGTATCGTCAATGGACACTGCATAAGGGGAGTCTCGAAAACGGACGACGGTCTCAGTCCTATCGTATGAGAACGGTACGTTGCTGTGTGTCTGTTGTGCATAGACCCAGACCCTCCTCCGTGAGCCTGGCAACTTTACGGTAGGTAACACGCAGTGACTGTATGGAACCTGGTTGCGTTGTGAATGATAGTCGCCAGGGGGCAGAGCGGATTTGAGGGGGTTGTTGCATTGAGGCACGGCTCACGGGATTGACCGTTCGAGGTTTCGCTGAGGAGCAGGACAGGCCCGCCTGCCAATGCCCGCCCCGGCTCGCTCACCTCACGGACAGGGGAAATCGTTTGGCCTGCCTGCGCTGCCTGCCCTGACAGCTAAACCTGCCTTGGACTGAGCTACCCGCGGGGCCCAGCCAGCCTAGCCAGCCCGGGCGGATCAAGGGACGAGAACTCGACCCGTGATCAATGCCTTTTCGTATCTACCCCACAAACCAAGAGTTAGATAGTCCAAGCTAGGCCAAGTCGAGCCAGCCAAGCGAGGAAAGAAGAGAGATAGCGGCTGGCTGGCTTGACCGACCTGATACCCTAATATTACTTGGCTGGGAGTGAGCAAAAAGGCGATCGTATCGTATCGTATCAATCATCCAGGCACCCGGAATGCAACATCCTCATTCGACCACGTCGATTAAACCAAGCGGGGGCACAGGCACATATATTAGGTACACGCTTACGGAGGACACAAGTGAGAATTGCGGATTGAGTTGAATCTCGACGCACTTGACACAGGCACCAGCCAAAGGACCCTGCGGATCTGGAAGGGATCAACCAATGAGTACCATGATGCGCCAATGGCGGCCGCCGATTGGCTTGGGGGGGGGACCACGACGATTGCTAGATTGATACGGTGATAAGCGGGCAGGCGGTAGTCAGTCAGCACGGGGAGAGACTCATCCGACCACCTACCTACCTACCTGCCACCCACCACCACCGCCCATCAGCAGCAGCAGGATACCAATTAGTGCATTGCGTTCCGAAGTACGAAGGGGGTCGGAGATACGGGCCATTGAGTTTGTCCTTGTCCTTCTGTTTGAGAAACGTACATGTAGGTATCAATTGAAATGGTTGGGTGCGGGTAAAGCCAAGGGACCGAGGATCCAAACGCATGGCCGGCTAGCTCCCAAGTGCTGAAAAACCAACCGTATCGCTCCTTATCCGCGTACCCGTACCAAGCTCCCAAGCCAAACGGCGTTCCGTTCCCAAGGGGCTAACTAGCCAGCCATACGAGGGCGCCAAGATAACCCGACGGACAGCGGACCATGTGCGCTGGTACGGATACAGTAGTTCGCTTGCGTTTCGCTCGCTATGGGGTAATGGACTTGCGACGGACGGAAACAAGTCATCATCAGCTGACGACGAGAAAACGGTGCGTCGTGGGATACTGTAGAAAGGGCGCGCGATCGAGAAACTACTACTTAGATAGGGGGAGGGGGGTGGATGACGAACGGCATTAGTAAACCCATTGAATCCAGCCCGTTCCTCTCCCGTCCTTGCCTTGCGAGAAGAGACGAATTCGTCGTAAACCTTCAATGAGGGGAGGGACGGATAGTACGAAGTACAATACGTAAGCAGTTGAGAACTTCAATTTCAGCCATCAAGGAATGAACACTGCAAAAAGAATGGGATGAGCAACAAGGGGGCGAGGTTCTAGCCCACTGGCTGCCCTGGCCATTCAGTTGACATGACATAACGGCAGGGTTGGTGGGCGGATTACCAAAGCAAAATAACATCATCAATCGTCCATCCACATCAATTGATCAGCGGGCGCGCAGGAACAAACAGGACGAAAGAAACTGCCTACACAACATTGCCAAAGGCAAAAAGCTACATTTCGCTCGCACAAGCTCTCCGCCTACCAAGAATCCGAAAAAGGGGGATGATGATGCGATTCGGCAGTACGGAATGTCTACAACAAGTACATACCTAGGGTAATACATTTTTCCAACAGTAGCTGTATGACCTCAATACCTAGCCGTCGTCGTAGACTTGTAAAAAACGGGCGGAAAGGTTAATTTGATAGCTGGGTACGGTAGGTACGGTACCTTTGGTCGCACATCATTCGCGGCCGGACTCGCTTACCGAGCAAGCGAGCAAGCGAGCGAAGCCGCGAATCGAAGGGCTCAGCTAAGGCCAGTCCCCGAGGATGATTCAGGCATGTCGGATTGTCTCCGATGGGTGACTTGATTACTTAGCACCAAAGTCAAAGAAGGGGTCTTGTTACAGCACGATTGACGCAAATGCTCCCAAAGAGAGAGTCCGATGTCGCATTGACGCCATCGGCGAATCACTCAAGCATCATCGGCCGAACTCGAGCTTGGGATCAACTGACTCGATAGAGTTGCCCTGTTGGGGGATGATAAGTGGTGATATGATGTCGATTGGATTGAGCTAGATACAGCAGATCATATGATCACGGCAATTCACGAGTTATGCATGAGACAAAATTGAAGGTTTTTTTTGGATTTGAATTTGTATTGTATTCTTCCACTCGCTAAGGAGGCGAAGTAGCTGTAGTTGTAATTGTAACTGTGATGAATCTCCAAGGCGTTCCAAGACCACTCGACCATTCAGCTCCGTGAGCCATGGGAGCGATCAGCGCCCCGCCAACCTGTTCTGTGCAACTTCCCGCCTGCGCTTCCGATAGCTTTCCCCAACTTGATAAAATTCCTTTCTGAGAGTGGTGTAATACCCGTTCTGTTCAATCCAGAGTACCAAAGCTCCTTGGAGCTGTGGGCTGTGTCATAGAGCTCTGCTGCTATGCGAAGCCCAGTCCGTAATGATAATAAAAAGCAATGAAATGCAAAGATTCGCTGCGCTGGTAAAGTTCATGCCATGCCGTCGTGGTATATTCTTTTCGTAACGCCGCCCAAGATGCAAGAGAGTAAAAAACACACAAGAGGTGATGATAAAAAGTGACTGGTTGTAGGTCACTTAGTAGACCGATATGGCGGATACTAAGCGGTTGGGGTTCCGCGGCGGCAGGTAGTATCCGTCGTTGTAGAAATCGGACTTGTCATCATCCTCTGACGCTTTCGAGTCGTAGGCCTCGGTAGCTGTGCTTTCCCTCCGCTTGTCGCTGAATGTGGGGATGGATGCAAAGGTGGCGACGGTGGCATCGATTCGTCATCCGATGATTCGGAGTCGAGGTCGAGCTCGGGTGGCGATGCGGAGTGGGATGGCGATCGTGTAAGAGTAAGAGCGGCGAAGTCCTCCTCATCGTCCTCCTCGGCATCGTCATCGTCCAGCACCTCATCCACTTGTATCGTTGGTAGTTGGGGTGTGGCGGGTGTGTAAGAGGGCATTCGCTTCAGGGAGACGACATCGGCCATCTCAATATCCTCGTCCTCCTCGTCGAAATCGCTGTCGTCCGAGTCGGACTCGGAGTCTGAAGAATCGGCCTCCCAGTCCTCCTCTGAGCGGGTTGGTACAGAGTCGGCCCACTGGATGTGCCTCTCCTCGTTGTTCTTGGGGTTGGCGCCGCGGACGGATTGGTTGAACCAGCTCTCCTGTTCCCGCTCAGCTTCGGCCAGGTCGAGCATCAGGGAGTCGAGCAGGTTGGCGTGGCCGACCAGGAGGCGGAGGTTGTGATCGGGTTGGGCAGCCTCGCGAGAGAGCTTGGCCCGGGCCTTGTGGGCCAGGAAGTATGTTTGTGTGATAGACATCTTCTTTGCGAGTGGTGACGCTGTGGAGGTGGAGGAGTGTGATGTGGTAGTAGAAGAGGAAGTAGGGTGTAGAGGCGAGAAAGATGTTGTAGTCACCATTTTGAATGATGAAAGCTAGGTAGAAGTAGAGACAGCACGATTGTGTGGTCTGTGTCTATTATGGTGCAATGCAACAAGTAGTTTGCAAATTTCTGGTCGACCTGTGAGTCAGGCAGCAGAAGCGACTAAGGCGTGCCTTTTTGTATAATTGATGTAAGGCAGGGTTCAGCGGTCCCAGAAGCTGGATTCGGTGGGGGGCCTGGCAGGGTACCGGAGTACTTCGTGAGATGAGACAGGGATAGGTGCCGTTTTCGGTACCTGGTACGGTCGAGTCGGATGAAACGAGGCTCGTGAGCAGTTCCAAGAGAGGCAAATAGATTGGGCAGGCACTGGGCAGCTAAGCTTTGGCTTTGTTGATGCTGGTCACGGAAGATATGTATAGACTCTGGTTATAGATAGAATATACTGTGAGGGATCTCGAGAGGGAGAGAGGGAATGGCCATGAGCGGACGGAGGGCGATGGATTCTTTTGTAATGCTGGCGAGCGAGAAGAACAAGACGAAAGACCCGCCTGATGGAGGGGGTGTGCAGGGAGTAAAGTCGCTGTCCTCATGTGTCCACACACCGACGTCTCGGTCTTAAACGGATCAGAAGACAGGATGCCGGAGGGAGCGGCCGGACGAAATCTAGCGAGGGCCAAGGGCGTGGGCGTGGTCAAAGGTACATCCAATCCAGCCTTTGCGCCAGGCCTGCTTGGTCTTTCGCTTTGTCGCCCGCTCCACTGGGCCACTGGGCCACAGGGCCACAGGGCTAGTATGCAGCTGCTTGTGTAATCCACGTATATGGGCGGTGTACATGTAATCCGCCGCTTCGCAAGGTAGGGAAAGCAATAAAAAGTGCGTATTACGAATTATGCCCAGTATGTACCTTGCTTGCTAAGGTTGAAGCTTATCGCCTACAGTACCTGACCCCAGACGGATTTCGGGTTTTCCAGTCCAAGCCGCCCGTTGCAGTACATGCCTACATACCTCCTTTCTGTCTCTCTGCCCGCGTCGCATAGACTCGTTCTCGCATAATCGCCGTCCTGCTTTAACTTGACCCGTGCCTGTCTCGTGGCTATGGGCTGGGCTGGGTTGGCAGGGGGGCCCAGCAGCATTGGTAGCCTCTCCATGCGGGATCTTGGCCCTGCCAGGCGCCGGCTGCAAGGCCTGCCAGCAATGGGCTCCAGCAGTTGTACTCCAGTTGACGCTTTCATAATTTCTTGCGCATGCCGTAAGCCACAATACACGTACAACCGGTCCCCACCGCACACAAAAAGTCTCCGGATGGACGTAGTATGGACGACGTTACCAATGCCCGCCCATTGTATCTTCCCGGGTACAAGGCAGCCTGTGCAAAAGCCATGAAGTCCATGGCTTAACCCCAGCCCGTGCAGCCAAGCTCCCAGCCAGTGATATTGGTAAGAGTCACCGTCGCTCCGTTGGCTGGCCTTTTACGGAGTAGTGCGTGCATCTTCTTCCCGCTGTGACTCGATCTCTGTTGCTGTATCGGCCTCGGCTTTGGCTCGGTTGCTGATGAATCCCACAAGTCCGGTCCTCGTTCCTGTCAGCCAGCCATGTGTGTGTGCCTGTCATAGTGGTAAAACCTGCGCCCGCAGGAGCTCCGCTCTTTCCAGAGCGCCGAAAAGAATAAAACAGCCCCCCACTCCAGAGGGAAGGAAAAAACGGATTGTTCAGCATCGCGAACGGCCGATTAATAATTCATACCCAACTGTGGATTCCACCCCCGAGCTATACCAACGCTCCTCCTCCATTACGTGCCCCTTCTGTGCGCTTTCCTCTCATTTGGGCTCTGAAACGAAAAGAATGGGATCGAATCACAGCTGAGAATATCAAAGGCCTGGATTGGCCTCTGGAACCGGGCATGCAGATTAGCGATCGACTCTATCCATCGCGCCCTGGCCATTGACAGCATCATACATGACGCTGTCGCGATGACACGCATCAAACATGTATCGAGGTATCCGTTTCACATTAGATAAGCCACATGATGGCCTGGCTTCAGTCGAAGCATACCTGATTATTATTGGATACAACTGCCAGCATCGGGGCCTGTGGTGCCGTGCCGCATCTACAGCACATTGGGATTTTCTCTTGTGTACGCTGTATGTAACGTGCGATCGTTGTATGACTGACTACCTACCCATACTGCATACGTCTGGCGGTATGTCCAATTGAATCCTCTCGCCATCTCCTTCGTCTTTTGTTTTGTTGTCCTTTCTGCTGCTGCTTGCATTGCATGCAGTGGTGGGAAATCAAGTTTACGGTTGCATATCGGCTCACCGTTGATTCGATGTTGTGGCTTGTCCTGTCCCGCCTGCACCATGCTCATTCATTCTGACATGGGATGAATCATCGAACATCATGGCCATACCGATCTACCGGAACGGTCGCGGTGCCGCAGCGTGTCGCAGGTTGCAGGTCGCAACCCGTGTCAGTCGTCCGCCTTTTCGGGGATGACTCGATACGACTAAAACATGTCATCTCGTTTGAACATCATCAAGTTCAATCCGTCCCCTTGGCTGCCCCCTTGGCCTGGGCGTGGTGTCGTTAAGAAGCCGAGCGGCCGTCTATACGATACGACGTACCTGGGAAAGACGCCTATTGGCCGATATCCCGAGATCATTGTGGCTTTGCCCTGCCTGCCCTACGATGAACCTAGTATTTTAGGTTAGTGATGACGGATCACCCATGCGTATTCACTTTCGTCGCCGTGTTACAACGCATAACGAGAATGTGTCGTTATGCAACATCGTATTGACTGACATTGGCTGATCTGATCGTCAATTATCATTTCATTCTCATTCAATTGATTCATTACATTTACTTTTTTTTGTTGGGCTTGGTGCCTGCTGGCAGCGCAGGGTCTGCATGCTCAATGATATGCGCATGGGTAGCCACGTCACGCCGGGGGTGGTGCCCGCGCATGTCCGGCCTGAAACTACGACCGCTTGCTATTCGACGCTTGCGGCGACGCCATCGTCAAAAGGGCCACCGCCCTAACTTTCTCCCCTTTTTCTTATTTTTCGGCCCCTGGCTGCTGTTTGACAAGCAATTATTGGCTACTGTCAGGGGTCCTCCCGCAGAAAAAAAGTGTTCCCACGATAGATGGTTGAGGTGAACAAATAGGAAAATATAGGTAGATAGTTGGGGTCATTCGACTCTAGGCCCTAGGTTAGTCTCGTATTGATGAGCTGGATGAAGCTTGGGATGATTTGCGCATGCAGAAAGTACGGTGGTGGAGCGCCCATTGTATAAGATGCATACCGCCTGTAGGGCTGAGGAGATCAATTAAACATACGGATACTGACTAGCAGCCCAACGTAGAAACCGACCTGGCCAAGCCACACTTCACGCCTCTCGTCGCCGACTCGCTTCGGTCATCTCCTTTGAGACACGACAGGAGCGTAACGTAGCAGCTCCGGCGGTTTCTTCTGATAGGCCGGAATACTCGAGACACCCAATGTCGATTCCAAATCTTCATTACCGCCTTTACGATGTGCTTTGCGACTAGGTCACTGCATGTCAGCAAGTGTTTGTTACCCAGCCACCATCAGGTACCATTGGGTTCGAAATCGAGTTTCGACAATGGATGGGTGCGTGCCTGCTTACCTGAGTATTTGCTGGAACGGGAAATTGGTAGCGGAGCCATAGACAATACTTTTTTTTCTTTCTGTTTTCGCCAGATTTCACCAAGAAGGAAAAAAGTGACTTACACACCACACCCCTCCTCACCCCTCCCCCCAGCCCAGTCACCGCCAAGCAGTAGGGCCTGATCAGGCAGCCAGATTGGGGGATACCATCTGATCACTTGCGACACGCCCAACGGTTCACCGGGGCAACGAGCATGCCGCCGCGTGGCCCTGGATCGGTTTCGTTTTAATGGAGGATGTGTCTCAAGGAACAGGAAGGGAAGGAAGTTGATGGAATCGAAACGTTCCCAGCCCAGCAGGCCGGCGTTGGGGAGGATCTCCTGCCCTGAAGTTTCCGACACATCCTTCCTCTCGGCGTTCAGAGGGGGGAATGATAACCTCCGAGTTGCCGGCACGTGCCCGCGCAGCTCGGGCTTCCAAGTTCTCCATCATTTCGAGGAATGCCTACCATTGGACGTAGATCATGTAGATTACCTGGTATGTACTCGCTGATATGTCAGTAGGCCAGGGGTTGGTGGTTACTGATAAGATTCCGGGACTCTAGGTAGGATCTAATTGCTACCTAGGAGGGGTGTGTGAACAGCTAGCGACCACGCCGTTTCGCAGTCTCGCGGTCTCGCAGTCTCGCTATCGCGCGTCTCTGCGAAGGCAGACAGGCATGCCCCTTATCAATATGCTAGGTACGGCTATCACGGAACGGAAGGGCTGGGATAAGTGACAGTAACTGACGACGACATCAATCTGATATGGGAAGCCAAGTTTTCGCCAAGCTTGAGTTTCTCTGATATTTGACATACCCAATGCGACATTCTTTATTAGATGGACCTATTTTATCCTAGGTAACAGCGATATTCGGGCACCGCTGGCAGGCTGATGCCAATGCCAATGCCCATGCGCGTGCTCCGCTAGCCATGCTCCCTGTAACCATATTTTTTTTCATCACAGTCATCACTTGCACCACTTGCACCACTTGCACCACTTACACCCCTACCGCTATCCACCGACGACACACAACTTGCCAGGTGTGCATATCAGAATTTGATCAAAAAGAAAAGAAAATTTACAGAATGGCAGGGCCCCCGGCCACCTGCCTTGCAAATCCTCGCTACCTTAACCTGATTTGAATATCAAGGTGGCAGTCGAGGGGTTGGAAAAAAAGAAGAGTGTCTGTCAAAAATTCATATCGTTACCCCCTCCCCCCGGTGCAGTTGGGTACTGGACTGGCGCGATGCAAAAAGACAGCTGACAGTGGATGGTGCAATAATTGCTCCGCTAATAAGTGTTCACTTCCACTCCTGCCTCCCCCTCCCTCTCTTTAGGCCCATCCGACCATCTGGTGCAGTGCCGTGCAGTGAGTGCAGCCGCTTATGTTGGCCGCTCTTTCCATCCTGTGCCTCGTGCACGCCCGCAAACGCACGCACGCACCTTCTGTAAGTACTTACGCACACTCGCATATCAATCAGCGGGCGGGCAAGCCAAGCAGCGAGAACAAAGTCTGCCCTGATAATGTGGAGCAGTAGCGAGAAGCAAGCTCAACTCAATCGGGGATATGGGTATTGGACATATCTGGTAAATCCGAGCGCCAAGGCCTTTTCGCCAGCTCTTACGACCGGCTGAACTCTACACTCAAAGCTCTCGCTCGCTCGCCAACCCAATTGCGAATGATGTCCCCTTTGCTCGTCGTCAGCTGGAACATTGAAGCCAACTGACGCCCCCCTGACACGATTCAATCCCGCAATCTGTCTTCCGGATCGGGTTGTTGGATGTCTCCAAAGTCCGCTGGAGAATCCCGAGAGGGGTCATTTGATATGCCAAGATGCATTTTGCTCTTGCACATCTTTTTTGACTCATCTCGGTGCGCAGTCATCTCCAGATGTTTTCCAAGTACCAATCGACGTCATCCTCAGACTTCTGGATGTTCCCTAGGGACCGTGTCTCGGCTCGGAGACGGCATCTTTCTTTTCTACCCCTTTCCGCTTTGAATCAAGCCAAGCCCCAAACCCAAACAAGAGACGTCATCGCGTCTGTAAAGAGAGCTGCGCGGGCGCGGGTGTCAGGAACGTCAACTATAAAATCAAGGTTTTGCCTTTAACGGGCATTGAGTGCGTGTGGACCACATTTGACCCATTCTGCGACGAACTGACAGGATGTGAACCATGTACCTTTCGAGGCAGAATTACCCCTTTTGACCCCAGATCGGCGATCGATGTCTTGCGATTGATGCGGCTGCTTCCCGAAACTCAAAAACATCAGAAGATAGCAGCAGCGAGCGAGCGGCCTGCCACTCTCGGTAACTATCCGCTTCAGTGAGGCAGTTTTCAGAACATGGTTCACGAGATCCTATCTATGGGATGGAAGGTAAATATAGTTGATATAATTCTTTTCTTTTGCGCTGAATGGATCGGATGTTGGATGGCTCGGGCAACCCAAGCCCTGCCCCTAAACCCATCCCAAGTAGGTTATTGCCAGCGAATACACGCATCGCCTTGAATCATGCTCGCGAGGCTTGGACACTGAACGAACGTCAAGGGAGGGGTGGGCCCCGGTTTGTTTCCGGTGTCTTCTACGCGGCCAAGCCGCTTGGGAGGCTTGGAGCTTTCGGAAGACACTCCGATTCGGGGGCACGCACACGCGCCCGTCCGCGGAACGACGTGACTCGAACGGCATACGATGACAGTGCTGTAGCCCGCCTCTTGGCCGCCCGCTCGGGCGGATGCCGCGCACTGCCGCACGCGCCCTGTTGATCGCAAATATATCTGCGTCGCGATCTCCCCCTTTCTTGGTGATCTAAGCAAAGGTGATCTCCCCCTGAGAGCTCTTGTTTCTTATTCCCTCATCGGATTCCTCGATGGTCTGCAAATGCTTGGTGTTTGCTTCTTCTATCTCTATTCTTGCCGATCTGATTGCCGTGGTCCGGAAAAGGTGGCCTTGGCCTGCCTACCAGCCGCCGCCGAAGTCCAGAGGATCTGGGCAGATCGGGCTACATGACACAGGGAGTCCGCAGACCGAGGGTCCTTTCTGGGAAGGGGTCCTCTTGGCAGGTCCGACTTCGTTTCATCTAGATGGCCATATTAAGCCTCTCCGGTCGCGTTTGCTAATACGAAGCTTCTTTCGTTGCCTTGACCCAGGGAAGAATCCTTCATCGGCTTGGCGGTCGTTGATCTCGCAGCCAAAACCGCATATGCTTACGTGTTCCCTAATTCTATTCCGTGGAATATATCGATCTGAACATTCTTTCTGCTTCGAAGGCCTTTGATGTTCAGTTATGATTATACTCTTCGTTTCCATCTATCAAACTTTTTGCCACGGCAATGCGGTTTTGTATGGAGGCTCCAGGGGGTGGTTTTCGTTAGGGGGTAACTTACAAGATACTGCCATTTCATTGGTGCGGAACTCACCCCTTTCCTTGGATTGCTGTCGATCCCGTTTGATACGGACTGGAGTGTCTCCGTACCAGGGCCTGCCATGAAGCGCGCACTGCACTCGAGATGCGTTTTGCTCATAGGCGAGGGAACAACTAACTTCTCTTTTCCCTGTCGCATTCAATTACGGGTTAAGGAAACCTGGTCGTAACAGGTCATCGGAGCTACGCAGTTACATACGTGTACGTGGCTTGCTAGGCAGGTGACGTGAGCGCTCGGCGTATGGCGAGTCCGAATGGCTGACAACCACCCCCGAAGATGTTACCGGGTTTTTGTTACCGTGCCGAGCCCGAATGTTCCTCCTCCTCCTAACCCTGTAGTGTGTATATGTGTAGGTTCGCATGAAGCCATGCATGCAGCAATGAGCAAGACTGCCATATCTGGAAGTACGCGGATCGTTGCACCCTCGCGCGCGCAACCTCTTTCCCATTCCTGCATTGCGAGTCTTCAAGCCCCTATCGCCGACAAGCAGGCAGAGGAAGATGATGACAATCCCACACGGGGAAAGGAAAACATCAAGGACCCGTCCCCACATCCACAGATTGTGGTCAAAGGGACGAGGAGTGCATATGTATTTGTCAAGGCGCCCTTGCGAAACTGGGCTGACAGTACCTACCAGCAAGCCAACAGCAGCATGCTACGTTTTCCCAGGGCGGCGGCGGGCGTCAGCTGAAGTAATACACACCGACCCATCCGACCCATTCCATCCCCACACCCCTCCTCCTTCTGACTTGACTTGACTTGACTGGGGGAGGGGGCGGGGGCTATGTTTCACCCCTAAATCCCAAAGGATGCGAGTAAGAGCGAGAGGCGACAGGGAGGTCACGCGATAGGGCTGAGTTCGGGACCCCTGTTTTTGCCAGGGGCATGCATGGGAAGGAAGGAAGGGAAGGGAAGGAAGAGATAAGATGGCGTGGTTCTCGTGCTGGGGCTACTGCCGTCAGCTTACTGTACATTTGTTTTCGGCGCCGCCTACTCGGTTCCATGATCTGATACGATGGATGGAGCCGCACACCCGGTCATCGTCCATCCTCTCCTGGCTTAGCTGCTTGCGGAGGTACCGTTATCTGACAAAGGTGCCGAATTTCCCAATGAGGGGGAAATGGTGAGAGGCAACGGACTTGAAACGAGATGCTGGAATGAAGGTAGTGGTAATGTGTAAACTCTGAAATTACAGTTTCTATAACAGCCGCTTTTTGACACCATGCGCCGGTCTATGTAGGTCTATTATGGACTTGACACCCAACGCCCAATCCAGCCCTGAAATGTAAGTATGTAATCCCAATTTGGGGGTAAGGATGCCCTCAGTAGACATGAATGTGAATCTATGCCCGTAGTTTCTGCATGCCACGCTTCCGCTTTCCGCCAACCTCGCGATTCTCCTCCATCTCCAGCAGCGCCTCCCGCTTCTTCTCGCCGACAAGCTTGAGCGCGTCGCGGACGACGCGGGTCTCGGAGGTTGACGCCCTCCTCCTCCCAAGCCTCCATGGGGCGGCCGACGCGCTTCTCGATGGCCAAGACGAGATCGACGTCGCGCTGGCCGACGAACGAGACGGCGTCACCCTTGCGGCCCGCTCGGGCGGTACGACCGACGCGGTGAATGTAGTCGTCCGGGTTGCGCGGCA
The DNA here is from genome assembly GCF_038363865.1 of Apiospora hydei. Taxonomy (NCBI): domain Eukaryota; kingdom Fungi; phylum Ascomycota; class Sordariomycetes; order Amphisphaeriales; family Apiosporaceae; genus Apiospora; species Apiospora hydei. The sequence goes on along the minus strand of NW_027117362.1, from coordinate 1,418,963 downwards.
GGTCGTAGTTGACGACCATCGAGACCTCGGGGATATCGAGACCACGGGCCGCGACGTCGGTCGCGACCAGGATGCGCGCCGCGGAGGCGCGGAAGCGGCCGAGGTTGTTGATACGCTCGCGCTGGGGCAGCTTGCTGCTGAGCGAGACGACGCGGTGGTCGAGCAGGCGGAGCAAATGATGGAGGTACTCACACGTCTGACCCTTATTCACGAACACGATGATGCTCTTCTCGACGTTCTCGTCCGTCAGGAGGAAGGTGTGGAGGTAGTGCTCCTTGTGCGTCACGGGGACCTGGATGTACATCTGACTCAGGGTCGCCGGGATGGCGAGGGCCTGGTTGTCGACGACCGAGACGAAGACGGGCGCCTTGCCGGGCTTCCGGGGCCGGTTCTCGAGCGCGCGCACTTCGGGCGTCATGGTGGCGGTGAAGAGGAGCGTCTGCCGCTCGTCGGACGGCGGAAGCGCGCCGAGGCACTCTTCCAGGTCGGGCACCATGCTTCCGGGGCCGTCGGAGGCGAGAAGGCGGTCTGCTTCATCGAGGACGAGGAACTTGACTCGGTTGAGGCCCGCGATTGTATCCTGCCCAGAACTCCGGATATGGTCGGCGAGACGACCGGGTGTTGCGATGATCAAATGCGGCCTTTGCGCTAACGCGATGGCTTGAGATCTCATGTCCGAACCGCCTGTTATCAAGCAGGCTTTCAAGGTTTGAGCAGCTGAAATGGCCTTGAACTGTTCGTATATTTGCAGTGCCAATTCCCTGCGTCTGTCAGCATTGGTCTTAGCTGAATGTGTTCTGGGGCAAATACATACCTCGTAGCAGTAAGAACAACGGCGAAGATGCAACTGGGGTCTTCAGCGAGCCTTTGCAGGATGGGGGTGGCGAATGCGACAGTCTTTCCGGAACCGGTCCTACTCCCACCAATGCAGTCCTTGCCCTGTAGAATTTGCGGGATAGTCTCCTTCTGAATCTTTGTCGGCCGCCGAATGGCCATGTTGGACAGGGACTGGATGAGCCATGGCCGTAAGCCGAGTGACTCGAATGTCGTATCAAGCTCCAGAGGCACATTGGCCGGGGTGGTGTCCATCACGAGATCGAGGTCACTCGGGGCAGCAGGTGCCGGTGCTCCCTGTGCTGGTCCCCCGTTTTCCTCCCAACGCGCGAAGGGACCGCTATGGACGAGATGATGCCAGCGTGGTATGGTTCATCATCCACCGGGTCGACCTCGACATCGACGCTCACTTTACGCTTCTTCCTGGGCGTATCACTATCCAGCGAGTCCGAGTCTGAGCCGGACAGCGCCGCGGCATCGCTGCCGTCCTCGTCCCCGGCACTTCCAAGGGAGGCCTGGGACTCAACATCCGAGTCGTCGGACGAAGGTGACGTGATTTCGATCTCCTTTTTAGAAATCCTGGGCGCCATGGTGTCCTGATTGGGGGTTGATGTGAAAATCTTTGGTGAGATTTAGCCGACAGGTTGAAGCGGCCAAAAGTTTTAGTGGGGTAGGCGTTTTTTTGATCGCTTGGGGTGGAGCTGGGCCGGCCAATGAACGCCGGCAATCGCGTATAATTAGACGCTCGGCGCTTAGAGACTGCACTAAGGCAAAGGAAAAGATCCCAGCTGCCAGGGGATACTTGGTTGGAGGTTCTTTGCATCCTCAGTATGTACATTAGTGCGACTGGGCTGCTAGCATGTACGGGACGCATACGATAATACTCAACTAGCAAACGCATACGGTATCAATGTCGTTGTTGGAGTTGTTCAACACAGTGCATGCTTTGAATTCGCTGCTGGTGGGGCGTTGAAATGCTGGAATGGTCGAGTCGGAGGATGCCCATTCGATCCCAACCTTACCAACAAACCGAACCGGCCGGTAATTGGACGGAATGGTGCTCTCAACAATATGTGATTTGGACCCCTTGCGACTGCCCATGACCTTTAGACGCCAGCAAGCCCAGTGCAGGCAGACGATCGGCGCAATGCAATCGCGGTTGGAACACGCCGCATCGACTCCTTCATCTCATCCGTCATGCAATCGGCCTGCTTGGGGCAAGCCAAGCGATCATCTCGCCAAGGGCCAATGCGACCTCAGCGGTGGCCAACCATTAAGCAATCGATGGATCAATATCGAAATCGCGAAGTCGTCACTCAGAGTTTCAGTCTCGCAAAGACTCAAAACAAACCAGTATCTCATGGCTTGCTGCCCCAATTGGCCCGCAGGTGGATTAATCGTCCGACAAACACGAAAGGCAATACCTACCTAGGTAATAATACACCGTCCCATCAACGAATGATACGCTGTTGAGCCTCAGACAGAAGACATTGACCAAGAGCTGCCCACGATGTTTCGGACGATTTCCTTTGATTCGCCCCTGTTCGAGGGGGCGGAAAGCGTTCATTCGCAGCATGCGCGGCAACTGGAAATCTGAGACCTACCTGTTCTTACCTACATACATGCAACCCATTGGGCCGCATCTAAATTGCATATGATGCCTAGTCCTCTCGGCCAGTGCCGACATAAGGTTGGAGTAGGTCGAACTGTTTCGTTTGGAGATGCCACCGGCCGGTGTCAGCACTACTGTCAAACGCGAAAGGACATTGCAGCATTTGGCGTTGTCAAAAAGTGTGCATTGCGGGAAGAAGAAAAGAAGCGTACGGCGATCCCATCCCAACATCGCATGTCAAAGTCTCGTAGTTAGTGCATGTAACGTTGGGTACGCGCATTTTGATACACGTCAATTCCCACACTAGGTGACAAGTGAGCAGCCGACGGCACGATACATACGGGCTTTGACGAACGGCATATCTGGGATGGAAATGAGCGACTGAAATCTTACTCATCCGTCAGCTACCCTACCGCTTCGTCAATCCAGCATTTTGATTTCATCATAACGCTGTTACTGCACACCCATATAATCAGCGCCAAGGCAGGTGAGTCTGGCAGCGCGATGTATGTGGTAGTAGCATGCGGCGGCGGTGGGGATGAAGCGAGGGCGGAATGCATCCTGCACAGCTTACCACACCTATTGCCTATCACTGGCCGACGCTCGACGTCTCATCGAAGCACACATGGTCGCCTTTGGCTGGATTGGGGTGGGGGTGGCATACTCAATTCGGCCAGGAGTGGCGGCTGGCTGGCTGCGAGGTTCGCACAAAATGGCAAGGCGACCAGCGACACGACCAGTGACACCTAATCCCTATCCCTAGTAATTGAGGTCCCCAACTTTCCATGTTATGGGTGTGTTGATGTGATCCGAGTGGTTGGCTACAGGCGTATGTAGTACCACCGCGAGTTGCAGCGAACAAACATCAAATGGCGGCTTCATCAGACTCCTCAGCATCTGATCATCCCATCAGCCGTTTCGCGAATTTCGCTCCCCAGCACCGTTAGCCGCCAGGCCTTGTCTCAAACTTGGTTCCCCATATCAGTGACATGCCGGTTATGTGCCAGTCGGCTTCAAGTCCTAGGTTAGCACCAAAGGAGGACGGGCAGGGAACATTTGAAAGCGATGCTGGGCTGGAGGGGTCTAGGGCCATCAACCATCGCAGTTGCTGGCGACCCCGCTAATGCACCCGTTGCACTTCGGTCCGTCGGCCAAAGTTGGACCACCATTTCGAAAACAGCCCCCAGCTTCTTCGATATGCCGAGCGAGGCAGCAGCAGGCTGCCAACTGATCACTCCAGGTTGAACTGGCCATCAACGTACAGAAATGCGTATGGGCAGCCGCATCATTGAACGCTGACAGAATATGACAGGTACAATTCGTCCATTCATGTTTGACTGTTTGCCTGACTGGCTGGCTGTAGTAGGATGTATTGATGTGCTTGCTGTGTATGTATGTATCATCAACTGATTGATCGAATCAATGCCCCCATCCCGCTTCGAATGGCCTCAGGTGTCAGGTTTGGCGTTGTGGCCTCCACCCTGGCTGGGATTTTGATTCCTGCAGATTAGGCGCCTACGCCTGGGCTACACGGGCTACACGGGCTACACGCATGGATTTCTGGATCTGATGCCGGCCATCCCTGCATCCCAAGGTTGGGGCCAAGGGTCAGCGAGGGTCATACCGTCTCTGGGCCTTGCTCAGCCTGTACGTACCCAGCCCGCTAGAAGGCAGCTCTGGCCAGTAGTGGCGCGTTCCCCTCAGCACGCCCAAGACCCGAGCCCAGTCTGGCCAGTCAGGCCCAAACCTGCTGCTGCTCCCTCTCCACTCCTTCCACACTCACCCACATACCAGAAACCCTTCCCTCAAATGGAGGGGGTCACGCACGGGAACAACCTGCAACAGTCCTCCTCCTCCCTTGTTGTTGACAACTCTCGGCTTTTTAGGTAGACTTGTTCTTCTGCTCCCGGCCAGACCAGACGAGATATCATTCATTCGTTGTCTTTCTTGTTGTATCGCCTTCTCGCTTCATTGCTCTCCTGTCGAATCATACATACATCATCGGCATCGCTAGACTGACCCGATTTATTTACCTGACACTCTGACACTTCCTACCGACCGACCGGATCGTGTTAGCTGAGCCTGATTGGCCTTGGCAACCACCAAGCAAAAACGCCCTCCTGCGGACAACCGATCATAATCTACGTCACAAACTATAATATATATATTGCTTCGGCTGCCGTACAACAACAAGCACTTGATCTGTCTCTGTCGATCTTGTCAAGCTGTTGCCCAGTTTCGCCGACAGGATTGCTGCACAAAACTTCGCTTCGGACCTACTGGAGAACAAACACCCCGAGTCTCCGACCACACCCAGCGACGGCTGCACCTAGAGTTGGGCAAACAACAGCAATCAGAGTACTCCGAACTCTGGACCTGTATCTCTGCGCAACTCCCTCGACGCTTCGGTGCCTAGCTGTTTCCCCTGCAGCTTTCGAGTCGCCTGTACAACGGTGCCACAATGTCTGAACAAGGGAACTCTGGATCGGGGTCGCAACCTGTAATTGAACCCTTTCATTCCCTCCGCAATGTCCCTCCTGTCACCCTCTTTTGTTATCGCACACGCGTACTGGTGCCCAAGGACGAGAGACCCGGCAGCGCCGGTACATATTTGAGTCACAGAATGCTAACAGCTCTCTCTTCACAATGAAGGCCTCGATCCCGACGCTCGAAACTCCTACCCCGCCGACCCTCTCTAATACCAGCAGTCCCGCCCCCTCATGTCGTCGCCAGCTCCTCTGCTCAGGCCTGCCCTCGGCGGCGGACGCCCGGGCGGAGGGCGGACACCGAGATTGGGTCTCGCCATTCCCCCATCGCCAAATGCCAAACCAGTGGGCGCCGCGCAAAGCACTCGGCCGGCATTACCGACGCTTCACCTCGCCACACCCATGGGCAGCACAATAGTGCCATCCGAGCAGCCCCCGCGGCAATTCGGTATTCAGCCGGGACAATCAGCAAGCGGAGGCAGTGAGAGCAGTGCGGCACACTCGAGATCAGGCAGCTTTGGCCCCATGGATGGCCGTGCCAGCAACCCCACATCGGCAGGATCTCAATTCTCTGCCTTGTCTTTTGCATCACAGTACGGCATCGGTGGATCGCGGCCACAAGGAACGCCCGATCCCGTATCGGCTGTTGGTTCTATATATTCGGAGAGGAGCGAGGGCGGCATTGGTATGGAGCGCGATGGCAGCATGCACGGCTTGGAAGCCCAATTCGACAAACTCACGATCGAAAAGGCTCGGACTGCCGATGTCGAGGACCTAGACGACGATGGCTGGCGAATTGCAAGCCTGGAGAAGAGAATCGTCGAGCTGGGTAGCCTAGGCGAGGGTGCGGGAGGTGCGGTCACCCGATGCAAGCTGACAGGCGGAAAGACAGTATTTGCTCTGAAAGTTATCACCACCAACCCCGACCCGGATGTGAAGAAACAGATTGTGCGCGAGATCAACTTCAACAAGGAATGCGCCTCGGAGCATATCTGCCGTTATTACGGCGCCTTTGTTGACCCGGCTACTGCGACAATTTCCATCTCCATGGAGTTTTGCGAGGGCGGATCTCTCGACAGCATATATAAGGAGGTCAAACGCCTGGGCGGCCGTACCGGCGAGAAGGTACTTGGCAAAATTGCCGAAGGCGTCCTAGCCGGCTTGACGTATCTCCACTCCAAGAAGATTATTCACCGAGACATCAAGCCCAGCAACATTTTGATCTGCCGGAACGGCGACGTGAAACTCTGCGATTTCGGTGTTTCCGGAGATTTCGGTACCAAGGGAGAGGCCAATACCTTCATTGGAACTAGTTACTACATGGCTCCTGAGCGTATCACGGGTCAAAGCTACACCATTACTAGCGACGTATGGTCCACAGGAGTCACGCTTTTGGAAGTGGCTCAGCATCGCTTCCCGTTCCCTGCCGATGGTACTGAGATGCAGCCCAAGGCTGGTCTAATCGACCTGCTCACATATATCGTACGGCAACCAATTCCCAAGCTCAAGGATGAGCCCGACGCCAATATTCTCTGGAGCGACAGCTTCAAATACTTTATTGAGTGCTGGTAAGTATTACGTTGTCGCCCATTTACAAGCGACGCACGCTAACCCTATCTTACAGTCTCGAGAAGGAGCCCACGCGTCGGGCCAGCCCATGGAGAATGCTCGAGCATCCTTGGATGCTAGACATGAAGACGAAGCGCGTCAACATGGAGAAATACCTCTCCCAAGTATGGGGTTGGGATAATAAGGAGAAGGCCTAGATGAGCCACTCGATCTATTCTTCCACATCATCTACTACGGCAGCCGTACGGCGCACCTTTCCGAGCAAAACACAACATCATTATGATCAGCGATCGATCATTCTATTAACTGGATACCCTCAGGTATCACATCACCTCTGGCCCTGAAGTATATAAAGCGGGATTATTGGCTTGTTATGTTTGGATATACGATGCCATCACAGTCTGCTGGAAGAGTACAGTTTCGCAAATCAAGACTGAATGCCAATCAAGTCACATGATACCGCAGTTGGATACATTCTACTGATACGACTGAATGTGCTGCGAAAGTACAGCTTCACGTGTCAATGTATGGGATTTGGAGGGGGCCACAAGCTTATCAAATCTGGCGTTCTAGGGGACTGAAATAATGGAAGCGGTTGGGATGTATTCTGGTTCCACTGCAGGAGGGCTTATCCTCTCTTGGCCAGATCGAGTCGAAAACAATATAGAGCGTGTTTCTACTCTAACGCAGAGCCTTCTGGGCTTCCCTTATGATATGATGCTGGTTTTCCCATGTTTTTGAGATGGACCGATGGATCTACTACATACAGGCCGTGGGCAGATCGATGCAAGGAATGCTCTTCGCCTTGTGCTGCTTCCGAAGCTTCTTGGGGTCATTCCATGCATGAGATTGACCCTTTGGGGCTCAGGGATGTGCCACCACCTGCATCCGGCACCAATGAGGGGAATTAATGGATGTCGACTTTTCTTGATTGCTTCTTTTCGTCAGACCAAGAAGGGGGCGCGGGGTGGATTGCATGCAGTCATGCATGCATGGAGCAGCCATCCTCTTGATGATCATCAATTCTCTTCTTCCTCTACTATTACTTCGCCATTGTCTGATAAGACGCAGGGTTCAATTGATTGAGGGGAGATTATTTGCTTTCAGTGAGCAACCAGCCCCAATGAGATTGAAGTCGGCGCTGGGAGCTGCAGGGCAATCGGGGAGCGTCCAAACATGCAGCACGACCTACCCCTCTCTCGGCGACCCCGAACCCCTGAGCTCTCTCCCTTGCATTTGGGGCGGCGGCATCCATCGCACACACACACACACACACACACGCACTGAAGCTTTCTCAGCCTTAGGCGCATTGATTACCCCACGATGCGTGTCTTACCCTGATACCCCTACTTACTTACCGATCCGGCCCCCAATCTGACTGATGGGGGCAGGCAGACACACGAGGAAAAGCTACTCACACCTCGCATTCATCAACCCACTCGACACGTTGCAGCCACGCGGCGAACACCGGTTTGCATTCCTTACTTTCTTTTCTCTCCTTCGGGTCAGGTCAGATCAGGGGAGGCGGGGAAAGTGGGAGGGTGGTGAGGGGGCAGGGGGCAGATTGGGGCGATATGCGCTGCAGAGGAGACGGCCGCGTTTGGGGCTGAATATGCAAATCCAAGATTCCACCGCTTCTGGGTGCATACTCAGGTATGTACTCAACAGGCGAAGCCGGGAACCCCAAATGTCATACGAGTGAGCTGCATGTGCTCATACGTGGTGGGCGTTCTTGGCCCAGGTCGGTGATTGTATCCTTGCAGGCTGAGATGCAAATTGCATGAAAGCGTACGGAACTACCGAATTATGTTGCTTGGGAGGTGATTGGCCAACCGACGTCGGCTTAAACTCGTACTGTTCTTTTCCCCTGGAGATGCTCACTTGGGTGGAGCTACATACACTGAGGTAAGGCCGACGTTGGTAACCCCCACAGTATTATATCATTGTGTGCATTTGCCAGGACCAACAGTTGCATGTTAGTCGTAGTCGGCAAGTATTACACGACGATTCTCTCAGGTTAGCTCCCGAAGCACTGGAACTCTCTCTAGGGCACATATCATTCTGGCAATTATTGATTACCTTGACAATCGGAACGTGTGCCTGTTACCTCTGCTGTCCCCTTTTGAGAGCCTTTTGCTCGTCCCTGCACTATATTCAATGGCCGGAGCGCTGGGAGGGGTTCGCCCTGTACCCTGCAACAAACGGGGAAAAGCGTACTTTACGTAAGGAAGGGTATGTTCCCTTTGCACAGACGAAAGCAGCCAGTGCGGATATAGCTGTGTGAGCAGATCCGTTGAAGCCCCCTTATTGTGGAATCCAAGGGGCTATGGCAGTTGTCGTTCCTCTTATCTACATGTCCTCCGCCCAAGCCCCGGGGACGTATTGTGAGTTCATATATTCAATTGATAGATATTGTCACCTGCTGGTAGTAGGGGAGTACTCTACCTGGCGTGTTCCCGTCTTTTGACAAAGTGCTTGATGCAATGCAATGTTTGGTGACATCCAGCCAGCTAGGCCTCCTGATACCCCGTAGGGCCTCACTTGCAGCGTCAAGATGAGAGGCAAGCAGTCACTTGAAAATTTATCCTGACAAATTGCAAAATACCGTCGTGGGGTTTCAAGTAAATAAATTGTGATGAAAGTAGCCAGTCTTGGTCGTCCTGATTTCGCGTGCGAAGTACCGAGTGTCGCAAACCTGAGCATGGCACCAACGCCCAAATCTGCCAGGCTCTTGAGTGTGTCTTGCGAGCAAAGCATTCGACCGTATAGCCTGCGTGTGCAAACTCATCACAACCACTCCAGGCCGTCCTATTGTGCAGTTGCTAACGAACCAGGGTTCATACAAATGAGTAAAGCTCAATTCTAGGTGTTCGATTTCGGGTGCTTCTCTGTCATGATCTCTCTGCATGAATTGTCAAAGCGGTGTATCTTCTACGTAGACATTGAATAGATTCATAGCGCAAAAGGTGTGTGGGTTCATACTTGCCACATCTTAGACATCTCCAGACCCTCAGCGAATGTACCGAGTTTCCCGTCAATGGCGTACCCCTGAGCTTCCAACGCCCGGCACTCCATGTAAAGGTCCCTAAGAGGCACCGAGAAAACCTCGATGAACTCTCCTTCTTCCAACTTTGCCTTCGGCTTCTGGTTCTCGGGATCATTGAGATCGATCTTGACATGAATCACATAGTTGCACGAGCTTGAGGAAGCAGGAGCTGCGGTCGTCGTCTGTCAGTGCTCATATCTTCTCCATATGAATGACGAGGGCCACCTGACTTACAACTGTGCAGAACGGGGCGGGCGCCGCCGCCGCGATCCTGGATGACAGTGCCGACATAGCCCGTCTCCTCCAGGAGCTCGCGTACGGCCGCCTGCTCGGGCGACTCGCCGGCGTCTACGAGCCCGGCCGGGAGCTCGATGACGATCTTGTCAACGGGCGGGCGGAACTGCTTCTCCAGCAGCAGCTCGGGTCCCGTCGCCTTCTCCAGGATGGCCACGATCTGGATGGCGTCGACGGTGCTGCCCTTGGGCTTCGTGGTGCGTCTGGTGCCTTCCCAGGATCTCTGGTTGCCTCTTTCGTCCTGATATGTAATCCTTCGGAGGCATGTTAGTTCTGCTTCGTCCCAGAGCTCTGTTAAAGAAATGGATGATGCCTAGTTGCTTACTTCTCAAGGTTGATCCACTTCGCATCCTTGTTCTCCTGAGTATTTCGTCAGTGAGAGTCTCAGAACACGCTGGAATTAGACAAGTATACAAGGGGCTCCCTGCCCGTGACTTTGGCGGTCTTGGCGGTCATTTTTGCCTATTGGATGGTGACAGTTGCGGTTTGCCTAAAGAGGTTGATGGATGGTTGGAAGCGGAGAATCAAGTACGTAGCGTTTGCTACAGATATTACTGAGCGGATCAGCCCGTAGCGGTCCGGCTGCCAGCTGGCGAGATACCCGGGCTGCCAAACACAACCCCCTTTTGTCCAGATGTGAATGAAAGCAGCATTTCTGTAGCTATTCAAGATTCGCTGGATAATGAAGTTGTGGTTTTACACAGTCTTCATAACGATGAATTCAGTAATGCTTTGTCATAAGTGAAATTCCCAGCTTAACCAAACACCAGATGTATGTCCTTCAAATCATGACTTTCCCAGCTCTCCTTTTTGATGTACCCGACACCTTTCCGATAAGCCACCCCATCAACCCACTCGATCCAAAGAACGCCATACCACTCCCGAAACTGCGGAGGATCCACGACCACGACATACCGCCTCACTACAAGCCTTCTCTGGAGACAAATTGCGACGAGCTCGATGGTACGGCTTTCGTCCACGTCCGCGGCCGGAAACTCGGCTGCGTGCTCATCGGACGATACTTGGAGGTAGCCACAGCGGCCATGGCCCCCTCTCCCCAAAACACATAACTGAGCAGGGACAAGTTCCCTGCTATAATTGGGTCTCCGGCTCCTCCTAGCAGCAAACATTCCACGTTTCGTGTCACAAGATAAGAAGGGCCATTGCGGTAGTGGCATGTCTATGCTCGGGTTTCCAACGATGTCTTTTATAGGGAATGGGCGCCAGTAGTATTCTCCGGGCAGGCTCGGGTGCTTATAGACATAGTCACCCAGCACATGGAACGCTTCTTCGCCTTCTTCGCCTTTCCCGTTTACGGAAATATATTTTAATATATCGAATCTCTCCTTTGTCCATCCTTCCTTGAGTAGAGATTCCGATTGATCCTTCTTGAAGAAGTCGCCATCATGATCTAGAAATGTCGATCGGATCGCATACTTCGTGCTCGAAGTCGGGGTCTCTTGAATGTACCATTGCGTGATGCGTTTTGTTATGGGCCGGCGGAGAGAACCCTCAAACAACTCCCCGCTATGCTCGTCGATGGCGAACGTGTACCCTTTCCAGCCTAGCCAAGACCAAGACGGTAACTTGGATCCGTGTAGAATTGTGTGATCCTTGCCCGAATGAATACGCCTTTGCATTGGCAAGCTTGGTGCTGTCCACATCAACGCGGAATCGAAGCATGTCACCGCAAGGCCATAGATAAAGCCGCCGTCAAATGAGCGGCCTACTAATGAAAGCAACCCGCTGATCCCTGCCAAGGCGTCTTCCGGGAAAGTTAGCTCCCTGTTGTTATACTCGTTGATCAGCACCGTGAGCTCGTCAAACCCCGGCTTTCCCAAAAGTATTTGTGGGAATCGAAACCTGTTGTTCAGCGTACGGGACAGCACGTCAGCACCATACATGTCCTCGTGGTGCATCGCGGAAGAGCAGTCCCAATGGAACTGGTTGCCGCCAATGACGAGCCGTCTTTTCGAGAGAGAATATTCCTGGAACGTCCAGGCCCGTTTGAAATAAGGGCTGGAACTACGGTGGCATCCCATGTCCGGGTTTTGCCGGACAACTACCTCGCAGCTTTTCCCCAGCGAGAATTTGGGTTGCAAGAGCTCCCGTGGCGGGGAGACTCCCTTCAACCCTGGTATCCCGTGGTTCGCATCTCCATCGGTGGCAACGATAGTAAGCTTGGCGGAGGCGTAAATGACCCCCATTAGTTGCAGTTGCGCCCTCGTCTGCTCCTCGTTATTTTGGACAATGCAAAGGGCATCGACCCATAGATATCGTTCGCCCAGAAGACGGGTCAGCCCGACGGCGTGTTTCACTGTTGGCGAGACACGGCTGGCGAACCGAGCCTGTAACAACGCCCCTGGCAGTCGAAGTGTGTCTAGGATGCTAAGCTCATTTTGCAGATGTGCCGTTCCGCCTCCCCATCGGTAGCTCAGCGCAACATACTCTTGAATACCACCCCCAGAAACTATGCAGTGTTTGGTGGTATCGATGAGCCAGGATGGCGAGGAGATCTGGGCAAGCTTCATGGGGTTGTCGCAGCAGTCTCGGTGTTCCGTCAGGCATTCGTGCATCCATTCTTGGAGCAGGCCAGGATCAACCCAATCTGGGTCAAGGATACGTCCCAGCCCAGGCGTCGGTAATTTGCACGACGGGTCGAGCAAGAGCAAGTGGCAAATTAGACCGTGAGTGAAACTGTCATTTTCTCGAGGAAATGGTGAACTGCGATTTGTCCAAGAAATCTGTGTACTGCCATTTCCATGAAACCTAATGAGCAGTCGTTCTTGTGGTTTTGGTGGTGTCTCGGTAAAGAAGGACTCAGGCAAGATGAACCGCAACAGAGAGTCGTGGCCTAGGCAAGGCTTTCCAAAGACCTCTCCTATTGTACCATGATAGACAACAATAGAATCCTCATACGAATCTTTCTCCCAGGTTAGCCCCGCTCTAATACTCAGATAGACACTACATGCCATTTTAATGTAACTCAGCTCATGCTGGACTGGGAGGCTGGGCGCATCCATATGCATCTTGAGCCTGGAATAAGAAGACGATGTTCCATCGAATGGCGCAGGAACGTGCAATCGACGTGTAGAGACTGGCTCAAGCCGTGTGGGATCCTTCTTGCTTCGTTAGCCACCGCTGCTGGCCCTGGACAGCGAAGGCTCTCCCCATTCGTATGTAGACAAGTACTTGAGTGAAGCTTTGCAAACGGGAAACAAGATGTGCCCAGTTTAGGAAGTTTGGGATCGAACAGTGTCCCGCAAATTCATCATTGTCTCGGGAAAGGAGGAATAACGAGGAGTGAAAAGGTTAATATGGGTGAGAGGGACGCACTAAAGACTTGTCGACCTCAGCCGAACACGGGTCTTTGGCCCCAGAAACGCGGGAGGGTACACGTACGACCAGTCACCAGGGGGCGGTACGGCACGGCTGCCCAAAACAAGTAAGACACAGCTGAAGCCAAGCCTCCCAGCTTATTCCCATCGTTATTTCCCAAACGTATGCCTGTAGCGTTCTCACTCTACCATCTTTCCTGATTACTTAAGTACTTACTTCAGGTTGCCGTCCTGACCAGAACTAGTGGCTTTCCGCTCTGCACAATGTCATTGGGTGAAACCAGCACCTTCTCGACCTTGGCTCCGGCAAGTCGATCATCCGCCCCGACATTGATCTCCATCTTCATGGCTTCGAGGATGGCGACAACCTGCCCCTTCTCTATTACTTGGCCCTCTTGCGCCAACACCTTCCATACGTTCGCATTGACCGGCGCCTCGATCACCTCAATTTTCGGATCTGGGTTTCGTTAGGAATCCAGCGCTTAGCTTTTGTCTTGTTTCATCATGCCACACTCAGCTCAGGGGTTCGTCCCTGGCTGTTGGATTCACTCACCATTCAGAAGCGCCTCAATGTTATCCACCGAAATGCCCTTGGCCTGTTTTTCTTCGTCCCATTTGGCCAACAACTCTTTCTCAAGGCGCACCATCTTGTCCTGACACTCCTTTTGCCGCCTCTTCTTAACAGCGACCTCGTCCCGCGTGCTCTCCAGCAACGCATTGTGCGCCCCCATATCGAACGTCGCGTCCTCCTCGACTTTGAACTGGTATCGCCCGGACTTGAAGAGCGCCATCTGCCGATCGTACTCGCCCTCGTCGACCTCCTCAAAAGTAATAACATCCATATCCTCAAACTTCCAAGGCCTCTCCTGCGAGAACCCCTCCTTATACCCCAACGTATCCACCCCTGGAATCGTCAGCCCAGCCATCATGTATCCCCCGGGCGACTCAACCGGGTAAATAGCCAGGCACGACCCGCCCCACGAGACCGTGCCCTCGGGCGTCCAGGTCCGGCTCGGATTCATCTTGGGCGCGTTGAGCCGGTGCCGCGGGTCCGCGGGCAGGCACTCGGGCAGCGCCATGAAGAACCCCACGCCCACGCAGACGAACTCGGCCTCGAGCCAGAGCCGCCGGAACTCGGCCGCGCTCAGCCCGTTGTTCGCGGCCACGAAGTCGAACGTGTCGGGCAGGTAGCTCGCATACGGCCGCTGATTCGCCATGTACCGCGCCGCGCACTCGGCGAGCTTGGGGTGCGTGAAGGTTAGGGGTAGGGTGAAGCGGCGGCTCGGCACAAGCGCGGAGCGGAGGTCGCCTAGGTCGGACTCGAGCGAGATGAGATGCTCTAGGAGCTGCGCGCGGGGGACGGCGAGGGCGTTGTAGTAGATCATCATCGAGTTGCCGATGCAGACCGTGTTGTAGATGCCCTCGCCCGTGGCGGAGAAACGGATCGTGCCGGTGCCGGCTTCGAGTTTGCGCTTGAGCGCCGTGGTCCGGCACTTGTGGTTGATGTCGAAGCTGCCGTGGCCGTAGTCGACGAGCAGGTAGTCATCCCCGCCTTGGCGGTACGATACGCGCGGGCGGGATTCCGTTTCTTCGAGTAGCCTGATGAGGGCTGGCTCGGGCTCGGCGCTTGACGGAGTACCCGGATTTCGTGATATGCTACTCTCCAGAGGATTGACAATACTACTCAGGTTATTACCAGCCGAACCCTCATTAGGTCCGGCTAGATGTTTCGCCAAGGTCGAGACATAATCTTCCTGTGCTCTGCGCGCCCGGAGTGCCTCGTCGAGAGTCACGGGCCAAAACCTGACCTTATCACCGGAGCGGAGCTGTCCGACTTTCCAATAATCCGCCTTCACGACCGTGAACGGACAGACGAACCCGCCAAAGTCAGGACAGTCGTTCGGGAGGAGGACCGGCTCGTCGCCCGTGAAGTTGATACCGCCCATGGGATACCCGTACTCGATGACATTACTCGGGTGAGCGCCACCATCACCGCCGTCCGCCCGCGCCCACTTCGGCCGCGGGCCGATCAGCCGTATGCCGCCGCGAGCTGCGTTATGCGATATTTCCCAGGTGGTACTGTAAAACATGGTGAGGTCTTCTTTGGTCAGGTAATCTTCACAGTACGGTCCGTGCATGACCTGCAGCTCCCAGCACTCATGGGCATAGTTCGGCAATAACGATTTGGGTACGGAAACAGGCGACCCAGAGGCCGATCCCGCCAGCTCAGTAGGAAGCTTTTCGACGATCTTCAGGAGATCTCCAGCGCGAATGGGCCGGCCCTGGTACCCGCCAACCAAAGTCATTGGCACCGTAGCTTTCGACCCGAACCACTCCGCCACGTTGAGGAAGCCGCCGTACACCGCCAAGTACGCCCTACATCCAGACTCCGACAGCGTCTTCCCAATCGTCAGCCGCTGACCCGCCGATATTCTGACTCGTGTCCACATCGGAAAGGCGGAGTCGTCGCCGTCCAGCGTCGCAGACATGGCCGCGCCCGTGAGCGCCACGACGGCATCGCCCAGGAACAGCAGGTCGGGACCAGTCAGCGTTATCTCCAGGCCTTCTGTGCCGAGGGGATTGCCGACGAGTGCGTTGGCGAGCTGGAAGGCGACGGGATCCATAGGGCCGCCGTGGCCGAAGCCCCTGCCGATGGTGGGGCGGCCTGGGTAGTCTTGGACGAGGGTGTACGCGCCGCCGGCTAGGACATCGATCGCGGGCGGGCGGAAGTTGAAGGTTGAGAGGAACTGTGTTATTGTCTCTCCGGCTTGGAACTTCGAGTCTTGTAATATTGCTTGCAGGAAGTCCAGGTTCGTAGGAGGGCCGCATATGACGGTCTTGGCCAGGACCTCTTGGAGTCCCGTCAGGGTTTCTGTTCGGGATGGACCGTGGTGAATGACTTTAGCCAACAGCGGATCTGATATGCCAGGTTATGTTAGTACTTGACAGTATCACAAGGCTAAACGAATCCCCGTGATGTACTCTGGGGTCTAAACCGAGTACGGCCTGGTGGTCTCTTACCGTAATGAGGACTGACTGTAATGCCAGCTCGTACCCATGTGTCTAGCCGCGTCCCCGGAAGATGACACCACTCCACTTTCTGCAGCAGACCCGGGGACGGGGCGTATCCTTTCGCGGGATTCTCGGCGTATGCCCGGACCTCGATAGCATGGCCCTTCGGCTCTTTTCCCGCCTCCACCAATCTATCCATCTCATTAGAAGAAAGCCCCTCTTGTCCGTCAAGTACGGCATCCGCTTGCCGGAGCATCAAGGCAACAAGATCGACCCCATACACCATCTCGGTCACACCGTGCCTCTACCTGCAGCCGCGTATTCATCTCCAGAAAGAAAAAGTCCCCAGTCTCGTCGTCGACCAGAAACTCCAGCGTGCCTGCGCTGGCGTACTGCACCGACTCGGCCAACGCAACAGCGGCAGCGGCCAGGCTCTGCCTCAGCTCCGGCTTTTTCTGTGTGACGAACGGGCTCGGGCACTCTTCAATGACCTTCTGGTGCCGCCTCTGGATGCTACACTCCCGCTCCCCGAGCGCCGCCACCCTTCCGTGGCCATCGCCGAACACTTGCACCTCGATATGGTGCGCCGCGGGGTAGTACTTCTCGAGAAACACCCCCGAGTCCCGGAATAGCGCCTCCCCACGCGCCCGCACCGTCTCGAACGCGGCCCGGAGCTCGGCCTCGTCCGCGCACGTCTGCAGGCCCATGCCGCCCCCGCCCGCCGTCGACTTGAGCATGACCGGGTACCCCCGGGCAGCGCCTCGGCCACGACCCGACACGCATCGTCCGCGTTCCCCAGCAGCCCCGTGCTCCCGGGCACGACCGGCACGCCCGCCGCCGTGGATAGCGCCCGCGCCGTGTGCTTCAGGCCGAACTGCTCGATGCTCTCCGGGCTGGGGCCGACAAAGTGCAGGCCCGCTGCCGCGACGGCGCGCGCGAACCCGGCGTTCTCGGACAGGAAGCCGTAGCCCGGGACAATGGCCTGCGCGCCCGCTTCGCGCGCGATGCGCAGGATCTGGTCGCCGTCCAGGTACGCGTGGGCGGCGGGCCCGTCCAGCAGGTGCGCCTCGTCCGCGTCGGCGACGTGTTGGGACGCGGAGTCGGGTTCGGTGTAGATCGCGACGATGCGGAGGCCGAGGTGCTTGGCGGTCTTGATGATGCGGACGGCGATTTCGCCGCGGTTGGCGATGAGGATGGTTTTTAGATGGTCCATCTTCGCGTTGGTGCGTATGTGGTAATGATCAGTTCACGATGTCGCATCAAATGCGCAGGAACCGCTGCACCAGAGCAGGCATAATGCCGGCTATAGATAAGCGATGCATCAAGCTCGCCGGCGATGCGTGATCAGCTGGAATGCATATCTCGGTACATGTCGTTTCGGTGTAACGGCATTTGCGGGGGATCTGCAGAGGATCGGCATTGGGATAGGGTGCTTGTCCCTGCGAGATAAGTGAAATGTTGGGGTAGGAGATAAGGAGAACCCGCATATCCCGCATATATGCCGAGATAGGCAACCGCATGCGTGATAAAGTTCCAGTTGGAGTAAAGAAACCAGTCAAGTGAGCTGGCAAGTGACGACATGGGCCATAAAGGGTCAAAAGATTTGGAGACTGCCCCAATTAATACCAAACTCCATCTCCAAGTGCCCCTGGCCCTAGATTACGGCGAGGTACGGTAACCCTATTTCGACCTTCTCAAGTGATCCGGGGCCGAGGAAAGCCAAACCTGTCTACACCTTTCCTCATTTTGTATCTCGCGTCCAACACACACACCCGCTCGTCATGCCGCCGCGCAAAGCCTACATCAACGTTGACCTGGGCGAGGGGTACGGCAATTACAGCTGCGGGCCCGATGAGCTCCTCATCCCCATGATCGACCACGCCAACGTGGCCTGTGGTTTCCAGTACGTCCCTAGGCACCCCAATGTGACATATCACCCCTAGCAGGTTGCACCCCGAAACTAACACACGACGAAACAGCGCCGGCGACCCCCTCCACATGCAGCAAGCCGTCCGCGCCTGCAAAGAGCGCGGCATCAAAATCGGCGCCCACCCGGGCCTGCCCGACGTGCAGGGCTTCGGCCGGCGCGAGATGAAGCTGAGCCCCGAGGAGCACACGGCCAACGTGGTCTACCAAGTCGGCGCGCTGCGGGGCTTCCTCGCCGCCGAGGGCGCGGAGCTGCACCACGTCAAGCCGCACGGGATCCTGTACGGGATGATGTGCCGGGACGCCGATGTGTGCCGAGCCGTGTACGCGGGGGTGCCGCCGGGGGTCAAGGTGTTCGGGCTCGCGGGGACGTGCCAGGAGACCGTGGCGCTGGAGCTGGGACTTGAGTTCGTCGCGGAGCTGTATGGGGATGTGAAGTATGATGACGAGGGAAGGCTAGTTATTGATCGGGTCAAGAAGCCGTGGAAGGTGGAGGATGTGAAGAGGCATGTAAGGCAGCAGCTGGAGGACTCGGCGGTCACGTCGTCGGTCTCGGGTAAGGTGGTTCCGCTGCCGACCAAGGACTACGCTATTTCGGTTTGCTGTCATTCCGACTCGCCCGGGTGCGTCGAGATTGTGACGGCTACGAGGGAGGTGGTTGATGAGTACAATAAGGCCAACGGGTTCTAGTCAGCGAGCGACTTGGCAGATGATCAATCCTGTACTCGGAGTCAATTTAATCAACTCAGAGCAGGCATATTCAATACAAGAATCCACTACAATAGGTGCACATTGCGTGTCATCGTCTCAAATGGACCCCACGGTTCGATCCCTAGTCTCAGCACTGCGGGCCTCTACGGCCTCCTTCAACCCAGCCGTAACCGCCAGGTACACCCTCCTCGGCACCAACGGACACACATGCCCCGTATCCAACCTATCCGCCTCCCCCGGCGGCACATCCCACTCCGAATGCGGCGCCCAAACATCCGCCCCCGCATCCAGCAGCAGCCCAACAATCTCGCCGCGCCCGAGCTCCATAGCCAGCTGCGCGGGGGCCTGGACCACTGGACATAGTCGTCGTCGACAAAAGGCAGCGGGCGGTCGGACTCGGCAAAGTCGCAGGGCGCACCGAGCACGAGCAGCGCGGCGGCCGTGGCGGCGTCGCCGCGCTCCACGGTGACGGCTAGGGTGCGGGTGAGCGTGGCGCGGTTCGTCGTCTTGGGGTAGAGGAAACCGATTAGTGTTTGATTGCCCTTGCGCACGGCCTTGTACAAGGCTGGCCCGTAGGTCTCCCAGGCGCTGTAGTCGGCGTCGGCGCCCGTGTCTAGGAAGAGCTGGACCAGGTCGGCGCGGTCGTGCTCCACGGCCCATTCCAGGGGTGTGAGGTCGATCTCTGGGTACACTACTGATAGGAACTCGGTGTCGTGTATTTCGTAAGCAGGGGCGGGCCCGAGGATAGCCGCGTTCAAGTCGACGCCGTAGGCGACTATCTGCGAGACGACCGTCGCGCCGTATCCTGATTTCAGAGCAGAGGCAAGCGCATCTTTCAAGTCTCTCTGGCTGGGCTGGGGGTTTTTCCGGAGGGGGTGGACCGTCCGAGGGACTCATGGCGCCCGTGGCCGTACTATCCTGGGCGTCCGGAAATGCCGGACGAATCTCATCGGTGTTCCGGTTCTTCAAATTGAACCTTTGATGTCTCGAGTCCCACTGCATGTCCCAGTCCCCGTCCTCAGCTAGGCATAATTCAGGCTTCGATGCATCGCCTTCTTCCGCCGCGTTGCGGAGGCGGCCTATCTCGCGCCAAATCTCACAGCCGGGAAAGAGTCGGAACTCTTCGACCAAATACCCCCGAGACTGTCGTCGGTTGCCGCTCCAAACCCCAAAGTCGCTTGTTTTCTCCTGTCTCCTGATCTCGGGCTCTACTTTGAAAACCCTCGGCACGTCGAGCGTGGGCCTGTGCGGGCTTGCCCTCTTTAGAGGGAGCGTATCCCAGTCCACGTGCTGGAAGAATGGGTGAGAGTGTATCTCGGAGATACCGTTGGCTCCCAGACGACTCGCAGGGTCTTTGGTAAGAAGGCCTCGGACTAGTTCGCGAGCCGATGAGGGCACGCCCTCGCTGAAACGCACTTCATGGTTGGCGATTGCCTGCTCCTGCCTTTGGCATCGCTGTGGTGGAATGGGGGCAACCCGGTGATCATCTCATAGACAAGAACTCCCAGCCCCCACCAGTCTCCCATGGGAGACGGCGTGTGACCTTGAAGAATTTCAGGAGCAGGGTACTCTGGTTCATTCAAGACCGCGCGGTACTGCTCTGCTCCAGTGCCCAGTCGGTAGAGACCAGGGCTGCAAATGCTGATGTGGCCATAGGGGTCGACCAGTATGTTCTCGAGTTTCAGAGACGCAACAATCCCCTTGTCGTGTAGATGCTGCAAGGCGCAAACCAGCTCCGCAGCGTAGAAGGCAGCCTTCTCGATGTCGAACCGGCGCTCCCTTTGGAGATGGCTGGACAAGTGTCCGCCATCCGCCATGGGAGATAGCAGATGCTCTTTCCTAGCGACTCGAGATGGAATGCGATGGGTGCAATGAAGGGATGACTGGGCTGCTCAGTACTAGGCACTCGGTGGCATGAGCCTTCTGTGTAAGTTGTCATGCTGTAGTGACGACTTAGCCATCTATCCGGCGCCGTCTTCTTTTCGACGTGGAAGAGCTCCCCGCTGCCATATTCCGCTAGGATACTCCAAGATTCGTCTTGTAAGGGCAGTGGTTCATGCTCAAGCCAGTGAATCCCCAGCTGCACCCCCGCAATGCCACCATCAAGCTCGACCCTTCTTCTTATACCCTTCTGATGAGAACGCCATCTTTGCTCAAAAGGGTTCAGTCTGATGGACCCTAGCAGCTCGTGCCGAGGTGGTCCGGTAGCATGTGGAGAGCTCCTCACAAACAGGCTCAAGCTGACCTCGGAGGAGGGGGAGAGAGGAGGAGCCAATGTCGAAATCATGCAGCCCTTTGTTGGCCCAGCCAACCCAGCTCTTGTCGGTCCAACACAATGCGTCGGTTGACATCCGGAAGTTCTCATACTCAATAATGGCATAAGGTATCCATTGCTTGCGTACGCTCGGGTCGGCGAAGTCACGAGTGCCGTCCGCGGCGATATGGTCCGGTAGGCGCAAACTGGATAATCGTTTGGGCCCATCGGCATACGAAATTTGAACCTCCAGAATTGCTGGGGGGGCACTCTCCTGCTGTCTACAGGCGCCGTAGGATGTGGGCAATCAGGTGTTGATCCTATATCGGATTATTAGCTTTTCGATTGTGTACATGGCAGTAGGGAAAAGGCATGCCTTGATTTTGCTCCATAGTTTCGGGTCGCGAGGAAACAGTTTCAGCGGATCGGTGTTGATGGGTATAAATCCGATAAAGAGGGACTGGGGATGCATAACGGATTTGAGAAACACGCAGGTACTTATAGATGGACCTGAAATATCCATGCAAGAAGGCAGGTGGGGGCGTCATGTAAGTCAGTACCGAGTAGGTGGTATTGATTTGGGAGGGAGGGTAAATGGTACGATCAGGAAATCGTACATCCACAATTTGTGGGCGTTATGATAGTGGGCTAGATCGAGTTTACATAATTCTATGTTTTGCTGGGCAATCTATGATGAATTGGCAATGTGAGTTCCAGACACATTCAGCCAAGCCTGGTCAAACCATAGAGAAAACAGCCTCTCCATATCGACTTCGCTTAACAGGTCACGGCACATAAGCAATCACTTGACCACCCGATGCACCTTCACCCGCAACCCCTTAGAATCCTCCGGCATGACCGGAACGACCGTATCGCTCGTAATCACCAAATCCGCCGCCGACGTCTCAAACAGCTCCAGCGCGCCGACGTCGTCCTTCCCACGCACCTCGCTAGTCCCGTACACCCGGAACAGCGCCGCCAGTGTCAAATAGAGCTCCGCGTACGCGAGGTTCATGCCCAGGCACGCCCGCCCGCCCTTGCCGAACGAGACGAGGTACCGGTCCAGCCGCGGGTTCTCGACCCAGCGCTCGGGGCGGAAGGCGTGCGAGTCCGCGAAGACGCGCTCGTCGTGGTGGACCAGGTTGCTCGTCATGCTCAGGGGCGTGCCGGGCGGGATGCGCCATTCGCGGTCCGCGGTGCGGTACACGAGGGTTTCGTCGGGGCAGATGCGGTGCAGGCGGTGCGAGATGGCGTGGCTGAGGCGTACGCCCTCCTGCACCACGCCCGTCAGGAAGGGTAGGCGCTCGAGCGCGGCCAGGCTGAGCGGCTGCGCCGGGTCTGGGATGGCGGCTTCTAGTTCGGCCTTCAGCTGCGACAGGATGGCCGGCGAGGCAAGGGTGAAGTAGGTTGACACGCCCAGTGCCCAGGCTGTGGTGATGGTGCCCGCGGCCACGACGACCTCGCCCTCCTGCCAGAGGCGGTCGCTTGACTTGTCGTAGTCGGACAGCTTGCTGTTGAGGATCTCGTGGAAGATCGTTCGCTGCGTCTTCTCGTACGAGTGCGTTTGATGCGCGTGCTGGATCTGGGCGACCTGCTGCTTGACGTTGGTCTGGAGCTGCGCGTAGGCACCCATGGCGGGGCTGAGTCGGAGCAGCCACGAGATCGGTAGCTTCCGGAGCATGTCCATCAGCCAGGGAAAATGCTTCAGCACGTGGCCGGACTTGCCGCCCTGTAGCATTGCGTCTCGGAAGGAAGGGTCGAAGTCTGGGGCCTGGAGACGGTCCTCGCTCCTTCCGAAGGCGTAGTATTCGACAATATCTACTCATGAATCAGTGAGGCAAGATCTACTGTAGGTATGAAGAGGGTGTCTTACCGTTGGTCAACGCGGCATAGGCATCATCCAGCTTCATCGTGGCCCCGCTCGTAGCGAACTCCTGGAGACGCCCCAGCAGAATGGCCATGTTCCGGTCCACGAGCGGCTGCAGGGCCCGCACGCTCTGCTTCGAGAAGTACGGCGATAGTGCCGCTCTTCGCACGCGGTGCTCATCATGCCCGAGAGTGCCAATTAGGCTCTCGTCAACCCCGAACGACCGGGTGATCCAATCCCACTTATCACGCTTCCGCCCGCTGCCGGCGTAGATAGTGTCATAGAAGTCCGGATCTACGATATGGATTTCATCCGGGTTGATGCGGATGATAGGGCCTTGCAAATGTGTCAGTATACTAGCTCAACAAAGCCCTGACGGACGGGGTCGGCACTTACCATATTGCTTGTGCAACCGACCGATCTTGAAGGTGTACTCGGGCTCGGCAACCACATCGTACCAGAACTCATACCAGTACGTCCACGCCGCAAGCCTCGGCCCTGGAAAATGCGCGATTGGACTCAAATACAGACGGTAGACGGTGAGGTACAGTATATAGATGATGGGAAGTGCGATAAGGGATACCAGCGGCACAGACTGGCCGAGTATATCGATAGACGAGATTGATATGGACATGTTGACAAACAAATGTTTGAAGAGAAACGAGGAATTTCGAGGCCAGGGAAGCTTGATGCGGGCTCTTGCAACCTACCACCAGTGCAAGTAACCACATCGGACTCCGGCTTCCGATAGGTAGACATGCATGTATGCGTATTTATGATCTATCCAGACGACGCCTGCTGGCGCGGGATACTAGATACCACAGCCAGTCCTCGGTGGGACTATTGGTTGCACCGACTGACTGTCTTTGATAGGGGGTGGTGGATCCACTACTATTACTTATTGAACTCGGGCCCGTGTTCAAAGATCTTGGTCGGGTCTTATCTTACGGCGTCACGGTGAGCATGCAGGTGGTCAGCACAACCATACCCGGAGTCTTACATCAGCGGTACTTTGAGGCCAGTCACACGAAATGGGCAGGACCGCGTCAGTAGCGCCGCGCGGGTCTGGATTATTGGATCTCCTGTTTGCATGTGATACGTCACATACCGCATTACACGGCATGTCAGGTATCTAGGTGACTCGTAACGGCGTGCTCTGTACTCCCCCCATTCGCCTCTACGGAAGTTTAGCAATGGATCACCGTCTTGGCTGGATTGATGTAGATACCTGAAATAGACGTAAAGGGAGTTTGGATCAATTTCTCACGGGTACCCAAGCCAGACACATGTCTTAGGGTAATAAAGCAGTTGCCGACAAATTACTATCGCTATCACTTTGGTATTGAAAGCAAGCTTCCAGCCATGGAGCCGTTGTCGTACCAGTCGAAGCTCGTCCCCGCCGACGAAGCCAGTAGGACGGGCTGTTTCACCACGCTTCCTATCCGCATTCACCCCCGAGACGACCTCGCGGACACAGCAAGCCACCGCTTTGTAAGAGATTGGGCGAGAGAGATCGGCGATGGCCGGGAAAAGAAAACACATTTCTCTTTCTCGCCAGTTGGGAACTGGTCTTCTCTCATCTACCCCGAAGCTATCCCGGAGCGGCTGGGCGTGCTGGCATACCTCTCCGACCTTGGGCTGATTCACGATGGTAAATCTGCTCCCACTCTACTTCCGCTCATATGTGTGTTTGTTGACAGTTTTGTTCCAGATAAGGGCGAGGGCCTCAGCATCGAGGAGGCTAAAGCCGAGAACGATGAGCTTCATGCAGCTTTGGATCCGGATGACGGGCGATGTCTGACTCCGGACTCGCGAGCCATGAAGACCAAGAAGCTCGTGTCGCAGTGTATTCTTGAATGCGTCAACCTTGACCATGAACGTGGCCTGAACATGCTCGCTGCGTTCCGCGACGTCTGGCTAGCGATAAGCGAGAAGAACAGCGACAAGGAAGCGCAGACTATCGAAGAGTACTTGCAATACCGCAGCGAAAACGGCGGGATGCTGTAAGCACCCTGAGCTCTTCTCTGAATCCAGAGGCTAACCAACTGACAGCGTTTTCTGGCCGATGCTCCAGTTCAGTCTTGCGATATCCCTCTCCGAGGCCGACCGCAAGCTCGCGCAGCCTATGATTGATGCAGCCACGGAAGGACTCCTGCTGGCCAACGACTACTTCAGCTGGGAGCGGGAATGCAGAGAATTAGAGTCCGGGCATTCGCAGCGGATTGTGAGTGCCGTTGAATTGTTCATCAGAACCGAAGGGCTTTCACCCGAGGCCGCCAAGGACGAAGTCAAACGAAGAATTATCAAGTCCGAGAGTGACTTTTGCCAGCGACGTGACGAACTCTACAGAGCCCAGCCGGGTACACCTGAGAAACTGAGAAGGTGGATTGATTGCGCCGGCTTGGCTGTTTCGGGAAACCACTACTGGTGCTCTGCTTGCCCGAGGCAGAATGCGTGGAAGAACGAGACCCTTACCAACGGCACCAACACCATGAACATCAGTCACGGCACCAATGGCGTCCACGGCGGCAATGGTACCAACGGCAACGGCCCCAAGAGGGCATTGTCACCTATTACAGAAGATGATATACCTACGAAAAAGAGGAGGAACTCCTACGACGTTTCCAGTTACCCACTGTATGAACCATCAAGTCTTGCCCTGGATGCGCCCGCAGACTACATATCCAGCATGCCCTCCAAAGGCGTCCGAGGCGCCCTCATCGACGCCCTCAGCACCTGGCTCCACGTCCCCCAGCCGCGATCCAGCGCATCACCTCCGTAGTCAACACGCTCCACAACGCGTCCCTCATCCTGGACGATCTCCAAGACAACTCCCCTCTGCGCCGGGGTCTACCGGCTGCCCACGTCATCTTCGGGCCGGCCCAGTCGATCAACAGCGCGACCTTCATGTTCGTCCGCGCCGTGGGCCAAGTCGCGCACGGCCTGAGCCCCGCGGCCCTGACGGCGGTGCTCGAGGAGCTCGAGGGCCTCTACCTCGGCCAGAGCTGGGACCTGTACTGGAAGCACAACCTGGTCTGCCCGAGCGAGGCCGAGTACGTCAACATGGTCGATCACAAGACGGGCGGCATGTTCCGGATGCTTTTGCGCATGCTGCAGGCCGAGAGCGGCACTACCACCGGCAGGAGACTACACAAACTACACCACCGATGACACCACCGTCGCACCTGGACTTTGAACGTCTCACGCTCCTCTTCGGCCGCTTTTTTCCAGATCCGCGACGACTACATGAACTTCGGCGACTACGCCGCGCAAAAGGGTCTCTGCGAGGACCTCGATGAGGGCAAGTTCTCGTACCCCGTCGTCTACTGCCTCGCGCACCACCCGGAGTACCGGGGCCACCTCCTGGGCGTGTTCCGGCAGCGGCCCACCTCGACCTCGAGCAACGGGTCGTCCCCGCCGCTGTCCAAGGAGTGCAAGGCGCACCTGACGGCGTGCCTGAAAAAGAGCGGGGCGTTTGACAAGACGCTGGACTGCTTGCGGGACCTGGAGCGCGAGCTCGAGGGGGAGATTGGGCGGCTGGAGCGGGCGGCGGGGGAGGCGAATCCGATGCTGCGGTTGTGTCTTGCGAAGCTCAGTGTTAAGGGGATTGCTAGGGTGGAATAGGCGAGATTATCTCATTGGCGCGGGTTACTCTGTAGTGCTGTAGTTACTTGATTTGTTGGCGTACATGAATGCAGATTTTACCAAGCATGCTATCCGGCATGCCCAATCAGGGGCTAACACCATGTGGGAACCTGTCCCAAAAGGCCAGCATAGGTACTTGTAAGCAGTACTCTCTAGTTGTGTCAGATTACGTGCAGCCCTCCATCAACATCCTGCCAAGCCCAAAGCCAAGATTTGTTCCACGCCAGGCACATGCCACAGATTCGATTGATATGCCAAAAAGGCATGATCAGGACTATATTCAACTGTTTGATCACGCAAAAAGAAATTGGTAATGCTGTGTGAGGGAATCGAACCCCCGGTAAGTCACTAATGCAGGGGTATACGTAATTCTTTCACTTTCCTATTTCTTTTTTCTAGCTTGGAAGGCTAGAATTCTACCACTGAACTAACACAGCCTGTCCCGGGCGAACACTTTACTGTGCCAGAAAATCAGCTTATTGACATACACTACTTGTTGGTTGATGATCCTTCATGGTTTTAATAGCTTACGCAAGAGAAAATTGGCAGGCATTACATTAGTGGAGGGTAGTGTCTTATCAGTCGAAAGCACTCCCGGACCCAACCATGACGGCTCTCACATCAGCCGCCGCATCTGCGGCCAAGATCAATAATAGCAAACCCGCCGAGCGCCCGGGTGCCTGGGCACCGATTATACACGATACTTGCAGGGCCACATACGAATCCCACCTATGCGGTCAACAATACCGGGCCGGGCTTACGTGGGCATTGTCCCGAGATACGGGGGTGGCATATCTAGCTCTTACGAACATACCTGGCCCAAAGCAAACCTGTTCACATGTGAGACCTCAGTTCTTGGCCCCGGAAGATAAACGAAGACTTGACGTGGTTCATACGGGTAGCTTGTCACGCTACACTACAGTAACCACGCACCAGAGGTTATTGTCAAACGCAAACATTGTGTGCGATTCATTGTAACTGAAGCAAAATGCGACAATCGTGGCACCTGATCTGGTCCGGCGTTTTCTGTGCCTGTATTGGACGAAGTCAAGCTCTGAAAGCAGACTATGTCGCATGCAATAGCGCAGTACGTATCACTAAATTGTAGCCCGGACACAAAGAAAGGGGCCATCTAACATGCGTAGTGTACCGCCCTATCTAGCCAAGGGCTGTCGGTGACACCACTTGGCACC
This sequence comes from Apiospora hydei, assembly GCF_038363865.1. Lineage (NCBI taxonomy): Eukaryota > Fungi > Ascomycota > Sordariomycetes > Amphisphaeriales > Apiosporaceae > Apiospora > Apiospora hydei. The sequence goes on along the minus strand of NW_027117362.1, from coordinate 1,391,176 downwards.
TATGTTGCACCATTCAGCCAGGAGTCTCTTCGCGTGTGGGAGGGCGATGGCAAACCACTCTTTTGGGCGCAGCAGCAGCAATCCGCCCGACCGGCCTGTCTTGTCTACGCCCGGTCCGCCGAGGAGATCGCCGCCGTGATCGGGACGGCGCGAACTACCGGGTGCCCCTTCGCCATACGTGGCGGAGGACATTCCGATATCCCGGGGGCGAGCAACATCGACGGCGGCATCACGGTGAACATGGCCGGCCTCAGCGACGTCGTGGTAGACGAGAGCATCGGAGTGGCTCGCGTGGGCGCCGGCGCCAAGTGGGGCGACGTATATGCGGAACTCGAGAAAACGAACCGGACGGTCGTGGGCGGCCGGTTGAGGGACGTGGGAGTAGGGGGACTGTTGCTGGGCGGTGGGCTGAGCCACTTCTCTGGCTTGCACGGTTGGGCTTGTGATAATGTTCGCAACTATGAGGTACTCACCGATGTTGATATAAACCCCTATCATCATGCTGTGTTCTAACGCCTTCGTGTATCACAGGTCGTGCTTGCTAACGGTAGCATCATCAATGTGTCGCAATCCGCCCATCCGGACCTGTACCGCGCCCTTCGGGGTGGCGGCAACAACTTCGGTGTCATCACACGATTTGACCTGGACATGTTCCCCCAGGGGCCTGTATGGGGGAGGTCTGCACGTGTGGCCGCTGCTGCCCTCCGTTACATCCACCATCACGGGGGCGTTTGTCAAGTTTGCCCACGAGGCACCGTCCGACCCGCACGTGTCACTCTTTGCGGGCCTGGGATACATGCAAGGCAGTTTCGCCTGGGCCGTGGGACAGTACGACACGCTCGGTCGGGAGGAGCCTCCTATCTTCGCCCAGTTCCGGGATGATCCCGAGAAGTACGGGGCTAACAAGGTTGTCAGCACCGCGCGGGTGACTTCGTTGACAGACCTTGCCAACGAGCTCAACCAGTCCGAGCCGCCGGGTCGGCGTAGCAGGTTTACGACGGCGACCCTCAAGGTTGATCAAGACCTATTGAAGCAGATGGCCGCCTTCTACGTAGAGCAGGTGAAGAAGGCACTGGGTAACGGCCTGGACAAGGATGAAGGGTTTGCGCCGATGTTGGGAATTCAGCCACTAACACGAAACATCCTCAAGGCGCAGGCAAAGCGCGGTGGAAACGTGATGGGCCTCGATGAGGAGGATGGGCCACTAATGAGTGAGTAATATCTTCCCCCACCATAATCAGATTGGTTCTGACGGCTTCACTTGTATCAAAGTATGTTCTTTTGGATGGGAGTGGTCTCACGAATCCGATGACGGGAGCGTCATTGCCGGGATCAAGGCTGTGCTGGAGCAGTCCGTAGCAGCCGCCAAGGAGAGAGGGCTCTATTATCCGTTCAAGTACATGAACTACGCAGCCGAAGACCAGGATCCAGTTGCGAGTTATGGAGTAGACAATGTCGAGTTCCTTAAGAAGGTTCGGAACATGTACGATGCCGATGGGCTGTTTACAGAGCTAGTCCCTGGGTGGTTCAAGGTCGTGTAATTGGTACCCCTTGCCCTCCAAATGCTGTGTTACATAATACAAGCAAGAGGAGCACATGTGAAAGAACCTCGACCACGTGAATCTTTTCAGAAAACATGGAGTCACAGTGATACGTAATTGCCCTAGGATAATGTTTTCAAGTCTTAGCCTGACGGGAGATGACGTGGTAAATGTCGTGGTTTAGGCCCTCTATGTTGACAAACTAACTCATCTCGGCACACGGGACTATCTCCGCGCCCGGGAGTTTGTTATACCGCTTCTTAGGTTGCTAAAGATGAGTGTCACTGTGCAAGGGCTAGGGCATAGGGGTGACAAGCGGGTGAACAGAGAACGGTGCACGAAGAGTAGCTTCCTGGGCGTCTGCAGTCATACTTGGAATGATTCTAGGCGCTTCGGTCAACCGTCTTTGACATATGGCATATCCTGTGTGGGGGGCGTTACACCGGATGTGAAATATGACAAAAATGTAAGACATGACTGCATGACAAACTCCGACGTTGGCGGCTTGTTCGTCCGCCATCCCCCGCAGTAAGCACAGGAACTGGACCCGACTTCAACTGCTGAAACCTGGACTCCGACTAAGCACTACGTCCTTCGGAACCAGACTGCAGATGCTGCACAACGATATACCAACGTCGCTCACGTCAGATCCTTTAGGCGCGGCGCGATAAGCAAATCAATAGTGACCTGCACGCATGCACGTCATTCTGTACTGTATTTTCAATACCCAGGCCAGGCCCCAGAGGGGACTTGCAACCACCAGAATCGTGCGGACCTCGACTATGATACCAATTTGAAATTGCTGTTCTTCTTGATTCCCCGTGGTACTGGTATAGCGATTACCTGTCCATCTCCCATTCTAATACTGTTCCACTAATCGCCAAAACCAACATCTATCATGGCAGTACTGTCCCTGTTACCAGCTTGGAGCTGGGGACAACAAGTCGGCATTATATTGGTTATCGTAAGTAGTGCCATTCGATCTTTAGGTTTACTTGTATTCTCCGATCTGTCTAATAATAAAAGTTTGCCCTTGCTACGGCAGCAGTAGTGGTATATGGCTGCGTCTTCCACCCAATATCCCATGTGCCTGGACCATTTTTGGCCAAGTTCTCTCCGGTTAGTTCCCACACACTAGACTACTTGCCAAACACCATATTTCTAACAGAACCAAGCTATGGATAATGCGAGCCTTGTACCGCATGCGGTTCAACTCGGAACTGCAGGCCCTCCACCAAAAATATGGTAAGACTATTGCCCGTGGTACTATGTCCTAGAAAAGCATGACTGATTTGTTCTAGGACCTGCGGTACGGATTGGTCCCAATGAGGTATCATTTGCTTCCCTGGAGGCCGAGACCACAATCTACGCGAAGCAAGAGGACGGCCGGTTCTCCAAGGATGGGACCTTCCTGACGCTCTTCTCAGACCTGGTTCTGAACGCGCCCACCCTCATCACCATACCCGACCCAGCGCTTCACAGGAGACTGCACAAAGTGATCGAGCAAGCATTCACGCCTCAAGCGCGTGCAAAGCAGGAGCCTATCCAGAAGATCCATATCGATATGGCCATTTCCGAGATAGACGAGATTGTAGACAGGGGAAGTACGATGGATCTCGCGGACACGCTGGAAACGATGTTCTGGGAAATCATTGGGGACCTGGCTTTCGGGGAGCCGCTCATGTCCGGAAAGCGCCGTGAGTCGCGAAGGGGCCTTTTTCAAACGACAGAGAGCTAACCTGAGATCAGCAACGTATGAGTCCTTGAAGAAACGCGGTAAAGCATCTATGCCCATGATTGAAGCGCTGAGCTTCTGCCTGACAATGCCCGGAATCGCGCAAGCGCTGCAGCTCGCCAGGGGACTTGTCACAGCAATGACACCGTCTTCGCAGCTCTCCAAGCTTGTACCGTCGACCAAACTACGCGAGTAAGTATTCATCCCGTGTTTTTCATACCGGCACTCCCACTGACCGTCCCATAGCTGCATCGAACGGCAAGATGGCAGAGAGGACTTTCTCACCGCCATCATGGGCAGCGAGAAGCAAGGCCTGACACTCGATGCGGATGCCTTCTTCAGCAATGCTATGGGCTTGACGTTAGTAGCATGATTACTTGACCAGCCACAAGACTTTCACTGACAGGCAGGCGCATCAAGACTGGCCGGCTATCAGACCACAGCCACAACGCTGGCCGCTACGTTTTACCACGTTCTGCGCTATCCCGATGCCTATCGCCGGCTTTGCGCCGAAATACGCTCCAGCCTGGCTAGTGAAGATGACATCACCGGGGAGCGGCTTGCCCGACTCCCTTCCTTAACGCCTGCGTCCGCGAAACCCTGCGTCTGCTCCCCCTGCCAATGGCAAGACGGCGCAGCGCACTGCGCCCGAGGGCATCATAGCGGGGCTCTACATCCCCGCCGGGACCATCGTCTCGGCCGACCTGTACACGATCCAGCGGTCGCTGGAGTACTTTGCTGACCCTGCTACCTTCCGCCCGGAGAGGGTGGTTAGACGGTGCGGAGAAGAGCGCCGAGTTCCACGCCGACAACCCGGTCGCGTACCGCCCATTCCTTATCGGGAGCAGAGCGTGTATTGGCCGGCAGATGGCGCAGCAGAGCATTCGGCTCATTGTGGCCAGTTTGCTGTGGCGGTACGACTTTGAACTCCTGGATCCGGAAGGGTTTGTTTGGGAGCGGGATGCGGGTAGCAGTCTCATCTACACCGACTATCAAGTCAATGTTCATGTAAAAAGGACTAGTGGGAGATAGATTATGGTCTCCTAAACTGGTAATCTATATTGAGTTGTTTGGCATTGCGGTTATCCAGATTCAAAACATTCCCGCTAAAGGGTCAGGGCAACTTGGGAGTTTATCTACCCCTAAACATGGATACAAAAGGTTGAACGGATTTAGAGTCAAAAATTATAATAACAGCCCCAAACATAGCTACTTTAACGAAATGCCTCCTGACAGAGAATTTACTTGGATACGTAAGTCGGAGGCACATCGGTGGCTGGTATTCCTAATGATAGGAAGGTTAGTGCTGGTGAATGCCGAAGCGGCAGCTGAAAGGGTTCCATCACCTTGCGAATAGGTGACCTTCGGGAGGCCTCAATGCAGCCTAAATGGAGAGAGTAATGGAAACGAATCGAATGACAGCCTGATTTTGCATCGACGAGTGGTAGGCCACAGTTGCCGCTGCATCTGTTATTCGACGAGTACCCCGCTTCCTGATGTCACCCGGTCAATGCCACGAGATGAACATCGCCCAGTTCCGTCACCTTCATCATCTCCTGTCTGATCATGAGCGGTTCAGTCTACATGTCCAATACACTTGAATATCTTTTCTATCCTTGAAATTCGCCTTTCAACATGTCGATAGGCCGTTTCCAGGCTGGGCTCGCCCAAGCAACCCAGGAGCTTACTATGGCGGCTGCCAATTTCAACTTCGATTTCACACTGATGAAGTTTGAGGCCCCCGCTGAGTACAAGTCCATCGGTACCCTTCTCGCTCCCAAAAAGAGTCCGGGAGGCAGAGACTGGACCGATCCATGTAACGGCAAGGAAACTTGGGGCTCTTTTTGAGGGTGCGTGTCCGGAGACGCCCAATCTCATCAAGGCATATGGCCAGCGAGCTTCCGAAATCTCGAAAGAGGTATCGGAATCTGATCCGGGTGGCTCAGGGCATTTCGGTAACTGGATTCGCTCCGAATTCGGCGGTATTGACGCAACTTCGATTTGGGCGGCAGCGACCTCGAGCAAAGCTGCCCTTCCCGTACATTTGCTAGCCTGCATCATTGCCAGAATGTGGACTGACTCTGAAGCCACTTCACTCTGGGCGGAGATAGTAATTGAGAGGAAGAAAGAAATCTTATCCGCATTCGAGGAAGGTGCGGAGGTTCCCTTTGCCCTGGCTTCAGCCGCCCAGCAGGAAATCACCCGTGAGCATCTCAGCCAGTGGGATTCCAGTGCACGTGCGTGGCTACAGACGGCCGACAAATCAAGACAGCGGCAATACAAGCAGTTTCTACTCATAATAGAGAACCTCAGTATTGCCGTGCACCGGAACAAAGTCTCCTCTACAAGGATGTGATCAACGCCTGGACATCAGCGCTCACCGCTACCGAAGGCCTTATATCCGGTAGGCCACATGCTGTCCGAGATGGATCAGTACTTCTGGGGATCTCAGCTTGGCATATCTTCCCTGACATTCTGGTATTTGCCGGGCCACCAACTGGCAATATCCCCATTGCGATGGGTGACTCCCTGGTTAGACAGGGTGGGGTCTTGTCACTGGGTATCTCAGACCCAGATTATCGAGAGGTTGAAGGTGTTTACTGGTCGCTATCACTGTCTCATCATATGCATTATGGCGAGGCCGTAAAACGCACGCGAAGGCTTGACGTTGATGGGTCACGATTGACCTTGGACGAGTTCTTCCTGGTTTGCATCGGCAGCCTTCTCCGAAACTGGTCTATTCCCACAACGGAGCTCCTCAAGTTACTCAACGTCCTTGAGGAGATAAGAAAAAGACTATCGACGCAAGCCCCAGAATCATTACGCGCCCGAACGGAAGAAGTTCGATTGTGATTGGTGGCAAGTCATAGAGAAGTCACGACGTGCATTTGCAGTGGGCGACAAAGAGGCCAAACTCGCAGTCTCCTTGGGACGTCGTCGACCCGCATTCCTTCCAGCTGTATTCTCAACAGGTCGAAAACCGCTATTTGGACTGCTCGATATATCCAATATTCTCTTTCTTCTTGCAGATCCGGAGGGGAAAATCAAATTTCTTCGGCGGCTTGCAACAAGAGTTCCGGGGCTAAACAATACCAACAGTATTATACTTTGTTTTGATAAGCGGCCAGTCGAAGGAACAGGCGTCCAATTCTCTACTGCTTTCCCTTCCATGGATGGAGATGGGCAGCCTCCCATTCGTACAAGTCGTGTCAACCAGTATCATCGGTGGATCCAGATCCCGGACCAATTCCGCGACGTTTATGACGAAGCCATCAGAAAAGCGAAAGATGAATGTCAGATCGAGGGGGATGAGAATACTGACCCACGAAGATCACTGCACGGTTTAGTGGACAGTATCGACTTCCCAATGGTTGATCCAGATGAACCTAAACAATCTGTTGAGCTTGATGGAAGTACGTGGGGGCAAGATTTCGAGACAGCAAGAGACGGAGATCAAGACGGATTGCTGGATGCTCGACGCAAATTCACAGCTATGAAAGACGAGGCTGAGAGGAAGTATGTTGAGCAATGCGCTGATTATCTGACGCAGTGCGAGCGGGAGCTCAAAGCCGAAACAATTGAATACCTAGGGTCCGACCAGCAGGTGGATGCTTTTGAGCAAGAGCGATACTTCGAGTCACACAGCAACGAATATCCTGCCGTGGTACCAATTTCCAATGACCCATGGAGCTACAATAGCCACCTTGACATCATTACATCCGCAGGACAAAGTCAGGACACCTACGAGGCATTCTTCGGCCAGAACAGTAAGCGCGAAGCCTTCCAAAAGGAGTCACTTTGCAGGCACGAGCATGCCGTTGTCTATGCCAAGCACATTGAGACCAGCCCGACAGAGCCCGATATCACATTAGATGACATACTGTGGTGTTTCGAGTACGACTTCATTGATCCAACTCGCCTGAATGAGGTGCTTGAGAAAGAGCCTGCTTTAGGCTTCTTGCAAGTATTAGCCGCCATCAACGAGATGTACCGCGAACCTGCAGCGGGAGGGCAACCATTTCGTGCTCAATCGTTGATGGAGTTTTAGACCCTCCCATATTTTCCAAGGGGTTCAAGGATGATGAGTGGGCTAGAGCGTCATTACACCTGTCTATCAATCAGGCTTCAGCGATTGCCTTGATAGGTTATTTTGAGACGGGAAACAACTTCATCACCAATATGAAGAATGTACACAACATCATTGGTCTTAACGGCGGAGATTCGATTTTCGTACGCACAGCAGTAAGTTGTTTTGTCGATTGCTTTGACTATAACCTCTCTAGATACCCACGTAGTAGCAGGAGACTGATCGAGAGCCCAATCACTAGATCCTCAATGATCCAGAGATGACCTACCCTGAATACAGCTTCACTCGCATCCTCGGAAACATAGGCAAATCCGGGTTTTCCATCCTCACATCACCATCAAATCTCATGGTACGCAAGCTGGATCCAGCCGCGTGGCGAATCGAGTCGTCAGCTTTTGACGGTGTTCCCTTGGATCAGTTCTCCAACACGTCGCTGCATCTCAGTCTCACCGATTGGGAAGTCCCACTGGTGCAATTCCAGTCCGTCGGCCAGCGCAATGCTGACGTCAACGTCATCGAGGCTGTCATTTCGGTACGCGACGCAGGAAAGTGGGTGGCTGATGTCGACATATGTCGTGCCCTCGTCAGCAAGCAGCTGGAGAGACAGTCCCATAGCAACAGTGGCAGTAATGGGTGTACGCACGTTTCCCAAGAGCATTCTGGCGAAGGGAGGCCCCTAGTCAGCGAGAGGGACGGTGAACTGCTGTCGATTGAGACCTGGGACCAGGTTCTTGATGATACAGAGGGGCCCGCGGTCGTCAGATGCTATGATAATCACATTGCACGGTTGGCTATCATATCGATGCTGTGTCAGCACAGCAAGGCGGCTGGTCGGCCTGTGGTAATCTGTCACAAAACGACCTGTTGGAAGTGCCATGCCAAGCGCAACAGGCAGACTCGAGATGTGACATATATATATTAGACAGTTTTCTAGTTGGACTTGATGTCAAAGTCTTGTAGGTAGGCGCATGGGGAAAGGTTCAAGATCAACGAATACAGTAAAAAGTCGATATAAAAAAAGAGCGATGGTCCCGGCCAAGGAGCTAGGGAAAATGTACCCCCTGAATCCAAAGCAAATGGGAACCTGGCCGTCTGAACCGGCCAGAGTTCGATTCCTCGCCAATCCAACAAAATTAACCGTTCATTCAATCCTTGCTCTCGAAAACGCGCAACCCAAAAACTCGACTAAACTCCCCATAGGATCCCATTAAGATGTAAAGGTCATCATTTCATGAAGTCACAAGTCTTGCGACAGACACAAATCCACAACTTGGCAACAACCTCATCCTGGACAAACTCTTCGTCCTCCCATTCGTCGCCGTCGAAAAGCCCGCGGGCCGCCAGGGACTTGGCCTCCTCATCCGGTATTGTGTTGTTGGAAAAGACGTTGCGCACGGCGACGGTGCCGATCGCAAGATCGCTGGGGGAGTCTAGGTGGGTAGAGAAAGTGGTTAGCCTGATTCAAGGCTGGGGGGCAGGATGCATGGCATCGAGGGGGCGGTGTACAGATGGTCTCGCCGCTGCGGAGCTGGTAGTAACCTCCTTGCATCGCAGGCGAGCGGGTGTTCATGTCATTATTGTTCAGGGGCTTGTTGCCCTTGGTGAAGAGGTTGCCATCGGGCTTGCAGTCGAGGTTCTTCTTGCACTGGGAACAGAGTCAGCATGGTCCTCCGGTCTATACCGTTCAGCAAAAACAAGTTAAAGGGACAGGAAATCATACATATTGGAAGTCCTCCTCGCCCTTGAAGCTCAGGCTGAACTTACAAGGAAATTTATCTTCCTTGTTGTCTTCGTTCTGCTTCTGGCACGCCTTGATGGCGTTCTTGATCTGGGCGCCCTGGCTGTCCTGGGCGCCGTCGTCGGTGCAGCGGAAGAACTGCTTACCGCCGTCGGCCTCGGACGTAGAGGCGAAGGGGAACTCGTCGCAGCTGGTCTTGCCGGGGTTCTTGTCTTTCCAGTCCTTCTTCTTACATTCTGTATCACCAGAAAAGAACGCCTTTTGTATTAGTCGACAATTTTGGTTGGCTTCGAGGGTTGGCACAGTCTAGCCGCCCACTTACCGTTCTCCCAGTCCTTCTCGCCATTGGGCTTGTTGCAGCCGGCCGAAATCCGTCTCTCATCCTTTTTCTTCTTATCGGCTCCGTCGAAGGTGTAATTGTTCGATTTAAGGTGGCATCGAGTGCCTTTCTTGTGCTTAGCCGAGATACCAGGACGAAGGATGTTAACGAGGCAACTCGACTTACCATAGCACTAGGGAAAGAGTTCTAGTGTTAGAGCTATTTGCAAGTCATCCTACATCATAAATGCTTGCCCATGATGGATCTCACCATGGTGTTACATGTCTCTGGTCAATACTCACTCGATCAGTTTCGGCTTTTTAATCGGGCATGCTAGGGTGTGGGGTTGGTTTACTTACCGCCAGCCCCCTTTCTTTTTTTCTTCCCACTGTTGTATGGGGAGCATTGGACAACAAAAGTAAAAGGCTTGTCGGCATCCCCGTCTCGTTTCGGCTTGGGCTTGTTGGCCCTTTCTTCAAGCCCGGCTTCGCGGCGCGGGTACGAAACTGCAGGGAAGATGGAGGCCCACGCCACCCAGTAAAAGCCAACGGCGAGGAACAAGACAAAGAGTCTCATGGTGACTAGACTCGAACAGCGGTGTAATGAAATATGAGAAAATCCGAGGTAATTGGAACTATGATCTTGTGTCGAGGACTTGCGTTTGGTGTGGCATAATCTATATTTGAAAAGGTGAATGATGACCTTTTATATAGTATCACAGGACACTATAGTGCTGGTATAAACGGCAAGAGAGCCTAGACTGAGATAGCCGGCTATCATAGGCCCCCAATACGCCCCCAATACTGCCTCGTCATAATCTCAGCACTCGTCATCTTCTGTGTATCGTAGAGATGGGCTGTAAATTGCAATACGAGCTTCCTAGATGAACCATGGCCTTAGGCAACTACGAGAACTGTGTGAGTCAGTAAGATATCAATAAGGCTGACTAGAAGGACTGGGCACAACTTACCATCGTACATGGCCCCTAACTAATCATGGCGAGGGAAGGGTTTCACAAAAGGGTTCACTACTCTATATGCGTAAGCTTATAGATTCAGGAGACTGTGCCTGGTAGCATAGCCCTCGGTGTAGGATATTAAACAAGGCTAGCTAGAAGGATTTGAACACAACATATTATCGTACTCGGCCCTCGACTAATCATGGAGGAAAAAGGGTTTCACAAAATGGTCTCACTACTTTCCAAACGTAAGCTTATGGATTCACGAGACCGTCCTCGGCGCCATAGTCCATACCTCCCAGGTGCCTTATTTATCTGGTAACTGTCCAACCCTGACACGTAGGATCTCAGGCTTGCATTAGTCAGTTTGCAATAACATGGACCTTGGGCGACCTCAATCGACACTCGCCTCTTTTGACCTTCCCTCCTATCTTTCTTCCACGCCGAGTCGACCGAGCAGGGAAAGGATTCAAGCAGGCTTTGTTCATGAATGTTTAATAATCATCCTTGCTTCGCTAATAATAGACACGCTTGTAATGCGTACGTGCTACAGCTTACGATCTAATCCGCCGAGACGGTGGGGCCAATGTCTTTTAAAAATGACAATACATAGGTTTGTCCTACCAGAAGTATTACATATCACGTGCTCTGTCCATGCCATCCCAGGCCTCAGGGCACAAACCGACTTACCCCTCCAAACGTTCAAGCCTGTCCCACCTTCGACTTTCGACTTTCTCATCTTCCTAGCGTCAGACATTCAACATCATATCCCCTTCCCATAGGAGAACATCATACAACAGGCTGTCTGAAAGCAATTTGGCGCAGCCCTAGTCATTATGGGTTCAACCGCTCAGCTTGACCTCGAGCTCCCCCAGTTCCTCCAGACCTGATGAGCGGCCTGACCCACGCCAACTTCGACTCTGCGACTTTCGCCATTTACAGTCTCGCCGAGAACGTGACCGATGAGCGCCTTGCAGACATTGCCAAGATCCCCCAGGACCAGTGGGAGGAAGCCGGTATGGACGAACGATGTGTCAAACCCGCCAGGCCGACGGCCAATCTCTCCGGCAAGTCCCTGAAGGACGTCGTCGCGGCGCACGTCACCACGGCACACCAGGGCATCACCTCCGCTGACAATGGCGGCTCGGATGAGGCCAGCTGGTGGCCTCATGTCTTTATGGTGGTGACCGACGATAAGATCGAGGACCACGGCCTGCTGCTGGTCTACCTGAAGAACCCGTTCATGCCCCAGCCGACCAAGAAAACATGCGGCGGCGCTGGTGGGGATGATGAAGATGGTGCAAAGAAGGAAAACTGCAGCGAAGATAACGACGTAGATAAAGACGAGGAGAAGCCAGAGTTTGCCAAGTTCTTCTTCAGACCACAGAAGATGTACAATATCCTTGCGGGAATCAGTCTGCGGGATGAGGATATCGAACAGTTGCAGGCGGAGTATGACATTGATGTACAGGGGGCTGGAGGCTCTGATGTGTCCGCGTAAAACGATTAGTCGATACAACTTAACGTGGTAGCGTGCATTAAGATAGTATATCTTTAAATCCCATAATGACATAGAGGCTTCCATTTCCGCCTTCTAAAACCTCTAGTTCTAGACACCTCCATGCCAGTCAGATAACATCTAGACGCAAAAACAAGAAATTGGAACTTATTCTGGCGACACACAGAATGTGAGTCCCGGTTGACATTCCTGTCCCAACAAGCACTTCGAACAACAAGCGACTGTGCAATGTCTCAAGCGGAATTATCCAATTCTCACGGGAGCAGGTCATTTATCAGTTGGTAGACTCGAAGGAGGTAGGTGTTCTGTCATCATAAGCCGTGCTTGGTAGCTAACTAGAGTTTGAGGGCCACTGATGGCTCTGGTCGGTGCAGTTGAGGAGGCTCAGGTACGGTCTTCCCGGGCCAACCGGTTGGGGCCGGCCGATCAGGCTCGACCCCGACCCGGCATGTTGTAGATCGCTGGTCGGGGCTTTGAAGAGGTCCGTCTGGTGGAAGAGGGCCCATTAACTGGTTCCGGTGATGGCGAGGTGGTCGGCTTACGGCTATCTATGAAGGCCAGATAATACCAAGGCGCAGTCATATGAGATCTCGTCCTCAGGCTCTGTGCTAGGTGTACGCAAGAACGGTAGAATAGGACTCACCCAGTTTGGCTCAAGAACTCAGTGTACCGGCATGGTCTGCCATTGAGTGAGCGCATCTTCAACAGACGGCTCACGGAAGAAGGTAGGACGGCTGGACACCGGAATCGATTGTGCAATTGTGCGTCATGCCGCTCCTAGCGCTATGGCGGTGGCTGTGTCTTGCGCTGGTGCCTACAGCTGCAGGTAAATACCGATTGCAACCAATCGCGTGGAAGTATGCGAGAAGATGGGCTTGCACAAGAACGCTTCAGCTGCCAAGCTTCACTACAAGAAGTTGCTGCAGCCGAGGCTGGCTGTTCAATATCTGAAGTGGGATGATGATTGCTCCTTTGCTCGCTTCTTGGTATTTCATCTTTTCATCGAGATAGGCAAAGTGGTGGGGGCGTAGGCTCCAGACAGCCACAGACTGCGGTACCTCCAGCAATGGAAGCCATCATCCCCGACAATGATTCAGAAGCAGCCCAACTCTCACGGAGACCCTGGCTAGAGACGCCTCTGGATCTTACCAAGTCCCAAATCCGCCTCCTGACACTCCACCGCGGCCGGACCCCTGACCCCCTCGTCGTCGGCCTGCACGTGGTCTCACTGGACGCATCCTCCTCTGATGAGGATGACTCCCCGAACAACGACTTCGAGACCCTCTCTTACGTCTGGGGCGACCCATCCCAAACCATCCCCATCACCGTCTCCGGCGTCCCCTTCGACGCCACGCGCAACCTAGCCGAGTTCCTCCGCTGCCTCCGCCTCCCCAACGCCGAGCGCGTCGTCTGGGCCGACGCCATCTGCATCGATCAGACCAGCGTCGCGGAGAAGAGCCACCAGATCGGCCTCATGGCACGCATCTACCGGCAAGCTTCCAAGGCCGCGATCTGGTTCGGGCACTTCGCGGTTTCGTGGCAGGACGACATCGTCGCGGCGGTGGAGGAAGGCAATGGTGAGGATGAGGAGGGGACGGCGTATGTGCCGACATCGCGGATGACGGCGGCGATGTGGGATGAGGCGGAGAGGTACTGCGCTGCGCAAAAGAGCGGTTCGTGAGCGTGAGCGGCAAGCTCCTGCCCAAGCCGGCAGACGGTACCACCGACGCCGAGGAGGAAGACGCGCTAGAGGAGCTGCTCTTCGAAACCCTCAGCATCCTTGACTCTTTGGTTAGGGGAAAGCACCTCTGGGAATTCCCGCTCCTGTACTGCGACCCCAGCGCCCGCTCCGGCCTCGCCATGAACCGGAAATGGCCGCTGATCCTCGACTGCGTGCGCTGGCTCCTCACGCGCCCCTGGTGGTCGCGGGTCTGGACGCTGCAGGAGGCGGTGCTGCCGCGCGTCGACGCTGTCGTCTATATCGGCACGTTACCCGTGCGCTTCTCGCGCATCATCAATGGCGGGCACGCCTTCTCTGAGCATTGGCTCGGGGATTGCTGCAAGCGCGTCTGTAACCTGGCGGCGGCGGGGTACCAGAGGTTTCCGCACCGGCATTGGTTGTCGGCGCAGCAGGTCCATGGGCACCGGCGGCATTTTTCTCCCTCCCCTTATCCTCTGGCGGCACCTCATCGCTAGCAAAGAGAAAGAGAAAGAAAAGAGGGAACCGCGACGGCAAGGACGCCCCCTTCATCAGCATTGTCGAAGCCATCAGCTCGACCCAATGGCGCCGCGCCACCAACCCCCGCGACCACTTCTTCGGGGTCCTGGGACTCCTCCCCCAGGTATGGAATTCCTACTTCCAAGAAGTCGGGTACGGGTGCAGTGCCGGGTCGCTGTTCGCGCAGTGCACGAAGCTGCTGTACGTCAACGACGGGCATCTGCGGCAACTGGGCTGCGCCATCGGCACTCGCAGGGCGGAGGTGCAGGACTTGCCCAGTTGGGCCATCGATCTAAGCCGGGGCCTCGGCCACGACGAGGACGGTGCGGATCGCTGGGCTCTGTATGATGCGTATCCGGGGTCGAAGTATGATGACGAAACGTCGGGGGTCAAGTTCATGCACGACCTGCAGGATGCCACACTGCAGGTCAAGGGTATCTACATCGGTAACGTGGCCGCCTGCGCAATCTGCACGACCAACAAGGACCGGATTAGTAACGGCAACACCACCGACCCGAAGCCGATCATGGAGCCCGACGAGGTACAGTCAACGCTCGACCTCGTAACCGAATGGAAGAGCCTCCACGAAGCGCACCGCCGCCCGCATCCGAATACATACCACAGCCCAACATCCAACAGCGCAGGCGACGACATCGACGCCCCCTTCTGGCGCACCGCCTTCATGGACCGCGACATCTGGCGCTACTGGCTCCACAAGTGCCGCCCCCTCCCCTCCGCCAAACTGCGCGACGTGCGGTCGTGGTGGCGGCACTTCGCCGCGACGGGCGACTGCCGCGACCTCGCGCCGGACCAGCAGCTGGGCGCCGCGGGGCGCGGGACGTATCACTACCGCGCCCTGACGCTGAATATGGAGAAGTGCCGGTTCTTCTGCATGGACGGCGGCGGCGGCGGTGGGCCTGGGTTAGAACATCACGATGCAGCTGTTGGAGACGAGATCTTTATCTTGGCGGGGTGTCGCTCGCCTGAGGTGCTTCGACCGATTATCAACAGTGATGACACGGAGGAAGGGCAGGAACCCTTGAAGAAGATTGATGGGAAAGCGACGGAAACCAAGAAGTACCGATTTGTTGGCCTATGTTTCGTGGACGGATGGATGTACGGCAAGGCGGAATCACAGCAACGATCATGGCAGTCATTAGAGCTATATTGATAGACAATAACAGTACCGTAATTGCCTCTCGTTCGTCGCTAGAAAAAGAGACGCTGTGACTATTCCCTCGTAAAACTTGGTATACACTTCGCTTCTTATCTAGTTGTTGGTTGCCCTTATCAACCAGCTACTCCCTTCCGTCCTTGACAAAGCGCCTGAAACGCCGCCCCTATTTTATGTTCCCTTGTAAAACTCCTGAAAATGCTCATGCACAGTTGGGTATGAAGAATAATGCAATGCCGCCAAAAAAACCAACAAACTCCCAGTCTTTTTTCTTCATCCCGTACACCTCACTCAGTTTGGTATGGTGTATGTCGCGGGGTCGGCGAACTTCCCTCTCTCCTTTAACAGTCTCTGCTTCGTACGTGAATACGGGGCAGCTGCCATCATTCCAGATCCTCCAAGGTTCGGTACTTCATCTCGAGCACCCACTTGTCGTCAAAGTCGATCCCACGGCGCAATCTAGTCGCAGCTTTTCGCCATATGCTGGCGCCGAGTCCGATATCCGCAAGGTAGAACTTCCACTCCTCCACCATCAAGTCGCCGTCGTCCTGTCCGATCTCCACGGCCTTCAGCAGTCCTTGCTTGGGGGCACCCAGAGCGACAACGTAGCGGGGATGCACGTACAGCTTGGCGCCGTCGATGACATTGACCGTGCCCTTAGTCGGGTCCACGCCGCTGGGGATGTCGATGGCGAGGACGAAGGCCTCGTTGCGGTTCGCCCACTCCATTAGCTCGTAGGTGGTAGCTTGGTCGCTCGGACGCAGCTCTTCGAACGTGATCGAAAGTCCGAGTAGAGCATCGATGATGAGCGTGACGGAGACCTGTGATGAAGCCGCTAAGCTTGTAGCGTTCTTACTAAGGTTCTCAAATAGCTGTGCCTTGGAGCATACAGCGCCGCCAAAGTTGCGGAAGAGCCGAATCTGGCGTCGGAACTCCTCGATGAGCTCCTTTTCACGCTCTATACCGACCACACAGACCAGGACGTTAACTCCGCGGTTCCGTAGATGCCGAGCGGCGGAGATAGCTCGGATACCGGACTTGTTGTTACCGGCTAAGACAACAATGGTGGGCGCGTTGGGAGGCGAAGCCGTGGCGCTGCGAAGTTTGATGGCGGGATCATCAAGCGCAGTCAAGGCCACCTCAGCCACGCTGCGGCCTGCATTCTCGGCCATCAAGTCTTCGCTCAACCCGATCTCGTTATGGGCAATATTTTCCAGATTCAACATCTGGAGATGTGTGACCGTCTCTATGCGTCGGTTCAAAGGCACGGCGTAGAACCCCTCTCCACTTATCGGCAGGGGTGGTTGCTTTTCAGTGTTAGCACTCCTGCGTATGCCTGAATGCGTGCGGAAATGCACCTGGTATGCAAGGTTGTCGGCGGGCTGTCTTACATTGGAGTTGCCACGACTTGGTCCTCCCATGCCTTGTACCGCACTGGTACTCGCCTTACGAGACTGGGACCGCCTGGAGTTGGACATCCGTGAGTCGCCTCGCATACGAGAGTTTCGGCCGCTGCCTTCCCGCCCACTCATTTGCTTTTCACCACCGTTAACGGTTGCGTCATCCGCCTCGCTTTTCCAGAAATCGTCGGGTGTCTCCTTCAATTTTGGCGTGGTCGACGGTACGTCCAGTACGTTTTCCGTATAGTGTAGGTTCTTGCCGCCCGCCGTTCCTGGCTTGGGTCGCGGTAACCGGTTATGTGACACGAGACGCTCAGCATCATCGACTTTATCCTGTTGCCGCATCTCGTCGAATATGGTCCGCTTATCGAACTTAGCCAAGCTTCCCTCAAAATCGAAGTCACCAGCCTCCTGAACGTCAGTCACATCCTCCGAGGCCCAACCATTATCGGCGTTTGGCGGCTGGCGGCCCTTCTGGCTCTTCTTAAGGGATGCGAAAGGCTGGAAAGACTTGGTGGATTGCAGTATCGGGGTCTGTCGCCATCCGGGTCCTTGCTCAGTAGGCTTAGCGCTAGAGGTGGGTGTGGCATCGCCATCGTTTTTGCGGTTCCCGTTACGACCACCCCTACGTTGTCGCTGCCGAGACTTCTTACTCTTAGCAGTTGCTTGCCCATCAACAACCTGGGGGCGGTCGGGGTGGCGTTCAGCGCTTCGTCGTCCTCGGTCGTGTCATTCTGGTCCAGGTCGTCTCCGACGGCGGGTGACTTCCCCGCGGCAGCATTGCTGGCATTGGCATCGATAGTCAACTTGTTAAGTGCTCTCGCTAGAGGCGTGGTCTCCAGGACGGCGGTATCAGGGCGCTTAGCTGGGCTGGGACCGGAGGATCGTGCTGGGCGAGGCGAGACGATGGACGGGGGATCGCGCTTTTCGCTCGTATTGGGAGGTTGGGGGTTGCGATTTTCGTCATTGCGGATCGAGGTCGGTCTTCTTCCGATGTTGATGATGGCCGGGTCTTGAAAGCTCGCGTTAGATGGCTTTGGGGGCGCCGGGGCTGCAGCAACATCAGCATGGGCCGTGTTTGGCGGTGGCTGTTCGTTGTACGACTGCTGTGGCGTCTCTCTGATGTCCTTGATTAGAGCCGGGTTCAGGTCCAAGGTCGGCAGGTGCTGGCCGGTATTCAAGATGTGGACTGCATGTACAAAGCGGTGTCAGCAGCCCTCATGCGGACAAGGGGATGTCGATGCATCGCATCGGGATGGAGTGCGAGTAATCGGACGTACCTTGGTGCAGGGCCAGCAGCTGGTTGGGGACGATGGAATAGATGGTGCCCACCAATGTCAAATCCTTAGGTTCGTTCAAGATCACCGTCATACGCATTCCCAAGAACTGGTCGGCCATGGTGGGCAGTTTGGGGGAGAGAGGGCGAGGGAGGGAGAGAGAGTTGATTGTTAAGAGATGCGCATGTGCCGACTTCACAGATTGACAGATGAACTCGAGGGCGGGACGGATGGTGGTTGCTCGACTTTGACCGAAAGGCTGGAGGGATGGCAGGCCCACGATGGTGGTACTGGAGGGTCAGTAAGGTACGAGTCACTTTTAATTTATCTTTGGAGCTTATCGAACCTTTTGGACGTGGGTTCAAGGTTGGGTATCCAGGCAATGGAGGGGGGCAAATGGAAATTGGCAAGTGTTTAGCTCCTGGCGGGCGGCGGCTGCAGCAGCTGTTGCTTATCGATAAGCAAGTACAGGTACCTCTAGAGAGCCCGATCGCTGCCTAGCTTCTCCCCTCGGCCACTACCTCCCCCCTATTACGAGCCGAGTTTCGAATAGGGTTAGCTGGTAATTGTAGTCGGAACAGAACAGCGGTGATAGGCAGGTACTTTAAAGTCTCGGATCGATCTGAGTGGTATACTTGGACAATATATTCATTACCTCTACATCAGTTCCATCACTGCCAGTCGCTCTCGCAGCCATAACCACCAACGTCCCGCCGCTAACAGCAACGTCGTATCAACGCGCCCACAGGTATCTCGTCATTTCTTGAGGCTAAGTGAATTATCAACCCAGTTTCGCTCTGTCTCAAAAACTCCGTCCCTATGTTAGGTATATTCCGACCATCATCTTGCGGTGTCTCGCACTCGACCTGCAATTGCGCCTTCACTTCTAACCGTACGACGCCGCCATGGCTTCTTCGTCATCGTCTATATCGATAATCTTCCTGCCCTTGGACTCCGTTCGGCCCCGGGAAGTGAAATCGGCCATTGATGGTGTTGGCTTCTTCTTGATGGCCGATTCCGCGCTGTATAGTCTGTTGTAGAACTGGATCACGCGAGGGTGCGCCATGACCCTGTTCTTGTCGAACCGTAGTACCTGCAGTCCTTGCTTATTCGTGGCACGACTAAGCGCCACATACGCTTGTCCCTTCTCGAACACTTTGCCGAGATCGACCTTGACTCTCTCCAATGTTTGTCCTTGTGCCTTGTGGATTGAAAGGGCCCAGGCGAGAATCAGGGGTACCTGTCTCCGCTGTGCTTGGATTTCGCCGTTGGGGAGCTCCACCTTCCAGTCTTCGGGCAGCATCAACAGGGTCCTGTGGCTACCATCGACACAGGTGAACTGCACAACTGGATATTCCTTCAGGTCCTTGGTCGAATCAGGATCTCGGCTGAAGGCTTTGATCTTCTTCTTGGCGCGGCCCTCCGGGTCTTCTTCGTCATCAGAGCCCTCGTTTGATGTACTCCATATCTCGAATGTTGCTTCACACATAAAGCCCTTAACCTTGCCCAGTGAGCCATTCACTAACGTCTCATCCAGGTTCTTGATCAGCATGACCTGAGCCCCTTTTCTCAGCTCGATGGCCTTCGGTGCCATCATGTTCTCCAGTAATCTGTCTTTGATGTCGGGATGGCCCGTGTCTATAGCGTCGAACCTTTGGGTTGAACCTGGTAGATTGCGTAACCGCTGCTCATTCGATCTATCAACCTCTTGTCGCGTAGGGAACAGCTCTGTCACATCCAGGCCGTCGTCAAACGACAGGGGCCTGGCGAGCTGTTTGAAAGTCTGCACAGTTTGCTCGCTAATTCTGCCCAGTCGCATTTCGTTGAGCATATTGGCGAATTCTGTCCGGATGTTAGCCACTGCCGTCTATACAAGTTTTGCGGGGAAATTTTACCTGGATCCCGTTGACGGAAAACCTGCGTTAGACCAATAGTATGGTCGATTGACGTAGTCCAGGTCGCGGCCTCAAAGGCAAACTTAACATCCCGTTTCTGCTTGTCTGGGACTGGAGGCAACTGGAAGAAGTCGCCTGTGATGACGAGCTGTATACCTCCCCAAGGTCGTCCATTGTTCCGTATGGTTCGGGCAATCTGAGCCAGCTTGTCGAAGAGATCGCCGTCTACCATGGACACCTCATCAACGATAAGGGTCTTGGTGCGCAGCCAACGATTCTTGGCCTTCTGGTTGCGGCGAATCTTCTTCACCAGCGTAGGCACGTCCTCTTTGCCCAACCCGATTCCAGCGAAGCTGTGCAGGGTCTGTCCTCCGATATTGCATGCCGCCAGTCCGGTGGATGCCGTGACGCTCACTCGTTCGGGGTCACGTGCCCACTTCTTCTTCAGCTGATCGATGATGGCTCGCATCAGAACAGACTTTCCTGTTCCAGCAGGACCAGTGAAGAATACGCTTTGATTCTGCTCTATGACCAAATCAATGACATGACGTTGCTCCAAGCTGAGCGAGACTGCGGCATTCTTCTTGATCGCGTGAGAGTCAGTGGCAGCGCGGAGATCATCCGGCACCGCGGAGCCTTCCGTGGAGAAGGCACGAGTCGAGCCGGGGAGGTTCTTGGTCTTGTTTTTGAGCTGCGCCCTCTTGTCCTTGATGGCACTTTGAGTCGTGTCCCACATCATGGACTTGTCTTTGGGCTTTGCTGGAGTAGCCAACACAGCGCTTTCTTTCTCTGCAACAGCATCAAGGTCAATCGGGTCTTCCTTGGTCGCAGCCTGCGACCAATGCTTTGGTAGCTGTCGTTTCTTTTTGATGGGCTGTTCCGCAGCATTAGTGACAGGAGACTGGCGTTTCGGCGGGGCTGATTCGTCGCTTGAGGAGGGAAGCGATGCGCATCGGGAGAAGAAGTCCATGGTATCGGTATGGTTACCTCGCTTGTAGGAGGGACAGATACTGGCGACTCAGGTACTTGTCTGGTTGGCTTGGGAGGTGGCGGCAGACTCGGAAGGGCGGATGGGCACGCATAATCCAACTCCAGGTCGTCGTCGTCGCTAAAGTCGTCCTCGGCTATGTAGACCAAGTCAGTAGCGCCGCCTCGGAACGAGCCTGTCTGTTGGGAGGTGGTGACGGGCTCTTCCTTGAACGAGTCGGCTTTGCTGTAGAGGGTGGCGAAGCCGTCGGAAGGCTTGATGAAGCTGGTCACAGACGATCCAGTGTTGGTTCTGGACATGGAATTGCTCGATCTCGGTTGTAGTTGACTTTGGCCAGATGCCTTCGAAGACCCTAAATTCGCACCTGTCGCACCACAGCTGTGGCCTCCGCTGACCAAATCGACGATATTGCCATCGCGCGGGCTGCTCGAGGGAAAGAGTTGCTTGGAGAGATCAGGCTTGCCAGGCTGGGCTTTGGAAGCAGGCGGCGCCGAAGCCTGATACCTGGTCGCGGCTTTTCCCAGCATCGTATAGACTTCTAGTGGTCTAGAAGATGTGCTGATTATGTCTGCATGCCTCTGTAAGGCACAAGCAAGCGCTCGTTGCTGTGAAGAGAGGACAACAACCGGGTTCCGGTACGCGAATAAGGGTCTCGAAGGCGGGAGAATGCGGATGGCGGCCGGTAGCATGCAGGTGTTTCTCTTGTCGTAAAGAAGGTGTTGTGGTGACCGGTCGGCCGCTCTCAGTGTTTTGGTTCCGGGTCTGGGTTTGGATCTTCAGCTGGGGGTCAATGAATCGATTTTAGATAGCACTCAAGCAAGGCGCGTTTTGGGGCGCGTAAACCGTTAATTTACACGAAGAGGGGCCAATTAGATGGGTGGATTGGGCAGCGCAGATGGTCTGTGCGGCAATGCCGTTGCAGTTGGGTCACGGCGTAACAAATTACTGCCTCTGCCCTCTAATCCATACCTAAACAGATGCTTGCAACACGGCGATCATGTGCAACTGGATGGGCGAGAGGGCAATTTTGAAGTTATTTTGCCTTTTTCCCCGTGAAACGGGAATATTTGATGCATTTTGTATTCAGATCATTGGCTTGTAAACACCGTCCGGCAGCCGCTAGAAGCCCGTTCCACGGATGGCTTAACTACTGCGCTGCTAGAGGGTTGAGGGCGTGCCATCTTGGCTGCACTTAGAAGTAACCTAGCATTCCAACACTGGTTGGTTTGTAGCCTCCCTCCCAGGCAGCAGCTGCCCCATGTCAATCAACACACGCCGGTCGAAAGAAGACCGATGGGATTCATGGATTTCTTACCTGTTTCCCAATTTTTCCGTGCTTTGATTCTTTGAGCGTGATTTCCATTCGGAGGTGTCTCAAGAGAGGAGTACCGCCGGTCGCGTTACTGCATCACCAAACATCCTATTGAAGGGACACACTCGTTCAATCTGCAGCCCACAGTGACGCTCGTCAACTCGCAGGCAAAGCTTCTGCGCCAGCCCTTCCTTGACTCTGCAGCGCCCAATAATCTTTTATTCAAATCGCCATCATGAGTAAAAAGCCTCGTAGCTCTGAGGCGGAGGATGAGGAACGGCGCCAATACGCCGTTGGCGGCACCACGCTCAAAGAACTGGACGCGGAGTAAGTTGATGTCTTAGTCGCTATATTACAACGCATGAGCGCTGACCATCATCACCAGATACCCTTATCGGCCCAAGAACCACTCCAGGACTTGGCTGTTCTCTGAATTATATCAGAGCTTGTTTGACCCGCTGAATGAGAACAAGAAGAAGCCAACAGGACCCAACGTGCATCGCGCCAAGCTTGGTCCCCATGGCTCCAGTAAGATATCGCCTCATGAGCAGAGGCGCTCCATCATCGAGCAGTTCTTCTCGAGATGGCGGACAGAAGTCGGCAATGACATCTACCCAGCCATGCGCCTCATCATCCCGAGCCAAGATCGGGATCGGAATGTCTATGGTCTCAAGGAGAATGCTATCGGCAAACTCTTTGTCAAGATCCTGAAAATTGACAGAAACTCGGAAGACGGGAAGGCCCTGCTGCGTTGGAAAGACCCCGGTCAGAGGATCAGTTCTATGGCTGGCGACTTCAGTGGAAGATGCCATGAAGTCATCTCGAGGCGCCCGATGCGGATGGACCCGGGCAATATGACCATAGCCGACGTCAATGAGATGCTAGACAAGCTCTCGGCCGCTTCGGGAGAGAAGGAACAGTTGCCCATTCTCGAATCGTTTTACCACCAGATGAATGCGGACGAGCTCATGTGGCTCATCCGCATCATCCTGAAACAGATGAAAGTCGGTGCGACGGAGAAGACATTCTTGAACTTGTGGCATGCTGACGGCGATACTCTTTTCAACGTTTCGTCCAACCTCCGCCGCGTATGCTGGCAGCTTCACAGTCCCGATATCGACCTCAACGGTCGCCAGAGCCAAATCGAGCTCTTCCAGATCTTCCAGCCACAGTTGGCCCAGTTCCAATTTTCTGGCACCTTTCAGAAAATGGTCGATGTACTCACCCGGAGCCACCGTACCGAAACGGACAATGACTTTTGGATTGAAGAGAAGCTGGATGGCGAGCGCATGCAAATGCATATGCAGAGGGACGACACAGTACGGGGTGGTATGAGATTCGCCTACTGGTCACGACAGGCCAAGAACTACACGTATCTCTACGGTAACGGTTTCTTCGACGAAAAGTCCTCCCTTACGAGACATCTCAGGGACGCGTTCCTCCCCGAAGTAAACAGCATCATCCTCGACGGAGAGATGGTGACGTGGGACATGGACATTGACAAGATCATGAACTTCGGGACGCTAAAGACGGCCGCGCTGGCGGCGCAGAAGAACCCTTTCGACCAGACCGGGCCACGGCCGCTGTACCGAGTATTTGATATCTTGTACTTGAATGGCAACGACCTTAGGCAGTACATGCTGCGCAACCGTCGCCAGGCTCTCGAAAAGGCCGTTAATGGTGTGCACCGCAGGTTGGAACTTCATCCCCATGAAACAGCTACGAGCCCGGAAGTTATCGAGCCAGCCCTTCGGACAGTTGTTGCTAATGCGTCCGAGGGTCTCGTACTCAAAGATCCTCGATCTGTGTACACTCTGAACAGCCGAAACGATGACTGGATCAAGGTCAAGCCAGAGTACATGGATGACCTGGGAGAGAACGTCGATGTCGTGGTTATCGGAGGTTACTACGGTTCAGGTCACCGCGGAGGCAGGCTGTCGTCTTTCCTCTGTGGGCTCCGGCCTACGAGAAACGACATACAAGCCGGTGTCAACCCGGAGACATGCTTCAGTTTCTGCAAAGTGGGCGGAGGTTTCAAGGGCGAAGACTACCAGCAGATCCTCGAGATGACCGAAGGCAAATGGCACGACTGGGACAGGAAAAACCCGCCTTCCCAGTACGTCGTCCTCGGTGGCGGCGAGGCGAAGCAAGCCGAGCGGCCGGATAAATGGATTCGCCCTTCAGAGTCGTTCGTAATCTCCGTCAAGGCGGCCAGCGCCACCACGTCCGACCAGTTCGCCAAGCTGATTACCCTGCGCTTCCCGCGGTTCAAGGGCCTCCGCCTGGACCGGACGTGGGACTCGGCGCTCGACTACGACGAGTTCGTGACGCTCCGCAAACGCATGGAGGAGGCGACAGAGGGCAAGACGATGAAGATGGAGAAGAAGCGGGCGCGCGCCAGCAAGCGGGTCAAGAAGGAGGTCGTCATCGCGGGGCAAGACAAGGTCGCGGCGGCCGCCATGTTCGAGGGCCCGCGGTCGCACGTGTTTGCGAATCTCGAGTTTTGTGTTTTGAGCGATGCGACGCAGCCCCGGAAGTCCAAGACGCAAATTGAGGCGCTCATCAAGGACCACGGCGGGAAGATCTCGCAGAGGGCCGTGGCGGACGGGAAGATGATTCTTGTCGCGGACAAGAAGGTCGTCAAGGTGGCGAGTCTGATCAAGGCTGGGGAGGCGGATATTGTTCGGCCGAAGTGGGTGTTTGATTGCCTCGGCGAGGGCAACAACTTCGTGCTGCCGTATGAGCCGGCCCATTTGCTGCACGCGACGGATCGGCTGCGGGACTGGGCAGGGGAGAACGTCGACGAGTTCGGGGATAGTTATGCGAGAAATCTCAGTGCCAAGGAGTTTAAGGATCTGTTGATGGATATGCCCAAGAAGGAGATCGACTACGAGCCCTTCGACAAGCAGCTGTTCGTCACCCAGCTGGAAGAGCGCGGTCACGACTTGGGTAATCTGAAGTGCCACCTGTTCCGGCGCAGTGTGGTTTTCTTCGCGGTGGGCGAGTCGATATCGCCAATCAGGGTCCTTAAGTTCAAGAACTGGGTAAGATTTGGCGGCGGCATCATATCAGAAGACCTGGACGATATCTCCGTTACGCACGTCGTCGTAGTCGGTACTGATGGGCCGAGTGAGAGGGAGCTCAGTGCAGAGGTACGGGCGACTATTAGTAAGAGGACTCCGATACCCCGTGTAGTTACACAGTTGTGGCTCGAAGAATGCTGGAAAGAGAGCACGTTGCTTGATGAGGAGAGATACGCTCCGGCATAGTCCTTTGGGGCGGTGGAGTCGGCGGATTTCTTGATGTTAGCTTAGCTGTTGAACAAGGTCGTCACATCGTACGTCTGAAGCTAGTCGTCATGTACCACGATAGAAACAGTTGATAGAAGTAACAGGCAATAAATTTTCAGATTCCTTGAATATTCCACTTCCTAATACTCTTTCTCCTCGAGATTGGAGCCAACACATACCATCCTCTACGTTTATTTGCCAATCGTCAAGAACAGCCGGTCACCCACGTCGCCCACGCCCGGCTTCAGCATCCCGTTGCCCGTCAGCTCGGTGTCGACGCCCGCGACCCAGATCTCGACGGCGTCGGGCCACTCGTTGGCGGCGCGCTTGATGCCCTCGGACGCGGCCACGACCGAGAGCACGAGGATGCGTTTCACGCCCCACTCGCGCAGCGTCTGGATAGCGGCGGCGCAGGTCCCGCCCGTCGCGATGACGGGGTCCAGGATAATGGCCAGGCTCGCCGTCGGCTCGTTGGTGGTGGCGGACACGTGCTGCGGGAGGTTGTTGTAGTACTCGACCGGTTCGAGGGTGGAGGGCTCGCGGTAGAGGCCTAGGTGGTGCACGGGGACAGGGTTGGGGAGGAGGGGTCTGGATGGCTGTTGGCGTTGGGAAGGGTGTAGCTGGTTAGCAAATTGCCGAGGTTGCATGTTGAAGGTAGGGGGTAGGAGGGATAGACGTACCTTCTACCATGCCTAGACCGGATCGCAGGATGGGTACGAGGGAGAGGGCTTGCGGCTCGATTGTGGTCGTTGTGTACTCGAATCCGATGGGAGTTTCGTCCTATGGCAGTCACCGTTAGCTATTGTGTAGAATACAGCTTGGTCGTTTTGTTGGAAGCAGTAGATGCGGTCTGTTGCTATGCTTACCTTCGGGCCATCTACTGGGGTCAAGGCCGTGGCCAGGGCCTCAATGCCGACAATGGTAGCGATCTCATTGACAAGGGCCTTCACTTCGCGTGAGGACGTGCTCTTGGATCGGAGCAGACTCAGCTTGCCCAGCAGGCAAGGGTGTCGGGAGACATGGACGTTGGACGGAAGGGACATGTTGTGGACAGGTGGTATTGGAACGGGCGGTCCGGGTATTCGGGACTTGTGCTGTGTTACTATCAAGGAGATACTAGATGGTTGAACAAGAACCGTGAGATGACTTAATCAATGATGGGCAAACCAGATGAGACGAGACGGTGTACAAATGAGAACAAGAATGTCTCAATGACCAGCCAACGTCGAGCTAAAGGCTACACTACCTGCTGCGTGTGCTCACGAGGGACTTCCTATGCCGGAGTCCAGCCTATCTCGCAGATGGCGGAGTGTCCGTTCGTCCAGTTGGTGGTCGGTCATGCTGCATGGCTGGGAGCGCGGGGCTCTCTGGGTGTGTGCTCCTGCTGGGCGCTCTGTTTGGGTACCTGTCCGGGAGATAAGCGATAAGCTTGGGGGGCAACAGCGGTGGGGAGCTACCCCTGTAGCGCTGGCCTCAGCCCACTAAGGTTATCTGGGGAGGATCCGAACAGCGGACTAGAGCCGCCAGGCGGGGCTTTACGTAAGGCTGCGTAAGAAAACAAACAATTCGATTCCAAACCTGCGTCTACCGATGCAATTACTTTTCTTGGCTCGACAGACCGACAGGCACCATGCGACCCGGATCTCGGGAGGAATGACGCTATCCCGAGATGCAACAACAACAACTCGATCTCTCCTCTTGATACACACGTCTCGTTACTCTTGGTTAGAGGGTCGTACTTTACGGTCGACGTGCACCACCTCAATTGTACCTGATTGATTGCACGCGACGTACAATGACGCAAGCACAAAACCTGAGTGAGGTTACCTCACCTCGCCCTGACACGACGTCACCACAAAATGGATTTGGCGTCAAGGTCTCGAATAGTATGGAAAAGACGCCAGCTGACTCTGAGTCATTGGAATCGAGTAATCCTATCTCGAAGCAGCAAGGAGATGGAGAGCCAACGCAGGACCGCGGCCCGAAAGAACACAGGGGCATCTCCGCCAAGCCGGAGTCCGGAGACCACCGCCTCGCAGGTGCCAAGACAGGACACCCGCCCTCGTCTTCGCAAGTCTCCACTGGACAAGCCAGCCGACATCGCCGCGCTTCGTCTGCCTCGAAGTTCGACTACGATGTTCCAGATTCGTATGCGAACATTGCCGAGGCATCTGCTTTCGCGCCGATTGAGAATCGTGATGATGCCGAGATCTACAAGCACCGCTCGTCCCTAGAGCGGACGAGGAGCCTGGATCAACAATACAGCAGAGACCAGCAGAGGCGGCGGCGAGATAGTGAGTCTCAAGCGGGAAAGCAGCCTCCAGGAAAGGAACCGCATCGCGAGACCTATGACGTCTCCCGGCTGGCCACCCAGCTGTACACCATCTCGTACTTGATCCTGTTTTCCATCTTCGGCACTCTGGCGAGACTTGGGCTACAAGCCTTGACCTACTACCCAGGCGCGCCGTTGGCTACCAGCGTGGTTTGGCCCAACTTCGCAGGATGTATTGTGATGGGCTTCTTGTCGGAAGATCGCAAGCTGTTTCTCAACGAATGGGGAACTCCAAAGTACCACCAGCAAATCCAACAGGCCAAGAAAGCCTGCGAAGATGAAGGCAGCGGGGACTCCAGCCCGGGGCGCGCTGCTGATATCGACCTCGCTGCCGCGAAGAAGGCGCACATGGCGACCAAGAAGACGATCCCGCTCTACATTGGCCTGGCGACCGGCTTCTGCGGCTCGTTCACATCCTTCTCCTCCTTCATCCGAGATGTCTTCCTCGCTCTTTCCAACGACTTGACTACCCCCGACGGTGGAAGTACCACCACGCCACGAAACGGCGGCTTTTCCTTCATGGCGTTGCTTGCGGTCGTTCTCACCACCGTGTCCCTGTCTATCTCGGGCCTGTTCGTTGGGGCCCACCTTGCCATCTGCCTCGAGCCAGTCACACCGTCGCTACCGTTCTTCGCCACCCGCAAGGTCGTCGACAGAGTCTGTGTGCTTCTGGCGTGGGGTTGCTGGCTAGGCGCAGTTCTCCTTTCCATCTTTGCGCCAGACCGCTCCTCGCACCGTGGGGCATCGGAGACGTGGCGGGGTGGCGCCACTTTCGCCCTGGTGTTCGCGCCGCTTGGGTGCCTCGGCCGGTTCTACGCGTCAATGTACCTGAACGGCCGCATCGCCTCCTTCCCCCTCGGCACCTTCGCTGTCAATATCTTTGGCACCGCGATCTTGGGCATGGCTTGGGATCTTGCGCATGTCCCATCGGGCGGGGTCATCGGGTGTCAGGTGCTTCAGGGCATCGAGGACGGGTTCTGCGGGTGCCTCACTACGGTGTCGACCTGGGTTTCCGAATTGACGGGACTGAGAAGGCGGCATGCTTATATCTACGGGTTTACTAGCGTCGTTATCGGTCTAGCGTTCATGGTCGCAATCATGGGCGGTTTGAGGTGGAGTCACGGTTTTGCGAGTTTGAAGTGTTTACACTGATCTGTTTATTGGCAGATCATTCCATGTTTTGATTCCCTATCCCTTTCTATTTTCACATATACGCGATACCTCTTTGACTCTGTAGATAATTGTACATTCTAATTTTCTCATAAGAAATGGCCTCATGCAGCTGGCATTCTCATCTCCGGACAGACATCCAGGATATGTCGAAATATCCTGTCCGCCGCCTCTCCTTGGGGGTTACATCGGTGACGTCCACTTCAAGCGAGCCGACCTCGGCGGAAAATTTGTTAAACCGGTGAATCAGCGTCTTCTCCCGCAGCATCTTGACCCAAGGCACATCCACGAGCTTTTCCCCGCGCGCGACCCGGTCCGCCGCGCACACCCGCTCCAGGTGGGCCTCCTCATCGCACAACAGCACGACCGAGATCAGGTCGGACCGCCGCTGCCGCGCAGCGCAGACGTACTTCTGCGCAGACGCCCGCGCCGACGAGGTCGGCCGTCTGGCTGTCGGTGAAGATGTAGGCGTGGTGGTGGGTGGCGGGGTTCTTGGCCAGGGCCTCGAAGACGGCGTAGCG
Source organism: Apiospora hydei (assembly GCF_038363865.1). NCBI lineage: Eukaryota > Fungi > Ascomycota > Sordariomycetes > Amphisphaeriales > Apiosporaceae > Apiospora > Apiospora hydei. The sequence goes on along the minus strand of NW_027117362.1, from coordinate 1,361,702 downwards.
GAGCTCCTGGCGCAGGTCGTGGTAGCCCGGCTCCGCCCGGTCGAGGACGGCGGCGGTGGCCTGGTTGACGAGGCGGTTCATCTCCACGAGGCGGGCGGAGGAGTACTTGTTCAGGAGGGCTTGGAGGCAGCGGGCGACGGTGAGCTTGCCGACGCCCGGGTGGCCGTTGATGTGGATTAGGGGAGGGGTTTGGGGAAGGACTTGAAGGGGTTTAGGTCGTCCATGGTGGTGGTGTTGGGTGTAGAAAGGGGATGAGGGTTGAGAGTATGGGATTGATTGCCGTTGATTGTATAGACGCCCTCTGATGGTAGTATGAGGGGTGCTTGTTGTAATCTTTGGTCGTCCAATAGCACCAGGTGAAATGGTCTCGAAATGTTAGATGGAGTGTGTTCAGAGACTGGTTTCTAATTGATCACGAAGAAGAGGACCGTAGGATATATACATGTTCAAATGATCGCGCTTCCCCTTTCTCCGAAGACATTAATCGTGTCGTTGAACTAAGCTTTCTCAATTGCCTGGTACAATATCTGGCCACCTCCGGCTGAACACCAAGCAGAATTAACTTGGGGAATGAACTATCACGGTCTCCGATTCATGTATGTTGAAATATATTACCGTAGGAGACTGGTAGATGGGTCATACTCCTAACTCAACCTTTCGCGGATGGGTAATCCGGGAAACGACCAATTCAATTATATGACCAACGGTCATTTCGACAGTTAGCAATGTTCCCTTTTGATATCCCAACGTGGTCTATATTTGTGGTTAATGGGATTTCAGCTTGTCATTGAGCCTCTTTCGGAATTGCCATGGAGCAAATCGCCAGACCTGAGCGGCGTCCCATCCACAGTATCAATCTACCAGCTCTTCTGATGCTAAATGTATATTCATAGCAATGCTGAACCTGTACGGGAATCTTCCTTACAATAGGCAGCCAGTACGTCAACGGTCTTCATCACTCGGGTTGGCAGCTATCAAGTCTGTTTATCTAGACATCCTCCAAACTGGGAATCCAGACATCGCCGCCGCCACATGTAGACTCACTGACGTGACCACACCAGCGCCTACGTGCTTATAGTAGCGTTGATGTGGCGGTGTTGATGTATGTGCGTAGTACGGAGTGTGACGAAAATGCTATGCATCGCTAGCTGATCGGTAGCAATAGGTTTAGAATCTGATCTGACACTATTTTATCTTAAGCCTTGCACGAGGCTTTACACTCCGTGGTTTCACTCTAAGGTCCCGTACTACAAGCCGAAAAGTTGGGTTAAATATATCTATAGGTTGGCTCAACCCTTGTGAATATTTCACGTGTGTCGTCTCTATAGTGAGTAAACTATGGTGTATTATGGAGCGTGTTGTGAGCCAATTTTAGGATTGCCCGGCATACTATCTAGATCCACTGCCTCTCGACAGTCCGAACTTTGGATCCGATTCCAAAGACCTGTTATCTCGCTTGCATAGACTGATCTGATGATATTCAGACACATTTATCGGAATGGTGTCTATTATGTATCGTCCGCTCAGTGCTTCTGGTGTATATAAGGCGACTTTTGCCTACGTGGGAAACAGCTCTTAAGGCATCATCCCCATTATCGCAATACCTTCTTTTTGAGTTGTTGTGTGTTTAGTCTGCTCGGTTTTGAGCCACCTACTTCTGATGGCCTGCGCTAGTATGAGTCGAAAAGCGAAAGGATAAATAAGTTAATTCCCATCATCACGCCAATCCAGCAAGCTTTCTCTCTCTCTCTTGCAGATTCAGCATTAACAGATCTTGACTATTGGCTTTTTTTTATTCTTTTACTTTTCGACTCATACCAGCGCAGGCTAGCAGAAGCAAGTGATTAAAAACCGAGCAAACCCAACACATATCGACTCAAAAAGGAGGTATTATACCCTAATACCTTTTAGACTTGAAAAACAATTTAAAATTTAAGACACTTATGGATTAGCAAAACCTTTATAGCGGCCGGAGAAAGTGCAGGAAAAATGCCCCTCCTCCGTCCCCTTTTGGTGACTCAGAGGCTTGCGTATAAAGCCCTGCCCTCGATCCCTTTCTCGTCTGCTTGACCTAAGTCCTCTCATCAGCACACACGAACCACATCCATCATCCACCAACTACCACATTCGCTCACCAAGATCTTGACTATTGACCCCTCTCAAGAAGTTGGAACAACTTCCGTTCACAACCGTTGACGTTTGACCGGAGTCAATACACACAAATTCATCCGAGATGCATGCTATTACCGTCTTCCTGGCCGTCCTCAGCCTCGCCGCCAAGGCCCTGGGCGCTCCTACCAACACCTCTATCGAGAGACGATTCGAGGGCGGCTGGTGCGGTCTCCACATCCACGTGGAGGTGAACCGGCCATACCTTCACTATACCTGGCTGACCATCAAAGTCTATGACGGCAAAAAGGCTTACGTGAACGAAGGCGATTTCAAAGAACCTGTGGACAAGGTTATGTTCGGCAGCATCGGCGGCCACGGCTTGCCCATGGACCTCTCCTTTGAAGTGGACCTGAGGAAAAGTAGACCGGTAAGTAATCCAACTTTTTTCCCCTGATATCAATGGCGGTCTCCGCGGCCTGTTAGGTAAATTACATACTAACTAGCCATATACTGTAGTTTGCCTTTGAATACAACAACGTACACTGGGTAGCGGCTTTGGCTGGCCAAAACAATGATCACTGCAACGTTGGCAAATGGCATAGAGAAGGCTTTGTGACAATCAAATCTACGTTGGATCTGGACTGTGGCTTTGTGTGCTAAGCTAGCCCTGGGCCCCTTTTCTCTTCTGGACGGTCATGAGAACACATGAATATCTTTGATGGTTTGGTATGATATTGAACTTGGAGGGGAGGACTCGTTTTCTTGTTATGGATTCAATTTTGTCTTCCACCTTTCTTTAGCTAGCACTTATGAAATACACTCCTTTGCTATATACCTTACCCAAAGTTAAAGGGCGTTATCTCCGTAGGTGGTGTGTTATCAAAGATCCGGCCACCGTTGGACCCGCCATAGAAAACGAAAGCACGGACCCTGTGATATTTGTCCGGGTCAGCATTCCAAATTAAAAGCTTTCGTGCCGACGGGTGAGTCTTTTACTTTCCATAGAAGACAAAATGAAGTTCTGATTCGCATGAGCCTGCCAGATAGGTTTCGCCGAAAGCCCTTCCCAAGGACTTCGCGAAGCTAGCAGTAGAGGGTAATGTGTCTTGCGGTTAGCCAAGAAGCGGTTACGGGAATTTATGGTGATTATACGCCATGTTGTCAAGACTTCCGAGACGTTCAGATCTGCTGCCGTTCCTAGATCTCGGGTTTCTCCCGTGTCTTGTTCGGCTTCTTCACCGTTGGCCCCTTTACTTGGCTGGACTGCAGACATGATCTCATAACAACTTCCATCATCATCGAGTTTGAGTTCAGGGCTTTTTGAAGGCTCCCATCTGTCTCGGAAATCCCACGAGAACATGCTCTGCAAACATGATGCAGTATTTCTCTCCTAAAGTAGAGGATTCACCGGGAATACTGCTCCACTTGCATTGTCAAGCCTCGCTTAGCCCATGTTGACAACAGTTCGTCGACCTCTAAAGGCCGCCAGAGTACGGGGATCCTCGTGATCGACCACGAGTTCGAAACCTGCGAAAAGACTGCGTAGATATTCTTCTCCAAAATGAAGCTACGCGCTAAACCCAAACTCGGCAGACAAAATGCGTTGAGATATTTCTAGAAGCTGGCTGTGCGCCATTGTCTCAGAAGGGTCGAGTCGAGAATGGGGTTCTTCTTTGAGCAGCACCCTCGACCTTTGTCAAGAGACAGATATCAAAGAAGGGCCGAAATATCCTCAGCACAATGGACTTCATAGAAACCCGAATTCGTTTTCGTCGAATAGGTGTACTTGCTAAACCCCTTGTGTCATCTCGCCAAAAACGTTATGATCTGGGGATGGCCCCCAAACGTCCTGGGATCACCTTGGCCGAACTCGTCGAGTAGGAGCCTAGCTTTCACACAAAGGACTGGCGCGTTCTCGTTAGGATGTATCTCATAAGTGCACCGAGCCTGGGACAGCGGCGTCTCGATACTGTCTACCGTCTCTCTTGCCGTCAGCTCTTAGTCCAAGAAGCCCCTGAAATCGCCCGCCATGAAAGCCGTAGTAGTAGAAGAGACTGCCAAGCAGATCGAGAAGCGCCTTGGTATCAACTGGTCTCCCGCTCAGAAAAAGAAATACCTCCACTCGATCAAGACAGTATACTTGAAGAGACTGGAAACTCCATATCCCATCAATAACTTCTACACCGCAGGCACCCAAAAGGCGCAGGATGAGTGGGATGCCTACTGGAAGGGCAAGCCCCTGAAGGACCCGCGCTACAACAAGGGCCTGCGGCGCGGCACGAAGACGATCGACTTCTCGAAGCTCCAGTACATCATCGAGCAGGACGAGAGCGTGCAGTTCCGCGACGAGGACACCAAGGAGCTCGTCATGGTCGTGCTCCGCAACTTCTTCCCCGACGAGGCGATGCGCGAGGCCTTCACCGAGATCTGCCTCGACGTGGTCGACCGCCGCCGCGAGGACCCGGGCCAGCTCTGCCACTTCGGCTACACGTGCGGGTCGCGGCACCAGCCCGGGCTGCGGCTCACGACCTGCAACAAGCGGCTCAACACGCCGGCGCGCCAGGCGTACGAGCGCCGGCTCAACTACAAGGCGCAGGGGATGGCGAGCTTGGGCTGGAATATGCTCAAGTCCCGGCTGCCTGACGAGATCATCCAGGACTACGAGGACGCCATCGCCAATTCGGGGGCGCCGCGCATGGACATGATGCGCGAGGAGAAGAACTTCAGTTTCGAGTTCAACGGGAAGTCGGTCACCTTCGATGATTTGGACCTGGCGCCGCCGTCGGAGCTGTGCTCTATCAACTACTCGCGCTTCACCCACAAGGAGAACAACGGGAACCGGTTCTTCATTGCATGCGCGACGCAGGCACCGGCCGACCCGACCAAGGGAGGCAACTTTTACAATGCCTCGTACGGCATCATGCTGAAAGGTGAGTAAGCGCAGATGACTACTTACACATCATCGTATATGCAGGCATGTCGTAAATGGGAGGCTGACATAATCCTCAATCCAACCACGTGTAGCGGCCACAAATACGGTTACGTCGTGGATGCCGAAAGACTACCACGGTACGACCCTGTACGAGATGGTCGAGGGACCGGAGAAGCGGGCGGGCTATGAGGTCCGGCCCGACGGCGGCATCAACACGGGCTTTTCGTTCGAGGTGTCCAAGATGATCCGCAACGCCGTCAAGCAGGGGGACAAGCGCAAACTGGATTCCTCTTCCTCGTCGGCGTCGGCGTCGGTGTCGGTGTCCTCGTCGTCCGCTGCCGAAGAGATCACGGTGCGCGAGCCGAGGGCGTTCAAGAAGCAACGTGTTGCGCGCCGTCGTCGGGTTGCCGCGGCGGCGGTCGACGGCGATGATCAAGATAGCAGTAGTGATTACCAGCCGTGAAGGCAAGAAGGATATGTAGGATATGGTTAAATAAGTTCGCGATATAGATATTCCAAACCTACTTGCGTCAATGGTCCCAAGTCAATTTGGCATGTGTCAAATGCCGCATCGCAGGGAAACGTTTTGACGTGCAAATGCATGAGCGAAGATCAAGCTGCCAAGTCGGCGCAATGTTTTACCCCAAGCAAGAATAGGAGGGGCAGGGTTATGCTGGCCAATGAGCCCTAGACTGGTTAATTTTAGTGGCGGGATTGGCACCAAGCGCACTGCCTAAAAGCCAACTAAACCTCTGGCAGACAGGCGGATGGCGGAGACTCCTCCTCGTGAAACGCCGCCGTTCAGACAGTTGGCCCGACGGAGACGGACTTTGAGCATGTCCTGGAGCGGTCGTATTAATTATGGGCAACCATGATCGTGAAGTGTGTGGCCGCCATGCGGCAATTAACCTTAATTGACAGCAATGCCGGTAGTCGACCAGTAATCAGTCAGCCAACGTCGTATTGACAGCCTGTCAACGTCAGCGGAAAAGGGAAGTGTTCGCCGGTGCTTCTGCATGCCTTCCAAACTTCTCCCGAGGCGGCCGACTGACCGATACCGAACCCGACCAAATCGGTTACCACTTCCCAATCTGGCCTGCGCAGTGCCCCTGATTTGTGCAGTTGGCCTCGCTTACCCAATATTGGTGGCATTTCTGAATGCGACTTCCATTGCAGCCAAGCTCTAGGCCACTGCAGATTCGGCTGGGTGCATGTGAGTTGGTGGAGCGCTGCCACTGCATCCCCTGTCGCATCTCAGTTTAGCTGGTTGGGCCAGCCCAGCAGGCAGCGCTACAGAAGACTTGGCAGCCGACCTGTCCGATGAGCCGAGGCGCAAAGGAGTTTCTATGGGCCTCCGGCATGGCGACCGTCGCTACAAAACCCCGTTATTAACAATCGTCATGCCATTGACGACATGGATTCGTTCTCTCGGCTCCATATTTCTGCCTCGTAGCCGATTCTCGAACCTCCCTGGCGCCTGGCTCCCGGCGCACACAGCAGCAATCCGCAATTCGTGTCGCGGCGTGATACGATCTTGACGGCACGGTTACGTTACGCCTGGCTCGGCTGAATAATCACGGTACTTTTGCTAGAACCAGATTCTGCACTGCACCAGCCCGCACTGCCCCAAGAGATCAGTGGATCGGGACCGGCGAAAATGGTTCGACAGCGGCCCTCCGCGTCGCAAAGCCCTCAAAGCCCACTGCGGGCAATGGCAGCAGTGGACCTGCCGACGACTCCAGGGTCTCTGAAGGCCGCTAAGAACTTAGGGGGAGGGAGTAGCCCAGCACTTCCGGAATGCAGTGCAGTGCAGGCAGGGAAGGGCGAAAGCGCCACAGCTATAAATTTATTTCATGCCCATTGACTTCTGCGACAAGCCCATCCCAGAGCTGAAGCAGCATATACCAACTTTTACCAACTTTTACCTGGTTGCAGATCACTTCAGCTTGGTCTCTTCCTCCTACTACTTCTTCAACTAACCATCCTACTTTACTTACTTAGTTATTTCATACCAGTTCATCAACTAGTTCTTTTCTTCATCAGCCGACCTCGATCGACTGATATACTGAGTTGACATCATCGCCCCTACCCCACATCTGAATCGGTTTGCCGGTGTTCAGAATGTCGGAAAGCACTCCGGTACCCGAGCCTCCGGGACTGCCCTTCCTGGGCTGGAATGTTAGCGAAATCGACCCTCGGTGCCCTTTGAAGTCACTGAAGTCCCTTGCGGACAAGTATGGCGAGATTTACCGCCTCAACCTCCCCACCGGCCCTCTCGTCGTTCTCAGCACCCACAACCTGGTCGACGAGGCGTGCGATGAGAAGCGTTTCATCAAGATCCCCGATTCCGCTCTGAAGGAGATCAGAGATGCCGTCCACGACGGTCTTTTCAGCGCCTTCATCGACGAGGAGAACTGGGGCATCGCCCACCGAGTCCTGGTTCCCGCTTTCGGCCCCGTGAGCATCCGAGGCATGTTCGATGAGATGCGAGACATCGCCGGCCAATTGGCCATGAAGTGGGCCCGCTACGGCTCCAACACTCCGATCATGGTCACGGACGACTTCACGCGTCTGGCCCTCGACACATTAGCGCTCTGCTCCATGGACTACCGCTTCAACAGTTTCTACAAGCCCGAGATGCACCCGTTCGTCGAGGCCATGGGTGACTTCCTCGTCGAGGCTGGCAACCGGTCTCGCCGTCCGGCCGTCGCTTCGTGGTTCTACAGCAAGGAGAACCAGAAGTACTATGAGGACATCGAGACTCTCCGCAAGACTGCGGACGAGGTGCTGCAGGAGCGCAAGGCCAATCCCAGCGACCGCAAGGATCTGATGGGCGCCATGCTGAACGGTGTCGATTCCCGGACTGGCAAGAAGATGACCGATCAATCCATTACCGACAACTTGATCACGTTCCTGATTGCCGGTCACGAGACCACCAGTGGTCTGCTCTCTTTCACATTCGCACAACTGCTGAAGCACCCCGAAGTCTACCGCAAAGCCCAGGAAGAAGTCGACAACGTTATCGGCAAGGGCCAGATCACCGTGGACCACTTGTCCAAGCTTCCCTACCTCAACGCCATCCTTCGTGAGGTTCTCCGACTCGACGCGCCCATCCCGGCGTTTGGCGTGCATGCTAAGGAAGACATGCTTCTGGCCGGCAAGTACCCCATCCAGGCCAAAGACAGACTGCTTCTCCTTCTGTCCAAGTCTCACCTGGACCCCACCGTCTACGGCGATGACGCAAATGAGTTCAAGCCTGAGCGCATGCTCGACGAGAACTTCGAGAAGCTGCCGCGCAACGGCTGGAAGCCCTTCGGCAATGGCGCTCGTGGCTGCATCGGCAGGCCGTTCGCTTGGCAGGAGGCCCTGCTGGCTATCGCCATGCTGCTGCAGAACTTCAACTTCGTCATGGATAGATACGATGGCGACATCAAGCAGACATTGACCATCAAGCCCGATGAGTTCTATATGCGAGCCATTCTCCGCGATGGCATGACGCCCACCCAGCTGGAGCATCGCTTATCTGGCACTAGCCCAGAGAAGGCAGCTAGCTCCAAGGCATCAAGAGACGGCACACCGGTACCGGGTACTGGTGCTGGAAAGCCCTTGACTGTCCTCTACGGTTCCAACAGCGGTACTTGTGAAGCCTTGGCTCAGCGTCTCGCTTCCGATGCGCCGCGTCACGGGTTCAAGGTCGAGAAGCTGGACTGCATGGACAGCTCGTTCGGAAGCCTGCCCAAGGACCAACCAACTGTTGTCATTACTGCCTCGTACGAGGGCCAGCCTCCCGATAATGCCGGCCTTTTCGTCAACTGGGTCGAGAGCATCAAGGACGCAAGCACTCTCAAGGACTCCTCCTATGCCGTGTTTGGCTGCGGTCACCACGAGTGGGCCCAGACCTTCCACCGTATCCCCAAGCTCGTCAATGACAAGCTCGCAGAGGCCGGCGCCGAGCGACTTGCGCCCATCGGTCTTGCCGATGTCGCGAGCGGCGATTGCTTCACCGACTTCGAGGCCTGGGAGGATGAGCAGCTCTGGCCCGCTCTTGCCAAGCGCTACGGCGCTGCCCAGGGCGAAGAGGAGCCATTCCTCGCCTCTGCCCTCAGTGTTACTGTCGACAAGCCACGCTTGTCTACTCTCCGACAAGACCTGATGGAAGCCGAGGTAGTGGAGAGCCGCTCATTGACGGCCGAGGGCGAGCCGGTCAAGAGACATCTCGAGATCAAGCTGCCCAGCTCCTCCACCTACCGGGCTGGCGACTACCTAGCCGTCTTGCCGATCAACCCCGCGGTCACGGTCCAGCGCGCCTTGAAGCGCTTCGGTCTCGCCTGGGACGCCAGTCTCACCATCAAGACCGATGCGCAGACCTCGCTGCCCACCGGCATGCCCGTCTCGGCCAACGACATCTTCGGCGCCTACGTCGAGCTGGCGCAGCCCGCGACCAAGCGCAACATCGCCATGCTGGCCGAATTCTCCGTGGACGAGAAGGTCAAGGCCGAGCTTCAGCGCCTCGCTGCTGACGCTTTCGCGACCGAGGTCATTGCCAAGCGCGTGTCCGTGCTCGACCTGCTCGAGAAGTACCCGGCTGTCGACCTGCCCCTGGCTTCGTTCCTTACCATGCTCCCGCCTATGCGCGTGCGTCAATAGTAAGCCATCGCATATTGCCCCGATTTGCTTTGAATTGTTAACTAACATCATTCCAGCTCCATTTCGTCTTCGCCGCTCTGGAACCCATCCCACGTCACTCTGACGTTCTCCATCCTGGACGCCCCGTCCAAGTCGGGCCAGGGCCAGTACGTCGGTGTCGCGTCCACGTACCTGTCCGCCCTGAAGCCGGGCGACCGACTCAACGTCTCGATCCGCCCGTCGCACACGGCCTTCCACCTGCCCGCGGACAGCGAGACGACGCCGATCATCTGCGTCGCGGCCGGCACGGGCCTGGCCCCCTTCCGCGGCTTCATCCAGGAACGCGCGGCGATGCTGGGCGCGGGCCGCAAGCTGGCGCCGGCGACGCTGTACTACGGGTGCCGCGAGCCGGGCCGGGACGACCTGTACTCGGACGAGCTCTCGCACTGGGAGCAGTCGGGCGCGGTCAAGGTGCGGCGCGTGTACAGCCGCAAGCCGGAGGCGAGCGCTGGCCAAAAATACGTGCAGGACGCCATCTGGGAGGACCGGCTCGACGTCAAGGAGGCGTGGGATGCTGGCGCCCGCTTGTACATTTGCGGCAGCAAGGCCGTCGGGGACGCGGTCACGGAGGTGGCGCTCAAGATGCATCGGGCGGCGCAGCTGAAGGAGGAGGGGTGGAGATTAGTGAGGAGGAGGCGAAGGTTTGGTGGGATGAGTTGAGGAATGCGCGGTATGCTACTGATGTCTTTGACTAGGCAGCACGTCTTACCTTTTGGGCATTTTTTGGGCTTGCCGGGTAGCCACACACACACATACCGGCTAGCGGCAGCCTGTCTTCTATTGTCAACATTTTGGCATGGCGTCTCGGTGGGAAATATGAGTTTAGATGAAGGTGGAATTCGGGAGACTGAGCCCTTGATAATACACCGCATGTAAAAAGAATATATATAAATCATAAACACAAAAGCAATTATCTTTATATATTCCAATCCCATCCCCTTCATACCTTGGCCATCACAAGCCACCGTCTACCCAAACATGCCCACCGACTGAATATGAAACTGATCAAGCTCAAGCCCAACACGGCGCAGAGGAACACAACGTACGCCGTCGGCCCGACGCTCTCGACCAACTCGCCGCTGATGGGAATACACACGAGCGTTGCGAGCGAGGCCACAAAGTACATGGTCCCGTAGTAGCGTCCAAACTCGTCAGCGCGGCACAGCTGCCCCACGCACGCCGGCGTCAGCGCCATCCAGCCGCCCGTGCCGAACCCGAAGAGGGCCGCGAAGGCGTAGAGGGCGCCGAGCGACGTCTGGCCGAGGGGCAGCCACAGCGCGAGCATCCAGACCAACGTGAACACGGTCATGGCGAGCAGCATGTTGAAGCGGCCGACCTTGTCGGCGAACCAGCCGGGGCCCAGCCGGCCGAGGCAGCTGACGCCGTTGAGGAGGGCGATGAGGTAGAAGCCCGTCGTCTCGGCGGCGGGGTTGACGAGGGCGGCGTAGGTGGGCAGGAGGCCGAGGGCGCTGAAGAGGACGATTTCGAAGCCGAAGACGCTGACGGTCAGGAGGGTGAAGCGGAGGTCGGCGAAGATGGCGAGGGAGATGATGGGTTGGTCTGGCTTCTTCTCGCGCTGGGCTTGGGGGTGGTTCCGGCGGGAGCGGAGCGGGGGGATCCGGGCTTTCATTAGGACGTTGCTGATCAGGAGACAGCCCGCGAAGATGAAGCCCAGGATGCGGATCGACCAGGCGTATCCGTATTTCGGGATGGTAGCTTGCAGGATTAGCGGCAGGGTGAGTCCGCCGAACGAACTCCCAATCATGACGACCCCCTGCGCGAACCCCCTCCGCCGCTCAAACCAATGCGCCACCACCGCCAACGGCGTCGTCGTCAGCGCGGCGGCCGAGACGCCGCCCAGGACGCCGCAGCACAGCAAAAAGTGCCAGAACTGCGTGCACTCGGCGAGCAAGAAGATCATGAGCAAGTACCCCGCGGACCCGCCGAGCGCGATCCAGCGGGGCCCGTACCGGTCGAAGAGGGGGCCGACCCAGAGCCCCAGGGCGAGGGACAGGTAGGTGAAGACGGAGGGGATCCAGCCGACGTCGCGCGAGGTCAGGTGGGCGAGCTGGTGGGCGTGCCAGTGCGACTGCAGCGTGCCGATGCTGACCATGAAGCCGAAGGAGGCGAAGGACATGGCGAAGGCGGAGAGGACGACGAGCCAGGCGCGGAGGCCGCCTTCGGGGAAGGGCTCGGCGGTGGGGGAAGTGTAGGTGTCGAGGGGGGTGGTGGCTGGCCAGCTTCAAGTTCGGGGTTGTTGATTTCGGCGCCGCGGCCATGACGAGCGTGTGCGATCACTACCCCCCGATGCAGATCCTTCTCTACGGGGTTCCCAGGCAAGTCGCCGCTGTCCACGACTCCTTTAGATCCCCGCGACACCACTCGCGACAGGCTCTGTCTCAGTTGCTCGAAGGTCGCGTCGGACTCCGGCTGCACCCCCGGGGGCATGTGCTGGAGGTGCACTGTGGGGTTGGACGCTGCGTCCATGACAGCAGAGGTTTCCTATGCTTCAAAACCTTAGGATTGGTCGCTTTTAGCACTTGTCGTGAGATCTACGGAAATTGATTCAGCATTCCGATGGATAGACAAAGAGCGCGAGATGCATTTGATATAGGACCCAGATCGAACCCGATGCCCTCAATCTATGAGTAATTGGCTCCCGCGGACCGGCCCAGGCAGGACATGCCGAATGGGCGTTAGCATCGAGTCAAACTAGGGATAGGGCGTCGACGGACGGTCTAGGGGCCGAACCGGCGGGATGGAAGGTCCATGGTGGTGTGGAGAAACAACCCCAAAGGGTTTCCCGCAAGGAGAAAACTCCACTTCGATATCGTCTGTTCCACCCCTTTATCTTTTAGCCGGACGTTTCTGACTGGACGCCCTACGGTTTACAACAACATGTGACCGATGCAACGACCGGCTTGAGATATCCTTCCGGAATATACCATACGAAGGATCGTGATAATAAGAGTATAAGTATACGTAAAAATAAAAGATTTCGTTCGCTGTCAGTACAATTAGGAGGAAGGGGGCGAAGAAAGTCCATTCGCCAACCATAATAATGTCTGGTTTCTTTCTTTTAGACTCTTTCAGGAAACTGGTTCCTGGTATCCACTAGTATAGTTAAAGTCCTGGTAAAGCCGGGCTATTACACGGGGTACTGTGTTTGTGAGTTTGTTCTCTCTAGGCGGAGCTAGTCTTGAGTGGCTTCTAAAAGGCTAAAAGAACGAATTAGAAAAAGGAAAATATAAAATAAAAGAATGCCTACCCGTATCAAGAAGAGGAAACTACGACTTGGAAATAATTCTACGCAACTTGAAACCAGCCTCTTACTTCATCACAACTACTCTGTCTGATTACTACGAAGATTTCACTCATAAATTCAGGCTGAAATTCAGTCCGTCTTCGGCTACTTCCGGTTTGATCGCTTTTGTTGGCTCACGACTTGAGACTAGACTTGGGCAGGATCACGAACTGCAAGACTTTCTTCTATCATCACCAACCATAGGGTAACTTCTCACAAATACCCCAAGAGCCCACCTTGCAAGTATGGAAACAAATGTATCCTCCCCGTTTCGCTTCCAGCCGCTCCCTCCTGAGATTCGCACAAGCATCCTGGAGTTTGCTCTGAGGCAGAATGAGTTCATCCGCGTGTTTGATCCATACTGCATCAGCAACCCGATTCGCAGCGGCATTTTGAACCAAAACATCAGTCTCAGCAAGTCGGATACTTCGGCGTGGAATGATCTTGCAGCCCGCGGGCTTTACCAACCGGACGATGATGACGACACATGGGGCGAGGACGACAAATTGTACGAGGATCTGAAGCGGGTTGCACTATTCCAAGTCAGCAAGCAGGTCTACCTGGAAGCCTTTCCGGTGTTCATGCGCTGCAACACCTTCCTTGTACTGGGCCCGAGAGCTGGCGTGGAATGGATGACCCTTTTCATGTGGGATCCTGTTCCTGCGTTCACGACCGGCAAGGTGATCTGCTGGGTTGAGCCCTCGCAGCAAGGGGATCCAAAGAGGATTTGGCTGCGCTTCGTGCAGATGTTGCACAAGCACACGCCCAAGTGTGTCAATTACGCCTTCAACCTCGTCCCTGACGGGCAGGAGGATTTTGCATGGGATTGGCATGAATATTGGGCAAAGAGGACCTACAATCTCCCTACAGCGCAAGGTCCAAAGCAGTTGAAATTCCCGGAATGGCTGGCACTTCACTTCGAGGAGGTCAAGATGGGGGTTTACAGGACCCTGGGAGACGTCAAGGAGTAAATAGAAGGTGAAGAGAAATATACTCGCCTGTCGCTCGTCCCTGAAGAGGGCACTGATCAATAGAGTCCCTCTTGCAACAAATCATTCAATTTTTTTCTTTTTTTGCTTTTGCTCCTCAATCAAATTTTGTATCATTCAGTGCAACAAGACCTGCACATACGGGTTGGATCCAATGCCTTGAAATGCTTAAAGTAATATTGACACAGTTTGAATACCACGGTTTGATGAAAGCTTCAAGATAAATTTTAATATAGGGAGGATATTAAAAAGCCCATCCGATTGCTATGGATTAGAGCCAACAGAATAAAAAGATATATACACTCTGTCCGTTATTCTTTGCACGAATTGGGTACAAATCAAAAGATTGCCACGAGCAAGTCACTATTCTTGCCATCCACCCTACAGTTTTTATTGGACTCCAGACCGTGACGCACAAGACGCCATGGCTTCAACACCACAGAATCCCTCCCGGACTACTCTCCTCAGTCTCCCCGCCGAGCTCCGCAACCAAATCTGGGGCCTGGTCGTCCGGCGCGAAAAGCCCGTCCACCTCCGCCAGCCCTCGCTCGTGAGCAGGCAGGCCAACAACAAGACCGCCAAGCTCGACGCCCTGGACGGACGCCTCCTCGCCGCCTTCCGCCATTCCGTCAATCCCACCACGAGGGCGGCGAGCCGTCCCGCCCCTTCTTCTTCTTCTTCTTCTTCCTCCAGAAACGCGATATTCCGGGTCAACCTCCAGTGCTTCGTCGAAGCCTTCGCCATGTTCTGCTCCGTCAACCAATTCCTCGCGACGGACCCCCACTGCGCCGATTCCTGTCTGCGGTTCATCTACGACCCCAGAATCCCGCGCAGCGTCCACCTAAAGCTGGGTCCCGTGACCTTATGGATTGACGGCTCGAGCCGTGCCAAGGACTGGGTCGAGCTGACGCATTACTTGAAGCGGACGCAGCAGTGGGGGAGAGTTCCTCCAACCAGCTGCGGCTGTTCTTCCGGACCCCGAGGTTCGACTTGGTGATGAGTAACTGGGAGAGGACGTACTGTATCGAGCCCACCCGGTTCGTGGTGGCGTCCACGAGGGATCCTCCTGGGCGGACTGACGTGTTTGGGAAGTTGGGGCGGATAACGGAGGCGAACAGGAGTTATAGTAGGGTGCCCGGTTTGTCCATGGTCCAGCTTGCGTCTTGCTTGTTCGAGACTGAGATTGGGTTCTGCGAGACGCTGGCACATGTCCCATTTTAGGACGTGTTGGTTTCGAATTGTCAGGGCCAAAGCACATTTGTGACTCGGTTGGCTTTGATCGGACCTGTGGCTTCTCCGATGGGCGGTCTCCAGCTGAGATGGCTGTCATGGCTTGCTCGGCTTCCCGACTACCCAGCTACTTATATGCATTCAGTGAATAGAAGAAATCAATACGCCGCTGAATCTCCATCTCATTTACAATAATACATACATATGTACAACCTCCATGGAAAACCCCTATATCAATTTGTTACTGTTGTTGGCAAAACCCCTCGTCCCTTTTCCGCACGCTTGTTCTATCCCGAGGCACCGCCTGTCGCTAATCACAGCCTAGGCTTGGGCCGGCTAACGACTACATCCTGCGTGCTGGTCATCAGCAGCTCGCCCGTCTCGCGGTTCCAGAAGCGCTGCTCGGCGCTGAGCCGCCCGTCCGCGCCCCAGGAGATGCGGCTCTCGCACACCATCCACTCCTCGACCCGGGCGGTGGGGTCGTGGAACGAGATGCGGCTGTTGAGGCTGATGGTCATGGCCAGCTCCCGCCACTCCCGGGGTATCGAGTCCCAGTTCTGGAAGAGCGACAGCTCGAAGAGGGACTGGTCCGATAACAGCGCCATGGACGCCAGGTTGACGGGGTCGGACAGCGTCAGCGGCGTCGACGCGTTGTTGGCCCGGACGTAGCCGCGGATGCGGGTCTGGGAGGGGCCGCCGCTAAACCCGGATTTCGTGAAGGGGAGCAGCCGCCACTCGAACGGGTCGTCCGCCTCGACGCCCATGCGCTTCAGCTTCTCCTCGCCGATCTGAAAGCTCATCTGCTTCCAACCCTGGCCTGGCAGGTCCCGGGGCGCGAACCCTTCCATGTCCGGCATGGCGTCCGCAAACGTCAGGCCGTTGTTGTGGTCGGTCCCGCCTTCCACCGCCATCGTGCGGCGGGGCTTCCGCTTCTGGAAGGACAGGATGGACACGAACAGCCATGGGCCACCTTCGCTTTGGGTGGCTCGCACGACGCGTGTGCAGTACGAGCGCCCGTCCGCGGTGTGTTCGACACGGTAGACGACCGTGCGGCTCGCCTTGACGGGGCGGAGGAAGGACGACTGCGACGAGTACAGGTCAAAGTCGTCTGGCACCGTGGCGTAGGCGGCCAATATGGCCTGGCCTATCACGGAGCCGCCAAACGCGCCGTCACCGATAGGTTGCTGGATCAGAGGCCTGGTTGGTTTCATCAGTAAGTACGTAAGCAGCGGTGACGACGTGGGATATCGGGCGACGTACCCTTCGTTGGCATAATTGTCCGGTTTCGTCACGGGCAGCGGAGCGACGACGGAGACGAGGGCTTCCAGCAACGATGGTGGCGCGGCCATACTTATTGAAGCATCTGGAGAGGAGTTTTGTTTGTTGATTTCAAGAGGAATGAAGGAAGGGATCACGCCTGACCGACGGTCATGACGCGGGTTATGTGAGGTTGGGTCAACGTCCCATTCCCATGGAGATGTTTACCCCACATGGCCAACTCACCATCAACAATGTGGCCCTTGCATATGTGCTCCTCATCCGCGAGTCCGGACCAACCGCTGACAGTATGTATGGGCCTCCCTGGGTCCTGGCGCCCAACGGCTTGGTACTTGCGGCACGGGTCGTCATATAGTGGGTGCCGACCAAGGTTGAGGGGTAGCGGGAAACATTGGCCAGCTATGGATCCTCAGCGATGGTAGGTATAACCGCGCGCTTCGATCCGTGGGGTGAAAAACACCAGCATCGGTCCGTCGTTGCGCGGCAGACGCTGCATCATACAACTGAAATTCGTCCTCTCTTTCACGTCCCGCAACGAGGCCGGGATCGCCGCCTCCTACATTCCCCTGATCGCCGGCGGCCGTCTCGAAATCGAAGTACCACAGGAGGCTGGCCAGAACCAGGCTGCACTGTAGATACGTCACGGCCTTACCGGCGCACCCACGGGCGCCGGCAGAGAAGAAAACGAAAACTTCGTGCACAATACCCTTTTCGTTACCGGTCGCAACATTGCACGAGCTGTGATTCGTGTTGGCCTCACCAAGCCATCGTTCAGGCCTGAATTCGAAGGGGGTCTGGGAAATAGTCCGGATTGTGGAGAATGCAGTAAGTGTTCACGCCAGCATGTACCCCAGGAGATACCACGTGTCTGTCAAGGCCAAGCGGGGGTCCTTGCTCCTTCTCGGAGGAATCCGACAGCTCCCTCCACAAGGTCCCCGGGACTGACGGGGAGATGCGGAGGGTTTCGTCAATGGTGGCACGGAGATATTTGCAGCCTGCCAGCTCCGGACCACCCTTGATATTCTCCCCCGAGTCAGAGCTAGACCCAATCGCCTGGCCGGTGAGCTTGCGCTTGAATCGGTGCAATGACTTGTCAACGACATTGAAGACACCATAGACCCCAGGGTTAGCTGCAGTGTACTGGTATGCGGAAGACTTGCTCAGCCTTGGATTTAGGTATATGTCTAGCCCTCTTCCGTAAGTAAAATCTCGAGATGGAGACGCGGTTCAGAGACCTTGCACTGCTTGTGGCGAGCTGAACATAAGCTTGTTGGTACCATGTCGCAAGACGGGACCTGGCCAACGTGTTAGCCAGTGTAATCGTACACGCGGGACGCTACATCCTCGTAGCATACCGTATCTCAGATGGTCTAGTCTGGTTCTGATGCGGAGGCTCATGGAGCCAGCGTAGAATCCGCCATAAGCATCCGTGAGTTTGACCAAACAGGGTCCAGGATACCACATTAGCTGGCGAAATAACAAAAGATAACTGCCTTATCATCCTTTACGTGCTACCTCCGGATCAGCCCTGTGCTTGGATTCGTTGGAATGCTCGTCCATGCCGAACTCGGTCTCGAGGTCTGTCCGCATGGGCATTTCCTTTACCAGGAAGGTAAGGAGGAAGCCGAAGAGGGCAAAGGCAAGAGCGACTTGCCAGCACAGCTTCAGAATATCGACGTAAATGCTCTTGACAGTTACCTCCAGTGTCGCATCCTCGTCCAAACCCAAGGTGGGATACAGAGAGCCCCCCTGCAGCCAGGTTATACGCCCCTCCATCGGCCAAGAGCTCGCGCGCGCGCTCGTTATCGGGAAGCCCGAGCGTTCACCAAGGTGTTGGCTCTAGAGTTGAAAGTAGCTAGCGGGATAGCAGCTCCCCATATGGTGCCGAACCCACGCATGAATGCCCACGTGGCCGTGCCGACGGCTACATCGGACTCGGGTAAAGGGGTAAGGATCGTTGGAAGTGTGACGGGAGTGATGATGCCAATGGCAAGCGCCGCGATAATCTGAATACCGGCCCAAGATCGCGTGGACGTCGTCTGGTCAAGCCTCGTGAAGAGTCCGACCGCGATAGGAAAGAATGCAAAGCCAGCCATCAGTAGGGGCCGGTAACGTCCTGTCTTGGACATCACCCCGCCACTTATAATCGTGAACGGCATACAAACAGCAGCGGTGGGTAGAATATCGACACCAGACTTGAAGGCGGAAGCTCCGAGAACAGCCTGGAAGTAGACGGGAAGGACAAAAAGCAGCCAGTACACTAGCATATTGTGGGCGAAGGCACACCAGAAGCCCGCAAGTGAGGTTCGGTTGGTAAACAGCCTGAGCGGTGTCGTTGGCTCTGGCACCTTCGTTTCAAAGGCCAGAAACAGGAACAGACCGACGAGACCGAGCACTAGTGGCAATATGGTCCGCCACGATGACCAAGGTTGCTCACTACCACCCCAAGTCAACGCTAATAGGATCGAAGTGACGGCGGTGACTAGTAAAGCGTTACCAGCCCAGTCAACTCTCTTGAGCGAGCTAGTAGAAAGGTTCGATCCCTTTGGCAGCGCTCTAAGAGACAGGAGCACCATGGCAAGTGCCACACCTGACAGCGGGAGGTTCAAGTAGAATATCCATCTCCACGTTGCATAGGTTGTAAAGGCGCCGCCCACAAGTGGCCCGACAGTGGTCGATATAGCGTATATCGCAAACATGAAGCCCATAAACTTGCCACGCTCGCGTAGTGGCACCAAGTCGCATACTACCATCTCCACGAGCGCGTTTAGGCCGCCGCAGCCGATCCCTTGGATAGCCTGGCCAAGAACAAGTACGCCTAGGGTGGGAGCTGGCGCCGCGATTGCCGAGCCCACCGCGAAAACAACAATGGCGAAGATGGTCAGGGCCCGGCGGCCAAAGATGTTTGCGGTTTGACCAAAGAGTGGCGTGAAAGCCGTTGTGGTGAGCAGGTAGGCATTCGCAATCCAAGTGTACCCTTGACTGGTGCCAAGGTCGCTCAGCATCGAGGGCATAGCCGTCAACACGGCTGTTGCATCCAAGCCGGCAAGAAGACTCGCCACAGCCATGGATGTCATTATGGACTGTTACGCTATCAGCAATCAGCACGCAATGAGGAACCGCGTTAGAAGCATCACTTACCCAGAAGCGCCAGCCGCGACCAGCAGATGCCGTTTCGCCCGTGGGTGGTTGAGCCAATTCCATATCGTTCTTTTGCCAACTGGTAGGGATGATATCCTGTGCAAATGAATGCGGTAGGGTGACCAATTGAGACTTTTGCCGTTTGCCTGGCTGACTTCAGGAGCTGAGGTTTGGCAATATCTTTGAAATCTCACGAATACCTGCATATTACTTAAACTAAGCAATCGGCGACCTTAAGCACCGACACGGGCGGATTGGAGTGACCGGCGGCCCAACTATTGCCCCGTTGTTGGTCATGTTGGTTGTTCGGACGCAAGGGGGCGATGCGGTAATCAAGCCTCAAGGGGAAACATTGCGACGCTGGATTCCAAGTAGAAAAAGGACCCCTCATGTATGTTTTGTGCTCCCTTTCTCTTCCGCCTCTTCGAAAATACGCATCAACTGACAACCAACCTTATTTTGTATTCACTCGGAAATAATCCCACGATGACCGATAGCGCTACGCACTGTAAGTTCACCGTCACCCACTACCGCCGACCGGAGCACACCCACGAAGCCTTCATGAAATGGATCGTCGAGGAGCATCTGCCAGCTGCCATGCCAATTTTCAAGAAACACGGCGTTCTCGAATACTCGCTCGTAAGTGATGTTCCTTCTCAACCCGTTCTTGCCGTAGAGGACGGATCAAAAGGGGACCACTGTGCTTACACCCCAACCCAGTTTGAGACGCCGGCTCCTTTGAACAGCATGCTGAAGGTGTCATTGAGCAAGACCCGTGCCGGCTGGGACTGCGCCGACTTCGACTGCTTCATCGAGTACGTCCTGCCCAGCGTCGAGACGATGCATGCTGTCACGGCCGATCCGGATTGGCCGGCGGCATTGAAGGGCGAGGACGAGTGGCTGGACACGTCGCGGGCGTTGGCGTCGATGGGGCAGATTACACCTTACCTGCTGAAAACAGGTGAGGTTGTCAACATGACAAAGTGAAAGACACCGTCGCGAATTCGAGTCCTGGTGTATAGTTCATCACCGCGTGTGACAATAGTTATGGCTGATTAGAACTGTATGCATGTGGTTTGTTGGCTCTTGTTGTGTCAGTGTTGATTGTGGCCACGAAGACAAGAATTGAATCAAAAATAGATGCGTCCTGCAGAGCGACATATGCCCCTGACTACTGCCCATCGCAGTGATAAAGTCGGTGTCGGATTTCATAGCCAATAATTGGACGTGCATCCGCTGTAATATCTGGGAGCCATGACAGGTTCTACCAGGTGGTCCATGCCTCCAATCTGTCAGTGGAATAGGGATAGGGGCAATAGAGTTTGGTTCGATAGCGGTTGGCAGGAGCTCACATCGTAGCAGAACTACAACGCCAACAGGATATAGATACGACACCGGAGCAGGCCGGGGACGAGAGCGGGGTGGGCGTTTCTATGTCATTTGAATACCAGGTTCTTATCTGCATCGTCTGTGCGATAAGGGGCAGCCTGGCAGCACGTGTTTTGCAGGGGTCACGGACCTGACTCATGCCTTCTTCCAACTCTAATTAACGTTGCATCAGGGACGAAAGAACACATGCATAGTGCCGGTGATGCGTACGGAGTATGTTGGCTTTAGTTTTCGGCTATTTATAGGTGCAGCTGTAGTTCCACGTCTATCTCAGTTTCTCCCATTTCTTTCATGAGTTGGCAGCTTCCTTCGATTGAACCGAGTGCTCCTGTATCGGCTATCTGAAAATCCCCCTGCTGATCACTGTCGCTCACCCGTGAAGGGCGGACAATCCCGAATATGGTTCTCTGGCCCGTGCCGTTTCATCCACTGCCCACTGCCAACTGCGATATGGGAGAACATGGTACAAGTATATAACGCCCGCCAGGGTCAGGCTTCTGTGATTGGTTACCAGGGCCAGGGCCGACCCGTCAAATCTGCGAGATAATGTCGCACTCCACGCAACCCAGCCCACACTGGCAGACACTAGAGCCCGTTATTGGCTCTATTGTCCCAGTGCCCTCGCTGCCAAGTATCTGGCAGCTTCCTCATTATGGCCTCGGGCGGGTCACGACGTCTGTCGGCCGGCGGTCGCACTCAAAAGCCCCGGCGATCTTGCCCATCCTCGCTTCCGTACGTCGGACAACACCACCAATGGTCGCCCTACGTATGGGGCAAAATCACGAATTTAGACCCTTTTTCCACATCTGACAGCCTGCTTACTGCGGAGGCCCCTGGAGGGGTCTGCTAGATGCGTAGTAAGCCCAGCGTGCCAAACACCCTTTTTAGGTTATCGCCGTCTTTGCAGGCAGCCAAGGTATATCTGGCTATACAATGCTTGCAGAGAGATTTCTTGGCTATCGGGCCCTTGTGTCTCGCATATTTAAGTCGGCTATGCTGTGCTGATCTGTTCGATCGGTTGGTCCAGTGGTGCTCTGCAGACTTCTCTTCGATTGCTAGCTCGAAGCTTATACTGGCTCATCCCGAGCCCTGTATAGTCTGCCCACCATGCGTTTCTCCTTGGGGTCAAGCCTCCTGCTCCTCTCTTCGGCCGCAGCCTACACGCCCGAATCCACTGCCCAGACGGACGCCGTCGCGGCGAAGAGCTTCGAGACTCTCAAGAGCGCCGTTGCCGACGGATCCTTGAAGAAGGAGCTCGCCACCAGGGGCGTCTCGCAAGAGTGCACCATTGCCAACGCGGCGGTTCGAAAGGAATAGTACGTCACAAACACACATCGGGTTTCTACCTTGCAAGGTCACATGCTCACTACCACAACAGCGCCGACCTCTCAGATGTGGAGAAGACCGACTACATCGATGCCGTCAGGTGTCTGATGACCAAGCCGTCCATCACCCCGCCCGAGTTGGTCCCTGGTGCCCGCACGCGCTATGACGACTTCGTGGCGACCCATATGAACCTGACCAGGACCATTCATATGACCGGAAACTTCTTGTCTTGGCACAGGTACTTGGTTACTCTCCACCACTGCTAAGATCTACTCTAACCAGTGACATCTGGACAGGTACTTCGTCTTCACCTGGGAGACAGCCCTGCGCGACGAATGCGGCTACAAGGGCTACCAGCCCTACTGGAACTGGGTCAAGTCGTCCATGGACCCCATCCACTCGCCCTACATGGACGGCAGCCCGACGTCCCAGGGCGGCAACGGCGTCTACGCGCCCCACAAGTGCACCCCTTTGTCAACAACTCGACCCTGTGCATCCCGCAGGCCGAGGGCGGCGGCTGCGTCGAGACGGGGCCCTACGGCGTCATCACGGCCAACATCTCGGCCACGTCGCCCACCTTCTTCCCCGACAGCGGTGATGTGCCCGTCGGCCCCATGTTCAGCTACAGCCCGCGCTGCCTCAAGCGGGACATCTCGCCCTGGATGACGTCGCAGTGGCTGACTGACAACGTGAGTGAAGCCCCTCCTTCATCAGTATACTTGTTCCCCTTGAGTAGATCACTTACCACAGCCACAGCACACCATGGAGCTCTTCGCCAGCCCCTCGCACGACATCGCCGTCTTCCAAGACCTGCTGCAGATCGACCAGCCGCAGGGCCCCATCTGCGTGCACTCGGCGGGCCACTTCACGTGGAACGGCGACCCGGGCGGCGACGTTTATAATTCTCCCGGCGATCCCCTATTCTGGCTGTTGCATGCTAATGTAGACCGGGTGTGGTGGATGTGGCAGAACCAGGCGCCGGTCGAGCGCTCCTTCAGCATCGCGGGCACCCGCACCATGGCCAACGAGCCGCCCAGCGCCAACGCCACACTCGACGATCTGCTCGATATGGGGTTCAATGGGGACAAGTCGCCGGTGCGGGAGCATGTTAGTACGGTTGGGGGTCCGTACTGCTATGTCTATGCTTAGAGGGGGAAATATATAGGGCCGTTTCGACAGAACTTGCTTGTTGTGATGCTGGCTGTGGGCGAGATGGAGGATATAGGAGCTTGAACAGTGCGCATGAGATACTAGGTTACGAAAATATTAAATTAGGCACGTTAATGTAATGAACAACCTTAAGGGTCAATATCCTTCGCCAAGATGCATGCGACTGCTGCTGGTCCATGAGAAGCCTATTCCTTTCGGCACCTGATGTGGCGAATGCTTCAAACGTCTGACAGCACAGAGTCGGTACCTTCCACCTAGGGATCCGTCACGAGGCGAGCAGAAAGAATATTCCGATATTGGTACTTGAGGAAAACTTGCTCGTTGCGAGCTCTTTGTTTCTACCAATCTGACCTGGTATACTGGCTGTGCCGTAGAGCCGCCTCGGTACGGATTCATAGATGAGATCCGCGTCGTAAATCTTGGCAAGGCAGAGTCTGCAAATCGTGCGGCCCGGTGTTCCCTCATGCATTGCATCTGGGGTAATTGTCCGCGAAAAGTTGCTTTTTCTTTTCTGGTCTCTTATGGCGGTACCGGATCAAGGGACATTCGTTATATGTCATCCCCGGCCGGCAGTGAAATGAATCCGGAGGGCGGAGGCATGTCCGAACCCTGCCGACTCCGACTCCGGCAATTGATCAACAGCGGTTGAAACATCATTACTCAAACCGGCACGCTTGGCACGATTGTAGGACCATGGGGCCCCGAACCGTGGTTCATGGAGAGATCCGATCACCCGAT
This sequence comes from Apiospora hydei, assembly GCF_038363865.1. Taxonomy (NCBI): domain Eukaryota; kingdom Fungi; phylum Ascomycota; class Sordariomycetes; order Amphisphaeriales; family Apiosporaceae; genus Apiospora; species Apiospora hydei. The sequence goes on along the minus strand of NW_027117362.1, from coordinate 1,337,407 downwards.
TTGGTGTGCTGTAATTGGCGCGAAATTGCAACCCCCAGCGCCACGCCGTTTCAGACAAGCAATGATCGGCGCCGAGACCGACTGAATGGGACATGCCCGCCCGGCTTGCTATCCCGAAATGCTACCCTCGTCATCCGCCCAGGCTTTCTTCTTTCGCGTGAGTGCATAAGCACATTGTTTGCCCTGGCTGTCCTGGTAGATTGATTGGTTTTGTGACGGGCAGTTTGCAGCTTGGATCCATGCATCAACTGGGCCTCGTCGTACAGACCTGGGAAACGGCAGAAGGGATTCGTGCGGTAATAACTACTGGTGAAGTAGCGAGGCGGCTCACCCGCGTCAAGCTCACGTCCAGGTTCACCCCTGCCCTTGCCGTTATGTAATGCTTTGGCGGCTGGGTGAGCAGCAGCAAGGACTAGTCAGGCACCGGCAGCACCTGATTCGCGGAATAAGATTCGCAGACCTAGGGAGTTCCTTCCGGATCAAAGGTTGCGGGTAAAGGCATATACGCTTGTGACTATAGGTCAAGAAATGCATTAGAGAAACGCACTCCCATGAGTCGCAGTTCATATAAAGTCCACGGTGGCTCCCCCGGTGTTTCAGCCATCGTCACTCCCACATCGTGTTCAGTCGAATCAAGCATTGTCCCGTCCCTAGCGTGTAGCTTGTTCAATATTAGACTTCGTCTCAAATTCCCAAAATATCAACACTGTCAACAACGGACCCATCGCCAACATGAAGGCCACCACGATTGCCTGCCTCCTCGGGCCTGCTGGGATCCTCGCTGCCCCCACCATCGTGGGCCGTGCGGCTCCCTCGCAGAGCATCAACGACCTGTTCAAGGCCAAGGGCAAGCTGTACTATGGCAACATCGCCGACCCCCAGTCTCTGGGCAACTCGCAGACCACCGACATCCTCAAGGCCGGTTTCGGCCAGCTGACCGCAGAGAACTCCAGTAAGTAGATGACTCCTTTTGATCGTATTTGCGTGCAGAGACACGGCTAACACTCTGCCAGTGAAATGGGACGCCACTGAACCGACAAGAGGAAGCTTCAGCTTCTCCGGCTCGGACCAGGTCGCCAACTTCGCCACCTCCAACGGCATGCTGATCCGCGGCCACACCCTGCTCTGGCACTCCCAGATCCCGCAGTGGGTGCAGCAGATCACCGACAAGGCCGAGCTGACGCAGGTCCTGCAAGACCACATCAACGGCGTCGTGGGCCAGTACAAGGGCAAAGTCTACGCCTGGGTAAGTCACTCAGCCTCCCTCCTTTCCTATTTTCATTTCATGAGTCCCTATTGACATATGCCCTGTGCAGGACGTCGTCAACGAAATCTTCAACGAAGACGGCTCCCTCCGCCCCTCGGTCTGGTCCAACGTGCTCGGCGAGGACTTCGTGCGCATCGCGTTCGAGGCCGCGCGCGCCGCCGACCCGGCCGCCAAGCTGTACATCAACGACTACAACCTGGACAGCGCGACCTACGCCAAGGTGACGACGGGGATGCGGGACCACGTCAAGAAGTGGCTGGCCGCGGGCGTACCCATCGACGGCATCGGCACGCAGTCGCACCTGGGCGCGGGCGCGTCGTCGGGCACGCAGGGCGCGCTCGAGGCGCTCGCGTCGTCCGGGGTTTCCGAGGTCGCGATCACGGAGCTCGATATCGCGGGCGCGGCGGCGAACGACTATGTCGCGGTCACGAATGCTTGCTTGGCGGTGGAGAAGTGTGTTGGGATTACGGTTTGGGGGGTTACGGACTCGGTAAGTGTTTCCCCTTTTTCACCTCCAGACTGTTCGCGATTGGGCTGGGTTGTGCTTCGTGCTTGCTGTCTATCTCCATTGCCGTTTTTACTAACGCTAACCGTACGGAAATTTAGCAATCGTGGCGCAACGGGGAGAACCCTACCCTGTTCGATGGCAGCTTCAACGAGAAGGCGGCTTATGGCGCCATTGTCCAGGCTCTTTCCTAGAGTGTTTTCACGACAAGGCCCTATCATGGCAGAAATGGCTATTACGTGTTGGATTAAGCATTGAAGTTCTCGTATATACCTTGATCAGATGGATACAGAATGCAAAGTCATTAGCAACTCACTGACACCACACTACTGTCCTGGTTCTGCATGAAGATACCATGTTACCCGTACAGCTGACTATACAAATCTTTCTTCGGAAAGACTAAAATCGAACCATTCGAATGCAATCGATATACATTCTTGAATGTTAGTTGGCACGATCATTACTGCTTTTTTGTTTTTGCATGGGTGTTCTGTGTTGGGGCCAACAAGACCACACGTCAGATTTGATAAACCCTGTATCTTCCAGGGGCACCACATATTCTCAACAGTATACTAGCCCACGCAACGCTAGAGGCCCAATGAATGCCACTATCTAGAAATAATGCATCACCGCGGGTCGTAAGCGGCTTGCTAACCTAGAAGCTAACCCAGACCCGCCAGTGTGGAGACGAGGCGTTCCTTTTACGGCAATCTGACCTCGGTATGCTTTTCTGATTAGTGATCGGGTTTAGATATAGGTCGTCGGGAATTCGATACTGAATTGGTGAAATTGACCTGCCCGTTTGTCTACAGCCATCATACCACGAAAAGGAGTATATACAGCAAATCAAGATGCCCGGAAAGCAGACAGCCGAAGCACAGGGCGCCAAGAGCAACGCCGCCATCAACAATGGCATGTAAGTCGCCCCCCCTACTATTAGTCAAGGCTACTCAGCCCAAAGCTGACACCAACAGACGTAACCCCAAAGGCATCAGAAAAGGCATCATCTCCCTAGCCTTCCTCGGCCTGATCCCCGTGACCGACTACCTCGCCCGAACCGGCCCCCTCCAATGGCTCCTCCGCCAAACCGTGGCCCTGATCCCGGGCTGCGCCGCGGCTTCGGACATCACCCGCGGACGCATGATCCCAGCCCTCTCGGCCCTGTACCTCTTCGCCACCTACGGCGCCAGCGGCGCCCCCTCTCGCTCGCGGGCCAGGCCATGGCGCGGCCCGCGGGCTCGAGCGAGGACGTCGACGCGGCGTCGCACCCACGGCGGCACGTCCACGAGCTCGAGGGCGTCCCGCTGCGGCTCCGCAGCGCGCACTACGGGCTGCTCGAGAACTTCGCGGCGTATGGGCTCGCGGCGGCGCTGGCGCAGACGGTGAGTCCGGGGACCCGCACTTGGTGGGGCTGTTGGGACTGCATGTCGTGGGCAAGGTGTTTGTGTACTACCCGGCGTACTTGGCGGATGTGCCGGCGCTGAGGGGGTCGAGTCATATACTGGCGACGGCGGCGGTGGTTAATGTTTGTTGGAGGCTGGCTACTGCGGCTGTTGCGGCTTGAGGTGGGAGATAGGAGGGAGTTGGCTGGTTTAATGGGTTGGGGATGGGTAGAGGGTGTCGGTGAATAAAAAGGGGATGAAATATGATAGAGCAAAAGTACTTTAACGAATGCGACCTTAGAGATCTTTATGGGTATCGCTTTGCATTTTCTTTCGTTATTATAATCCTCTCGTCATATTTTAAAGCCCAGGATCATTTCCAGATGCGACTCGTAATCGTGTAGTTCATGTTGTGAAGTCCCTGGCCCCTTCAGCAGTGGCCACGTCTCGGGCTCATCCAAGAGCCGCAAGGATTTCTGAGCTGTTTCCTAGGAAGCCTACGGAGCGAAGTTTAATTATTAGCAACAATAATTATCTCGCAGTGTCATAAAACGGCGTTGGGGCAGTCGGGGGCAGGTTTCTTACCATACCCGTCGGCATTGTACCGCGTCATCTGCGTCGTATAGTCTGGGCTGATCGTAGCACTCAAGTCGTCCACGTACACCGTATCGTAGCCTAGACAGTGTTACCGTGATCAGTATCCTGTATCCAGTATGCTCCCTTTAAGAAGTCTCTCTCTCTCTTACCTTTGAAGTGGGCATCCACCAGCGTGCTCCAGACGCACTGGTCCGCGTTAACGCCGCCGAAGAAAATCGTCGTGATCTGGTTCTCCTGCAGCCAGAGCCCGAACGGCGTCTGCGGGCCCCACAACCCGCTCAGCCGGTTTTTGTGGAACAGAAGGTCCGTCCCCGCCGCGAGGCCTTCGTCCATCATCGGGCCCAGCGGACCCCAAGGCCGGGCGTTCCACGTGTCGCGCATGAGCATGGGGCCGGCGTCGACCATGTTGGTCGAGTTTTTGTTGTTATTACTGGTAGTTTCTGTCGTCCCGTTAGAGGATGGGACAGGAGAGTCTTCAACCATGCCCATCTCGCTCCCGAAGCTCTTGTCCGGCCGCATCGTGCCGCCCGAGAAGCCGGCCATGAACGCCGGCGGCATCGTGGACAGGTCGTACTTGGTCAGGCCCCATTGACCCAAGCGACCTTCATGCCGCCCTTCCGAAACGCCCTGATCATATCGACAGCGGGCCCGCTCGCCGCGGCGCGTCCGGCCTCGGCCGCGGGCGTCAGGGACGGGTGCAGGAACAGGTTCTGGTAGTCGACGAGGGCCAGGACGGTGCGGCGGGGCTCGATGACGACGGCCGGGTGCGAGGCCGTCTTGACCATGGGGATCACGCGGGGTTCGGTGATGCGCATGGTGGCGCCCGCGTCAGGTCGACGGTGCCGTTCGCCAGGACGGTCCAGTAGTTGTACTGGTTCCCCAGCTTCTTCTCGGGGCCGTTGTAGCCGTTGCCTACGAGGCCGTAGGCTTGGCGGCTGTCGAGGGCGGCGGCGGCGGCTGGTGGGGAGGATGGAGGTTGGGGTATGGAGAGCGAGGCGACGGCCGCTGCTGACGACAGGATCGTGGCAGTAGTAGTGAATATATGCATTGTCGAATACGGAAAAGGGTGGTATGACCTGGGATAGTGTTGGGGATCGACGAAGTATCAAGGTCTCCTTCTTCCGTTGAGCCACTAGGATCACGGCAGAACTTATTAGAGTTAATGTTCACCGGCCTTGGGAAGTGTGAGACATAGGGTGTTGCCAAGCTTGATGACGATGGAATCAGGGCCAGCCTCTATGCCTACTTATACACAAATGATATATGCGTAGACCAAGGCTTTGCGACCCCTCCGCAGCCCGATCTAGCAGCTCCATAATGTCGTACGTTGGCTTGGCATTTAAGCTTTCGCCTAGGTAGCCGTTGCGGCTAGGGAGATGATCCCATCGTGCGTGTATTCACCCCAGCTCGCTCACGCCGGACAGGGGGCCGGTGCTCCCGAACCCGCTCTTCCGTTAATGAAAATCCGCGGCGATCACCCCACGAGATGTTGATCTACCCGCTATGCCTTGCCAAGGGCTACTTTCCCCTGGTCCCTCTAAACTCCTCTGGACGCAGGATTATGCTGTAAGCTGCCCTAAAATAGTACACCGTTCTGAGTGCCGAGAGGAGACGGTGAGGCTACCGCCTTGCTATGGCAGGCACCTGTCATCCAAAGGCATCGGGATCTGACAGCCCTAAGACAGGCAGGCACAGGAACCTTGTTCGGCATCGAGGACCAGGTTCTAGTCGGCAGTCCACCGCAACGGAGATTGACGTCAGACCATGGCAGCTTCTGCAAATGGAATCTTGCCTAGTCACACGAGTCGTGGGTAAAAGGTCTGGGCTCGAGACGTTCGATGGCTACGAATATGGAGGGGGCGGGGAAGGAAAAGGGTGCAGTAGTAGCCAGGAGGATATACTACTGGGTTCCTCCCAATAGAGTTTGACTAGACGGCCATGCTATTGGTCGACACTCATGCAATACTCATGGCCGTGCAGGACGTTCGCATTACTACTGCAATGCAACCCTACACCGATACGGCTGCTCCAAATCCAGCCGGCCAGCCAGTAAGTCGCCAGCCACGAGCCAGAATGAGTATAGCAACTTCTTTCTGCATTGGTTACACCGGAATAGGTTTGATACAACACAGGGGGAAACATCCGATGGCCAAGCTATTACTAATTACATATTCGGATACAGCACCACGTTGTTGAATGATGCCCGGTGGCAGTGTTGCAGCAGCATAAGAACTCAGCCGTATTAATGCAAGACTTGACTCGCAGGTAGCAGGCCCAGCCAAGCAGCCATACGTTTTTTTCACTACTTCTCCTTCTCCTCACCGCCCCCTTTTGTCATACCAACATGTCTACTTCTCCTAGACCTTTGTATGAGCGAGCCTGGTCGTCGGATCATGCTGCCTCGCCACCGCCGATCGTCACATTGCCTTTTCCCCCTTCTCTCACCCTATCCAAAACCTCCCAATTCCCCAATCATAGTGAACCAGACCTGACGAAGATGGGATAAGAATGGTCGGCTGGCCCTAGGCAGCGGGGTGTCGTAAGGCTATTTACTTTTTCAGTTCCAATACAGATGAGCGAGACAAAACGACGCCGAACATGGCAATCGACGGTACACTGGTCAATGGGTTCAATTTTTTTTTTATTCATTCATTTTGTGAGCTAGGTACGTGAAGACAGAGTAGGGAGGAGAGCCTATCTGATAGGAGCCGAGCCGGACAAGTTCGTATGCTGACTGGCCAACCCAAGGAAACCGAGGTCAAGAGCCACCACCACTCATCTTGTTTTGTTTCGCTTTACTCGTTCAATCCGACACCGATGCGGATTAGAAAGGGGTTTTCTTCTTTTTCTTCATCTTCCGTGTCTCGTATGCTTCTCTTAAAGCGTCATGCCCAAATGACCAAAACATTGAGGGGAAGGGGTGCTTGCCAGCTTCGCGAAGAGTGGCGGGGGTATGATGTGTGTATATCTCAAACAGAAGTAAGAAGTTTTTGGGGTCGCGGGATTCCGTCCAACGCCTGAACAATGCGTAATTGAAAAGAAAAAAAGGGCAGGGAGAAATGGGTTGGCCAGACCATTGCTTAAGAGATGGACATCTCCGTTGCTGGGTCGTGGGGGTGCGCGTCGAGGTTGACAGCCTCAACGATGTCCCGCTGTCGAGCACTGTTGCGGACAAGGTTGCCGAAGTACTTCAGAGCAACCTCACTCTCGCCGCGGACCTTCAGCGTCTCGTCCCGTCGGGTGCCAAGCTGCTCGACGGTGCGAGTGAGCTCCACACGGAGGTTGTCGGCCGGGAAGCGCAGGACTTTACGGACTTCGCTGGCGATACGTGTGCTGTTGAGGTGGACGTAGTCAATGGCAGCGAGCTGCGAGGAGATCTTGCTTGAGATCCTGTGCGGTAGGGATTGCGGGATCTGTTGGAGGACGTATGCGGCAGCGCCGAGAACTATTGAAAGAGTTAGCATTGAGATTGTATCGCATATAGAGGAACATTAATAACTTACCAGCCACCACAATACCTGGGATAATCAAGCGCCGCAGGTTGTCGTTGCCCAGCACCTTGGCGAGACTGAGAGCGTGGTCCATGTACCCGTAACCGCCCATGATTCTGCCACCAAGTGCGGTGGCGACGGTAAGTGCCATACCGGTGCCGGCATACTTCTCCTGTCGCTGGAGGAGAGTCGACCAGTCCACAAAGTCCAAGAATTCGGTGGGGATATCAATCTGCTTGGCAAGCATGTGGCGCTTCCTCGTGAACATGACGTCAGACCGGAAGTTGAGTCCGTGGTAATCGTCGCCTAGATGCAGAATGCCGAGCTGCTTGATAACGTTAACGCCGCCTACAGTCTTTGTCCGGGCATATCCCTCGCACTCGGCGACAGAGGCGGAGATTTCGGAGAGCATGGCCTCCTTGAGATCCTCGGCAAAGTCGAAGGCGTTGAAGATGCCACGGTAAGGGACGCTTAGGGCATTGGCTCCAGCCTCAGAGATGGTCTGATTCAGGGCGGAACGGGTATGGTCGTAGACGTCCTTGCAGGTTTCCTCAATCGCTCCATCGATCTGGTCGCCAACCACGGACTTGGCCTTCTTCGACGACTCCAGCGCGGGCTCGAGTTCCTCGAGTTCACGGTTAACACGGCTAAGTTCCGTTTGGGCGACTTCCGAGTTGACGGTTGCCAATACGTTGACGTCGTTCAAGATGTTCATCAAGTAGGTCCTGGCAGGCGCAAGCTTGGACTTTGCTCGCTTCTCGAGCACGAATCTGCGCAGCGACTGCTCAAGCTTCTCGAAGTCCTGGATCTTCTCCTTCTCCTTGCCCTTGCCCTTGGGGTCGTTGCTGGGGTCGTCGCCTCCGCCTCCTCCGCTTGAGCTTCCACTGCCATCGGGGCCACCAGGCGGGGGTGCCGTAGGAACAGCATTGCTGGAAACAAAGTGCACCAACTCCGAGGACTCCTTGAACGTGTGGGGGCTCAATCCTTGAACTTGGTCCAAAATCATCTTTTGGCACCGCTCCTTGGCTCGGATTCCATCATAACCGTTGACCACGATAAAGAGGTAGGCCTTCTCGGCAGCGGCAGCCCAGATAAACTCCTTGGCGGTCATGGTAAAGTGATTCGCGGCCGAGACCACAAACACAACCACGTCAATTTCTTCCTGGCGCGCAAACACGGCTGTGGTCTTGGTGGTGTCGGAGTTTAGACCCGGGGCATCGATCAGGGCGATATCGACGACACCGTTGTTGAGCAGGGACTCATCGATGGTCCTCGCATCCTTGACGTAGACTTTGCATTGCATATAGTTCGTGTTGTCCGCAACAATTTCCTCGAGATCCGAGAGCTTGAAAACGTCGTAGGTCGATTCGTCTTGGCGATTGTAGGTCGCATCCTTATGGACGGCATGCACCTCCTCGATTCCGCTGTTCTCTCGCGCATCCAAGACCTCACAGAAGATACTGGTGCAGGGCTGTTGATCCTCGGGCAAGACTTTTCGGCGCAGTAGTGCATTGCAGAACGTGGACTTTCCTGCGTTCAAATCGCCCGTGATGAGCACCTTGCTGGACGTGTCCTCTATGCGCTCTCGTAGCGACAAGAGATGCCTAATGCTTGAACTGATCTTCCCATCCAACAACGCAGCAATCGAGCCTTTCTCGAGCGAGTGAACCAACTCGGCCTGGTGCAAGGCGCCAAGCTTGAGATCCAGTTTCAAGACGGAGAACTCCTGCGCAATCTGAGGGGTGACCAATCTGGGCTCGGAGGCTGCTTTGTTCTCGGCTTCTCTGCTCGATTCGGCGCCGTAGTCGTCCAGGGAAGTCAGCGATCGTCGTAAACCTCCGGGGTGCTGAGACGGGCCAGCGTCGCCTGCCATCGAATGGGTGGATTGGAAGCCTGGTCTCGAGGAGGGTCGTGAGAAGGAGCGCTCGTGGTTGGAAAATTTCGCATCGGCCCTGGACACGGACGGGTAGTGCGCCGGCCATGTTATGTTGGTCTCCTGTAGCCCCTTCAGAAGGTCGACGACGCCGTTGATTGCACGACCCAGCGCCAGTCTCTGCTTGTTGTACCACAGCTGATGCACGGCGGCGGCCTGGTTTCGACGGTCCACGTCGCCATTGCCGGTGGGAATGGTGACAGAGGAGTCGCCCAAGGTCGGATCGATGCGTGGGGACCCCATGGGCAGCTTTCCGGATGCACCGCCGAAGTCGCTCCCTGCAATGCTTCCGCCGTAGCCAGAATCATTTTCGAGCAGTTGTTGTAGTCGTGCGGCGTGCTGCGAGGTCGAGCCGTTTCCTACTTGTGCGTATGCGGGCTTGCTGGGCGAGCCGCTGCCGCTGGCGGCGTTGGGGGTCGAGTCGGTGGCGTCGCGACTGCTGCTTTCGCCGCCGTCAGAACCGGCGCGGGCCTTGCCCTTGGAGGTCCTGCCCTTGGCGGACTTGCCCTTCTTCGAAGAATATTCCTGACTCATTTCGCGGTGTGTGCATCCATTCAGGTCGGGTGGTGGATGGGGTTGGTAGGAGGGGGGCGAATGGGTAAAAAGAATGGGCTTCACAATTTTCGGCAAGAGAAGCTTTGTAATAATGATGGTCCGACAAGAAATTCAGCTCCTGCTATCGATGTGCAATCCTGCTCAACTGGCCGTCACATCCCGACACCCCGACTTGCCCGCCCTGCATAAACTGGAAATTTGCCCCGTCGTGTAGGCAAATGCGCATGATTGGCTGGGCGCCGGAGGTCGGAAAAACACGTCATGCAAATCGACGAGCACTTTGCAGCAAAATGGAGCAATTCCTAGATTCCAGTTGCCTTAGCGATCCAATGCATCTGGCGGGCATCTGGCTGGGGCCGGATTGATTGACAGAAGCAGGTACTTCTACTTCTGATGCTGGCTGGCTGCCAATTGATTTGTTCCTGTCCCTCAAGCAGCCGCCACATGCGAAAGCCAGAGCCCCCACCTGCCGCCCTCTTTCTGCCCTCGGACCCTCCGCTTTTTCCCTGAGGGCCTGAATCTGAGAGTACCTAAGGTTAGAGTCGGGCAGGCCAGTACCTAGCACCTAGGTAGTGTGACGGTAACCAGCGGGTTTCGCATCGGTTACGTTTCGCCCTCTTGTAACCCAACCAGCCAGCTAGTTAAGTTAGGTAACCTTGGAAATCTGGGGATCGGAGGAGGTCTGATTGCTGGCTTCAGCTTCATCATATCCCAACCTTATTACCTCCACAACCCCGACTCCAGGCAACCGATTATCTATCTCCTCCTGCTGACGACGCAGTGCGACATCGCGACGACCCGGCGCAACGACTCTTCCTGCCTACTTTACATGCCACCCAGCCCGATCGATTTCCCGAATTGAAGCATACCATCCATCTGCTAGCCTAGCCTACCAAGGGCATAAACAAACGAATCCACTTTCGACGATTGTTGTTGCTGTATCGACAGGCATCATGAATGTATGGCCACCACACAACAACGCCCGTCTCCGAGGCAATCGCGGTTGACAGGCCGCTGAAGAACAAGATACTGACCATGCGGCGACCAGATCCTCGAATGGGCCTTCGGCAAGCGCATGACGCCCGCCGAGCGTCTGCGCAAGAACCAGCGCATGCTCGATAAGGCGATACGAGAGCTGGACCAGATGCGAGTCAAGCTGGAGAAGCAGGAGAAGACACTACAGACACAGATCAAGCAGAGTGCCCAGAAGGGCCAGATGGGCGCCGCCAAGATCCAGGCCAAGGATCTCGTGCGCACAAGGAGGTAAATATACGCCCCAGCCATCATTCCCAGATGCGGGTTCCAGTCGTACATTATACTTACCCCTTCGATCTCCCAACCCAGATATGTCGAGAAGTTCTACAGCATGCGCAGTCAGTTGCAGAAGATCTCTCTCCGCCTCCAGACCCACCGGACAAACGAACAGATGATGCAGGCCATGAAGGGCGCCACGATGGCCCTTGGCAGTATGAACAAGTCGATGAACCTGCCCGCATTACAACGTATCGCCATGGAGTTTGAACGCGAAAACGATATTATGGAGCAGCGCCAAGAGATGATGGACGATGCGATCGATGATGCCATGGACACCGGTATTGAGGAAGAAGGTGACGAGATCGTAGAGCAAGTCATGGAAGAGCTCGGCGTGGACCTGAATCAAGCAGTAAGTCATGTCTTATTACCATCCATGACACGCCTTTCCAGGTCTAACAGCTGTCACAGTTTGGCGAGACACCGACAGGATTACAGTCCGACAAGGTCGCCGAGGGCCGAGTCGCACAGGCTGTCGGAGGAGGAGGTGGCGCAGACCCGGGCGATGATGACCTGCAGGCTCGCCTTGATAGCCTTCGGAAGTGATGGAATATGCTCTTTAGAGAAGGCGTATTGTATTGCTCGGGCTTCAGATTGTCTTTGTGCCCCCTGCATATATGGGACTAACATGCATTTACAACGAGGCGTACCTTATGTTTGTCTGCGGAGTTAGGGTTTCTGCTTGCTTTTATTGTGCTCGCTTGGGATATCTGAATATGAACTGCCACGGCGGCACCTTTACCCGAGCACCATCTTCAGAATTTCCAGTACTCCTTGCTCGTCCAACGGCGCAGGATTTGTCTTCACCCAGCGATCTTGAAGACTATGCGTCGCGATTCCACCCAGCTTGTCCTTGCCGATCCCAAACTCCTTTAACGTACGAGGCATCCCTAGCGTCCTGATGAAGACGTCCAGCAGGTCCCCTAAATCGGCACTCTCTTGCGTAAGCCCTTGCTGCTTGAATAGCGCCCGTGCTTCTTGGTCGTACCACAGGAGCTTCTGGATGGCGTGTTGCCGCTCCCGGTTCGCATCTCTCTGGTAGTTGAACTTGCACACCGCCGGAAGCAGGACACAACTAGTTTCTCCATGGGATACTCCCGCAGGGCCCAGCTGGTGGCCGATGCCGTGGCTAGCACCAAGCGGGACATCTCGCGTGGCCGCGGACATGGCATCAATAGCACCCAGCTGACACACGAGCCGCGCATCTTCGTCTTTTCCGTCATTATCTTTGGCGCAGCGTAACAGCCCTGGTACGAGCCGAGCCAGCCCATGCCGGGCGTCGGCGTCGGCGGCGTCGTCCGACTTCAACGAGCAGAGCGTCTCGACGCAGTGGTCCACGGCTTTGACGCCCGTGCTGAGCCAGACGTGCGCGGGTGTGCTCATGACGAGGGACGGGTCCAGAATGACCAAGGCGGGCGGAGACATGGCCGGGCCCGAGAAGGAGTACTTGCGGCCGTCGGCGTCCTTGGTGGCGCCCGCGAAGGCCGAGTACTCGCCGCCCGAGAGCGAGGTGGGGATGCAGACGACGGGGACGCGGGCGGGCTTGACGTTTTTGGAGGCGGTGTGGTCCGGACGCGAACCGACCGAGGGGTCGGGCAGGAGGCCCTCGAGGTCCTCGGGCGTGCTGGCGTCGTTGGCGAGCGCGAGCGACACGATCTTGGCCGCGTCCGTGAGGGAGCCCGCGCCCAGCGTCACGAGCAGGTCGCAATCGAGGTCGCGCGCCTCGCGCACCACCTCGAGCACCTCGGACCAGCGCGTGTGGGGCCGCAGGCCGACGCGCACGCCGGCCACCTTGGAGTTGAGCGTGTCTTTGAGGGCGGTCAGGTGCGGCGTGTTGCGCGCCAGCGACGCCGAGCACAGGACGTAGAGCCGGGTGGCGCCGAAGGTCGAGCCGGCGTGGTGCAGGAGGGTGAGGGGGAAGGGCAGGCCGTAGGAGACCGAGGGCTTGTCGCGGCCCGCGAAGGCTGGGCGATGCGTCTCCTGAGGCATCTCGCTTTTTGGTATCTTCTTGGCCCGGAACTTTAAAGTGTGAAGCTGGAGGTAGTATGTTGTATTCACCTAACGCAGTTCAGCAGCGGCTCCCTCGGTGACTTTCGGATGCGGCGGCTTTCGAGTATTCTTGGTTTTTAGGGTATCAGTAAAATCTACAATATAATATATATATTTATCTGGCTTAGGTAGAGATGGATGCGGATTGAATACTCGAGATAATAGCTCGCTGATAGATCCAATAGACACATACCTACCATGGACCCTAGGTACAGGCTGGATTGAGCAAGGGTCCACTGCCACGGATGCGCAGATGGCAATTACGTGATGACGATTTGTACTTACCGGCATGGTGGTAAACCCCGCTCTCGGTTCCTGGTAGCTCTCACTCTGTCCTTGCCCGGCCTTACTGTCCCGTACGATACACCTGACTTACAACACATCCGAATGAGAATCTAGACCTTTCACTAGAGGCCCACAGCTTATTCCATCTCGGACTCCCAGATTCCCAAGCGGGTCGTCGATTACGACGAAGTATTTGCTGTCAAGTTGGCTGCTCATACCGATCTCGGCTGAGGATGACCTTATCATTGGATCACCTGCCATGACGATACTCGATAAATACACCCAATACCTATCTCCTCTCTGCTTGACCGTCCGTCTGCTGCCTCCAAGTAAAATTTGATTGTATGTAGTAGGAAGCAGGCCGAACTCAGCCACGCTCTTGTATGCTGCATAGACGCAGAGGTGTTTATGAATCTGTAGCTACTGGTCTGCGGTGCTGGTAAAATGGGGTTCAGGCAGGACCGCATCGCACTATGTTTGTGCGACTCGGCGAAACAAACTGGATGACGTAACGATGCACCGTACGTGGATGAGACAATACACCAAAGTACCTGCCTAGTAGGTAGGTGGTAGGTAGTGCCACACTGGCAGGCAAGCCTGTACGAACCTCGGGGCCTCAGAGAAAAAGAACGGCCCGGATAATGCAAAGCTCGGTTTCAGGACCAATTACACAAGTAATAAGGACTTCAAGTAGAAAAGGAGGTGTTTTGCACGAACATGTCGGTTTGTCGTTGCAACCGGGTTGAACCCTCTTTACTTGGCGATCATGTCAGTCGGTAGCCCGGGCCAGGGATCAAGATGGCCAGCACTGAAACAAACCAGCCAACAGCAGGCAGCTACAGGCCCATCTGATAGTGATAGGCACCGCCTGCCCCACGGCCCACGCGCCGCAGAGCAACGCAACGCAAGCAGACCGACAGCCCTCCTCCTGCCACCAGCACCCAGCATAGCCTATTCGCCTATCATCGTCATTACAGCAGCATAACGCCCCAAGGTTAGGCCGGGTCGGCTATTCTCCTCGTACATACGCGCCTTTCAACACATGCACTCCATCTCGTGACCATTAGACGCATAGCCTTCGCTTTCGGATTCAACTTCTCCCTTTCTTCACTCACCCGCCTCTCTTTTTTGCGGCCAAGACAAACCTAACTTGACCTGACCGTACCTACAGCACAATACAGTACACAAACACCCGATTTCGCCTTGGATCTTGCCGAGATCCTGCAACACTCACCTCCGTGAAAGACGACTAAGGTACGTGCAAATGAGTCATATTGTAGGACCCTGCAGCATCGTAGGCCGGGTCTGTTCACTGTCCTGATTGTCCTGTTCTGCTGCTGCTTCACTGTCCGTTGCCCTAAGGCGGAAGGCGCCCTTGTCGAGAGAACGAACCTGGTTCATTGTTGTCTCCTCCCATTGTCCCTAACATTGAACTCGCTCCCCTCGCTCCCCTCCCCACGTCACTTGCTCTATCTCTGTCCATGTTTCTGTGTAAAGAAATATCATTTCTTATTTAGCTTTGTACAGTTGCAGGTCCGTCCATGGTGTACCCCCAGCACAAAGTAAGGTTAGTAGCCATTGATTTTATCTCATGTATCCTATCCGTTTCCACACCTCATTGTTTGCAAGCGCATGGCATGCCTCAATCAAAGAAACCCAACCTTCCCCCAGAACTGGGGGAGCAGACCCTGAACATTCCATTGAAGGGAATTCGTCCGGGGGCACCCTAATCTTAGGCGCCTGTCAAGCGAGGGTGCCTCTCTGCCTCTGACACCAACGGTCCGGCTTTAAACCAGACGTCACTTGCAGCCAGTGCCAGCAAGATGCGCGAGCACACAGCCCGGCCTACCTACCCTAGCACAATCAATCCCTCCATCCCCCGGTGAATCCACTTGCACAAGAACAAGGCCAGGCCTCAGACCAAAAGAGAAGAGCCAAGAGCGAGAGAGCCAGCGCCACCCTAGTATTGAACCCATCAAGTACCTGACGGTCCTGACGGTCCTGACCCGACTTACTTAATCTACCCCTCAACCTCCACCAGCCAGCCGCCTTACTATGGGTTATTGATTCCAGCTACCTATTGTATTGACCTCTCCCGATTCTGCCTACCAACCAACGGCACTGCATCAACCTTGTTTCCTCCCACTGCATCAAACACAAACAAGTGCAACACCAACAACAAACATCGTTGCCCATCTAGATCAACATCCTGTTGGCGTTTTGATTCTGTCTCAGCTGACCTTTTCCCTTCATCAGGACAGGCGATCAATTACCTGAAGAGGGCTTTCTTCGAGAGCATACCGTAAGCTGTGCCTGCATTCGGCCAATCCACCCTCGCCCCAGCCGCAACCTACGACGTCACTACCACGCGACACCCCCATTTACACATCACAGCGGATTATCTCGTATTGATTCGCTATCCCGACCATCGCATTTCCTCGAATTCTCCACCGTCACAAATCTGGCAGGGAACAAGCGACGCAGTCTCTCCTCTCACGGAGGTCTGCTGAATAGGATGTTTGGTGGCGGCTCTTCCTCCAAATCCGACTCGGCTGTAGAGACGCCCAACGCCGGAAAGAAGTCGCCTTCTCCCGACTCCAAGAACGAAAGCTCCTCCCCGGTCTCCATAAAATCCAGCGATCAGGCCGCCAGTGGCGAAAAGCGCAGTGGCAATGGCAGCCCCTCGGGCCGCCAGGGCGACGTCGAGAAGAAGCGCAGGAGCAGCGGTGTTGGCTCCAAGGCCAGTAGTCTCATAGCCAGCGCCAAAAACTCTCTCAACTTTTCCCAAGTCGGTCGATCCAACAGCGACATGAATACGCAAACGGCCCTGCAAAAGCTGGGCAAGCAGGACCCAGCCTTGGCTGTCCCCCAGGGTCAGCACAACAACTCGGCGGGCGAATCTCTGCCTGGCCCCCGTTCGACTTTCCGCGTCGGTGTTTGGGAAGACCGCAATAAGAAATGCCGGCGTACCATGGAGGATACGCATGCCTTCTTGTACAACTTTCTCCACACCCCTGCGCCCATGCTGGCTGCCGAGGCCGATGCAAAGAGCTCAAAGTCGCACGAGCCCAGCGAAGATGGCGAAGCACCGAGCGAGTCGATCGCCTCGCAGGATATGGTTGAGACGGACAATGGCTACTTCGCTATCTTCGATGGCCATGCCGGAACCTTCGCTGCTGACTGGTGCGGGAAGAAGCTCCACATCCTCCTGGAAGACATTATAAAACGAAACCCCAACGTGCCCATCCCCGAGCTCTTGGACCAGACCTTCACCAGTGTTGATAACCAGCTGGAAAAGCTCCCTCTTAAGAACAGTGGCTGCACTGCTGCAGTCGCAGTGCTGCGCTGGGAGGACCGTGTCCCTAGTTCTAGTTCTGCCACCGGATCGCAGGCCATTGCGCCCGCCGCCGCGGCAGCCTCAAGGCTACGGATCCGTCAAAGTCTAAAGACGGTAAGTCTGAAGACAATGACACCTCCAACGCCATCCCGGAGTCTGCTCATGCTAAGCTAAAACCAACAGCCGCGAGACAACGAGTTCTCTACACCGCAAATGTCGGCGACGCACGAATCATCCTCTGCCGCAACGGAAAGGCGCTTCGTCTGTCCTACGACCACAAGGGCAGTGATGAGAATGAGGGAAAGCGGATTGCCAATGCCGGCGGCCTGATTCTTAACAACCGCGTCAACGGTGTGTTGGCTGTCACGCGTGCGCTAGGAGATACCTATATGAAGGATCTGGTGACCGGGCACCCATACACAACCGAGACGGTAATCCAGGCCGAGATGGACGAGTTTGTGATTATTGCCTGCGACGGTGTAAGTATTATGATCCACCTTTCTCTTCTCTTTTACTTGCTAACATTCGCCTAGCTGTGGGATGTCTGCTCGGATCAAGAAGCTGTGGACCTGGTGCGAGAGTCATCAGACCCTGGCGCGGCTGCGAAGCAGCTCGTTGATCATGCCCTGGCCCGGTTTAGTACCGACAACCTCTCATGTATGGTCGTGCGCTTCGACAAGGCGGCTCTGCTGGAAAACCAGAAGGACAAGTCTCTTGGTGTAGAGGGAGAATCTAACGCTCCGACTGGAAAAGTCAGCGAGTCTGAAAAGATCTTGAGCTCGACCAAGCAGAAGATTGCCGATGGAGGAAACCCGGCGATCGGTATCTCGGCCAGCAACAGCGGGCGTGGTCATGATCCCATACCCGTTATCAACGATAACCCCGAAGCCTTCACACCCACCACCCTGGATTCTGCTGTGGAAGAAGAGGCCCCGATCCCGGACTTTAGCGATGCACCCGAAGTTGCGGAGCCTCCTCCCGACCACGCGGATACTGGACGTCTCGAGTCCGCCGATCTGCCCGAGATCCATCTGCCCGACAAGGTGAAGGAAGCGACGAAAGAATCATCATGACGACCGACCGTTGGAAATTGCTGAGCCTCATGGGTGCCACCGGTTACAATGCGCGTCAATGGTTTCGATTGTTGCTATCTTGAGGGGTGCCGGTTCGACGATATCCCCGTTGGAGTTTTTGACATCCACCGATAAAAAATCGAAGAGAAACGGATCGCTGGTATTTTGAACATACACTTGTACACGGATGAGAATTCACGACGGGGCGTTACGGGATCTTGTCCCTTTCTGACTGGCCCCGGGTGATGCCCCCAAAGCGAGACGGCACGGTAGAATTGGCAAGCGGCTTCTAGGCTTTCAAGAACCATTCTCAGCGGCGGACGCACGCGTTTTACTCTTTTTTCTCTCTATCTTTCCGCCGCTGCGATAGTTGTGTATCTGTATAGGAGTAGGCAGCAGGCTCATGAAAACAAACAAGAACTAAGGACGAGAAGCACCGGTGGAAATAGCGAGAGAAAGCAAGCGCTCTTGGGTGGACCGGAATGATATAAGGATGTACATTCTTGACTTTACGATGTTCGCGTGCTCCCTGTTGATCGATGAGTGATATTTGACGTGTAATCGGTTCATGGTGTGTGTGACTTGATGCTTGTGGTAGTGGTCTTGCCCTGGTAGCCATCCCCAGCTCTTTGCCAGAGTCATGCAATGAAATCTCAAATCCAACTGGATGGCGGTCAAACGGGACACAATATCGAAGTTGGCAGTTTTCATCCACATATCCAGGGGAATCTGAGGTCAACGAGGCATGGATGGAATCCCTTGGGTGTCCCCTTTTGCGTCAACTTCCTTCGCTTTGATAAAATTAAACATGCAACTTGTCTCCTTAACTTCCTGCGATGATATCACCTTGCCCTTCGCGAACTCGTTCGCCTACTTCATACTCCAAGTTTGGGTGCGGCGAAGGTGTATTAACAGTGACTGGATGGAAACGCGTTTACAGGAAACTGATTCCTTTCTCTTTTACAGTTTGCCATCACAGATGGCATTGCGCTCATAGGCCAGATGATCATGAGTTGAGGAGAGATCTGTCTCTGGTAAGTAATTCGCATAGGCAACCACGATCTGGGGCGTCATGTCCCAAAGCTTTGGGAAGTTAAGCAGATCCAATCATGAGCAGCAGAGCCTTTGGCTGCTTCATGGATGATTTGGTGACAAATCCCGAATGCGCCTTCCCACAGCACCATGCCTGCTTTCTACTGCCATCGTCTCGTCATATGGCAACCTCTATTGATGTTTATTGAGCGCCTCTGATCTCGGGATCAACAAGGTGGCGTAAGATATATCATAATCCTAGAGAAGGCTTCAATTTGCTCACATTGCACTAGCACGCATCCTACGAAGCGGGAAATGTCACGAAGCCCTTCCAATCAAGAGAGGTTGTGAAGCTGCAGCTATGACCGCACCTTCCCCGCAGGTGACTTGCTGCACAGATTGCGGATTGTGAAAGGTCAATGTCACATTTTCGGTAGGCGTCGATATCACCAAACCAGCTTCCGAAAACAGCGGGCAGGGCTCGTTGTTTCTTGTTTGTTTGCCCATCGCGCAGTAACGCATCGTTCGGGGGGCTGATCACTGGTTTGTGGAGACGTGGGCGGGCGTGCTTTCCCGCATGGCGATGCCGGGATCTGATTCGACTGTACCAAGCCCCAGCTTTGCATGCGGGTAGGGATGTAGGAAAGGGTGCGGGATCAAAGCGTACATAAAACAAGTTGCGCGGTCTTCTGCCGCAAACTGGTCACCAGGTATGTAGCCAGTCAATGGAGATCCACCATGTGTAGCAGGCTATTGTTTCCGAGGCGCGGGAGAGAGTTATGGTCTTTCTTGCTTTGAGGGCGACACGACACGTCAGTTGTAAGAGATGTCATGATGCCAGTAATGCCGGCCGGCCGGTAAGTAGGTGAGTGGGTTTGTCAAGTCGATAGATGGATGGATTCATGGCAGGCGTTGTGAAAGACTATCACGAGAAGGAAAAAGGAGATCTGAAATATGTAGGTAGTGATTGAAACTTTTCCGGGGAGAGAATGGATTGGGAACATCTAGGTTTTTTCTTCCGCTTACCAGCCTGTAAGCGAGCACATGCAGGTGTGGTGACCCGGAACTTTGTCCGCACAATAATCTCCGGAAATGGTTGGCTGCATCGGCGTTTTTCTATTCCCTTACCTATGGAGTTGCGATTAGAGAATGAAAACAAGCTGCTGTACTGTCCGAAGCTCTCCTATGCTCCTGTTATATATCAATATCCTAGAAGTTGGAAACTCTTGGGCAATACGTGATTCCATTTTTCAATAACACTATACAGACCACAATTGCCTAGGGGCAGTTCATCCGTATCTCGGTTCGATCTTTCTTGGTGGGGTACACGAGAAGCGGGAGTTCCCCAAAAGGTACCACGCGCGCTAGCCCATGCAAGATCGTGCAGAGAGGGTTTCGGTCATGCGCAGTAGTAGGTGTAACATGTGTGCCGGCGGGATTCAGCTTCTGGATCATGGCTAGTTGGCCCGCGTTCTGGAACTCGCAACGGAAGACACGATGAAGTCTCGAGACGACAGCGCGGAGGAAGAGCTGGTGGAGTCTGGACGAACTTATGTACCGAGGGTCCCTACATACGGCTTGCCAGCCAGCACCTTGACAGATTTTCAGGCCTTCGAAATAGAATAACCAAAAGGGCGTACAGTGATAGCTCACTCATCAAGACTTGGAAGACGCTGCCACTGATGGATGCTATGGGCGCTCTTGCCGTCATGGACTTGCTCAGTCATCGGCAGCCGGAGTCCGGCTGTTTCGGAGGACAAGGTCACATCCAACCATGATGATTGAGACACGAGATGCGTGAACACGGTCCGGTCCAACCTCAGCACGTGCGCGGTCTTCAAAACTCGATGATTCAGGAAGGAGGACTCTACTGCGCTTCAATTTCATCCCTCTGGCATCAAGATTGCCGGCAGGACATGACTGATATTACAAACAGCGGAAATGCAACATACGACAAAACGAAGTAACGATAGCAAGATCCAGATGCGTGCCGGGCTCCAAGCTGATACATCCTTAAACCAATGTACTTATTGTAAGTGTGCGGACGCGCTTAGCCCGATCTTCGCCATTTGCGGGTTTCGCTTCACGACGAACTCGTGGCAGTAAGATTGAAGATAATCAAGCCTGCAAGCCCCTGGCAGTAGCTGTGGCCTAGTGTGAACACCTTGCATGGGTTGGGCGGAATGTCGAGATGTGAGTGGTAGCCGGCTGCGGATCCTCTCAACCCCCCTTCCGACCACTGCAGCCACTAAACCGCTTCGACGTGGACTATTTTCGCCAACCCGCTTGCCTCCACAGCATCTTGGGCACCGCATCTGCTTTGCGTGCGCTGCAGCCACTGGAGACTGATTGTCTGCATTTCGTCCATCGTATCGTGCTCGCTTCAGCCCAATCGATTGGCCTTGTAGGTATTTCTTTTTGCCTACACGTATCTCGTTGTCCTAAGGAGGACCTAACGTTAGGTAGCAGGTAGCTTCTTCTAGGGGTCTACTCTGCAGTATGGATGTAAGCCCTGGCCGTCTGCCCGCTTGCCCGCTTGCCCGCCCACCTTCCCCAATCTGCGGGCCCCATCACTTGGGTTCTTTTCTTCCTTTTCTCTTAACTACACACACATTACCTGCCTATCAAAGTATCTTGCGACTCGTGGGTTAATTGATTCAGCTGCTTTCTTTGCTTGTGTGTCGTTGCTGCACTTCGTCATTCGTCTGATAGCTCATCATTGCCAATTCAACTAGGATTCCAGCTGTCACATCCTGACTGCGACTGACTGCACCTAACCAACCCCCTGTCCCATTATCTAATCCGTCGCAACCTCGAATCACATCCGACCATCGTTCCTAACCTAGTTGGGAAGCCTATTCTGCTGCAACCCTCTCCCCTCGCAGAAGTCGCAGCGCGGCATCCCGGTTCCCCTGCCGTACCATCACAAGCGCTAGTCGTCTTTGCTCGACCCCTATCAATATCCTTCGGCGAAATAATTGGCTTGTCCCGCTCAGACGCCAGAAACCCCCCAGTCTTGCAGGAGGAGCTTTGTGCTTCCACGCTTGATTCCTAATCACCAGAACCGGCTTGTCGTCTCTTCCATTTGCCTGGACCGTTCGAGCAAAAGAGCAAGGGAAATTTCTGTTAGACAGCGTAGGCCTGTTGTTGTTTTTTTTCGCGTGCTTTTGTTTTCGTGTGTGCGCATCTTGGGCAATCGCTTCCACTTCCATTGCTTGCTGTCCACCCGGAAAGGCCTCCACCCGCCGCCGAATGCTGTCGCTTCCCACCTCAGCCGTCGACTAGATGTCGGAAGCTCTTCAACAGACAACCTCGGTTTCTCCCTCCCCGAAGAAGTAGAACGACGAATTGGCTGCGAACAGCGCCGGATCCGACTGGTTGCCGATGCTGGGAAAGACATTGGGACTGTTTGCTCGCTAGAACAACAATATACTCGCGCGACCTTGCACCGCTCTTCCGAATAGACTCTGTGCCGACTTCCACTTCCACTTCCTTCCACTCTACGAGACTGATCTCGCATCGCGAAGACGAAATAATGTCGTTGGGGGGATTGGACAGTGCAGCCATCAAGGAGGCGCATGAAGCTGCGAATGCTGAACCAGGCGGCTGGTATGTTCAATCACACATCCTTTCCCTGGCTGGATACGGAGTTACAAGCATGCCACGACTGGCTCGACCAGAGCTCGATCTACTTTGTCTCCGGATCGGCCACCCCAGCACGATTATCGTCCCATGTGCCTGGTTACTAACCCGTGCGCAACAGGTTCCTCCTCAAATATGCGAGTCGCGATGAAGTTGAGCTGCACAGCCGGGGGACGACGGGCATTGTAGAGATGCGCAAGTCCATTGCCCAGTATGAGGAAGCGTCACCGTTGTACGGCTTCTTGAAATACCGGCGAAGAAACGTCATTGTCAAGTACCAACCGGAAGGCTGTTCAAGGCTTGTGCAAGGTAAGAAAGTTTCCTCTTTCGTCTGGCGCAGCAACTATGTACCTACGCGCAACCTTCACCTGCCGCATGTTGACTCTGCACGCACCCCGGCAAGGATACAGATAGGCTTTGAGGCAATCACCAAGCTAATCACACACGTTTCACCGCATACATAGCCCGAGCAACAGTCCATTTCAACGCCGTTTGCGACAATTTCCAGCCGTTCAACACAACTTTCGAGCTCACGAATGCGAAGGACCTCAAGGACACCAAGCTTTCAGCAGCTTGCTCCTTGCACACTGCGACGGGCTCGACGTCGTCCTCGACAAGTTCCCTCCGCAGGCGGCGTTTGATGGAAATTACAGAAGAAGAGGAGGAGGAGGAGAGAGAAAGGAAGAGGCAATCAATTGTTCATGACGAGGAAGAAAACGAAGACGGCAGCGAGACCACTCCACATTCACCTCCTTTATCGACTCCAGAACCGCCGGTGGTCTTGGATCGTCAGCAAATTACAGACCCACAAGGTCCGGATTTTGCATCCATCCCTGACCCAGCGACCTTCTCAGGAGCAATAGCCCAACCAGCCTCACCCTCCAAGTCGGAATTCGATATTGAGCCGCCCAGGCGCCAGTCTTCGCAGCTCACGCGGCCGGAGCTACACACCTATTCGTCCTACCCGTATGGCAAGCCCAAGGTCAAGTTGGCGCCCCGCCCCTCGATGGATGCGAATTTGAGGCCGCATACATCTGGCAACTATAGACCCATTGCCGCCCTCCCGGCCGGCTTCAAGCTGGCAAAAGCCGTGAAGAAGAACAAAGCGGAGCACAAAATGGAAGAAGAGGAGATGAACCAAAAGGAGCAAGGGAATTCCACAACAAATGCCACGTCGGCTGCAGCCCATGAGGATCATCAGAACCCGGGCGCTGCCAATAGTACTAATACTACATTAGTACTACCGGCGCGACCCGCAACAAGCTCGGGCGCTTCCCTCAAAGGGTCCTCAGCTTTAGCCGACAAGAATAAGATGACACCTGAGAAAGCCCGTCTTATGAAAGCCATGAAACTCAGGGAGAAAAAGAAGAAGCTGAGCCTGCTGCCGACCGAGGTAGTTCCCGAGCCTGAACCCCCAAAGACAGAGAGCACTGCAATGGATGTGCAACCACCAGAAGATCGTATAGATGGGGATGATGATCAAAGTCACGATAAACTCGATGTGGAACCAGCGACAACCGGGACCGAACAACCTGAACTGCCTACTCTACCAATGCACAGCGAGGCCAATACGGAAGATACATCCACAGCTTCGCATCCACCTTCGCCAACGGTTGGGTCCTCTGAAGTTGGCGTGTCGACAAAGGCCTCTTCTCTATCCGAGTCCACAGACGAGACCGTTCAATATGCAGCAAAGGACACGGGGATAGATGCCGACGACGGTCCACCGGGTCCCGAAAATCAAGACATACCCAACGACGAGGTGCACTATATGGAGAACGAGCCACGTGAGGCGGAACCCCTCGCATCGGCCACCATCCCGAACAATAATGAAACTGCCGACAGCCCAGTTGTGCAGCATGAGGCTGCAGACGAGAAGCCGGATGTCTCAGAGGCCTCGGAGGAGCCATTGGCTGAAGGATCTCCCAAGCCTTCGGAGAATGAGCGGCAGGCCGTAAATGTCACGGCAGCATCAGCAGCGTCCCCCAAGGAAGCCACAGCAGCTACCGATGAATCCAAAATTGAGGTTCAAATTCCGCAATCTCGCAGCCAAGAGGTAGCCCCACTGAATCAAGATGAGCCCTCGCCCAAGTCCCCCCTATGGCGTACCACTTTCCAGGTTCTCAAGTAACGAGCCTTCGTCGCCCGCAACACCGAATTTAAAGTCTAGGTTTTCAACTCAGGATCTCCGGAAAGCTTCATTTGCTGAGGCTATCCCTGTCGTGGCTGAGGTCATCCCTTCGTCTTCTGATGTTCCCTCGGAGAAGGTTCAACCTACTGAGGAGTCGAAAGCTGCTGCTGGCGCTGAACAAGTAACCCCGGAACTGCCATCCAAAGTAAAGCGCAAACCCTCCGCCATCGACCCTGCTCGAGCCGAACTCGCCAGAGATACCCCTCACTCCGACGCACCCGACCCTCTCCTCGACGAAGCGCTCTTGGACGAGCTGCAGACTGCGACGGTACAACACGCCCAGTCTATGACAGTTGCCAAATCTCCCATCACCCCGGTATTCCCCAGTACAAGCCCTAGAAAGTCACAAGTTCCAACGCTGCCGCGAGCCGTGTCTAATCCGATTCGTAACTCTCTACTCGTACCCGGAAACAGCAGATTTGGCAGTCTGCGCAGCGTCTCAATGAACAACGGCAACCTCTCACGACAGTCTTCCAACGCCAGCATGCAGTCTAAGCCGGCCCCTTCTGTGGGATCCAGCATCTCCCAGCGGATCAAGGCCCTGGAACAGATGGCTGGCAAGGAGAAGGAGGCGAAGCAAGCCGCCGGCCAGGCTCCAGCCGTTGCCGCCGCCCGGAATAGGCCGACTACTCCCTCCGCGGCATTCTTTCCGGTGCGGAAGTCGGCGAGCATCAGGGAACCGTCCGTGTCTCCCTCTGTAACTGACGCTGCTGGCTCTGTCAAAGCCCCAGATGCTTCGCCTGAAGAGTCTCGTGAGGGCTCGCCGGACCAGAGTCGTACCACTAAGCGTGATCGCTCAGCCTCTGTCCAGAGCAGGCTATCGGTATTTGAACCCCCAACCCTACCTTATCAGTCTCCTATGCACCTCGAGGCCGGCCAGAAGCTGTCCAGGTTACCGCAAGGATCGTGCGAGACGGTGGACAACCATTCCCTTAAGAGGCCTGTTTCTCGTGACGAACATAAAGCTTACGATGCCGCCAACCTCAAGCAATCACCTATCGTGGTCGAACACCAAAAGGCCGAACCCGCCCAGGAACCAGCTTCCGACTCCGCTGATGCGCCACTTGCCGATGCCCCGACCATCGTCGAGCAACCGAAAGAGACGATTCTGGAACGACGAAACTCGAAACTCGAGACGGAAAATGGAACCGAGAATAAGCGCAGAACGTCCTTGAGTATTGTCAAGGGCTTCATCAAGGACCGTCGGACTTCTGTTTCGAGTCACTCGAACTCGGTCGACAACCTTGGCGCTCCTTCTCCCGCCGCCTCTTCGAGGCCCGCTTCGGCCCATCACAGCAGCAGTGGCAGCATCGCCCGCCGACTTTCAATGTCCAGTCGCCGCTCCATGAGCCGCGAGCGCGACACGCCGGCCGGTATGTCCCCGTCCTCAATCAGCGAGACCGACGGGAAAGGCGAAAAGCAGAGTACCGCTTCGCGTCTTATGCGCCGACTATCAAGCTCACTAAGTGGCGGCCGAAAAGCCCAATCGCCTAGTATATCCCCTACGGTAGCGGAAGAGGACGACGGTGTGAATACCGTGGCACCTCCGCCCCCGGAGCCGACTGTTTCGACGAAGCCGATAATAAACGAGGAGTCTCTCGTGTCGTCGTATTTGGGCGATGTGAACGTGCAGTTCCCCGACAACCTCCTGTGGAAGCGCCGGAGCTTGTGTTTGGACTCGGCCGGGTTCCTCGTGTTGAGCGCCCTGCAAGGTCATGCCCCCACAGCCAAGGATAGGGCCGTTGGCACGAAGCGCTACCACATGAGCGACTTCCGTCTCCCCTACATCCCTGATGCTGATGTCCAGGAGCTTCCGAACAGTGTCGTGCTCGACTTTGTCTTTGGGAGTGGCTTGCAGATCGCATGCGAGGATCGTGCCGGACAAACGATGACACTACATGGTAAGCCGACTGACTGATCACCGATGGGTCTTGCGTGGATGTGAAAGCTAACAATGTCGCAGCCCTCGAAGATGCCCACCGAAAGTATACGTCTTGAAGCAATGCCGATGACACTCGGAAGGGATGATCTCTGCCTGCCCTGTATGGCCAACGGCCTCGTTCGTCCCCCGAGTACTGTACACGATTGATACCCATACAGTTTTGTTTCGTGCGTTTGTACTTACCTCACACTCGATGCTACGCATTGCATGCCCACTGCTGCATTTCTCCTTTGTTCTCCTCCGACAGCGACTCGAATCGCCCCGTCACCAGCATCCAGCATCGACAGCTGCCCATTTTCCTTTTCCTTGCACCTTGTTGAATCAACACCTCTTTCTACTTCACATCTGTGTTTTTTTTTGGTTTTGGTTTTTTTCCCATCGGTTGGTCTGATTGATAATGAGGGGATATGATACATAAAATATTTGTAATCCACCCTCTCCGGCATTCACCCTTAAGATTCTTGTATTTACTTTTTTCCCATACCACTCCGCTTGCTGTGCCGAGTGCCGCCTACCTATTGGGCCACTGCTCTGGCGCAGTGTATGCAGGAAGCGGTTTTATCTATTCGCTAATGGTGGTTGCTGTTGTATATCCGCCGCCATGGGTCTTTCACACCATAGCGTAGCGGCACACATACACGCACACCTGGTTAGGGGATAAAAGAAGAGAAGATGTACACACACAAGGAGGATCCCCACTCGGGGGTTGTGTAGTGGGAGGAAGAGAGACACAGAGAGAGCTGCCTATTACATATTCGCGAGTTCTTAGACAGAGAAAGAGAGGAGAGGGAGAAGGTGTAGAGATGGAGAGGGAGAAGGTGTAGCGATAGAGAGGAAGAAGGAGGCGGCGGAGGAGGAAGAGAGAGAACATAGTTGTTGCCATGAGAACCAACCCAGCCAACCAGATTGGTGGTGTGGCGTTGTCGGCTCCCCAGTGTACATATTTGTTGGATAAGGAAGGGTTGTAGACGGGGTTCAGGCCCCCTTTCTTCCCTTCTTCCTCTAATACTACAAATCCTGTGAACGTTGTTGCCTTCAGTCAGACAGTGACTTGTGCCATTCAGTGTGCGACGTCTCTTGGTGGACTTTTGCAGCTGTGGATGGGTCGGGCTGTCGGCTATGTCGGGCGAGCCGATATGACGGAAGCACCTGGGCAGTGCCTGGTACGCTTCTGTCCCTCTGCCCTCCAGAGCGATCGGGCCGGCGGGCTCTGAGTCGAGTCGGTGTGGTGGTCCGAGAAAGGGTGGCTGGCTTGGGCACCGCTGGCATCAACCCCATATTACAAAGAGTACGAGCTCATCAAGTTGACAGCAAATTCTATTCCTCGTACACTTTTTGAAGAGGCTTGAAGCGCCGTTGACTTTCACATTGGTGAATTTACTGGTATGCAAACCCACTTGGTCTCATGTTGCATATAGAAAACTGACGTTTAAGTATATACCAAGCTACCCCTTCTACATATTCTAGTACACTGAAACATAAGAAATCGATAGGTCTAATAACTCTCAAGTTGCTCTTCACAGTAGTCGCCCGCCCATCCTAATAGCCCTTGGAGCAAAGTCGTCCCTCGGCGTCGACAATGGTCCGGTCGCTCCCCGACCGAAGTGAGCCCGTATAAGAGCTGGTCGGGGTCGTACTTTTTCTTGATCTTCAGGAGCCTGTCGTAGTTTGCGCCGTAGAACTCCTTCTTCCAGTCGCCCTTGTACAGGGGGTCCATCTCGTTGAGGTAGGCGCCGGACCCCGGGGTGGCGGCCTCGAGCGTGGGCAGGAGGGTGTTGACCAGGTGGCTCTTGTGCCTCATCATCTCGGGGAGAGGGATGGTGAAAGGACGACGGCGTCAATGTAGGCTACGGAGACTTCGGGGTTTGGCCAACGCCACACGGATTTAAAGCCCTCCCTGCATATGGCGTACAATAGTTCTTTGTGCTACCAATGTGCTGAAGGATCAAAGACTGTACATTTCGACTCATTACAGTTCCATTCCTCATCCGTTCGAGATTCTCTCTGGTTCGCCACTCGCTCATTGCACTGGCCTGTATCGCACCGTATAAGCTACTGTAGGTTACACCTTCACGCCAATACCGCCAAGATGGGCATGATAACGCAGTTCTTCCCTCAAAAACCCACCTTTACTGACCAGCCACTGCCCGACTTGAAAGGCAAAGTGAGTTGCTTATGCATTTTCCGCCTCTGATATAGCAAAATCCGAGAATCATGGTTTGACCCGACCGTGCCGTCATATCTATAGGTCTACATTGTTTCTGGCGCAAACACCGGCCTGGGCAAAGAAGTAGCTCGCAGCTTGTATGCCAAGAACGCCAAGGTGTACATCTTCGCGCGCACCGAATCCAAGGCCAACCAGGCCATCGCCGATATCCAGAAGGCCCACCCCAGCTCTTCGGGCTCCCTGG
This sequence comes from Apiospora hydei, assembly GCF_038363865.1. NCBI lineage: Eukaryota > Fungi > Ascomycota > Sordariomycetes > Amphisphaeriales > Apiosporaceae > Apiospora > Apiospora hydei. Next base: position 1,308,404 of record NW_027117362.1, on the reverse strand, counting down.
CCTTCATTCCCATCGACTACAACGACCTGCGGGCGGTCAAGCCCGCCGTGGATACGTTCCTCAGGCAGGAGACCCAGCTGCACGCACTCTTCAACAACGCGGGCGTCATGGCCGGGTCGGCCGACGTCCCCAAGACGGTCCAAGGCTACGAGCAGCAGCTGGGCGTCAACTTCATAGCCACGTACCTGTTCACCAAACTGCTGACGCCCACCCTCGTCGCCACGGCCAAGTCGGCCCCGGTCGGCACCGTCCGCGTCGTCTGGGTATCGTCCCTGAGCACGGAGATGTACGCGGAAAAGAACACGGCCTTCGACATGGACAACCTGGACTACCACGTCGAGAAGCCCGTGCTGTACAAGTATGGCATCAGCAAAGCGGGCGCCTGGGCCTACGCGGTCGAGTTGGCCAAGCGTCACCAGGCCGACGGCGTCGTCAGCATCGCGCTGAACCCCGGAAATCTCAAGTCGGATCTGTTCCGGTCCCAGGGCCGCGCGATGAAGATCATGAACTCGATGATCCTCTACCCCGTGCCCAGCGGAGCCGCCACGCAGCTCTTCGCCGCTTTCTCGCCGCAGGTGACCAAGGAAACCAGTCTTTCCGGAAGCTGGGGTACGTATGAAACGGAACGAGAGCCCATCTTTAGCGGCTGTTTTGGGTAGCTAATCATACTAATACAACGGTTATTATAGTTATTCCCTTCGGCCGTGTAGCCGCAATCCGGAAAGACCTCATAAACGCGACAAAGTCGGCACAGCAGGGTGGAAATGACGGTACGTGCAAGTTCTGGGAATGGACGGAGGGCCAAGTCAGACAGTACCAATGAGGGCCACCAGATGAGAGCGAGACATCAGACATCTAATATAATCCCTCAAAGCTGATATTTCTGTCACATACGACCATATCCTGCTGAATACTAGGGATCCCGTCCGCTCTCCCATATATAAGCAGCAGAGAGCCGAATTAGTACTAGGGTCGGTGACGACCTGGGAATCCTCGGTGTTGTATGTTTTAATCTTTTTGCTACTGCTCACCGCATTCATGTTGTCATACTTCACTTCTGGAAGACCTTCAACGCTTCCAGGTCTTTCGCATAAGCCTGCTATTTTTGGTTGTTTTACCTTTTACTTTGATCCGATGCCAAGTTACCCCAGCAGAAACAAGCCTCCCATATAGCATATGTAGAGGATAAAAGGGGTGGCACACGTGGAGTTGTCAGGTTTGTCCAGTAGGGGATGTAGGAATTGTCATTTTGATAACTAAGCTATCGTCGATCTTGCTAGCATTTGACGAACATGTACTCCCCATTCGAGTCCCGGTGCAGCTTGGTCGCAAGCCCTGACGCTACGACCTCTGCTTGGTATGCCGTATACCGTTCTCCCATCGGATTGCCCCTGACGTGCTGCTCGTCCGCATCCAGGTGTCCGACTCCCAAAGACAAGAGCGCCACGGCCGATTCCTTATACGCCAAGGGGCGCGACGCGTTGCGAACCATGGCGAAGACGAGCGTGGCGGCCGTGAGCGCCAAGATGCCCAGCGGCCCCGCCATCCAGGCCCAGTTGACCACGATGAAGGTCTGCGGCTCGAGGGCGACGCCGGTCACGTTCTGCGCGGCCAGGTTGTCCTCGTCACGCATCTGGGCGGACAGGATCTGGGCGAAGGAGCGCATGACGGCGTCCGGGCCGTGCTCGAGGATGTACTGGGTGACGCCGTACTCGGTGCCGCCGTTCCGGCCAAAAGAGAGCGACCGCGGCGCTTTGGGCATGCTTCCCGACAGCATATTGCCGAGGAGCGAGTTCACCCTCTCCCGCGGTGTAGAAGCTGATGGACCAGTCCGGGGCGGAGCCGGCGTCCTCCTCGGTGCGGTACCGGATGACCATGTCTTGCTCCTTGGAAGCAGCCTCGTCCTGCACGAGCCACTTCGCCGTCGGCTTGCTGGCCTGGTACTCGCCGTTGCGGACCGTGACGTCCTCGAAGGTCTGCACGCACGGGTGGATCCGGCACAGGTAGTAGTCGACGCTCGCGCCCGGCTTCCAGGTCCAGCCGTTGCTGTTGCTGGGCGCCGCGTTGCCGGCGGCGGTGTAGTTGACCGCGGCGAACTTCAGGGAGGGAGTAGTCGGGGATGTGCATCCCGTTGGGCGCGTCCATGTCGAAGCGGAACACCTGCGGCTGCAGCGCGAGCGTGGGGAACTCGGAGGCGTTGGTCATGGTCGCCGGGCCGACGGGCAAGTCGCTGATCGGCGGTCGCGCGAGGAACAAGTTGGTCCCGTTCCGGACCAGCGAGGACACGGGCCGGGGGCCCCCTTGGCATTTCGAGCAGGCGCCTAGGGTCGAGACGTTTTGCCAGTGGCACGTCGGGGCGGTGCACTGGAATTGGGGCACGCTGTTGTTTTGGGCTTTGGAGCCGAAGGCGCTTAGCAAGAGACTTTGCACTGCAACTTGTTCTAGAGCTTGGGGTTAGCTGTTTTATGATCTCAAATTACTTGGCGCTGAGGCGACTGTCGCGACATACTGGAAAAGTCATCGCCATCAGTCTGTAAAGAAGCGGCGGTCCAGTTCGTCGCTATAGAGAGCGAGGCCGTCGCATTATTCGACGGAGTCTCCCGGGACTCGAAACTAAGGACCTGCTGCGCCGTAGGCTCATAAGCCAACGCCACGATACTCAAGATGCACGCCGCCTTGGTGATCCAGGCCCTGCCTTTGGTGTCCCAGACGAGCTGCAGTGCGCCCCAGGGGCCGCGGCTGGCGCGGTCGAAGGTCTGGAGGTCGGCGAGGCGGCGCGGCTCCTCGAACCAGACCCACTTCATCTGGCTGATGACGCTGGCGACGGGCAGGGCCAGGGCCGTCTTGGCCAGCGTCGAGAAGACCGAGACGAGCGAGTTGGGCTGGATGGGCAGGGGCCAGTCCCGGAGCAGGCAGCCGTCCCACAGGCCCAGGATGATGCAGATGGCGGCGGTGGAGGCGATTGCGAGGACGAGGGAAAGGAGCTCGAGGGTCCAGGTGTAGTCTTGCACGGCTTCCCAGCAGCCTCGACGGGGGTTGGATGGCGCGCCGGCTCCCCCTCGGTCTTGGGTTCATTCTGGCCGTCGTCGGCAGGGACTGGTCTGTATGCAACCGATGTTGGGCCTTTCGGCTCAGGTCTATCGCGGTTGGCTGGGGATGATTGTGCCGTACTAGCGGATGGGTTGTCGGCAGCTGTATCCGGGGATACTCCCAGGCCGCCCATCGTGATTGTCATTGCGATGACCGAAACTCAATGCGAATGGTAATGAATGAGAATGGCATCCCTTGCCACATGGTAATGTGGAAAGGGTTTTAATCGAAATACTCATGCCTATATATATGTGCTAATTCTAACAGCGGTCTACATCAAGAGTCTCCAGCAGCAGGGATCTCGTGGCACTCGGTAATATAGTAACCGCTGCAGCGGGACATAGACAACGACGAACCAATCGGAGAGCATTTCGACTACCGGTTAGGCAGTTAGTGGCATGTTTCGCTTATTAGCTCTTACTGCTAACGGGGGACGCCAGGGCTGTGTCGGCCTAGTGCTTATGTGCTAAGCCCCTAGGTAATGAAACGTCCTCCACTCCCTCAGCCCTAGGCGGGCTGTAGTATCCATCGTACGATGATCGTATAGCGAATTCGATAAAGCAGGCTTCATTTTCATTGCATTGCCACAATCCGTATATACCACGCAACCGTTCACTGGCTGGGTCTTTTTCTCTTATTGAGTCGACATGGTAACAAATCGAACATAGAAACAAGAACAAGGGTTGAATAGGACACACTAATACTCTGGGTTCTACACGACCCATGAACACAATGCACCTCAACCCTCGGCCACATTGTGATTACCCGCGCTGTCAAGCGTGACTGGCGACATGATGTTTGATCTGTCGATATTGAAAGAAATCCCCCGACCCAAATGGCTTGAAACCAAGTCCAGAGCTCGGAATGGGGTGTAATTGATACCGAAAAGATTACTTGCTCACCGTATAGAAAAGTGATGACTTGAACGGATTTCACCCCGAAGAAGAGTCGTAAACGTTCCATGGCAAGTGGTGACACGTTAGCAAGTAGACGAGGGACTGCTGCCGGACGACTATTTCGACTCTGTCGGTTCTAATACTGCCACGGACGAGGTTGAGATATGTGACTGGGTTAGTCATCAGTCATCCGCACTTGCCCGCACGGAACGTGGACCGGATCCTACGGTGAGATCGCCGGGGTTGCGTTGCCATATTTCGCCCAAGCGTTGGCCCGAGTTCGGCTCATCCATCTCATCCACTCTATGGGGGTGGATTCCGACAAGCCGACAACCGTCTGACGAGCACGCCATCCCGCCTCTCATTGCCTCTTTGAGAACACAAAGAGGGGGAAGAGACGCAGGCCCTCTGCAAGAGACCCGAAAGAATCCCGCAGGATTCTGCCACGTGGGCAACGTTGGGGCCAATGGGCCCGGCAATGGGCTGGCTTCGCAGGCGGGGGCTATACTCTTAAGGAAATCTGGCCGTCAAGCATCGTCACTCATATAAGTACTTGCCAGACACGGTAGTATACGAGGGAACCTTTTGACTTTTTGACTTATTCGCAGGCCCCAAGGGGTTAGATAGACATGGGTAAGGCGGAACTCCATGTCCCCCGCGCAGGGGAAAACAGCTATCCGTATTTCGACATAGTCAACGACTGTGCCGCAACAAGGTCCCTCTTTTGCCGGGCTTTCACGCGACCCGAATCACACACTTGACCAAAATTGCAATTCGATATGCTTTAATGGAATAAATGGGTTCGAGCATGAGCCGTCACATAACAGCCCCGGTCTCTGATACTTGACTACTTGTATATATAACAAGGGCGCGGTCCTTTTTGAACTAAATATCTAGCCCTGATGCTGGCCCATTAAAGCTGATACCCCGCTCAATTGGAGGAAGCTGACCGGATCATGGCTTTCTTATCCTATGATGTGTTGTCCGTTCCAGTGGCGGCATTGTCACTCGTAAGACCACATATACGAGGAAAGCGAGTGTGGACTCTACTAACACGAGAATACCATCTAGTTGTTGGCGTACGTTATTGGCAACTTCATCTATTCAACCCAATTCCATCCATTGCATGAGTTTCCAGGCCCCGTCAGCGCCGCCTGCTCGCGCATTCCCTACTGGATCGCCGCGCTCAAGGGGGATTCCTGCCCCTGGCTGGTTAAGCTGCACGCCCGGTATGGCCCCGTGGTGAGGTTCGGCCCCAACGACCTCAGTTATGCGGACAACGGACAGGCCTGGAAGGACATCTGCGGGCCCGAGACGAAAGGCCGCAAGGAGAACGGGCAGTCCGCCGTGTTTTTCGGGCCGCCCAAGGGCCCTGTGCACAGCATGATCACCGCCAACAGGTCGGACCACGCCCGGGTCCGGCGCGTCCTCGCGCCCGCCTTCTCCGAGCGCGCCCTGCGACAGCAGGAGCCGCTGTTTAACAAGTATGCGGACATACTGGTGGCAGCCCTGCGGGAAGAAGCCGCGGCCAACGGCGAGAAGGGCGTCAACCTGGTGCAGATGTTCAACTTCTGCACCTTCGACATCATGAGCGACCTGACGTTCGGCGAGCCCCTGGGCCTGCTGGAGCAGAGGCAGTACACCCACTGGGTCGAGCTCATCTTCAAGTCCATCACTATCATGCCCGTCGTCCAAGTTACCGAGTACTACCCGCTTCTCCGGAGCATCCTGCGCCTGCTGGAGCCCCGGTGGATCCGGGACACCCGTGTGGCACACTTCAAGCACTCGACCGACCGCGTCGACGCCCGCATCGCGCGCGGCGACCGCCCGGGGCAGCCCGACATCTGGAGCCTCGTGCTCGCGGCCGGCGGGAAGCAGCAGGGTGACCGAGGCATGTCTCTGGACGAGATGCACGCCAATGCCGAGGTCTTCATGACGGCGGGGACGGAGACGTCGGCCACGCTGCTAAGCGGGCTGTGCTACTACCTCATGGTCAACCCGGACAAGATGGAGAAGATCACCGGCGAGATCCGCGGCGCATTCGCCAAGGACGATGATATGTCTTTAGAGGCTCTGGTGGCTCTGCCGTACCTGAACGCGTGCATTGAGGAGGCTTTGCGCGTATACCCGCCGCTCCCGGACCTGATACCGCGCATCATACCCGAAGGCGGAAACGTCATTCTGGACAAATGGATCGCCCCGGGAGTGAGTTGAAGTCCCCAAGCCTCGGAAGAGATCACACCAGTCTGTGCCCGAGTAGAGCTAACTCGGGAACCACTTAGACATACGTCGCGGTCCACCACACGGCCTCGTACCGGTCCCCGGCCAACTTCAAGAACCCGAACACCTTCGCCCCCGAACGATGGCTGGGCGACCCCGAATACAAGGACGACCAGCGCGAGGCTTTCCATCCTTTCCAGTACGGCCCTCGGAACTGCCTCGGTCAGAAGTGAGTTCTATTCACCTGGTCCCGGAGATGTGGGGGTTTGGAGAAGTGCAGACAGCTAACCACATGTGATGTTCCGGACTAAACAGCATGGCCTACCATGAGATGCGCCTCTTGGCCGCCAAGGTGCTCTTCAACTTCGACCTGGAGCTCTGCGCCGAGAGCCGCAACTGGACGGAGCAAAAGGTCTTTATACTCTGGGACAAGAAGCCTTTGATGTGCAAGCTGAGGGCCGTTACGAAGTAATCATGTGGGCGGCGATGTATTTAGTTGCTGGGACTTTGCTATTGTTTGGGGGCATTGACCACATGTTGCCTGCCTGCCCCCTGAGCCCAACACCGAAAACCCGAACCAATCAGATATTGTTTCCCCTCAATGTTGGCAAGTCACCACGCCACGTTCTGGGGTAAATGCTACCCCGCCTCGCCTTTGGATATTCTATCTGTTTGGTCCCGGTTCGCAATTTGAATCCACCCAGTCGACGTCGAGCCAACTTCTGGATAAACTAAATAGTTGCCGTGAATTGTGAGTTTGCCGTTGCAATATGGCGGACCAAATTCCTTTAGGGCTCATCCCTTCCAACCCCTCGCGGAGGGCAAAAGACAACATGAAACGCATTCGAATCATCCAAGCGACTCGGGACTACGCACCGGTGATCCAGAATATGGTCCACGACGCCTACCTCTTATATGATCCCCGTGGGGGTTCCCCTTTTATGGACTCGCCTCTCGGCCTCGTCGATTGGGCGAAGGCAATCGAGAGGGACAGGTGGGAAATATGGGCTCTTCTGGTGGAACGAAGAAACACCAAAGTGTCAGCGCCGTTATCGAGAACACCGCTCACGTTCCATCCATTCCCGCGCCTGCCCCGGGAGCTGAAGGACATGATCTGGAACATCGCGGTGGAAGACGCGAAGGTAGAAGAACTGATCGGCTGCATTGCGCTGCACGGCCCTACTCTCTTAGATCCACGAAACACCCTCAACGTCGAAAACGTCGCCGTCGCGACGCACTGGCAGCGCTTGGGTTACGGGCGCGTGCTCGCGGAGTTCGCGGAGGAGGTGGCGCGGAGCAGAGGGCTGGCCGGTCTGGATATCCCGTCTCCGGAGCTGTCTCAGAGGGACTCGGCGAGGATCTTTGGCTTCTTGCAGGCGATGGGGTTCGCGCCGGCACGTGATCACGCAAGGGTTCCGGCACCTTTCATTTACGAGAAGTTGATCCGCTCTGATGAGACGGGAGCCTATGGTGATCCCTGGGAAGGTGTTAATGAAGTATACCCCCAAAGCTAGGGGCGTATTGGGATTATACCTGTATACCACTGATATACAACACTCCCGAAAATTGTCGATGCGTCTCTGGGTGAGCCTCCGCTGGGCGCCGGAGTCGTACCCAGTTACATGCAGATACATTACGCCTTACCGCTTATCTAAATGGTTACTGATTGTCGGATACCCCGCCTTCTCCAAATGGCTCCTTATCTCATCGGATATTATTATGACTCATACCCGGTACGTGTTTCATCCGTAGAGCGGCTTAGGGACGATGCCTAAGAAAGTAGCTTATCATCTTTTAATATATTTTGCCACATCATCACCGAAACTCGGCGTGGCTTCTGCTTAGGATAGCGGATAATAACAGGGACTATTCAAGTGACACCTACGGGCAGTATCTGGAACACTCATTTAATTTCCGGTCATAAACCCTCATTGAGGTATGGGCGACGTCCAAGTCATCAGAGCAACTCCGGACCATGTGCCGGCGATCCGCGCCATGGTCCAGGCCGCCTACGCGAAATACGTGGAGCGCATCGGACGACCGCCGGCGCCCATGCTCGCGAACTACGAGAGAATCCTCGAGGAGGGCAAGCAGGAGGTATGGGTTCTGGTATTGCCGCGGAGTACTGGTGATACCCCGTCGACATCCCACGACAGTCACGGCAAAGAGATAGCTCAGCAGCAGCAGCAGGAGGGAGATCCCGAAGACCAAGAAGATAAGCGAACAAACGCCAGCGTGGCGGCAGCAGCAATCGGATCCATCATCCTGGCCCCCGACCCCGAGCGCAACGACCTCAAGATCAACAACCTCGTCGTGGACCCGGATTCGCAAGGGAAAGGCTACGGGCGCGTGCTCATGGGGTTCGCCGAGGAGCTGGCGAGGACCCGGGGGCGGGACAAGTTGACTCTGTTCACCAACGTGATGATGTGGGAGAACATCGGCCTGTACGCCAAGCTTGGGTTCATGGAGACGGGGAGGAGGGTAGAGGATGGGTATGAGCGGGTCTACTTCGAAAAGGGGCTCGGGAGATAGGGTGCTTGAGCTGGTGTAACTTATGCCGCAATACGGGATTATCCGCGGGTCTCGTCTAGCCATGCAAAATGGTTTCCTGCAAAAGTCAGATTACATTACGGCTCCCGTGAGATTGCGTTTTGCCCTTGCGATATTCGCTTTGGCTTTGTCAGCTGGACCGAAAAACGGCGTCGCAGAGGACAAATTGTCGACGACCCGAACGCCACGGAACGCCGCGGCGTTGCTCTGCATCCACCATGAAGTTCTCATTGGCCCGAATACGTATTTGTCAAATTCTTACCGATTGGTAAGCCGTGGACACACACCGAGAAGAGTCATCATACTTGATTCCGTAGATGTGCTATTACTCCGACATGATACCGTATCACGTAACACCGTTATATAAAACCTAAATGGAACCGCCGAAGGACGGGAACTTGATGATCAACCGAAGAACCACCAGCTCCTTCGACGAGTTCCCCTTAAACACACTTGACCAAAAGAAGAAGAAATGCTCTACCCACCAAAGGCCATCACGGCGATCGCCCTCGCTAGTCTTGCCAGTTTCTCGAGCGCCCAGACACCTCCGGCAGAGCAGTCCACTGCGTTCAACTCGAGCTTCGCGCTGACGCCGGCCCAGATCGCGGCGGCGAACCTCTCGGCCGCCGATGTCGCAAGCCTGAACAACATAGTCCGCTTCGACCGCAGCCAGCTGGCCAATGGCGGACCTAACGAGGACGACTTTTACACCCTGCCGCCCTTGACCAGGAACACCACGGGGCCTCTGCAGCCGGGGACCTTACTCAAGACCCAGGCCTTCACCGACCCGAGCGCCTTCGTCATCCCGCCCAACACCGCGCTCTCCCGCATCTTGTATACGACCCGGACCTACAACGGCACCGTGGTCCCTGCGTCCGCCTTCATCTTGTGGCCATTCACGCCGCGCCATGTTGCCACGACAGCAGGCAACCAACGGGATGGACAAAAGCAGACGTACTTCGCAGCGAAATCAGCCGGAGCGCCCGTAGTCCTTTGGTCGCACGGCACGTCCGGCTTCTTCGCCTCGGCGGCCCCGTCGTCGCACCGCGCGCTCTGGTACGGTGACGCGGCCCCCTTCACGCTGGCCCTCGCGGGCTACGCCGTCGTCGCGCCCGACTACGCCGGCCTCGGCATCTCCAAGACGTGGGGCGACAAGAACAACTCCGGTGCGAACAATATCCCGCACCAGTACCTGATGAGCCGCGTCTCGGCCCGCGACGGCCTCTACGCCCTGCGGGCCGCGCGCCGCCTTCGCCGAGAAGCTGGACGAGCGCTTCGTGGCGATGGGCCACAGCCAGGGCGGCGGTGTGGCGTGGGGCGTGGCCGAGGTCTTGGAGGAGCCGGAAGGCAAGAAGGAGTTCGGGGACCTGGCGCCGGGGTACCGGGGCACGATCGCGGGCAGCCCATCGACGCAAGTCTTCACCGGTTGGCCGTCCATCATCGCGCCGTTCATTTCGCTGGGCATCGGGTCCGTGTTCCCTTCATTCAAACTGGCTGATTGGTTCACCCCCGCGGGCGCGGCGCGCGTCGAGCTGTTCCAGGAGATTGAGGGGGCATCAGCGCGGCGCAGCAGCTGTTCCTAGGGGACGGTGCTGCGGGCCTTCTTCAGGAGGGGTGGAATGAGACGTGGTACGCCGAGGCCTACAGCAAGCTTGCCGACGCGGGGCGCCGCCCGCTCCGGGGGCCCATGTTGGTATTGCAGGGGACCGAGGACATCTACGTGCCCTACAGCGTCACCAACGCTAGCGTCGCGGCCACGTGCGCTGCCTCTCCCGACAGCGGGCTGGAGTTCCTGGTGGTGAATGGGACGGGGCACGTCCCGACGCTGCATGCGACGCGGCAGATCTGGCTGGGTTGGATCCAGGACCGGTTCGAGGGGAAGCCGGCCGCGACGCGAGGAAACGGTTGCAAGAGGACGGAGCTCGACAGTTTCTTACCGGTCGAACAGTACCTGAAGGTCGGGAATGCTTTCGCGCAATGGGCTGGGGCGCCGGAGTACAACTACCAGGTGCCACTTGGCCCGTGAGGCGGTCGAGACGGTTCTCTTGTCTTGCCAAGCAGGGCTGGAACTATGCTGCATTCACGAATCTGGATGTAAACTCTGTATTTCTGGACATCCTTCGTCCATGTACCTGCCAACACATACCTGCCTGCATAGCTGCATCAATAACCGACTTTCGTATGCCTTTCTGTGCTGTTGCAACAATGCCGGAGCCGAATTGCCGTGCAATTGGCGATGGTAGGTGAACCGAGTTGCCAGGTACAGAAGCACCGGCTCATTCAATGACGTACGTAGGCCCTGGAAACAACAAGTTTCTGAATTGACAAAGACAAACACGCGTACTCACGTCCTAACGACGAGACATCCCGTTCCGAAGAAAAACAACATCATTTTTGGCGGTGCATTATTTGTTTACATGTTTTACAATTGAATTGATCCTTCAGCCCTACGCGAGCTTCCAGTCCTTAAGTATTAAACAAGCACTCTACCGATCAACAAATTCCCCGAAACCACTGAAGCACTGCACATCACCTACAGCACAAGCGTACAGTGGGGGAACCCCGCACTAAGATCATTCGCCAGCATGCCCCAATCACTGGACATCCAGCTCCAAAACCAGAGCACCTCGTCCGAGATCTACGCCTACGTGACCGGCATCTCCCTCCAGCAGAATGCCGGCTCGCGCGTCCTGATCCAGGCCGACGGCCGCTCCCTTTACTTCCCCGCGAACCCGCCCAAGATCCTGCAGCCGCTAGCCGAGGACTGCGCCATCCCCCTGGGCGCCCCCGGCGCGCCGCCCGTCACGGTGCGCTGCCCCCAGATGGCCGGCGGCCGCATCTGGTTCAGCCGCGACGCGAAACTGACCTTCCTGCTGAACCCGGGCGGGCCGACGGGCGCCGCCCTCGTCGAGCCCAGCGTGCTCAACCCCACCGACGCCAACGCGGGCGTCGACTTCACCTTCGCCGAGTTCACCCTCAACAGCCACCAGCTCTTCGCCAACATCAGCTACGTCGACTTCGTCTCCCGTCTGCCCATCGCCCTGTCCCTCCAGGACGGCGCCGGCGTCCAGCACGTCTCCGGCATGGCCGCTGACGGGCTCGCGCGCCTGTGCGACGGGCTGCGCGAGCAGGCCGGCCGCGACGGCAGGCCGTGGGACAAGCTCGTCGTCGCCGACAAGAAGGGCGGCGGCAGCCCCACGCCGCTGCGCGTGCTGAGCCCGACGCACGGGAATGCCGCCGGCGCCGACTTCGGCGGGTACTACGAGCCGCTGGTGGAGGAGGTATGGCAGAAGTACGGCGCGTCCACGGGCACGAAGCTCAAGATCAACACGCAAGCGGCCGCGGGCGTCGTCGAGGGTGCGGTCGCCGGTGACGGGAAGCTGGTATTCAGCTGCAACAGCGGCAACGAGGCCTTCGGGAAACCCAACACGGCCGACATCCTTGGCTGCAACAGCGGGCCCTTCGTCACGGGACCGTCCCCGACACGCAACGCCATCATCCCGCGCCTGGCGGCCGGGTTCTTGCGGTCTACCCTTGCGGACAATACAGACCACCCGTCGCCGGCCGACACGCATTACCGGCGCGAACCGACGAACCACTACGCGCGTCTCCTCCACGAGGTCAACCTCGACGGGAAGGGGTACGCGTTCGCGTACGATGACGTGCAGCCCGACGGGGGCGCGGACCGGTCGGGCAAGGTCAACTCTGGGGATCCGAAGGTTTTTGTCGTTACTGTGGGAGGTGGAAATGCGTATGTGGGGGATAAGATGCCCATATAGATTTGTCTTCGTCATATACCACTGTTGCTTGAATTCGATGCGAAGTCAGCATATCAGAAATGCCAGACTTGCAAAAGGGAAGATTACCTTAGATAGAAATAAATCGGGATAGCTACCATACCCAACCCACCGAAGCCCCTCGGAGCGTAACGCCTACCCTCATCGTGACTCACGTGCATGCATAGAAAGCTTCTGGTCACAGCATTCTGTGATCGCTGATATCCGGGCCTCTCAGGGCAGGTGCTTTGATAGCCTACTCTTGGTGTACATTGCATCGGCAGATCCATTTGTTCAGGTTCCCACCATCAGCTATTCGTACCTACATAGGTAAAAACTAAACCCATTTCACTACGTACCTTCAAGCCACATCGGAAGAACACTCTGGTGCAATGGTAGCACGCCGGAAAATGAACATCCGGAGATTAGGGTTCGAATCCCTATGGTGATAACCGTTTCTTTTTGATCTTTTTTCTTGGTATCCCTGATGGAATTCAAAGCAGCGAAGCTGAGTGGCGCCGGTAAGATCCGCAGAATACTTGGCCGCAGAAATTGCACCCCCATGACGAACGACTGTGGGCGGATCAAGTTGCGAGTTGCCCTTGTCTTGGGCGGGCTGAACAATATGAAGATATTCCGATTCACAGATATATAGGTAGTGATAGTAAAGGGAATTGGTCCTTCACCTGTACTGAGCAGCAGCCCCAGCCGTAAAGAACATGGCGAAGATGATCCCAATACCACAAAACCACGTCATGCTCCGCACCAGCGCCCACCGGGGTTGTCCTGCAGCACCACGTAGACGACGTTGTACACGACGCGGCTCGCCAGGTACAGCAAAGACAGAATGTTGGCCGCGACGGGGTTAACGCCCTGCACGTGGACCGCGGCCACGGCGGCGGCGTAGAAGGCGAGCGTCTCGAGCCCGTTGGCGAACGCGGCTTCGGCGCGCAGGATGCGGGCTTTGGTCTTGGGAGAGAAATGAATCAGTCACGAAACGACACCTCTTCACTGTGCCCATCATTATGATGGCTGAGTGGATAGCATGAAGGATCAGAGGCGGCAACTCACCTTATCGTCCAGGTCATCTGCCTTGAGCACCGCCGGTTGGTATTTCTTTGGGTCGGCGGGATCCAGATACTTCAGGCCCAAAGAGAAGCTGTAGAGCTTTGGGAGGAAGAGAAGCACAAATGCAGCAGGCACCTGGTGGAGTGTTTTATTAGTCTTGAGATGCAGTAGATGAGTTCAATTGAGGGACGGGTGCATACTGTGAAGAAGGTGAAGTTTTTATCAAAGCTACCCATGGTGGTGATGCAATGGACACAGGTAGTCCGGGTGCTAAGGGAGATTCAGGGGCTGTGATTGATGGGATATGGTTCTTGGGCGACTCTCGCTTGGCAAAGTCTTGTCTTGACAGTAAAGGTTGGTGGTATGTAATATTGAAGTCAGTTTAAACATTGCCGGCCCCGTTCCAATCTATGCGGCCATAGAAATGGTGCGTGTCGAAGATGAAACACGGGGTTGTGTCGTATCGGGCATTGCGCTATCCGAGCGCAGCACCCACTCTATCCGATCTAACGCCAACAGAAAGACGGAGAATTTGAACTGCAAGGCCAAATAGAAGGATACGTTAACCAAAACGAAGGGACTAGTTGTAATGTTTTGACTCCAGCCGCAACTATGTTTTATTTCATCACAGGGTTTGTCGCCCGAGAGCTAGCCCGCTCACGCTCACTACCGCGTCCACAGGTGCCATGGCCATAACCACCCAGACCCTCCATCAGATCCTGATATTATATTTACACCAGACTTTGCTCTTCATATAATGCGCGCTCTGTTACCTCGGACCTGCCGACCACTGGCCCTCGCCGTCAGCACCTGAGCCGTTGCGCGGTGAGGCCGCGGGTAATTCTCCCTACAGAGCACGTCCGCCTGGTCGAGCTTGCAACACGTGTTACTATCACAGGCTGGTCGGAAGTCGATGCACCAGTACTCCGTCGGCGACTACCTGCTCACTCGGGGAGGAGCGAGCGTTGGGCCAGAGTTGAGTAATTCGGCCCCCGCTTCCACGAGCTGGACCTAGGCTTTGCCGGCGCCGTTGTCGGCTACGAAGGTCGCGACCTAGGGGCTGCGGTTATAGCACATCGCTCCACGACAGCGCTATGGTGGTGGCGACGGAGGCCGCTCGTCGACCTTTGGCCTTCGGGCGCGGCTTTGTTTTGCCAAGGCTGTCCCGTGGGTGGTGAGTCTTGTATTCCATGTCTCCCGGATGATAACAAGATGGATATCACGGAACGTCCAGGATATGAGCGACGAAGGCGGAACGAAAGAAGGCGGGAAAGTGTATTATTCTTTGTGTAACTTGGCTCTTCACGCTGGATGGTAGCTGCAGCGTAGCGAGGTGCTAGACCCTTGAGGGCCCCTGAGAAAGGACTCTCGAAGGGTAATTAAGATATTTTTAACGTTAAGAAGATGGCAAAAACGGATTTCAAGTTCGCAAGAGTTACGATAAAACAGATTTAATGTTCCGGGTATTAAACAAGAATACCGAAGAAACGGGATGCCGATTTATTTCGGGTGGCACTGCAGCAGACAGTGGCTTTCTGAAGCGAGAGGTTGGACATATATATGCGGCCCCGGAGTATGAAGTTTGCGGATCTAAAGGACCAGTTAACCCTGAGTCTTCCGAGCGCGTGGGAATATTGCACGGCTGGTTGCTCGTTCAGCTGAAGGACAGAAACTTTCGGTTTGCCAGCAACAAGACCTATCTCGGCCCTGAAGGAGTAGAGAGACTCATCGAGAACTTCGAGAACGGGCCGGACGCAGCAGCTGAAGTTCCGCCTATATCCGCCTACGATGCGGCCAGGTTGCGGTTGAAGTTAACCAACAACGGCAACTTCGTTCCCATGGAAGATCACCTCACTGGAACAATCGAAGACCTGCATGGCAAGGGGAAACCGGGAGTGAAGTGCGTCCGCGTGGCCAAGCGCGGTCGTACGACTGGTTTAACCTTCGGAGTGACCAACGCCATCG
The DNA here is from genome assembly GCF_038363865.1 of Apiospora hydei. Taxonomy (NCBI): domain Eukaryota; kingdom Fungi; phylum Ascomycota; class Sordariomycetes; order Amphisphaeriales; family Apiosporaceae; genus Apiospora; species Apiospora hydei. Next base: position 1,292,839 of record NW_027117362.1, on the reverse strand, counting down.
AGGCTGTCGTCCGTGAGAAAGTGGCTGTGAAGCGCAACGGCTTTGGCCAGCCTATAGGCAAAGACAAGTCTGTCTGCTCGTGGCAGTTGCTTGTGGTTCCGTTCCCAGACGAGGGGAAATACAAGAAACAGGATGGCGGGGTGCGTACCCGATTCTCCGAACGCGGAGATTCGGGAGCAGCTGTGCTTAGCATCGATGGCACGTTTATGGGACAGGTAGTGTCAGTAGGGCCCGCTGGACCAGGCGAGTATAACGCCAAACCACTTGTGAACGAGAGAAAGTGGCGTGGACAGGTCGAAGGTTCCGGGGACCCTGGAAAGCCTACTCGGTTCGAAAAGGGAAACATGCCGCACAAGGTACGACTGGAGGACCCGGAACTGCCTCCTTTCGAGATGAAATGGACATTACCTTCGTTCATATGGCATGGGCACTCCTGGGGAATATTGAGCGATGGACTGGCAAGAAGCCAAGCATATATTTTCTATCTTAGCGATAACCCTGTGATTGCTGTTGACCAGATCTAAAATCCAAAAGCGAAAAGTATGTTACTCGTCAGAAGAAAAATGGCATACAACTTGATGCAAACAGCAGACGATGCACCGGCTGTAGGCACTGTTGGACTTGTGGTAGGTTGAGACTTTGCAGAGTGTTAGTATGCTTGTCTCTGTAGAGGGACAGGTCTGCAAAGGGTGGTACTGACACTTGTACTGGTGTGGGTAGTCAACGATAAGTGAGGAGGCGTATCGGACGTCGATATGGCAGAGGTAGAGGACGTTGTGCTCGGGCCAGCCGTAGTGGAAGATGGTACTGTCGATATTACTTCGCCGGTACTTGACGGGCGAGCAGAGGTAGCAGTTGGCTCCTTTGGCGTTGCTGTAGGCGACGTCGCCGTGCTGGAGCCTTTAGCAGCGGGTATCGCTTGTGGTACGTCGGTAGTCTTCTCGGTGCCAGCCGTTGTTGAAAGTCCACATGAGCTTGCTGCCTTGGCAAGGGCGCCACCGTAGTACATCCAAATGCCATAGTTATCAGGACCGGCACACGATAGGCACACCGCGTAGTCAGTCAAGAAGGCCTTGTCATGACAAGGATCCTCGCCCCGAGAGGCAATGATGGACTGGCCTGGGTGACGTATGTTAGTATTGAAAATCCTCTTCCGTATGAAGCTGTTTCAGGGGAAAGAGCTAACCGCAGTTGTCATGACAGTTGTAAGCTGGTGTGCCAGGCTCCGGCATTTGCTGGCGCTTGGCAAAGTGAGCGGCAAGCTCATTGCTGTGCACATAGAGACCGTCTGCGACTGCCACGGCAGCAAGCGAAAAGAGAACGAGGGCTCTGATAGCAGACATTGCAGAGCGTGTGGTGTAGAAGATGATTTTGGCGGCGACTCGCTGTGGGATAACAGGCCAGCGGGGTTCCAGTGAGGGATCAATATCAAAATTGAGTTGTGCGAGATAGACCTCGACCTGATTGGGGAGTGATTGTCTGTTATAACCAATACACACCTGTCAGTATCCCCAAGCAACCAGTCCAATACTGCAGAGATCACTTGGCCCCGAGCTTCGGCAAACGAGGTTGGTAATGGCGTAACAGTTCAACGTAAACGGTAGTCGAAAGCGTACGAACTTGTGGGGTCTCGTTCTCAGAAACGTGCGCGGTTCGATTGTGTGCCGTCTTGCTCGATGAAGTACATGGAAATAGTGTTGCTAACTGTTCATCATCATCTGTTACTCCCCTGATTCTCCCACGAGGTGACCGTGATGGCGGGGTTCTTCCCTGGAGTCTGCAAGCTAGTCTGCTTGATGGCTACTGTAGAACCGACTGGTATGGTAGCATCGCAGTCAGCCTGCGGGAAATCGGACCTGGACTCCGCGGCCTGAGAGTCCGGGCTAGTATATGCTAGCTTTTGGGTCGAGAAAGAGTTTTTCGTCAACTCTTGAGATGTAGGCATGATCTTGGACCGATTGTCGGACCCGGACGTGCTAGGGTCGGACCATCATGATGCAATGCAACGTGGTGCTGGTTTGGGGCCGGGGTGCCTCGTTATCTCTCGGATCAAAAGTGGAACATACGAGCGTTGATTGGGTTGTGACTATATTGACCCCCTTTTTCGCAGTCCATCTGATAAGATGGTTTTGATAAATTGGCTTGGCACTGGACACGCCCAGCCAATAGTCCAGTCTGGATGCGGCTTATTTAGGATCAGAATCCCAACCCTCTCGTCAAGTCATGACACTGGCAGTTCTCCCGCAACAAGCAATGTGCTGGCTGGTCTAAGCAAGGTGTCAGACCTTCCCACCCCCTCTACTGCCATGACCGTTAGCCGAAAGTAGAGGCATATCACTGCCTATCTCGAGACCCGGAGCTCGTTCCTACGGCACCATTGGCCAATATCACGCCCATCAGCTGTTGGTCAGAATTCGGGGTTCGATGGTCGTACGAGGACAAATCCTACCCAACTAGATCACCTCGGCATGTGATAAAGTATGGTGGTAACATCGGCAGAGGATAACTCGCGCAAAGTTGCAAGTCTTGGGGAAGAGCTGTCGTTGCCGACTACGGCCTTGAAGATTCCACAATCGTTGCCCCTCACTTGACTACATATTGATGCATATCTTGCTGGACATTTCGTGGATTTGCATTCATCCCTCAAGTTGCCAGATCATAATTTAAGCCGTGTTTGCGTCATGTATTCGGCCACAGTTCTGACAGTGCTAGCGTCTTCCTACATTCAACGGGTCATGTCTCAACAGGTTCACGGCCAGGGAGCTGAGGGCACCGAAATGGGCCCCGTCGCCTTTCTATGGCCAAACGATCGTCCATGGAGCGCAGCTGCGGATAACATCAGCCCATGCGGTAGTGCGTCAGGAGTAACAAACAGAACAATCTTTCCGCTGTGTGAGTGATTATTCCAGTGAGATAAAAAAGTATGCCATTTATCCGAGACCACCCACTGACCATGTACTGCATGTCGCATAACAGCCCAAGGAGAGGTTGCGCTGTCCATTGCCGATGAGGCATACCAAGTGGCGTTCAAGATTGCTTATGACAATGGCAAGTCCCCTCGAAATGCTTATGATTATACCGTTAGCCCAATGTCATAACAGTTACGGGCAGTTGACTAATCAACAAGCAGAACCCCGAATCCAGAGTGACTTCGGGCAACAAGTGGTCAGCAACGTCACACAGATCGAGCCAGGACACCAGTGCTACAAGATCGCCCCCATCCCCGAGTCGGTCAAGGCCGGAAGCAACGCGACCATCCAACTCGAGTACTGGGCGTCCGATGTGAAAGGACAAGATGGTTCGAAGCAGAGCTTCTTCGCTTGCGCTGATGTGGTACGTCCCATCTGCCACTGCTCATTCCGTAGTCGTTAGTACCGCTGACACCAGCAATCATAGACATTCGTCGAAGCCAAGGACTTCACGCTGAGCGCGCCTTGCTTCAACGTGACCGCCTCCGACTTCAGTCTCGCCGGGCCCTCGGGTACCCCGCAGCCCAAGACCCCGGCCGATGAGGGCGGCGCTTCTACCACTGCCTCCGCCGCTCACTCGGCAGGAGGCGGGCTCACGACCGGCGAGAAGGCCGGCATCGCCGTAGGCACCATCGTTGGATCCTTCGCCGTTGTTGGGATCCTGGCGTTCATGCTCTTGCGCAAGAAGAGATCCCAGCCGGCTGATGTTGAGAGCCCAACAAGCCGGGCCGGACAGAAGGGGGTCAATGATGCCATGTCAGAGAGATCGGCTTGATTTTAGGCTCATAAGCCACGTGTCTCATGAGTCTTGATCCACGCTGGTGACAAGAGCTCATCGGTTACTCCTGTTATTGGATTATATCTGGGAGCTAGCTAGGAATAGAGTTGGGAGGTTTATGTTGAATGAGCAGCCCTCATCCGTGATGCATTATAACAACTAGCTAAATGTTGGTAATGTTTCTTTATGAGCTATGATGTAGACTAAGCTATTAGTTAACCGCTTCCTCTCCATATATCCATACGGTGACCGTCCTTCCAGGCAGGTATCGAGGTGCGTTCCTCTGGAGAACAGGTCTGGTAGGCCTGGGCTCTGGCAGTCTCTGTATCTGCTCATCCTCGCCAACACAAGATTCGAGAGCAAGAGGTCCCACCAACAGGGGTACTAGCGGGCTCCATTTGATATGGGTCCATGCTAGAAATCAGGCTGCTGCCTAAGGAAAGGGACAAGAATCCGGCCTTTTCTTCTGCTTCTGTTCTACATGCAACAATAACAACTAGATATCTATTATCGTCACATTAGTGGCCGCGGTACAATAGCGAGTTTTTCTATGAACTGACGGAGTAGCGTAGCGTTTACCGTGGTACACCCGTTCCGCCAATGGACTTATTCGGTGTTATGTCCGGCCCTCCGGAGACACTCACACTCACAAACTGGGCGACGGTGAAGCAATGGAACCCCGACGACCCGGAGCTCCAAGAAGTGCTAGACGATGCCAAAGCCATTGAGAAATTGTCCGAGGGACAGCCCTACCTAACGACGGAAATCATGACGGCATACGTGATCGCCCGGGACCCCTTTCCGAAGAAAAAGAGTTCCTACGTTGGCTCGGGGGCTTGGTTACCAGGTCTTTCCCGGGCGAGTACCGCAGCCGGACCTGGGGCTTCACCATCATCCGCACCGCGTAAGGCACTGGTAACGACGCAGAGAAGCAGGCGAATGGGACGCCAAGTTCCAGAACGCGCTAGCGGTCATCCACCGGGCGGCCTAAGCCCCCTACGACCACGACCTCGCCCTCATCAAGCTGGAGATCTGGCTCAAGAACGAAAACAGGCGCTGGCCGGCCAAGTCTACGACGAAACCGGACCGCCGCGCCGAGGACGAGCTCGCGAAGCGCTTCATCAACGATGTCCTAGAGGACCGGGAGGCCCTGGCCGACGACACGGTGGGCCAGGTCAGCGCGTACTTCGGCCGGTGGGCGTCGGCGCGCTGGAAGCCGAAGCCGATGCCGCCCAACATCCCCGTCATCGTCTACCACAGCCGCCGCCTCCAGTCGTGCATCCTCCTCGACGCCGAAACCATCGAACATCTGTAGGAGGCCGCGGCAGCAACAGCAATGAGCGACGATGACGACAATGCCCTGCTGGAGCTGTACCCGCGGCTGAAGCGGTTCTGGGTCAAGGTGGTCGAGGCGGAGCCGCGGCGCCGGGATGCGGACGATGTCGGCAACGGCGACGGCGGCTCGCTGTGGTGCGACTGATACCGCGTGCGGCTCCACGAGCTCGCGCAGTTTTGGTTCGATGGTATCACCGTGACGCCGACCGGACGGCAAACGCGTGAGCCGGACCCCCGGGACGACAGTATTCGCTACTACAACCAGGAGTACTAGGAGCACCCGAATGCGCGTGTGGCCTTGGACGCGCGTATTGAGATTCCGTGGCCAGAGCCTGGAGAGCCGTTGCCGGACGTCAAGAGATAGGTGCCAGGCGATGGCGTATGGCTATTTCTAACCTTTTGGTATAGAGACTGGGGATGCATATGCTGTGCCATAATCAACGAAAGCCCATATCATGTATTGAATCAGTTCCTTTCCTATTACTATATATATAAAGAAATGAAAGAAAAGGAGAAGACGAAAGGGGAGAACAAAGCAATTCATCAAATGAGATTCACCGTCCTCACATTCTCGATACCTCCCCAAAGCTCTCTGATAACATCTGTGCATCCTTCTGACGTGATCTCGGGACCATCCAATCCAATCCTTGTAGCCAACACCTTGCGCGCTGTTTCTAGATCATTGCCGTGGTGACCCATAAGTGGATGGCCCCAGGGACTGATCAAAAAACAACCCACCCGCTTGAATTTGTCCTGCCGCCCCAGGTACCGTAGCAGCAAGCCGCCTAGAGTCTGGAAATTACGATGCCAGGTATTAAACCGCCCACTGGCGAAGAGAAATACTGGCGATTCACAGGCCGCTTCGGTCACTGCCCGCAAGCCTTTTGCTTTTGCGTCACTTCCATCAAGGATCCCTTCTCGATCCCAGTGGAACTCATACCAGCAGTTTGCTTCTCCCCTAACAATCCGTTTAAGATCCTGGTGAGCATCTCTGAGAGCCAGCTGATCTTGGGCCTTCTTATATTCGTCTAGGCTCTGATCTGCGTCAAAGCTCGGGGCCAGCTCAGCGGTTGGTGGCGTCGTCGGGGGCAAGTCACTGCAAGGTAGGGCGACCAGTAAACCTCGCAAAGTAAGTATAGCCGAATCCGCGGCACCATAAGGGTCCTCGTTTGAGACAAAAGTTGGTGTGAATCCCAAAACACGGAAGTCAGCGTCGGCAGTTGAGTCCCAAGAATCCCTATGATAACTAATCGGACCACTACTGCTAGCCCAGCTCCACGAAATTTCCGGAGTCTCTAATCTGATGTGTTCATTTATCCATAGAAGATCAGCATGTAAATTCGACTTCCAATGGCCACAGACATATTCGTCATCCAATACCCGCGCAAAGGCTCGCGCAATGCTCGAGATGGCTGGCAGACGGTCTTTGGGATAGGTGATCTCTCTCCCCGCGTAACATTTCAGAATTATGTACCAAGTCTGTAACAAAGATCTCCGATCAAGATGCGTGGTCTTCTGGTTCATTATATCTGTGGCGAGACTGTATCTTTCTTGGTGGGCGTCACCAAAGGACTTCCGTTGTCGATGTAGGAGCCATCCATCACAATCGTTATACGGGTGTTCGTCGCGTCGACAGCTCCAATCGGTCTGGAAGTTACCGAACATCAAGAACCTCCCTGATGATAGCCTCTCTTGTAACGTCCAAGCTCTATTGTCCCAGGGCTCGTAACTCTCATGCCTATCAAGTACGGCAATGACGTTGTTGGCCTCGACATTGGCCTCATCGTCGCCAGCGACACTGAAGATGGTTTTGGGCGCATGAGCTCCTGCAGCTTTACGCAATTGAAGAAATCCCTCCGTAACATTGGCTGATCTTGACGCAATAATTGTGAACGCGGCGTTCCGGTAAATATTGTGCATATGAACAATATCGTGGGCTTTCTCCAGATCATCGTCCTGCACTATGCATAGAGCATCGATCCATAGATATTCGAAGCCGAGTTCCCTGGTAACCTTGATCGCATCTTGGATGCTGCAGTCCAATAGCCCAATCACAATACCTTTTAAAAGCCGCATCTTATTTTCTTTTTTCAGGATGACACTTTGGCCTTGTTTTCCCCAGCAATAAGACAGGGCAACATACGGACATCGAATTTGTGGCCCCGTCTCTGTGATTCGAACGTCGTTGTCATCACCGAGCTTCTTGACGTCTATCAGAATACGAGGCATCGATGTTGGTGCATCCAGAATCCCACAGCCATGAACGTGGGTGCAGTACTCCAGCCAGTGTCGTGATAGTGCGAATGCCGATACACTCCCCGGCTGGGTATTGATGTGAGATACAAGCTGTTCACTTTTGCGGACAAGACTGTCTGTTCTAGTCAGCAGGAGTACATAATATGAAGAGACAGACATATATACTTACTGAGATGTCCAACGAACATCAGATTGGCTCTCATAGAACCACATCCTAGCATAAACACACCCACCGTGTGTTCCATCTTCAGATCAAGTGGAGCCCAGCGATTTAGTGTCACAGAAACCGTTTGTAGATCCTGTTTCCCCAACTGTTCATCATGGGAGCCATTCCAGAATGCATTATCCCACAAGGGGCGATGTTCCCGCAGAGCTGGGGGCAGCTCTGGATCCAAATCATCATATGGGTCTATATGATGATGGTCTTTCGCAGTAGACAATGTTGGCTTTTGGGCCAAAAGGAACCTAATGAGCGAACTTATGAGTGACCACCATTTGCAACCAAGTCTCGCCAATTCTCCGATTTGAGCTTTCGTTTCCGTAACGTTGAAGAGTTCTTCGGAGCATGTCTCCCCAGGCAGCGGGGGATTGAGAACAGAGAGCACAGGCTCGCAATGCTGGCACCTATGCGCTGGCAGTTGTCCATGGACTCCGAGAGCACGCTTCAATTCGATTGTTTTGGCCTGGAAAGACGGATCTATATCCTCCATGGTCGGCTGCTCTGATATGATGCGCGAGAATTTGTCTGACGTTGGTTTTGGTCAGGTTGAAATCTGCTTACGGTCTCTGCCTAAAGGAATGTCACCTCACCAGCCACTCACATGATATCAGCAAGGCATATTTCTAAGCCACAAGCAATTGCTGACTTTGATATTCAGGCTACAAGTGGCACGTGCGCACTGCTTTTACTCGCTGAAAAATTGAAATTTATAGAGGTTGAAAGTCCTCCTAGTTTTTATAACGCTTTTAATAGTCTGCTCTTGATGGACTGTTAGTATCACTATTTTGATCGAGCATTGAAAGAAAAGAAGTAGATCCGAAAAGAAGGGGATCGGAAAAAACGGAGATCTGAAAAGAAGGGGATTCGAAAAGAAGAAGTAACATTATACAACCGCCACCAAAGTCAGCGAGAAGACCACCCCTGACATCGGGAATAAACAATCAATCGTTAAAAAATTGTTCAGAATCTGCCGAACGTCGGCCCCGTCGTATTTGGCCGGCTTAAGCGCCAGGGAACAGGGAGATCCTCCACCCTCCCGTTGGATCCCTAGCCAAGGATGGTGCGGACCGAGTCTCCATTCCCCGGTCTGTTACATGTCAACCATACGTCAACGGACTATAGTCCTGTAGCCGGGGTAGTCGACAAGGGCGCTTATTCGTCAGAGCGAGAGTAACGTTGACGCCTCCCCCGCGAGACCTAGACCAGTCTCAGGGTCGTATTGTATCCCCTGGGAGGAGCCTGACGGTTGCTGATCATGGCAAACCCCCGGGTTAGCGCTTGCCAAATGTGCTGCTGCATGGCAGCAGCAGTGGTAGGGGCACCTGGTAGTCAGCAGCGTTGTATCCCGAGCGGTGATCATGGTGCGCATACAGGGCGAAGGATCGGACATTGCATTGCCGATGTGGACGCTAGGGATGATTGGTATAACGACTATTGCGAAACTACTTGAGCCCTGGTGGCTAATGCAACCCCTCAGATGTTGATTTGAATCTGTCATCCATCCCCAACTGGTGCCAAGGGCTGTTCAGCCCCTGTATGTTTTGAATGGCGATGACGTACGCATGAGGAAGTAAGTGATCGACAGACTTGCGGAAATGCCAGGCTCTTGAATACCTCAAAGGATTAATCATTAGGAATTAGATACGCGATGCTCGCCCGTAGTCGTTGTAGGCCGGTACGGCATCCATGGGGTAGGGGGAAGCTTCATGCAGCCGTGTGAACGATTCGAACTCTCTCCCGTCTTTTCCCCTTGCCAATTCAGGTCCTTGATGATGACGCGTTCGGACTTGAGAGATAGTTGAGAATGAACTACCCGGAGTTCTTGCGGAAGAGGTCCAGGTCTCCTTGGCCCCGGCTTTCATCCTTACTCCAGGCCCCTGTTGGCGATCGCATACTCTGACCTATCTTGCATCGATGTGGCCGCATTTGACTTTCTACTACTCTTCGTATCCCTTCCTACGTATGTGGGGAGGGCCTATGAAAGACCATGCAGGTCGGCTAGTTCAGGGCCCAAGTTTCCTGCACACCAGTTGATAACTAATACCCCGACGCTAACCACCCGGTCGATCAGTGATAATGCCCAACCCGGGCAACCCCCTTGCCCCGTTGACCAAGGCTTAGCCTAGTTGCTACTCATCTGCCTAGACTATGGAGTGGATTGCCCCTAGCCCGGTTTGTCAGATTACTAACAACGCCGTCTAGCCCGCTGATTCGCGGAAAATATTCTTGCGTCTTCATGGACATGCCACTTGGTAGTGGGGTCACGACATGGGACAATATCCTCTGTCACTCGAATGATCGTCAACAACTCGGCGGCCTTATCGCTCGCTCGAACCTCTTTGTTACGGCACGCCATCGTTCGTGCCGTACGCATGAATATGACACGACAGACCTGTAATGAGACAGAGATAAGGGCAAAGGTTCTGCCGTTTGACTACGCGAACAGCAGTAGCGGGATAGGCAGCAGCAGTCCGGTGGGGGTTGGAGGCGGCTGACTGACGGTTGCTTTTGTTTTACAGAGATTTTCAATGCACGAACCGTAAAGGAGAACGGAGAACGCGAGAGGCTAACCATTTGCTTTTACCGGAGGATGATTATTGTTTTCAGCTTGTCTAGTAACTCTCTTTGAATGTACCTATTCGATTGTCGTGCTAACTCCGGCAAACCACAAACGTTGGGCATGATCTATGTCTATCCAGTATTATGAAATTCAATACCATCTGAGGCTCAGCTGTTCTGTTATTAGTGTTAAATATATCGACAAGAAACACGCTCTGCCATGGTACCAAATCTATTCACTTGACCACATGCTTGACCTCTCTCCGTGTGCTGTAGTCTCAGCTCCAATCGCACCCGTCCATCCAGCAGTTATTAACATCTGTGCACACGTCGCTCGCCGGGGTCCTGTAGAGGTCGGAACCTAATACCGAGCCGTTCTGTGCCGAGCTCTCGTAATCCTGTTCATTGTCGCTTTCGTTCTTGTAGTTGCCATCATCGTTGTAAGAGCAGTCGTCCTCGTCTTCGCTTGTCGTCGTAGTACTAGTGAACTCGTCGAACAGCAGGAGGTCCTCAAGCTTGGAGGCCAAACGGTGCGCCCGCGCGGCGTCGACGTCGACGACGGCTAGTTCGAAGTTGACGATGACCTGCGCCTGGTTCGCCGAAGTAGGTGGGATGGTACTTGTCCTAGATTGGTAGCCCGAGTGGTTCTGGTTTTCTTCGCGCCTTTGGAATTGTTCCAGGACCTGCTGCACCTTGGATGCGTCGATAAGGCGGTTCTCCAGCGCCATACAAAGAAGACCTTGCGCGACCGGCTTGGCCAGTGTGTGCTGGAGGTACGCGTCCTGAAAGAAGCACATACAGAGGTCGAAGTAGAACCGCTGTTCGCGACGCCGGTCTCGTGTACTACTATTGCTGCTTGACCCCAACACTGACGGCCCTGCGCTAGCAATAGCGCTGCCTAGCTGCATGTAGCCCGCATAGGCATAACTGGAGAAGAGCTTGTCGGGGGAAGTCGAGGTGGTGTTGGAGAATAATATGTTTCATCTGGTTGATCGAGACCTCGTATATTGCGCCGGGGAGCAATCGGCCGAGTTGAAGACCCGCAGTTTCTGGTCGCGCTGCGGGCTCTGGAGAAATGGGCGGAACAGGGTAAGTATAACCGTGTGGAGGTACATGCTGCGCAAATAGAGTTAGACATGTCTCAACCAAGAATGCAGGGGGGTGTCCATGGGTAGTGACCAGGGTAGTAGTGCTTACTGGAAAAGCAGAGTGTCGATAGGCGTGTTCTGTTCCCGCCTTTGGAGTTCCGGCCCTAGTGTGGCGGCCCATTCTAACAGTTTGGTGTATTTGCTTTCGGCGAAGGCAAGGGAGACTCGTTCGAAAAGGGGCTTCTCTCGATTGGTCGAGTATACGGCGGCGATCTCTTGGGCGAGGACCCAGAGCGTACATAGTGCGGGGAAGGCACAGCCCATCCAAGTCGGCAGAGAATGTGCGGGCCACTCGAGGTTTGATACCGATGCGCGTTGGCTGCTGTCGTGATGCGCACCGGGGATTGGCAGGATCGGAGGGTACTCGATGGGTTTTGCCTCGCAGAAAACCGCCCGTAAACTACATAGGTTAATACTGAAAACAAGCCCACGTTGCAGGGTTGGGACACAACACACAAGCACACACCTTAACCAATTGTATAAACCCCAAGCCACCTGTGTAAATGCTATCTTCATATGCGGAGACATGCTTTTGAAGTGGACCCGGTTGCTTTCCTCGTCAGGAACGCCGAATAGCTTCATGCGTTCGCCCATCTGCCGGCTAAGCTGCTGCGTCTCGAGGGCCAAGTCGTCTCGGCATTGCAACGTGCATACCATGCTAAAGATCGCGAGCGCGGAGGAGTTGGGAAGGAGGTCCGACATGCGCTCCGCACGGTACAGTATCTCGGCCTCCTGGAAGAACGCGTGGGCCAAGGCCGTCGTCCGTGAGTCGATGGCAGCGCACGTATACTGCAACCGTAGATCTAGACGTTAGCCTCCTTCTCCACACCGGCCAGGCTGTAAGTGGGAGACTTACACAGGCATGGGATAATAAGGAGCTGACAAGGAACGGGCTGCAGAAGGTAATCTCTAGGCTGACGAGATCGCTGAGGAAGTGGTCGGCATCAAAGAAGGCGTAGAAGGGATGGTCGACTTCTAGGTAGACCGAAATCACAGTGGCGGCAAAGTCGTTGCTGATGGGTACGCTCGTCCAGTAGTCGATCTGTAAGCGGCTCAGTCGCTCGTCGATATACGGCGGCGGCGTTGCGAGTCTGCGCGATGGGGCGCCGGCGGCGCGATGGGAAGGACGTAGTCGCTCGGCCAAGGTTGCCGTCAGGTTATCCAAGGGATCGGTTGACCCGGATTGCCCTTGCAAGAAGGTAGCTGAGTTGCCCGAGATCGATCCTCCGACATTCATCAGAGGCTGCTGACCTGTTCCGGGCTTCAACACTGGAACGGAGAACCGTGGTTGAGGGTTAATAGTAGCGAGCGGGATGGGGGTAGGACAGGATAGGTTATCTGATAGCGAGTAGTCAACCTATCGAACTCGAGATCCACCCTCGAGAGGGCCTGAAGACTGCCGGCTACGCTCGTGTCCGTCGTTGGCGATCGGCTCCCTTGTGGTGTATCGACCTCGTTCCTAGCACTAGCAAGATAAGCCATAGGCCCCGGTGCTGCTCTGAGGTCGCGCAGGACCTGGATGATGTTTCCTTCCGGAGTGGCAGACAGGAAGTTCACCAGCTCGACATGCTTATCCAGAGACGACTGAAGCTCCCGTACCCGTTCCTTCAGGCGCTCTCCGGTCGAGCTGTAGCGACATGGCAGCAGCTTTCTGGTGCATTTGGAGCAAGAAGGTCGCTTGCCGTCGCACTAAGGAGGCGGCTGTAAGATCTGCCCCGGGGTATTTATGGAGATGGGCCATGCATTGTGAAGCTACTTACGGCAGTCTTTCTCGTGCGGCAGGTCTCGCAGGCGACTTTGGGCGCTGGCTTTTTCTTGGAATGGGCCGGTGATGCCGGGTCGGGATAGGGGTCGCCGTAGGCAGGGCGTGGGGCAAGAGTCTTATACGACATGTTGGTGTCGGCTAGGAGGCCAACTCCCGTCGATGGTCAAATTCTGTCCGTCGTGGGGGGAGGACGAAACACTCACCTCGGTGCTCACCGAATGGCGGTTATATACAAGCCACATGCGTTGTACTATAAAAACGTGAGGTTGGATTGTCACGACGCGGATCATGCATCAAGGTGTAGCCCTCTTTCTGTTCTTCTCGACTTCACGTTCACGGCTGCATTCAAGGCTCAAGTGAAATGGCCCAGGCTATATACTCTGGATTCGTATTTCGTTTCAAACAGGTCTGGAGGATATTGGATGCTCATAGCGCGACGTTACACACAAATGTTGCTGGTGACGACGGAGGAGCAGCCCAGATTGAGCGGCCATGATGCATGGCCAGGAGACTGGGATTCGGGTTCGTATCGAGTAAAGTCAAGCTCAAAGGGGCGGATGGGTGATCTATCATAGATCCTTTCCCAAGTCGGCCTCTCTCTCCTCAGCTGATGAGACAGTGTGTGGCGGGACTAGTGAACTCTAGCCATTCCTTTTGATTCTTTTTCTTGCAATGTGGTAAGGTGGACGGGCAATGTCAGAAACTGGGCAGTACTGCCGGCAGCCGCCAAGGGGCGGGACTCTGTCGCGGCATTTGGCTACGTATGATCAACAGCTAAGCAGCTATCGAGGCCTTATGCAAACCAGACTGGCTGGGACTTCTTCGCCAGAGCCAGTAACACCCCCTGGCCTGCCATTTGTTAGTCAACTTCCTAATAGAAAAAAGAAAAGAAGGAAGAGATCGATAGTATGGATGCATTCGTATAGGTAAATCTGCTCCACGCATACAGATGGCAGCACGTGGTGGCATACCTTGCGATTGGTCCCAAGGTTTCCTTGGCAGCATTGCCTGTCTGGCGGTCGAGAAACATACAGGGGTGGATTACAGGGGGGGTTATACAAGGGGCTTCAGGGGGATGGTACAGGAACTCCACCCCTCCATAAACGCCTGTCATCGCTGTCAAATCTAGCAAAGCCTGTCAGACATGAACGAGCATGCTGGCGTCAGTAAGCGCTAGATCATCATAATGATATATATTCCATGATATACCCTCTTTTCTTTTTTCAGCTACCAAAGGTCACCGGTGGCGTTGCCAACGTTGAAGGAGGCTGCAAACGATCGACATACCTCGGGATATTTTTGTATTGGAAGAGAGCTGGCGCCTTGTATCGGTCTGCGCCCACCTTTCAACCGGTGTGCAAAGAAGGCTAAGGCCGCCGACGTCTGCCATTCTGCACGACTCTCTGTGGCCGACAAATTGCCCGTGGAAATGCAGCCACGAACTCCAAAACCTTCCAAAACAGGTTGCTTACCGATCCAGCATCTCGGTCTTTGAAACCCTCCTTGACCTCGCCGTCGGCTTCGGGACCTCTCCTGCGCCGTCGTCGTTGTCGAAGCGGAGGCAATGATTTCGGGAGCTCCGGCGTAAATTCCACTATATCACAGCACGCACATCGAGCAGACAAAGCGACAAACCAAACTCGGTTGGCGTAGAAAGCCCAGTTATGACGCGATCCCGCTTCACTTGAAGTCGCTATTGGTCAGCTTCACAAGCTGGGTACCGACCATTCAGCTCGAAGTATTGTGCCGAGACGCCAAGCTAACACGCGGCTGATTGCGTTGCATACATGTATATGACTTCCAAGTAGGGAAGGGGCAACATAGCCTTACTCGTTATCACAGAGAAGTGAGGAATGAAGAGCCATATGTCGAAGTCGTAACCCAGTGTTTGGAGATTGTAGGTGTGTCGTTGCCCGTCGCGCCGCATCAGCCCTACCTGCTGTAGCCATCCGGGGAAATAATGGGTGCCATAGGGGTCACTGAGTGTGCCAGCATTTTAGATTTCTGCTCTCGACCGACCGGCCGACCGACCGACCGCCTACTACCAAAGATTCGGTATGGATGGTGTTCCCAAGCGGGCCGCCGCAAAGGGGTGCCATACGTGGGTTGCCTCTCTGGCAGCATGGGCTTGGCTTGCATTACCACCATGAAAAGTACTACTGCGCGTCGGTTGCTGCCACCGTGCTTACTGGCCTAGCATGGAAGTGCCGTGCATGCGAAGATCCATATCTGCGGATGTCGCTAACATGGTCGATTTCAAATCCCTGTTTTCTCATGCGGCTGCTCCTCCAAACACTGACCAACGACATGTCGCGGAGGCATCCGTGGCCAATGACGGTGAAGAAGAGCAGAGAGGCGTGACCGGGGAATACTCCCTGACCATCCTATCGTGCTTCCAGTGGAGACCTGGACGACGTAGCCTGTCCAAAAGAACGGAATAAGCCGGTATTGGCTACTGTATTGCTTCGGGGGCCGGGTGAGCCGCCGAATGAGTATCATGTGTGTTACAGTCAAATCCTTGGGATGTTGCGTGTTTTTCGTTACTTGCTAGGTGAATGGCCTGTGACCAGTGTTCAGCCGAGTAAACGGGAGGTTAAGAGAGCGCTCCTTAGAGCGACTTGAAACTATCCACGCTCACCCTTTCTCGCCCCCACTCAGTAACGCACTAGCTTATTTATGCATCGAAATAGGTACGATAGATCAGAGTGATGGACTAGGATACTTTGGGTCGGCGTCTTTGGCCCACAGCTTGACCGTCATTGCTGACACCATCGAAACAGATGTGGACTAAAAGCTTGCCGGAAGGGGATTGCCGTGCAAAGATAGAGCAGTCGATGTCCTTTTGTGAGGCCCACATCGTGAGATGTTGTATCCTTCGTCGTGTGATATATCCTCTTAGTCCCGAATAGCCAAATCATAGATTGGCCAACACCAGGATGCCAATGATAACCGTTGACAGCGTGGGTCCAAGTAACCAACTCCAGAACTGGCTTGACAGTGCAAGTTAGGACAGAGCTGGGCCGCAGGCTAATGCATCCGTCGGTAGTTTCACATATAGGTCGCCGATGAGGAGTCCTGGAGCAAGGCCAAGCCAGCCTTGTTCATTTGATACTGGCAGCACAAGAACAATATTGGAAGAATAATGTCTCGACAAGTGCCACTTAGGGTTGGCCAATGTGCTTTGACACGGCCGAGTAGCCCGAGAGCTCGCCTATTTGGACGGCTACCAGGCCTCTCTGTACTGTTTCGGGGCGAAGAAGCATCACCGATTGATGCAGCATTGCTTTGATTTAGCCGAGCCCGGTACCTGTACTCACCAATCTGATACCAAGCTCATGACCTTGATCCGCGGCATGGCGTTATCATCGCGTGGATCTTGGTTCGCAGATGATAATCGGCAATCACCTCATGTGGTCACTGAGCCGTAGATAACAGCGGCAAGTCGGCATCCTGTTCAGGCCAAGCCGGGCTGCTAGACGGTTTCAGTGGTGCCCACTCTGAACGATTACGGTAACGTTCCATATTTCGGTCCATCAACTATCTGGGGAGAATGACAGAAGTGGGTTGAAGCCCCGGATTGTACCCCACAGCCTGTCACTCGAAGTGGATCGAATATGAGCTCCCCACTTGAATTAGGTGGCAGACCAGCGTTTCACCACCTGCCTTGCCGGCTCTCTGACTCCCTGAGCACGATGCCGTGATGGTAACGCTGTGACGTGCTGCCCATGGCATCTTGGCGCTGTGGGGCCGCCGGCCGAAACGGCGTGCGAAGATTAGACACCTTGCCCATGCGAGCAGGAGCTTCTTGTTGAATTGGTTGCCACCCGCATCTAGTCCTTGACGGCTCATTGGATCCGATGAATACCGGCAAATACGGCGTGTTAATGAACCGGCTCCTTGAGACAAAGCAAGCAGTAGAAGAATCATAATGAACACAGACAGAGTCGGAAGCATAGTCGGACTTAACAACAATTGAGAGGCTCTTCGTGAATGCGATGCATGGTCCGATGCAGATCATATTCAAGAAATCGAATGATTCCCCACCCTCGTGCCGCCCTTTCCTTTCCTTTTCTGGCTGATCTCGGATCTAGAGCGATCCATGCGCACTTTTCAGCTGATAAGCTGCCTGGCAAAAAGCCCCCAGTGGTGACCGCATGCTTGGGCCATCCCCTCACCATACGAGACCTGGCTGCCAGTATTGTGTCTGTCCGTTGTTGGTGGTGTCAATTGTAGGGCGCGCCGGGTTAAAGATGACAATGGTGCATTGTCAGGCTCAGAGCAGCTTGCCTGAAGCACCCCCTCAAGCCAAACGTTCATCGAGGGTAATACTGGTGCTTCGCCGCGGCCACCTGAGTTCGGATGGCGGACGGATCTAGCTCTTGGCGAAGCTGGTGGGGATCTTGGATCATGTGGGAACGATCGATAATAATGCTGCGGCTGCAGAGGATTGGCGGGTTCCAGGAGTCCTTCTAGATGTCCAATTGCTATTTGTATCTCACCTCGGCAGATTGAGATCTGTCTAGCATAGCCCCGCGGAAGGCTTCGGGCAACATCCAAGTTTGTCCAATGGTCGTTGACTAAATCCATGTAACAGATGATTCAACTGTCACGAGGCTGAGTCAATTCATTTGCGTCGTTTTTCGGAAGTTTATCCGAGTCTCATGGCGACGTTGACAGCATGCCCAGGTCAGTCCAGAATCTTGTTATCCTTTTCGGCGTAAAACTTGTCCAAACCGCATGTGCACCCATTGGTTTGGCAGTCACCGATGTGTTTCTTTGCACGCACGGGTGGGACCCCTTCGGGCTTTGGTGTTCCCACAAGCGGCCGAGACGTCGGAAATGCCCAGATGGAAGGCCAGGCGGAATCGTCGAGCCCGGTCTCCTTTCCAGCTCCGTCGCCATTTGCTTGACCGCAGCGGCATTGCATGTGATGCTGGTGACGCCTGCCGCCCATCCATAGGCGAAGACAGACCTACCGGGGTTGAGCTGGCCGGCCAGCACGTGCTTGCTTGCATCGGGGAGCTGTTTCTGGCAGCCGTTCTTATTCTTGTCGACAGCGCGGACTGGTAGCTTGAAGTTGGATGGCACTTCATATATCGACAGATCTTGCAATGCCCTTACCAGCTCCTTCTGTCCAGTCTCATTTCCGTCATTGTCGTCGCCGAGGATCACACGGGCCCTCGCCTTTTCCGCAGGTGTTCCCATTGTCTTAACGATGTGTCTGAGCGTCTCTGCTGCCTCCGTAACACATACCAGCTCATGATCCCCTAGTGTAGGATAAAGATGAGCCGGAAGGAAATGTTCCTTCTTCTCCTGTTCCCAGTGCGCCACATGATGCCGATTATACCAGCCTTGCCTCGGCACAGCGGTGTGGGAGAAGTCAGACGCGAGCGCCACGAGAACCGAGGTGTCAATATTCAACACTTCTGTAAAGGATGACGACGGGCGGGGGAAACATAACACTCATGACCGACTGGGGCGACACGTCTGGCAAGGTGGTCTCGCCCTCCATCGCGCTTATCCTGCCATCGGAGATATGCAACAAATCATCCACGCCGTTCGTTACCATGCACGCTTCCAATGTATCCATGGGGCTGATGCCATGCAGCACCGGCTCGCTGTCGGGCTCCACCGCGAGATCAGGGTCATCGAGGCGCCGCGGGAGGTCCGCCATGTCCTTGGGTACGACCGCAGTTGTACCGAAGCTAGGGACAGGCGGCAAATCAGCACCACACAGTATAGTAACCCCGGTCTTGCGGCAGAGCTGAAGAAGCTTGTCGACCTGGACAGTCTCGCCCTCAAAGACCCTCGGAAGGATGATGTATGTCTTCGGTTGCTTGGTGCGAATCCTGTGATTTGCCGCTGCCTGGGCCATGTCCTTGGCAATCTTCAACAGGGGAATGTCAAGATCAGCAGTCTCGTCCTCGAATGGATCGGCATCCTCCTCGTCACTGTCCCCACAATAGACAGCCTCCTTGGCAAGATCATAGATGAGTTTCCTGTTGGTCGTCGTCGAGACCTTATACCAAGCTAGGCCGCCATCAGTAATCACGTCGACTGTGATGTGGCGTAGCTTGGAGCTGGACTGGGTTCCCAGTGATGGCATGATCCGGTTTCCAGGTGCTAGTGGTAGCTTGCAAGTAGGGTTGATGCATATCTTGCACCTAATGTCTACTACATCTCGCGATCGCTTCGCTGTCTCCCAGATGGCCTCGTAGAAAGGGAGGTTGGCGCCGCTCAACGCGTTCACATCTTGAACACCAGGGTCGTCGGCCTCGCGCACTTGCTGTATCCTCCTTTCCAGGGCTCTGGCGTCCGTCTGGACATCCGCGCTCAACGAGAGCAGCCTGGAATATAGCTGCGTCGCCGTACCTCGCGTATCGCGCACGTGGGCCGCGAATTGCTCCAGTTCGGATTGCAGGGTCCTAGCCCTCTCAAATAGGTCTTGATGCGAGGCATCCATGGCCATACCTAACAAGATAGTCAATTTCAGATTCGTCAAAAATGACCGAGCAGCTCTAATTGGCCAAATATCCACGAAGAATAAGCTGGAATAAGGCAATGTTTGCGTAGGCGTTACACTCTGTTGATGCCCCGCTACCGGTGCGAGCACCAATGAAGCAATAGCGAAGGACGGAAAGCAGAAGGGCAGGCAGCAAAGTGTTTGTGAAACGGATCCATGGGTAGCAGCTTTGATGACGAGGCAGAAACGATATAGGCCAAATGGTCGTGTCGAGATAGCAAAGGTAGCGACAGCCTAGAATCACAAAAGGATGACTCAAGGTGCATTCTGGCTTCATATGGAAAACGTTGGAACCCTAAAACTCCAGTCGTCGAGATCCACTGGGAAGCGCCGCAACTGATTTTCCGTCCACCGGTAAGAGCCTCCCAAGTTCGTATCAATGCTGTCTAGCAGAGCAAGCTACTAGTTTCCTTGGCCAAAGTTACTCGATTCTGTCATAACTTCGAGGTGCAACTTACATTACATACATCCATGTTGGGAAAGGGCTGCTTTGTTCGCTCTCCTGCAAGGATTGCAGGCTGGTTGGGAAGTCGAAATTACCCCACCACTCTTGTCGCGGGCAGGTGGCAGGCATCGGCCGCCAAGACCGCCTCTTATTCCAACTGCAAGCCAATGCCGATCTTGCAGGAATAACTTTAAGACGACTTGGGGTCAACCTAGAACTACCCAGGGCTGCATGCTCTTCAATCCTGCATATCAAGGGCATGGTGCACGCTCTGGTGTAAGATTGGGAGTTCTCCATAATCTTACCGATTTTTCTTTCCTTTTTCGATGCGTAGTTGAGACGGTCCTAGTAGTATGTCCTCAAAATTTATGCGTTGGCCAATGTCACGACTTAACTAATACATGCATCCTACCAGCACATGTCAAGAGATGCACAGATCTGAAGTTAATGTATCTCTGTCTTATTTCATGGGATGGATTCTTCTGTACGACTAGATGCCAGGCCTTTGCCCGTTATGCAAACAGTGCGACCATCCATTGCCTCATAAACAACATCCATGTGCCATATAGGGTAACTCTTTTCATGATTATGTTTTGTCAATCTGGCATGTCTGGAATACACATTCATCAAAGCCTCTTACGTGTGTAGGGTGGTGCTCAATGCCTCTCTATGGTGTACCTGAGCCCTATGGATTAAGAGGCTTCGGGCCCCTTCACGCCGCTACGGGGAGTTCTGGTCGGGCCGTGGTCTGCGCCTTCGGCTTCAATCGTGTGTGGGACTTTGGTCAAGACAGAGAATCAATGACGAAACACTACCGGAACAGAAACAAATTACAACATATCTACCAGCGCATGCACTGTGCCCGATTTGTGTGCTCTCAAGCTGACAGTCAATAACTTGATGATGTATCCAGGGCAAAACAGCGACATATGGAGACAATCTGGTCCCAGAAGCTGAATATGCATTACGCAAGTGCTACAAAACACCAAAAACGAAATAGAGCCGATGACATCCTAGGCAAACGAGTTCACCCAGGCCATGGATACCTGCTCGTACCTAAAACAGCCGGATTCCGACATATCTACTCCGATTATGGGGCGTTCATCGTAGATCTCGCACCTACGGCTGTGCACCTGATATTCGGGAATGGAGCCAATGCGTGCCAGTGTTGACGCCATTTGCGGGGGGTTTCTGTCAAACGCGGGATGACACCTACCCGCCTCATTAACGACAGTATTATAGTGTGGTGCGACAAGACTGGCTGGAGGGATTCGGATCCCGCTACTTGCAAAGTTCGGGGATATGAAGAAGATCGGCGACTAGAGATCTATGCTTAGTATCATCTAAGAGACATTGCCAGAATGCGAGTCCAACACGTGACGCGACAAGACTGGATGTTTTCTGTCATTTGCGACGCCGCTCTCATTGGCCGAGCAGGCATCCATTGGAGACGACCAAAAGACGAGCACACTGATCGAAAAAAATTAAGGTTGCGCGGTGCTGGTCCATGTGCGGATGGGACGGCAGAAGTCCAGATGCGCATCTTTGCATCATTGTGGGGCCCACAATGCTGCCCCCAGATGCATCCCTGTTTTGCGGTACGCCCGCAAGTCGCATTCTGATACGCATTGCAACTACACGCGCGAAATGAGATTGCACGTCGAACGTTGGGCAGCTTGGAGATGATACTCCGGAACAACGTCCGCCAGCGCATTCCTGCTGGATCGACAAAAGACGTGCGGAGAGGGATGCGCGAATGTGTCCAAATGAATTGAAGGCGTCCCTCGTGGCGGCTCTGTTCGTACCCTTCGGGTTTGCGCCTCGATATGATAAGTCAGCTAGCCCTTCAGCCGTTTTACACTATGACGTATTTGACTCGAGGCGAGGAGACAATCCCCTTCCTTAGCTTCAGAAACTGTCGCGTCGAAAGTCATCCATCGTTCGATGATGCCAAGGTGATAGGGCTTGGCACTTCCATGACAGGACCTGGGCCAAAAGAAAAACCGCGTTTCAACATCGAATCAAGCAATGAGTGATCCTGCTTCGCACGCGTCATCGCCAGATTCAACCACCAGCAAAAGGGAAATAAATTACTGGAAGCCCAAATCATTGAAGACAGGTTGGTGGCTACGCGACTGAGATTTGATAGTAACTGACCAAATCGAGTCCTGTTGGTAGAGCTGGTAGATCAATCATTCAAAATGCAATCGCAATTGTTGCGGCGATTTTGGGGGATTGGAAGGTAATGAGGGTTGACACTGCGATCGAGCCCATCGTGTTCCAGAGCTCATTCCAGCCATCTGGTGGTCCGTTGTCATGGATACCTGCCCACCTCCCATGCCACTCGACTTGAATTGATGGATCGACGTTTTTTCAGTGACAAGGGAGGTAATGACGATGTCGCGCTGGACCTTTGCCAGATGCAGCTAAGATGGGATTTGAGATTAAAAACAGCCAAGTGTAGGTATGTAGGTAGGCTGAAGGACGAAAATTGCACTGACTGCGCTGGTAAGTAAATGGAAGAGCAGCCCATGGCATGGATCCGGCCCCCAGGTCCAGGCCCAGCAAGCCTAGCAGGCCCAGTTTCCATGTCGGGTGGGTGCGGTCTACTGGCAGACTGGGTCTTTGGTTAGCGGAGGATCGCGGCTGGCAGGCTGGTGGCATTTGCATACCGGCACCCCCTGTAGGGCCAATCATCAGCTCCCCATAGCGCCCATAGCATAGCTACAGGAGCTACCCACCCTGCCACCCTAGCTCGAAGGACCTGTCCCGGTTGGGAAGAAATCACCTTCATCTAGCTGCATCCGGAGGTGAAAGTCCATAAATCTGTCCAGCAATGGAAGCAGACATCGCTAATAACCTGATTTTCCACGAGGAAGGTTATGTAATCTCACAGATGGTATGAGGGCTGGAAGGAGTAGCGCGGGCTAGTAGGCGTGCTAGTGGCCTGAATGGGGTTGTTTTTCGGGCTCTTGGGGGGAAGCGAGCGTGGGAATTAGGCTTGGCCCAGCGTTTGTTTGTCCAGCGTGGGCGCAGGAGGCCCAGGTAAGGACAGGACGGCAGACGGGTCGCAGATGCCAATCCAACGATGACGTATCACAACTCAATGTTTCACGTCACCACCAGCCAACCCATTCAACACTCGAGCACCCTTTGGCGCAGTACATTGATGCAATACATGCAATACATGCAGTACCTGGCTTAACTTGGCACTGCACAGGAAACCTGCCGCAAGCCTTTCCCTTCCCCCTTTGATCCGTCCCATTGAGACTTAATAAACCTTTCTCCCTCCCCAGATCCTCGCACCTGGTCCTGTTTTTTCCTCCCATCTAAACATCTACTGTTGTATTCTCTTTTCTCGTTGTGATACCCCCCCAAAGCTTGATACCCTATATACCCATACAAGCTTTAATACCTCCCAAACCACCCATACATCCACCTACGACCCATATCCCTCTTGGCAAACGATATACGACTTCCGATTGGTACTACTACAACCCAACCATCCTCAATCATGTCGGTCAACAAGCCCACAGACGTGAAGCAGAAGGAGGCGGATGTCAACCGCAAGCTGCAAATTTACGGCATCATCAACGCGTTCCAGGCTGGCAAGGTGCCATCCGTATGTTCTCCCTGCGCATACCGTTCTTGTCCTGTCCGCATGCAATGTACTGACACTCGATGCGCCTACAGAATGACCAGATCGATGTCGCCCTGAACAGCTTCCTTGCTTCCAAAGCGCTTGCAAACCCTTCCAACAAGCTCTCCGCCGAAGGTCGTGCTCTTGTTGGCGACTTCCGTAGCGTCGTTGAACAAGCAAAGAACCTGCTGCTGTCCAAAAACGAGGGCAACCTGCTGCAGGATTTCGTGTGGCAGACTACCCAATTCGACCCCCAGGCTGTCAGCACACCGAACGCTCCCATTAACAAGGAGACGGCCCAGCAACATGGCAACCAGGCATTGGAAGGTCTGCGAACACTTGGAACCTTGATCATCACCAACGGACAGTTCCGCAAGTTGCTCAATGACGCGACCATTCTTCTTCGCGACATGGCTGGTGACGCTGCCGCCAACACCGCCAACAAAGTTCGCCCCGACGGTGACGCGCTGAACCAGATCGACAGACCCGCCCAGGACAACACTTGGCACGAGGCTCCCAACGTCAACAAGGACAACGTCAAGTCTCAGCTTCAGAACTTCTACAAGGGCAACCCCAAGGAAGATGCCAAGGACGCTGCCTCAGCTGGTGTCAATGCTGCCCAGCCTTCCACCAGCGGCGTCAACGACCAAGCCGCCCAGCAGGCGGCCCACGGTACCGCCCGAGAGCGTCTCCACGAGAACACCTCGGAAGAGGACCGCCAACAGGCCAACGAGATCAAGGAGAAGGGCAAGGAGACTGCCGCTCAATACCGAGAGCGGACAAAGCAGTATCTTTCGAAGAAGATGCCCGAGGAGCGTCGTGAGCAGACTATCTGGCGATTGAAGGTATGTTTGCATTACCGACACAATATTCGCCCACTTTACTGACATACTTTAGAAAATGGTGCTTGAATGTCAGCAACACCCCGACTACCAGACAGCTATCACCACTTTGCTCGACCTTGCCGAACAGTACGGTGGTCATGCCCAGCAGGTCACTACCGGTGCTACTGGCACCGTCCAGGAGGGCCGTACTGGTCTGGCCCAGGCCGAGGCTGACCTTAAGACCTTGATCGAACGCTTTGCCAACGGCACCTCCAGCGACGATCTGTGGTCTTCTATCCAGACCGTCTACGCGGACGCAGACAGAGATCCTGACCTTAAGAACTGGTTCAAGTCTATGAACAAGTACGTCCGTCGCTGCCTACAAGAGCAGGGCTACATCATGGAGGAAGATTCGACCAGGGAGTGGAATCGCCTGTATGACCACGGCAACTATCTCCTTCGCGACCGTTACCGCCAGCACACCGATCGCATTCTCGACGAGATCAAGTTCCTTGCTACTCAGTTCGACGAGGACCCAATGAACAAGCGCTTCGCGCAGTCTCTCCAGAAGCTGTTCAACGACCTTGGCAACGACGCCAATGGCAAGCCTACCTTCAAGCCTCATTTGATCAAGGATTTGACTGAGATCATCATTCCTTCCGCATTTGAAAGCATCGCCTACATCCCCATTCCCCGCATTGAGTACTCCGACCCCATGATCGATGCCGTTGTGGAGAACCTTGTCTTGGAGAGTGACAACTTTATGCCCAACGTTTTCGAGATCGCTAGCGACCACTACTTCCGCTGGGGCCGCAAGAACCTAGCCAACAAAAACAAGCAGGCTTTCGATGTCAAGGTCACTGGTATCCAGATGGATCTGCGCGATGTCAGCTACTACGTCAAGCGAAAGCAGGGATTCCCCTCCATCACCGACACCGGTGTTGCCAACCTTTTCATGGGTGGCGATGGCTTCTGCTTCCGCATGAAGTTGGCCTCGGCTGACAAGGATGACCGCCAGAACTTCTTCAAGATTGAGAAGGTCGATGTCGATGTCAAGAACTTGCAGGTGAAGTTGGTTAAGTCCAACCACAAGCTGCTCTTCGGCATGTTCAAGCCCATCATGCTTAAGGTGCTTCGCCCGGCTGTGCAGAAGGTGGCCGAAAAGCAGTTGAAGGACCAATTCAACCAGTTTGACCAGGTCATGTACCAAGTCAAGCAGGAGGCCGACCGTGCCCTTGACGAGGCCAAGGAGAACCCTGAGCAGGCTTCCAACATCTACCAGCGCTACGTCACTGCCATCCAGAAGCGAGCTATGCAGGGCAAGGAGAAGGTTGATGAAGTCGCCAGCAAGACCAAGGTCAACATGGCTGTCACCAAGGAGGACAGCATTTTCCCCAACATTCAGCTCCCCGGTGGCATCAGCTCCAAGGCCACCGAGTACAAGGAACTGGCTCGCAAGGGCGAGAAGTGGGAGAGCCCTGTCTTCTCCATCGGCCACGCGTCCAAGAGCACGAACCTCCCCAGCGCACCCACAGTTACCCGCAAGACCCACGACCTCCCCAGCCAAACTGGCAGTCATACCAATGGCAGCGCCCATGGCAACGGCACCCTGAGCGGAAACGGGTACGCCAACACCGGCTACGGCAACGGCAACGCGCTCAACGGCCACAACAAGCTCTACGACAACACTTCGCCGTTGGGTAACAACCCGACCAACCAGGTGACCATCTAGGAATGTCACGAAGATCACGATGACGAGTGCGAGCTTGATTGATTTTCCCATTTTTATGAAAGTAGGGGAAGGGCGGTTGATGGATGGACAGGTTATACCCCGGTCGCGCGGCGACCATACATGTTCATGGCAGGAAACACGATGATACCTTTTACTGTTTGCGGTTTACTTTCTCTTTGTATGATTCCTTAATCACCAGCAACCTAATACCAAGAATGATTCCTGAACTACCTACTGAATTCGATGGCTTGTGAGACGACTGCATCTACCGGTACCGTACCTTATGCCCATTGGTAGCGAATCGTAATCATCACAACAGTCGTATCCCTTCGGGCCCATGTCTTCTCGTACTAAGTTTCCCTTTCCCTGCCGTATCTCGTCGGAATTGACAAGGGTTTACGTGTGTCACCCTTCATGGTCTCTTCTTGGCACAATCCCGGTACGACGGTTAACAAAACACCGGTTTATCAGGCGGATTAGTATTTGATTTCAACAGTTTATTTGCCAACTTCGACTTATGTACTTTCTAACATTTCCCATGTTGATTTCACCCTATACATTTCCTCGTCACATGTTCCACTCAAACGTCTTAGAGTCTTACCACGTAGTAGGAGTCGGACGCATCTCTCCCGCAAACCCGTTCTTTTCCCCCTTTTCTCCTCTCCATCATGTCGGCCAATCATGTTGGTCTATCGTGCCATGCTTTTGGTAGCAGTGAAGGATGAAGAACTTCAGTTCTTGGAAGTGTCCGGCTTGGGCTGTTGTGGTTTCGGCTCCGGCGACTCTGGTCGCGGCTTTGGCGCGGGTTTGGGGCTGTTGGTGATGTCGTAGCCTCCGCGTCCGAGGTCCGAGAAGACTCCGTATGCTGTCTCCGGGTCCAGCCGGCTGTAGTTGACTAGTGTCTGGAATCTGCTGGTGCTGGTGCTCCCGTCATTGTCGGATGAGATGATTGTTGGGCCGGGCTTGGGCGTGGGCTTTGGGGCGGGCTTCGGGTTGCCGGTTGTGTCGTAGCTTCCTCGGGCCATGTTGCTGTTGTTGTTGTTGTAATGTATGTTTTTATTGGAAATGTGATGTGTGGATAGAGTGAAATTGGCTGGACTGATGCGAGTGAAACGTGCTAGGTGTTTTTGGTTTGATGATGGAGGTGTTTTTAGTATAGACTGAAATCTCATGACCTGGTCATAGGCTTATATAGAATCTACGAGTTCCTAGTGGGCACGATGTAGTAATGTTGTTGTTTTCCATCTTGCAGCTTGTTCCATGTACGTCTCGTTTGTCTCCAAGTATTACACCATTGACATGGGGAGGATGTGGTGTTTGACCACACTGAAAGCCACCGTGGTATAATCACAATATTAACGAGAAGAAAGAATGAAAGGGGTATAGGGAGGACCGGCACAAAACATATGCACGACAACAATGGCCAGGTGCATTTATTGCATAGGGGTGGACCCCTTTATTGAAACACCCCGGACTCTTTGTCTTCTCAGAACACAATGGGGACGGGCAGGGTCTGCACAAACGCCATTGGTTGCCGGCTTGTCGGTGTGATTATACTCGAGTTGACCGTCTGGGGCTTGACTCAGATCTTCTGCACACATGTCTCGCCGCCCTCGGCAATACCGATGTTGTGGGTGAGGGGGAGCACTCAGTACCTTGGAACAAACTTCACATACCATAACTCCGAGTCTGAAGAGACCAGACCCTAGCTGCTCTGTGAGATACAAACACATGTTGATATAGATGATGCTCTCGCGCAGGAGCATATATGCATTTGTATCATTGTTAACGAGTCGCGCCTCATGACCGACTACGCCAGCCAGCAACACACAAGATTGGCGCAGTCCAAAGACATTAATTCAACGCTGGTACACAACAACTATGAATCAATTGCTACGAACGACTGGCTGAGACTCATTCACCAACTTACACGGCAAAGAGTGTCAATGTAAACCATCAGCGCCACGGTGGTGGGCACGACGTTGGTGACTCGTGAAGCAGCCGTGGAGGGTGCTGTGACCGGTTTCGGTCGAAAGACCGCCGACGAGTTTGATGTGTGGCAAGTTGAATAAACGAATTTTGACACACAAGGTTCGAGGTGGAGTTCACGTTAGTTCTTTCGCCATCTCCGACAACCTGGGTAGGAACAGGCTTTGGTTTACTTCCAGTCTGGTTCATGTCAAAGCCAAACTGTGTAAAACTAACGGGTTTAAATATCTTTTTTCCCCAGGAAAGCACAGCACTGATCGTACCCATTGACTCAATTTTTTCATTCAACTCAACACACGATCATGCCTTCTCCAAACGCAGGTCGCTTTTGTGCGGCGGCCGTGGGCTCTTCGCTTGCCGCCTACATAATCCGTCTCATTCTGTCCAACAAGACAGTTGGACCTCGCCATGCCCAACTTTTCCTCCGCCTCCAGCAGGCCGTGGCCAAGGTTCCTGACCTATACAAGCTCGCCACGAACCACCGCCTCGCCCTCACGGTCCCTCTGTGGTGCGACAGCGCCCTCAAGCTCATCCAAACCCTGATCGGAAGATACAATTGGTTGAAGGGGCTCGTCCTCCGGTCCTTGACGGTGTCCGTCACCGTTCCCGCACACGATAATCTCAGTACCAACATTCAGCAATGGATCACGCAAGTAGAACAGCCCAAACACCGATACTACACGTTTACTGCGACGGCGGGTGGCGGGTACATCAGCAACCCAAAGACCGGTCATGCCCAACCGATGCCCAAGAACCCCGACGGAAGAATCACTTTGAGACCGGTATACAAGGATGTCCAGTTCTGGGACGGCTGGCGTCCGTTCTGGATTATCCGTCATACGAAACGCACGGCACAAGACAACACGAACATGGAAGATAGCTCCACGACCATCATGACGCTGGGCTATTCGACCGCCCCCATCATGAAGTTCCTCGACGCGTGCCAGAAGCTGGCCGAGGCAACGCACCCCTCGACCAAGGACGCGCCGGTCATCTGGGTGTTCCACCCTTACGCCGACGAATCAAGCAATTGGGGGATTGCCTCAGCACGTGGCGCCGGCTTTGCGCCGTGGGGCCCGGGCGAGCGCAAGACGATGCGGCGCCTCGAGAGCGTCTACATTGACGAGACGGTCAAGGACGAGCTCGTCAAGAAGATCGGCCGCTACGTGAACCCCCTCCGCTCCCAGATGTACTCGGCCTGCTCCGTCCCGCGCCGGCTCGGCTTCCTCTTCCACGGTCCCCCCGGCACCGGCAAGACGTCGCTCTCGCTCGCCCTGGCCGGCAAGTTCGGGCTGCCGCTGTACATTCTCGACGTACCTGACGTCAAGAGCGATACGCATCTCAAGGTCCTCTTCAAGACCCTTCCGCCGAGCTGCTTCGTGCTGCTCGAGGACATCGACTGCGTGGGCTCGAAGCGGGTGGTCGAGGAGGGGGAAGAATCACAAAAAGGATGCAGCAGCTGCATCCGGGTTTGAAAAGACCGGAGGCCGGCGTCACGCTGTCGGGCCTACTAAACGTCCTGGACGGACCCAACTCGGTGGACGGCCGGATCCTGCTCATGTCGAGCAACCACCCGGAGCAGCTGGACCCGGCCCTGATCCGGCCGGGGCGCGTCGACCAGAAGATCTACCTCAGCTACATCAGCCAGGCCTGCGCCGAGACCATGTTCTGCCGGATCTACAGCAAGTTCCGCGAGGCCCTGCGGCAGATACGCCGGAAGGAGGAAGAGAACGCGGAGAGGCGAATGAAAGGGAACGGGAACGGGGAAGGGCAGGGGAAAAGGTGGTAGTGTCTCTCCCCCTCCTCCGCCAATCGCCGAGATGACCAACGCGGAGCTGCGGAGGCATGCGGCCGACTTTGGGTCGCGCATCCCGCCGGGGACCTTCACGCCGGCTGAGCTGCAGGTCTATATATTCGACCATGAGGAGTCGCCGTGCGCGGCTCTTGAGGACCTGGACGATTGGGTCAAGGAGAAGGTTGGAAACCAGCAGGAGGGATTGAATTAGATAGAGTACTAGTACTCATTTTCAGTGAATAGCGTTATGTTATATACCCGTTTTCTTGTCAAAAAGTTGACTGAAGTTTCGCTAAAAGCTTGCTAGAGGTTTATTCGATGTGAATTCAATATTTCAAGACGTAAATAAGAGCAAAACGTACCGAGCTACTGCGCAACTGTTCCAAGTGCCCACAGGGTTGTTGTTGTTGTTGTTGGAGGACGCAATAATTGATCCAGACGTGAACAGTCACCGAAGATCGTGAGCAGTCGCCGAAGTCGTAAGCAGTCGTAAGATGAGAGATAGAGGGAAAAAGAGACAGGAACGTCAGAGTCGCAAGTGCGAGCTTTCATAGATCGCAGAAGCTGAGCTGGTAGCTCGAGGTTTCAACGTTCATCTATTCAATAGTGTGCTTCCATGAAAGGGTCCTGTCATACCAGCCCACAGATCCTGTTGTTTTTGCGACAGCCGGTCTTGTCACTTGGTAATCCAGCCAGGTATGCGGCCTCGGATCTGGCCATCCTGGGAAGTGTTGTCGTCGGCCAGCTGCCGAGCCCATGGAGAATGCCAAGGCTCTAAAGAGTGATAGTGCCATAATATGGGGCGAAAGTTGGGGCGGGATGGGATGATGCCGTTTGGTTCGCCGAAGTTTGTACTTTTCATGGGGGGCAAAAGCTTGAATGGCCCCTTTTTACTAGCTCAGTGGAACTCTTGCCGCAACTGGCAACCGGAGTGCTGGTAAAAACGTCCTCGACAGGCCCACGCTGCCATCTAGGAGCTTTGCTCGGGCGCCTAAGACCGTGGCACTGTGCTGTTAGTCTCGGCCTGACAGCCGAATCTGTGTTGCAGACATGGAAGGTCTCTGTCGCACCCCACAGGGCTGGCTATCACGGACGCTGGAACCGTGGGTCTGAAGTCGGAGATCGCTTCACCTCGCGCCATTGCCAATTTAACATGGCGCTCTAGCTGCTGAGTGCAGGGCTGCACGAGGGGACTTTTCGCATCCCTGCCGCAAGAATGGGAATCGTACAATTCGCATGTGGGACAGACATCCTGGCGGGACTACCAGACGGCGATGGAGACCATCACTCAATGATAAATATCCTCTGTCTACAGTGGCAGCTACTTCGGATTTTCTTTTCTTTTGACCAGCATGCGCTTTGGGTCTTCTGACCAACCGTCAAGATGAGAGGAGCTCAGAAGCTGACGCTGCTAGGCGGCACATTGTTGCTGGCCACGCAAGTCGCCTCCAAGGCTGCGATAGCCCATTATATGGTATGTTTTCGTTCTTTGGTGTAGTTTACTATGCATTGGTACCTGACACAAACTTTCGCACACAGCTTGGTAAGGTCACAGAAGAGCATGTAAAGACGGACTTGGAGAAAGCGAAAGCTGCTGGGTAAGTTCGACAAATCCTGCGGACAGCCCCGATATTCTTCAACGCACGTGTTGACTGTTTCTGCAGCTTCGATGCCTTTGCGATGAACGTTGGCTGCGTCGAGCCAGACTGGGTCGACGAAGTCCTCGGTTACATGTTCAACAACGCCGCCGCCGCCGGCATGGGCGTGTACTTGAACATGGATCTTTATGCCTCCGGCGACGCATGTTGGAACGGAGCGTCGTGCTGCGACTACGCCAACGACTACACGGGCATCTGGAACAAGTATAAGAACTCCAACGGATGGTTCAAGATCGACGGCAAGAACCTCGTCAGTAGTAAGTAGTCCCCTCTTCTGAACACTGCTTGGAAAAGCTCCGAGGACGTCGAGACTGACATGAAATCCCGGAACAGCCTTCTCTGCAGCAAACTGGTCTCGGAAGGAATTTAACGCGTGGCGATCGAGATGGGACGAGGGAAACCTTTTCTTCATGCCCGATTTCGACAACACGACGGGATACTGGGAGGGTGCGGCAGGCTGGTGGCAAGTAGCTCAACTCCCTAACTGCCTGTCTATCGGAACGCTAACCCGTCGGAACCAACAGGGAGCACTGGGGCGAAACAGTCGACGGTATCGCCAGCTGGGAGAGCTCGTGGCCCGAGTATGCAGGTCACGGCGGCGCCTTTCCTGGCGACGTCGGTCCCGACCTGAAGCCTTTCCACGCGGCGCAAGACCACGGCGCCGAGTACATGATCCCGATCAGCCCGCTTCAGTACAAGGCGGCGTACAAGACCAACCTCTACCGTCTCGGCGACATGAACCTGCCCGTTCGCATGGAGAACATTCTGGCCATGAGCCCGCGGCCCAACTATGTGCAGTTTCAGACCTGGAACGACGGGCCGGAGAGTCACTACATTGGTGATATTTGGCCGGAGCAGAACCATGACTACCAGCCGTGGAAATACATGAACCCCGACCGTTACGATCACAGGTTGGTACTTGCGATTACATTCTTCTGGCTCCTAGCATCAAAACGTCACAGCTGACTTGAAACCAATATAGCGGCTGGCAACCCCTTGTCCGATCCTTCAACAATGCGTTCCGGAAGGAGGCTCCACCGCAGCCTCCATGGACACCGCCGACGGCAAGATCGCCGAGGGCGCCATCTGGTACCCGAGCTTCCCGCGCAACACCGAATGTAACGGCCCGGACGGCCTGTACTCGGAAGCCCCGACCAACTACAAGGCCGGCGTCGAGGGCGTCTACTTCGCCGTGGTGATGAAGCAGGGCCTCGCGCCGGGCCACACGCTCAAGGTCTGGAGCGGCAACACCGAGACGCCCGCCGTCTACGACCTCCAGGCCGGCCTCAACTACGGCAGCGCCGAGGTCCTCAACCGCGGCGCGCAGTTCCTCGAGATCCTCGACCCGAGCGGCAAGCGCGTCGCGTCCGCGGCCGGCGGCATGTGCGTGGCCGCGTCGTGCCCGCGCGGCATCGCGGTCCGGAACTACCACGTCGTCGGGGTCGAGGTGGGCGACCAGGGTGCGACGTGCACGCCGTGGCCCCGCGAGCAGGACGAGCCTGACCCGGACCCGGACGCGACCAAGGCTCCTCCTCCTTCTGCGCAGCCGACGACGACTACTGCACAGGGGCCGCCGCCGGAGGAGACGGATGGCGCTATCGTCAAATGGCTCAACAACCACAACAAGGGCTGTTTGATTTACAAGGACTTCCCGGACAAAACCGAGGACTGCAAGATCCCTGCAAAGACGAAGTCGAAAAGGCCAAAAGCGAGCACAGAACTACTTCCTACGGATGCATCGGGTTCTGGCCGGGCGCGAAATCTGTTCCGTGGGAGCGGGCTGACCCTTACAGCGAGTGGGTGGCTCTGGGCCATTGCACGTGTGACGATCCGGTTTTGAATCTGGTCGGAGACACGTTCCTCGAGGCGTTGCCCGTCATTGCAGAAGTACGTCCCCAAAGAACTGGGAAGTGGAAATTTGTACTAATAAGCGACTGCCCCAGGTTGGATGTTACGTCCTCATGTCCTCATTCAAACTGGTTCTCGACATTGCGCTGAATGCCATCCCCGAAGGCAAAGCGCTAACCGCGCCTATGCGTATGCCCCCCTCCTTCCCCTATGTACAAGACCATTA
The DNA here is from genome assembly GCF_038363865.1 of Apiospora hydei. Taxonomy (NCBI): domain Eukaryota; kingdom Fungi; phylum Ascomycota; class Sordariomycetes; order Amphisphaeriales; family Apiosporaceae; genus Apiospora; species Apiospora hydei. The sequence goes on along the minus strand of NW_027117362.1, from coordinate 1,259,129 downwards.
TGGATATGACGAAGGAGACCCGAGCTAATGAGATAAACCGCCCCTTTTCCAGAAATGTTGGTCAACGCCGCGAAGCTGTCCAACTACGTGTACGACGCCTCCCAGGGCCCCGACGAGGCCTTCGGCCACTGGCTGAACCCTGCGGCAACAACGACCTCGTCCCGGACGAGGTCAAGAACGTCTTCGACACGCTGAACTCGATCGCGGACGCGGCCGCGGGCTTCAAGGTCCCCTCCAAGATCGGCAAGGGCAGCGGCCGACGGGGCGACGAAGGCAACCCCGGCGCCGGCAAACCCAAGCCGACCAAGACGAACGGCCAGCAAACAACCTCGAAGCGCCCCAGCGAGACGTCGGCGGCTAAGTGCAGCTTGAAGCCCGCCAACGCCGTCGGCCGCCAGGGAGCCGGCGTCGTGACGAGCCGCGAGTGCAACAAGGGCGCGACGACGACGCACGCGTACACCATCACGTCCCTCGCCTACGCCGCGACCGCGAAGCCGACGCTCGTCGCCGCGACTTGCTCGGGCAAGTGGGGCCAGGCCTGCCAGCACTACAGCTCCCGCCATCTCGGCGCGTCCGGAGTGGAAGACGCTGTCGTGCGGACCGAAGATGGCGACGGCGACGCAGCCGGACCTCAAGGCGGCCGCCACCGATGCGTGGGCTCGGCAGCACGGCGGCGCCGGGTGGCAGAGCGCGGCGTACCGGGATGAGAAGCTGTGCGATAGGGCGGAGTACCCGCCGACGTACTTGATGGGCGGGGTCGGTAAGGCTGACTCTAAGCAGTGCGGTGTAGGGCCCAACCAGGTGGTCCGCTGGGTACCGAGGGAGCAGAACCGCGGGGCGGCGCATATGTGGAATAATATCTGCTTCGACACGCCTCTGGGCGCGATGAGCGATGCCGAGATGTATGAGGCTGCGAAGAACAAGAACTTTGGTGCGAAGACCAAGGTCAGAGCTCCTAGTAAGTAACCACCCATCCAGTCGGCCCCCGCACATCTTGGAAACTGACCATGTTCCGCATCGTATAGCCAAAACGGAGTACACGGTCGGAGTCACCGTGGCCCACATTCCCCAATTCACCATCTCCTCCTGGGAACACAAGGCGACGAAGGACGACGGCTTGTGGGACAACCCGTGCTGGCCCAAGGAAATCACGCCCAACGACCCCGGCTTCGCCCTCTTGGAATCCGACCCCTGGTACGCACGTAACAGCAAAAAGCCCGCGTTCGACTACAGCCAGCCCTACGCGCCCGGCACCAACGGGCCGTCCAATGGCCCCGCGCCCGTCCAACGCCGTGACTGGGCTGTAGAAGGTAACGATCCATTCAACAACGGGACGTTTTCCACCGTCACCAAGCGAGACTACGAAGGCAACGGGCCCGGCATCGAAGCGGAGCTCTACCTGACCGAGAACCCCGAGAACGCCGAGGTCCAAGAATTCACCATCGGCCCTCGTATCGGCCAAGGCGCCGACGGCTCCATCTACACCGTCACGGTCGAGGCCGACGGCTGGGACCCGTGCCAGACCTGGGTGCTGAAGAAGGACTACGTCAGCATCCGCGACTGCAACCACGAGTACGCGGCCTACGCGGCCCTCGAGAACCACGGCATCGCGCCCGCGTTCGGGGCGCAGGTCCTCGACTATGAGACGGACGACATGGTCCGGATGGGGCTGATACTCGGTACGTCGAGACGCGCGAGGTGAACCCGGAGAGCCCGGACGATGCGCGGGGCGCCATGGACGCGCTGCGGCGGCTGCACGCGCTCGGCTGGGTCCATGGGGATTTGCACATCGTCGCCAATATCTTGGTTCGGGCGGCGGACGGGAGGGTCTTCCTGATCGATTTCGTGCACGCCGAGCCGTCGAGTTCGGCCGCGGCGAAGAACCACGATGTCGAGTCGCTGAAGAGCATCTTCACGGGCGTGGAGTGGGATGGGGATAGGGTTTTGTAGTAGTGGCTTGTTCAATTCGTCGCTCGCCTGTCAAATAGCTTAATTAAGAACCAGAGACACCTGTTCATGTTCCAGTTTGTCCCAGGACTCTGCCTGCACGTACCCGCTCGCCAGGCGGTACGCGACCCCTTCTTTCCACTCTACCCAGAGCACAGTATACCGCTCGGACCTCTTGACTGGGGACCAATGGCCCGCTTATCCTGATCCAGGGAGTATTCGTATACTCGAGACTTGCATATGGCAACCAGCTCTACCCGCAAGCCCATTTCTTCTCGCTCATTGCGGCAGCCGTCATCGATACCCCTCCTCGGGAAAGCGCCCAGATCCGAGCGGTTGGGGAGGTAGAGCTCGCCCACCTCGCCACCGGAGCTGTCGTAGAGTTTCACTTGGTTCATTCTATCTGCTTGGCAGCCCCATAGCCATACCCGCGTGGTCTCGCAGAAGAGATACGGCGTCTGCTCCGGCATGGTCCCCGGCGTGCCGGCCTCGGGCATGGGGAACGGGTAGTACCAGCTCTCGCTGTGACCGGCCTCGTGGCGGAAGACGTACTCGGCGCACCCGTCCGGGTAGAGGCGTGGCCGGCCGAAGTGATCGAATTCGGGAGCCTCGTGGCGCGACCATCCGGGAGGGAGCGGCTCGCTGAAGTCTTTGTACTTCTCCCGATCCTCAAACCACGTCGATTTGATCGCCCGCCTTTGCGATGGGTCAGTGTCCGAGGATCGGGCGGCATACCATTTGGTAATTGGCACAGTCTCCTCGATTTCGTGGCTTCGGTGGTTGATCCGGGCCGCTTCGCCGTCGCGGCCCATGGTCATCCGGCCCTGCCACCCGATCCACGACCAGGAAGGGAGGTCCGACATCGACATTGAAGGCGACTGACCTTCCTCGTTTGGCCGGCCCGATGGGCTACGCCGCCGGACTTGCGTCATTAGCGACGGCCCGTGTCTCCAGCCCAGCCCCCGCTCGAAGAACATCTCGGGTATCCCGTAGAGGAACCCACCCGGGAAAGCGCAGCTCAGCACCGTAAGTAACCCGGAGATGGCCGGCAGAGCATCTTCGTCGTACCGGAGGTCCCGCGCGTTGTAGCGATCGACGACGGCGTCCAGTGCGCCCAGGTCGGGGAACCCGGCCAGCATGGTGGATATGTCCGGGTAGTCCGTGGACTCCTCTATCGTCTCGGCGGCGGGCTGCACCTGCTCTTCGTGCAGGACGTGGCAGGCGCACTCCCAGTGCAGCTCTTTTTCGTGGAAATAGACCTTGCGAGGCGATAATAGCCGCTCTTGGAAGGTCCGGGCGCGCCGGTAGTAGGGCAAGTCGGTCGACGAATGGCCGTCGAATCGATAGACCTGCGGCCTGCGCACGACGAGCTTGTTTTCCTCCCCGAACGGAATGACTCTTTGACACAGTTCTCGAGGGCCAGAAATGTTTCGGAGGCCTGGCAGTCCCTTCTCGACGTCGCCGTCGGCGGCGATGATGGTTACGACCGCGTTCGCGTAGACGGCTCCCATCTGCATCAGGTGCTCCTCCTTCGCGAGGGTCGGATCGCCATCCGGGACACACAGCAAGTCTACCCATAAGTAGCGCTCGCCGAGGACCGAAGTAAGACCCATGGCGTGCTTGACCATGGGCGGAACATACTTTGACGTGATCTCCGGTAGGCCCAACGCGTTCGCTCGTTGAAGCTCGACTAGCGTCTCGGCGTCGATCCCAGGCGCTACGTATTTCCCGTAGGTGTAGCTCAACGTCACGTAGGGAGCCGCCTCCGCTGCATATGATCCGGGCACCAGACACTTCCTCTCCAAATCAACAAGCCAAGCCGGACGTAAGGGCGAAACGTTGATGGGGTTCTCGCACTTGACTCCGTGCGAGGATAAGCACTCGTCCTTCCAGCGCTTGAGCATATCCAGATCCGCCCAGTCGGGATCCAGAACCCGCGTCGTGCCGGGATGGTCCGGCTTGCCTTCTGGCCGGGCGAGCAGCAGATCCCAGAATACGCCCCCGCTGTACGACTCGACGAGCCGGGGACTGGCTTCCTTGCCGGGTCTTCGGATGCCCATGTCGGCCGTGACTCTGTATATGTCCCTATTCTCTGAGCGGAAGACTTTGACGAAGCTCTCCACGAGGGGCCGGTGGCTTGCGCATGGAGTAGAGAGTGCCGCTGCGGGTGGTCCGAAGTTCACGGCATCTTTGAACGTCAGGTCAGTGAAGCGTCTCCAGATGCCCTGGCAGGTCTTGCAGCCGGACAGCGATTCCGGAGGGGCCGCCATTGTACCAGCAGAAACTCGAATGTATGCTTAGAATGCGTGATCGTCACAACAGTTTCAATAGTTGGCAAGACCCAAACTGAAGCTAGGAGGACAGCGTATATATATACTCAGTGGGGTCTGGGAAAATATCAAAAGAACGACTGTATCAGCCGAGCCGCCGGTTGCTGCCTTGCGGATCCACCGAGGGCCCCTATATAAAATGGAGACGAAATAATAGTTCACGGACGCTAGGAGGCGTATAGTAGTAAATCCACAATGTCATTCGATCTAATCCCAGCAAACAAGAGCTTTGCCCAAAGATCCGCCAAATGATGATCATGCCGGTGGGAATCTATCCAAGATCAGATAATGGATCCCCAATCCTGCAAAGGCTCGCTCTCCCTTGCCTGACGCATCGGCCCCGCCAAATCCACCCCCGAGTCGTAGACAATACCGAAATGGTCGCCCGCGTCCCCGGCCGCCGTGTACGGACACTGCGCAACGCTAGGCAGGAGAAACTGCCAGTACAACGCCGGCAGGCCGACGGCGTTGAAGCTCGCGGCCTCGGAAGGGAAAGCGGCGGCCTGGTCGTAGCGCGCGGCGTCGATGCCCCACTCCTCTACGAAGACGAGCTTCCCGCGGGCCTGGCTCACCCAGCTCGCTGCGCTCGCGTTCCACTGGCCCGGCACCGAGGCGTAGCGGTGCACGGCGACGGCGTCGAACGCCGCGCAAGTCATAGCCCGCGCCATGAAGGTACAGCCGTGGCTGTAGTCGCCGCCGAGGCCGCCCGAGGCCACGAGCTGGGGGTTGTGGGGGCCGAGCTCGGCGCGGAGGTGGGTTGCGCGGCCGCAGGCCCAGTCGTGTGCGTCGTTACTGGTGCAGGCTGACGTGTTGGCTGTGAAGGGTTCGTTCTGGTGGACGGGGAGGAGAGATGGCGTAAGTATGCGATCAAGAGAGATGCCGGCTGGTGGTTTGGCTGGGGAGGAGAGAGAAAGGATATAGGGGTGAGCAGGGGTAGCTTACCTGCAGGTCAAATCCCATGATGGCGTCACTCCACTCTTTCCACACTTTGCCCGAGGAGGCGCCCTTGTAGTTCAGAATGTACGACAGGCGCGCGTCGTAGGCTTCAAAGGCTGCCTGGTCTTGGTAAAAGCCTGCGGACCCCCACTTGTCAAAGTAGACGTCCCTATTTTACATGCATTTCTCCGTCAGCGGCGGTATCCCGAAGGTTTCCAGCGACGGCCAACAAGCTCCAGACTTACTTTCGGTAATCTCCCAAAAGAGAATTGGCATCGTGCGGAGAGATAAGCGCCTTGATCCCCTTGGCGGAGAGCTTCACTATCACCTTGTCCAGTGAGTTCAGCGTGGCATCGTTATAAACGCCAAGGGACGTCTCCAAGGGAGGGACCGACGAAACGATCTTACTCCCTTTCTGACAGTCCCCTGCCGTCTGACGATTGACCCAGAGCCGAACCACTTTGGCCCCATCTTCGGCCATGGAATTGATGTAGGCGTCCTGGTCCCCGTCGGATAGGCCCTGGAGATAGTACAAGTTTGCACCCATCCATGAGTTCCCCGTGCCGTTGGCGCATGAAGCGAGCGCCGCCAGAGCGGCAGACGTCAGGATGCTGAACCAGAACGGAGAGTTGACCATTTTGTCGTGATAGACCGTTGTTTAGGTAGGGTGGACTGTTTGATTGCCTGATGGGGTAGTCTTCTCTGATCTCCATAGACAACCCGTGGGTATGAGATCCATCTTATAGTTGCCTACGGAGGCGAAAGTGCAAATATACAATATCCCAATGCTGACGCGAGGGGGTAAAACGTACGACTAAGCAGGTTTGTACGTAGTGACAGGGGTGGACGCCACACCATCACGACTTCGGACTTTGAAGTTCAGCTCAGGCAGGGATGGCATTCGTTGGACCAATCAATAAAACTGGCACCCACAAACACCATGTTTACAAATACATTGCGTAAGATTAGACAGCCTAGTGTTCGGCTCACATAGTGTACGTCGTAGGTTTTGGTGGCCATTCCACCGCTACACCAATGTTTCCCTTTCCATTTTCTACCCTGGGCCCTGGTCCATATCGAAACCGCCCCGTCCCTCATGATTCCCGTCCTATTTCGTCTCCCGTAGTAACATTTACCACATTTCTACCATTCCAAAGCTAAGCAAAACGAATGCCAACGTTCTACTGTACGAGTGGGATTTTGCAGCGGCCGATCCTGTTTCGGAAGGCGACGCTGGTAACGTTGGGCGGCTCGAGGCAACGCCTGGGGACGCAGTCGGAGATGCACTCGGGCTGGATGGAGTCATCGTCGCGGATGTAGTTGCCAACGAAGACACGGTATTGGACAAGACTAGTGGAAGAAGCCGCTAGTATTAATCTTTGTAGACGCACAGGAGGGCGAGAGACTCCAAATAAGAGGACTTTACTGACCTGCGGTACCATTCATCACAGATCCCATTGCGCAGTAGCTCCCAAATAGGTCCAGTGCTTGCGATACGCCGGTAGTTGTGTCGGGCAAGCAGCGCTTAGCGACCTCCTTGCTGATGAGGGCGACATACTGCGTGGAGCTGGCCGTACAAAAGCAGCTGTACGACGTCGTCTTGCGGTGGTCGCCACAGCCTCGGGACATGTCCTTTACGATGGTATGCACCGGAGTTTCGGCGCAGGGTGGGAGAGCCCGGTAGCCGGGCAGGTTGTCGATGAAGATGCTCTGGGCCGTGATCGCCGGGACTAGCCAGACGTGTAGGAGGCGTTGCAGATACATCATCACCACGAGCGGACAGCGGCTGAGTGGCACTGAGGGAGAGGATGCAGAATAGTCTAGCGAGGTTTGAGTTAGTGACGTCGTCGGGGACTATAAGTAATAAGACATGCTTGGTGGCCAAGGAGTGAAGGCATTGTGGTTAGCTTGGCATGGCGGTGGGGGTCGTTCAGGGGCCATATCCGATCGGTTTCAAAATAGGAAGGTCGAACCACAGGGGCTGAGCCTGTGATGGCGATGGACAACCATCGTTGGCTTTCAACCACAGCCTGATCTATTTTTACCTACCACCCCCAAAGCTGAGGGGCCCCAGTCGAGCCGTCAACGGTCAAATGTGCAATTTTTTGATTGATTTTAGCCCTTTCCGTAACACAGCAGATGTGCGCCCAAGGCGCATTGAGGCTACACTGCCTCTCGGGCGAAACATGGCCTGTTTTCTTTATCGTATTTGGCGATGTGCATTGCAATAGCCAGCCACGCAATTTCGGCACATCTCGTCATACAGCCTTGCCAAAATGCCTCGAGCTGCAACGGCCCGGTGACTGTACATAGTACCATATTGATATATGGTGTAGGTCCCATTATCACAGTGCGACACCTTAAGTAACGTAAGCTGATTACTTCTTTTCCGCGATATCGAGTCAAACTTTACTGAAGCTGCGGCCACACGCAACTGCGACCCAAGGAATTGCCCACCGGCCTCTCTTCGATCAGGATGCTTCGCACCAGACTCAAAACCTATTTCCGTAGTTATGCCACAACAAGTGACCACCACCAGCTCAAACACGTGTGCGGCATCGCTGCTCCGTTGCTCTCCTGCGGTCTTACCATATTCTATTGGTCATATGAACCCTACTTTCCTGCCTCTGGGTTCGGTTTTCCGTATGCCATTATAATCTTGCTCATCACTCCGAGCTTCTGTTCGCTAGTTTTCTGGTACTGGACAGCCCTCCCAGACCTTCCAGGATTCCTCCGCCCTACCTATACCCAGTCAGCCTCCACAAAAAAGGAGGAATGGACCGCAAATTTGCGCAACACAACATGGACGGCGGCAATCACTGCCATCGCAACGCCGATACTATTGCTACGTCTGTGGAGGCCAGAGCTACAGACTACCGAGATAGTCGTGCAAAAGGATGAGGTGGTAAGTCGAGTCACCGAACGCTTTTCATTGTTCGTCTCCACACGCATCAGCGGCTCACATGCACAACCATCCATCGCCAGGAATCGGTATTCTATCCTTCCATCGCAGTGATGCAAAACGTGGACTGGAGCTCGCAGGCAAGCCTCACCCTCGACAACAAGCCAAAATGTTTCGTCGGCTGGATGAAGGACAACTTGCCATCCTGCGACCTGGTCAACGAGCCGGGCGACTGGTGTAACTGTACTTCGCTGTGGGACACCACCATCTCAACATTTACTTGGCAAAACACGACATACAACATGTTGGCCTGGAACGCAAATGAGCACATGGTGAATTCGCGCCCGACCACGCCTATCCTGGCCCAGGCATTCTTCAAATGTAAGCAGACGCCTCATCTTGCATATCATATCACTGGGGGACATCACTAATCGTCACCCGTCCAGTCAACAGCGAAAAGGCCTTCAGGGACTCCTTCGCCCACAGCTCCCCGAGCCTATGGCTTGCCGTATGGGACACGGCCTTATCCCTCCAAGAGAGCCTGGAGTACGGCTACACCCGGCTCCAGCTGATTGACGCCGCGGCCACGTCGTCCGTCAGTCTCGGCCTGAACCGCAAGGAACTGCCGGGTAGGAAACCGGCGTACGACTACCAGCTCTCCGCCATCACGACGGTAAGGCAGAGGGACTTGACCTGCGATTTAAGCGATGGCTACTCTGGTCCCTGTCGCGTCACTTTGTTGGTTCAGTACCCCAGCTTCAATCGGGACATCATGACCCATAAGCAAGGGATGGATCAGTGGGTAGGTTCATAACATCTCAAGCGTACTTGCTTTGATCACAAACCCCGGTCGCTTGCTAATGCTTACACATCCAGGACGTTGCTGCAGCTGTAGGGTCATGGCTGTCACTTTTCCAGATCTTGAGTTGGCTCCTCTCACTACTGGCATTGCAACATTGAAACCTACAGGATCTAGCGCGAGACACGTCGATATTCCTGGATTCGGCCGACAAGAACGCTCGGGATATTTGCAGGGGCGTCCTGTTTTTGAGATGAGTACTGCCCAAACGCAAGTTCTTCCGGTCAAGCGTGGTCAAGTAGGACATCATAAGCGTGTGGATCTTAACAGGGAGAAGAGCCAAACCCACATTGTCGCACGACATGACTTTCAGGAAGTAGGTTAACGAAAAACGGACGCGGATGTGGGTTGATTGGAGACACCTAACCCCGAACCACCACTTCGCCGTCCTCCGGGAATGCCGGATCGTGAGGATGGTGTCCCTCAGCATACAGGGGTAGAGAAAGGGAAGATTTGAAAGAGCAATGCGATGGTCAGTATTCCATCATGCTAAGGCATATTACACGATACTGAGAATCCAGGAAGTAAGCCTTATTAAGATAGTATTGTAATCTAGGGAAGGACGCCCCACGCGATAACAATCTGATATAACCACTAGTTATAGTCAAGCTACACCCCATCCGCCATTCAGTTGCATCTCCTAATAATCGTACACAGGCCAATCGATCTATGCGATTCCTATCGTCCCTTGAGTCGCGTCATCCCCTGCGAAATCCATGAAACGAACGTATCGGGCCTAGTCAATACCCGTGGCGTGACCCTCAAGGCGGGTATTCGTACAATCTCATTAACCTCCCCTTCCCATTCAAATTCCACCACGAGTACCGACGCAGCACCTACTGCCTCTCCTGCTGTGTCTACTGACGGCTGCTGCGTTCCCCCTCGCTCACGTCCTCGACCAGCCGGTCGCCGCCCCGCGACGTGCCGCCGAGCGAGCGGCCGTGGGGGTCCAGCTCCGTGGTCTCGTGCAGGACGGGTTTGCCCGTCTCCTCGGTGGTGCGCTCGATGCGGCCGCCGTCGCGGCTGTTGTAGGAGCCGTGCTCGGTGAAGGACTTGCTGTGGTGCTGGTTCCCGTCGCTGCCGCTCGAGGAGGACGAGAAGGATGACGAGACGAAGGTGGAGAAGGAGCTGCTGGAGTTGTTGTAGGTTTGGGTTTGCTGCTGGTGCTGCGAGGACGGCATCTTGTTGGCTGAGTTCAGGTGGTGTTTTGGGTTTGTCGTGTGGTTATTGGGGTTATGAGGTGGCGTTGAGTTGGAGCTGGGCTGTAGCGTGTGGGAGCGTGATTTGAAGTGGTTACAGAGCTTTGGAGGATGGAATGCGTGAGTTGAACGGGTGCTCGGAGAGTTGCCAGGTGTTTTGTTGTTTGTTGGATTGCCGAGAAGGTTGCTCAAAGAGAGGCACCTGTATCTGAATCCGGGAATGTGACGTCATCCCAGCCCCGCCACTGACGAACTTACGTCAACATGTTTACCAGTGTCTCACACCGCACCTGCCCGGCAAACAATTGACAAGGCGCAGTTTCCAGTCTGTCACGCCTCCAAAGGTACGGTAGGTAAGAATCAGCAACCTTACTCGGGCCAGCACGTTCGCAAGTCGTCCGATCACATCAAAACGCGGAGCTGTAGTCTCAGCCGCAAAAGCCCGAGCGCGTCGGCGAAAGGTGGGGTCTTCGGTCTTCCCCTGAGTACTGTCCGAGCCAAAGGAGAACAAGATGGACAGATGCAGTAAAAACGACGTTCTGATGAAACAGAAGAAATTGGCATGAATGCCTCAAGTAATTTTACTGTGCCGATCGTATCCTCGTCCCATAGTATACAGATCCCCATATTGTACATCGTCCTGACCATCTTTCGACCAAGCCAGGCAAAAGTTCCAACCCACAAAACGCAAGTGCCCCAGGCAGTTTTAAAACGCACGCCCCGTCTGTCGTCTCGGCAAACGACCACTCTCCGGATCGTCGTGGCGCTCATCTATCCACGACGTCTGGACATTCAGGCTCTGCTGTTGCGTCGCCGCGGCGGCGGCGCCGGACTTGTTGCCGATGATGACGGGGCTCAGCTGGATATCCGAGCCGAGCTCGTTGAAGCCCTGGCTCCGCGGCTTGCTGCTGCCGCTGCCCTTCTTCGAGTACGAGTAGGCCGACTCGGGGCTCGGGTGCGACCGGTTCGAGGAGCCGAAGGTGCCGCGGAAGAGCGGGCGCAGGAAGGGCACGCACGCCAGCGACACGGCCACGCCGATCTCGACGGTCGAGAAGAGGAAGGCGAGGAGGCCGGTGCCCGTCGGGTTGGTCGCGTCTAGGCTCGGGAGCAGGGTCTGTCGGTAGATGGTCACGGCGCAAGTGCTGTTTCGTCGTCGCGTGTCAGCAATTAGGTATTATCTAGAAGGGATGGACGAGAGGGGCCACGCGGTGAACTTACATGAAGCCGACGCTGAACATGGCGAACAGCACAATTTTCTTGCGCAGCTGCAGCTGCAGGTTGTAGACAAAGGGAAGAGGGAGCAGCAGGACGATGACGTCGCTGACGACGTTGATGGCGCTGAGCCACTCGTAGTACAACTTGACGTCGCCGCACTTGCCCTTGACCACGCCCGCCCAGTCGTAGTTCTTCTCGTAAGGCTGGCAGATGACCAGGCCTGTGATGAAGCCGCAGACGTTGTACAGGATGACGAAGCCGCCGACGACGCGGACGGCCAGCTTCATCCGCGGGATCGGCATGAGGGTCTGGTACATGGCCAGCACCGAGAGCTTGCTGGTCAGGACGCAGCAGTTCCAGAGCAGGGGCCAGGCAGCCATACACTAGACAGAGTTTGGGCGTTAGTCACCGTTTGTACCGATAGCCGTGCTGGTGCGCGCGGGAAAGCAAAGAGGGGGAAGGGAAGTAACCGTACCCGGAAGAAGGTGTCGAGAGCATCCGGGCCGAACCGGCCGGCGATGTCTTTCAAGTCGAACGTGAAGCCGCCCCGGAACACCATGAAGAAGTCGACGATGCACAGCGCTAGCACGAACAAGAGCGCCGTCGCAATGCACCAGTCGCTGGCGTCGAGGGATGCGTTGGAGAACCGCGATCGCGCCACGAAGCGCATGGCGACAAGGGCGGTGGGGATGAACATGGTGAAGACGCACGTCACAATCATCCAGATCTGGCCGGCATTCTGGATGGGGATCGACTCATAGCCGCCGTTGGGGTTGCTGGGCGTGGTGTCCATGATGTCTGGTGTGGCTGTCTTCCTGGAAGAAGCACGACGTTGAGAGAGACCGGTTGGAACAGTTCTTTCTCTGGCAAGCTTGTCGTTTCGTAGGTCTCAGTATGGGGTTAAGACGCTTTCTTATCCAACGGCATACTGATGCCCTTAGCAACAATAACACGGTCGAGTTCCCAATACGCCGCTGTGTTAAGAACCAGATCGTAAGACCATGGGAAAGTCCGCCGATGTCGATGAACTGTTTACCGTATCGAGCCAAAATGCTCAATGATAGACATTAGCATGAAACTAACGAAGAACGCCGATCGGTGCAAGTAGATTGAACAAACTTGGTCAAAACATAGTCGACACATATAAGTCGACGTATCCCATCGGGGTGGGAGGGAATCATAAGAAGGGATACCCCTAATATGCTGAGACCTAGTGGCAGATGAGAGAAGAGGGCGTCCTCTCTGAGTGAGATGGTCAGCAGCAGTAGCTTATGCGGAAGCCTGCATCCTGCATCTCCCGTATAACGACGATCAATGGGAGGTCCAGCCAGGGGCCCCCAGTCACTGCTGACTCCGGCACCGCGCGGCAGCTACTGGCCCCCATTTTAACCGTTGCCTGCCCCCATCAGCCCAAATCTCACACCGGTCGGACAAGGGTCCCGGGGTTCCTATTGGTCAAGCCCGGATCCGGCTTCAGAGATCCTGGCCGATCCGGTAAGGAGGGAGAGGGCCAGCCCATAAGCCCGGATGATCCGTTGTCAGCCTTGGAGCGATCCTCGGCAGATTCATCTTGCTGGATGCATTCGAAATGAGGTGAACCGAATTCTAGCATCGCGACGAAGAGTTGCCAGTTATGACAAGTCCAAAGAAGGTGGCGGTCTGGTGTTCAAATTTCGTTTCTTCGCGAATGGTTGCAATCGATGTTACGTACTTGACTCAAGGGCTGAATGACGGCTGCAACCCTACGACCGAGGACTGGGTGAGCGTATTTAAAGCGTCCGTTTTCTGCGAGGCCAGCAGGGGTTGGGAATACCACAAGGCTCCAAGGGTATTGCCGGCGCGGCAAATTCCCTCCAGAATGGAGCGGGCGTCGACTTCGAAACGCGACAGCCGATGAGATTGCCGTTTCCAGCCAATGATAGTCCCGTTGGCGTCGGCCCCGTTTGGGTTAAGCGATCTGCAAGCATGGGGGAACGATCGAGGATGGGCATCCTATTGGCCCATGCCGACCATACGAGTCCACCGGGGATGCGACCCTGTACGGACATTTCGAACCTTCGCGCTTCCTGTCAGATCCCTGGTGCTTGGGAGCCCAGCCCTTGGCAGGACCTGGCAGTTTGGTAAGACCCACCCCTCAACTCCGCATACAACCAGTTTCGAATTTTAGATTGTTTGGCACACTTCTGCATCAAGCTGTGTTGTATTGGAGACCCAGCGTGGCATTGGATCTGCATCACGCCAACACCCTGTCGACTATGTTCCCAGACCTCACATGATTGGGCCGGGGGTATATCCCTGGATAGGGAGGATGCAGCAGTGGTAGGAAAAGGGGGGTATCGAGGGCCTTGTTAAGGGCTGACGTGTCTGCACCTTGTCGAGGGGATCTTCATCGGCATCTCGTATCAACGAAAACTTTTGAGAACTAAAGAAGCTTCAGTATTACCTTGTATCCGACAATTACACACATCTAGACTCTCCTCCCTAGCCAGCCCATAGCAACAAGACGCAAGATGGGTTCCTACGTAGCCGACCAGCGAAAGGTGGTGATCATCACGGGCGCTACCGTAAGTCCGCTCTTTCCTCACGCTTTTTACCCATGTGCCTCCTCCCCAAACCCGCTCGTTCGTCGACGACCATTCCTCTGACTTACTCTCTGCCGCGGCTCCCAGAGCGGAATCGGCCGTGACCTGGCGCACCGTCTCCACGCCCGCGGCTACAACGTTGCCCTGACGGGCCGCCGGGTGCCCGAGGGCGAGTCCTTGGCCAAGACGCTGGACCCGACGGGCCAGACGGCGCTCTTCGCCGAGTGCCACGTCGAGTCGTACGACTCGCAAAAGGCCGTCTTCGCGGCCGTCTGGCGCAAGTGGGCGCGCGTCGACGCCCTCGTCGCCAACGCCGGCATCGTCGACAAGGAGTCCCGGTACGGCCTGGCGCGGCGCGCTGGCGCCTCGGTCGACGACGTGCCGCCCTGCCCGGACCTGGGCTGCGACGACGCCGACTTCAAGGGGGTCGTGTACGGGACCCAGCTGTTCACGCACTACATGCGGCACAACCCGCCCGGGGTGAAGGGCAAGATTGTGGTTACGGGCAGTATTGTTGCTATTTACCCCTGCCCGACGTTCCCCGAGTACTGCGCTGTCAAGGCGGCGGCGCTGCAGTGGGTCCGCGTCATGGCGCCCATGTTGTTGTTGAAGGAGAATATAACCATCAACACCGTGCTGCCCAACGCGTACGACACGGGGATTATGCCCGACTTCCAGGAGGCATACCTCGATGAGCAGTAAGTAACAACACTCACCCCACCTCACTCGTACCGTCCCCCTTTTTATAACTGCTTGCTTACCATTGGTTGGAATGGGCTTGTGTAGTCTGACCCAGAAGGAATGCCTCATGTCGGCCTACGACGTCTTCCTGGAGGACGAGTCGCACACCAAGAACGGCCAGGCCGTCGAGACGGCCTTTGATTCGCACTACTACCACGACGTGCCCGCGTACAAGAGCGGCATTGTCATCGAGAGGACGGATAAGGTCTACGAGCCGTGGTTTCAGTGGATGCACGGCGAGAAGAGCGGGCTGCCGGGTGCGTACAAGGAGCCGCTGAGGAGGATGACATAAGCACTCTCAGGGGGCAAGCGGGACGGAAGATGAAATAATCACCGATGTATTGAATGGAGTTTAGATTCAAGCCTAGGAATATCAGGAGTTCTTGTTAACCTTACCATTTGTGGCTTGCTTGCCGAGGTCGTAACTAGTTTGTACTAGCGGACGGTCTTATGTCCAGACAGACATGTCAGCCCGGCACTTGGGCGTCGGGCTTAGCCATGATAAGGTGAATATCGATATAACCCAGCACCTGCAAGTCCATGTGGTTTTGACCATAATAAAATGCATTGCCAGATGGAAAAGACGAACACGTGCAGGAGCCTCAGGCAATCCACCGCCATGGAATTATGCAAAGCACCAAACTTACCCCAAGCGTGGCGTCGGTCAACGGCCAAGCCTAGTGCCGGCTGGAATTGGTTCCCCCTTATTCAAACCTTCATGACTCGATTGGTGGCAGTGAATACCAAAACAAGGAGACGTACTCGGTTTCGGTGGGCGGTACATCCCTTTGGTGAAAGCTTAACAACAGATGACTTCACTACCACCCCCATCGGCAACACCAGCGGCCTCCGCGACCGACCTACTTTTGCTTCATTACTGTCGGAAACCCATACCCATATGCATTGTTGTGACAGACCGCAGTGGATCTCGTCAAATCTCGTTACTGAATCATCAATCCCTCGGGCAGAAGGCAGACTATGACCTGGCAGTTCGTAGACCATCACAAGAATTCACAGACGGTTTTCGACGACAATTACAACATGGCGCAGGGTAACACCAAGTCCTCGGCAGCAAAAGACGCCAAGACCAAGCCCGACGAGAAGGGCGAATCGGCCACATCGTCCACAACCGCCTCCACCACGGGCAACGGCCGCCAAGTACCCGGGGCCGCCTCGTCGTCGTCGCCGTCGTCGACGTCGGGCCCTGGCCCCCGGATCACCCTCACGGGCGCGCAGCAGACCAACCTCTCGACCTTGTGCGCGCGGGCCCAGGACGCCAAGTCGGCGAAGCCGCTCCTCAACGACCGGTGGGCGCTGCACGTGCTGGAGCAAGTGCCGGGCTACGACTTCGCGGGCGTCACGCCGGGCCCCTTCGCGGGCGCGGCCGTGGTGAATCGGGCCCTGACACTCGACCGGTGGGCCGCGTCCTTCTTGGAGCTGAACCCGCGCGCCACCGTGATCCACCTGGCCTGCGGGCTCGACAGCCGCTGTCTCCGGCTGCGTTGGGGGGGGGACGGAGGCGGTGCCGGGGCCGACAAGCCCGGGACGGCCGCGAAGGGCCCGTTTTCCGACGTCTGCTGGGTCGACTTGGACCTCCCCGACGTCGTGGCGCTGCGGCGGCAGCTGCTGCCCTCGCCGTCGGGGCCGGGGGGTCGACTACCGCCTCATCGCGGCCTCGGTAGCCGAAGAAGGCTGGCTCAACGACATCCCCGCCGACCGGCCGACCCTGATCATCATGGAAGGGCTGAGCATGTACCTGACGGAAAAAGACGGCATCACGCTGCTGCGGCGCTCTGCTCAAGCGGTTCCCGTCGGGCTCCCTCATCTTCGACTGCGTGGGCTCCGTCGTGCTGCGGGCGCAGGGCCTCATCGGCGTGCTGCGGCACACGGGCGCCACCTTCGCCTGGGCCGTCGACTACCCGCGCTACCTGGAGCTGCTGGACGAGCGGCTGCGGCTCGTCGAGACGGCCGGGCTGCTGGACATGATGGCCCACGTCGCCGAGAGCGAGATGCTGCCGGCGCCCGTCCGGTTGGCGCTGCGGGGGCTGGGGTACGTGCCGTTTTTGGGCGCGGTGGCGGAGCATGTGCTAAGGGATATAATAGCGCTCGTGAATATCGTGCGGTTTGACTTTTTAGATGGATGGGTTCCCGGTTGGCCGGGGGACTTTGAGGACTAAGGTGTTTAATACGTGCGCAGGGGTGAAGGACGGACTGGGGCCAGGTTTGGGAAGGTGTTCATGGGTAAGCTTCGAATCAATGCGTTGTATCTGTAGCAATGTGAGTGTGGATGAGTATTGCATAGGCAAGTTGGATAGACCGATAGGGTCAGTTAATCCAGGGAATCCCCGACCGCCGCTATATCAGATGGTGTTTTCACAGTGGAGTTCTGCCTGGAAGGGCTCAAGGAGCTGCCGTCAATAAGGATTGATTAGTTGAGGTCTCTGCGTGTCTGACCTTCGATTGACGGATGGTGATGCCTCTTGATTGATGGCTAGTTTCCTGCCAATCGGGAATGCATCATAATGTTTGTTTAGTCTCATGCTCAACCGCCCGGGCTCCGCGTACGTGAGGATCTTAGTCGGCGGTCCAGCCGAACACGGAGCTCACCGAAAGCTCGCTTGCGGTCCGGGTCGCCGATACACAGCGCCCCCTTTTGGCGGTGGGAGCAAATGCCGAGAGCTGACATGTGGGTGGGGCTGATGATATCGGCCGCTGGATTGGCTGCAACCTGGGTACGAGATGCATGAGAAGTATTTGCTAAATCATTATTAGTGAGCCTAAGGCGCCTGTCGAGTGACTGTGTGAACTGTCGGATCACTGGCGGTAAATAGACGCTGGCTGATCGTAATATATGAGAGGGCATCCCCAGGTTTGGGTACACCGTCTATAAAACCCACACAATATCTCTTTCACACTAGTTGGAATTATCTATATCGAAACAACACAGTCCCATGATCCGCAGTTTGTAAAGCATAGAAGAATATCATATATCATTATACATACAAACCCGGCAACATGCATCCGTCACTTCTCTTATCTCTTGCTGGCCCCCTCAGTCTATCGAGCTTTGTACCTGCAACCCGTCTGGAAAATGAAGAAGCCCACATTCTTCGTTCCCGTAGAAGCTTTTGTAAGTTAAAAGGGATGATCCGGCTTGGCGACTGTCTGGGTATCGAGTCTAGTGTGTCGTTTTAGTCCGTAACAGACTTGCATAGTCCAGGGCAACCGTCATTTTGCGTCACTTCCGTTTTCAGTCTCCAACCAAAGGTGGTCGATAATGTAGCAACAGCTAGATCTTCCCACACTCCGGTTCTCATGACCAACCCTAATAATGGATTAGGTGCAATTGATCGCCGTGTCCGTGGAGTTAGAAAATCTAGCCTGGACTTGCGTCCCCGCATGCTTTAGGCTGCAAACAGCTAGTGGTGAAGATCGTCCAGGAGGCTGGACAGGAAGCTGGGATATGCTAAAGAATTCAACTAGATCTAGTATAGGGCTCCTTTCTATAGTTCATTCTAGATCTTCCCCCGGCGAGGGTAATATGGACCCCCTCCACAACGCGGCTGCTGGCGCTAAAGAGAAATTCTTTCCTCTTTCAACAGCCCCTGAAATTAGCAACCAATCAAAACCCGATACCGACACCGCGTTTGCACAAGCTCAGCCCGCCACACGAACAACTATTCATGGCCTAATCCATGACAGTTGGAAGTTAGCAATGGCCCGGATAGCAGACTAATACGTATGCCAATTTCTCTCTCTCCTGGCTAAGCTTTTTGCTGAGCTTGTTTTGATGACAGTCGCCACGTTCTAGGTGCGCCGGCTCCAGTATCTAGCGTCAGTAGCTGTGCCCGTGCCCCCAAGAGAGAAATGGCATTGCACGAACTTGTGCCTTATAAGTGGCGTCTTTTGGGCTGGCTTCCAAGTTCGCTCCTGTGCCAAGCATCTTGTTGTCTTCGCATTGTGTTACCCCCGGTGTTGACAAGATGGACGCCCCGGTTTCGCGAGTGTTGTTGCGCCTGCTGTTGGCCTCCGCGGCCACGGTCGGAGGCGTCGAGGGCTCGAAGTGCCGCCACAATCCATCCTCGGGCGTGAGCCTGTCGTCAAACTCACTTTCATATGCGACTTCGTTGTCAAACTCGCTTGCACCTGCAACTTCGTCGTCAGTTTCTGTTCCGGCTCCTGACTCACCGACCTCCACGGACACGGCTACGGACGTAACCTCTCCGTTGTCAACGCTTACGGATACAAACACTGATGACGGAGCCACGGGCACCTCTACTACGGACTCGTCGACCATGACGTCGATGCCAGATCAGTTATCATCAATTGTATCATCGATCCTCGATGCGAAAAGCTCCGGTATCTTGACGGTTACCGTTCAAACGGGCACATCGACAGGCACCGACGATGGGCACATTACCATTACATTACCTACTTCGACAAACACCGGTGACACCATCTCGACTACGTCGCCTTCGGGCGACACCGTTTCGACTACGGCGCCTCTGAGCGGCACCACCCTCGGCCCCTCAGATGGAACTACAGAGCCCCCCACGACTCCTACGTCCACGGGCACGGATACTTCGGACCCGACAAATACAGCCGAGACTGAGACGACCCCGACCACTTTCAATACTGCGGACTACACCTACTACGAGGTCTCTTTGCCCGTGGAATTCACCACCACCCTGGACGGCTCAGCTACGCCGACCACCACGTCGTACTATTCCATTACCAACACGCCCACGCCATCCTGCTTCATTGACGCGACGAACCAGGATCAGGCCTTCAAGCTGTCGATTGGGTCGTCGGGTACTCTATTGATTCCCAAGAATGGCATCATTGGTGCTTTAGTCAACTCAGACTTCCCCAGCCAGCCACCTGCTGGTTCCGACCCTGCAACTACGCAGGAGGATCCCGTTGGAGCCGCAGCGAATGAGGATTACTACAAGAATCTTCCCACCTACAGCTTTCAGGAGACCGCTGATGGCCCGAAGGGATTCTACGATCTGGTCGCTACAGTCGGCGGGGTCACGACTTATGTCGCCTTGAAGCGTAGTACTATGGAGGTCCGCACAACCACGCATAGCACGGAAGGCCAGACGCCCGACGCCGATGGCTTGATCACCAGCATCTTCAGCTTCTCCTGCGACGGCCGTATGGTGGTAAGCGACCTGTCGGGGACCGTCTACATTTGGCGGGTGTCAGCGGATGGCGTTAGCACCGAGATGGCTGCAGGAACTCCTGACACCGATACCGAGGTTCTTCTGACTCCCACCACAATGCCGCCGGGGTACGATCCCAGCGCTGGGGCTCAACAACCCACCTTGTCGAAGAGGCACCCACGTTATGCGTCTATAGCCAATGCAAACGCCAACGTCCTGGAGGCGCGGATGAGTCCCTACACAGATGGTCAGCAGGCCCGCGTACCGCCGTACCCCCGAACCTGTACTCCGACAAACGGTACGGAGCGCGAGATATGAGCTCCAACGGCTGCGGATCCGGCTCGACCGCGGCCTGGATCCCGCAGCTGAACTTTGTCCAGTGCTGCGACTTCCACGATTACTGCTACGACAACTGCAGGACCGGGGACAACGAGCTGTGCCACAGCCAGTACTGCTACCCCGGCGAGTGGGAGCGCTGCAACTCGGCGTTCTACAACTGCATGCACCAGACGGCGTGCCCGCAGTTCTCGTGGTGGGGCCATGCGCTGCGGCGCGTGCTGTGCGAGGAAGAGGCCCTCTTCTACGCCTGGGTCGTGACGACGTACAAGGGGTCCGACGCCTTCCGGGACGCCAACAACCGCTGCGACGCGTACTGCCCGGACACCGGCAAGCCGCTCTGCTACGGCCAGTGCCTGAACTACGACTGGGACGACAACAACTGCGGCAACTGCCGCGTCACCTGCGACACGGGCCACCACTTCAACTGCCGCAGCGGCCAGTGCGTCTGCACCGCCGACACGGCCAACGACAGCAACAACTGCGGCGGCTGCGGCAACAAGTGCCCCTACAAGACGCACTGCAGCGGCGGCCAGTGCGTGTGCGACGAGGACACGTGCGGCAGCTTGTGCTGCAACAAGAAGTCGCACCCGCGCAACTGCGGCACCTGCGGCAACGTCTGCAAGACCGGCTACTGCTTCCAGGGAGAGTGCGTCGACCCGAGCGGGACGCCGACGTCTGGGCCGCCGCAATGCCTCCCGACTGATGCGGTGAAGAACGGTGGTTTCGGTATGTACCCTGCCTGCCCTGAGTCCCCTCTTGAACGAAACCAATGCGTACAAGTTTTCCGACCTTTTGCTAATATTGGACGATTCCATACAGACACTGTTGTCGATGCCGGCAACGCTCCCCGTGGCAGTTCAACCCGGATACCACTGGTACCATCGACTACAGCGGACAGAATGCGTAAGTTCCCGTCCCCTCTCGTATCCCCCTGCCCGACAAGCCCCGTATTCGTGATGGAGCATTCTTTCCTGTTTCACTTACAACAAGGGAACTGCATGCTAACTTTTGCCTTCTTTCTAGTTCCATCTCCTTTATAAAGCAAGGCGAGGCCTTCGCCTTTGACGAGTTCTACTTCAACACGGGCTCGCCCGTGCTGTCCCAGGCCGTCACGGTGTGCCCGGGAGCGAACTACGAAATGACGTTCACCATGGGCGCCGTGGTCTTCTACCCGGGCAACCTCGTCGTGACCGTCATGGGCCAGCAGGTGGCCAACATCCAGCTGCTCGGCGACCCCACCAAGGGCTACGGGCCGTACCCTTCTCGGTCCCGGCCTCGGCCGACACGTTCGCGTACACGAGCGTGCAGTTCCAGGTCCAGGCGCCGCTCTGGGGCAACACGGTCTTCGTGGATGATGTCTCCATCTACCAGCCGTAACCGGGCATCCCCTGAAGGTAGCGGGGTGGGGGGTTGAGGGGGGTTTGGGGAGATGGGGTAGCGGTTCTCGCGATGTATTTAGCGAAGCGTAATTTCAAAGACAGAGACGAATATACACTGTAATGTCAAAAACGTTCCCATAAGATCAATGTACTACCGGTGCATTATTACCCACTTCCGTGACTTGTCTTGATGCCTTCTGAAGTATGTAATTCTCCACAGCCGCGGAAAGCGCCATGGTTCAGGGGCTGAGTTAACTTCAAGGAGTACTGGGGAGGTCGGTTTGAGACATGCCCATTCTTTTGTCGTGGTGTCAGGGATTAGAACTAGTCAAATGCGGTGTGTGGACCCTGTCTACAAGCGGGTATCAAAGGAGAAATATGAAGTGGAACAATGGCGACCCTAGTAAAAAATGGTGTATTCAAGAATGTTTATCTACTTATGTAAAGGAAAAGGGGGGCAAAGACCGAGTAGCTGATGAAAGGGATGAAATACTCACGCTCAGGGGCAATTACTCACTGGGAGGGCTCAACCACACCTCCAAGTACTTGAGATAATACGAGAGCAAAACCGTAGAAATCTCAAAAGTGGCGTGATTCCTCCCATGTCCCCGAAGGGAAGGAGGCCGTCGTCCTCCAGGTCGCCCATGGTAGCGACGGCCACCTTGCTGATGCGGGCGGTGGGATAGCCCCCTTTTTCATGTCGACCTCCCTGTCGTCGTTGTTGCTGTAGCAAGCCACTGCAACTCAGATCCAGCTTCTTGCTAGGAACACCTAATGTTAGCCTCGATTGCCTTCTCTTGTAAAGAACGTCAGAGGGTCTTTGCCTGAGATTCAGGAAAGGGCGGTTCCGGGTCAGCATATCTTCCCAGCGTACGATTACTCTGGGTACGAAACCTATCGTCGGCCGCCGCCGCTGCAAGAAGTCCCCTTTCGATGGCTTTTGCACCATGAAGAAGTCGTCATGTGGCGCAGCCATCGCCAGGGTCGTCAGAGGGGCCTCTTCGCCCCGCTTGCCCCTGCGTCGCTCGACGGCTTCTTTTAGCTTCTTCTGGACCTTGTTCGGGGTCTTCCCTAAGGGGCTTTGGCTTTTCTTTGCCAAACACTGCTGGAGCGAGACCAGGAGAAGGGGGAGGCGGGCCTTGTGGGCGAACTTTTTCAGAGCGCCCACGGGCGGAAGGCCCCTCTCTCTTTCGTGGGAGCCAACGTCCCATGAAAAAGTGACATTTATAGAGGAGGCGACTGTGTTGCTGGACAGTTGGCTGCAGGTCTTGTTGCAATTTCCGTTACCCATGTTGGCTGATTGTCTTTCTTTGTGATTTGTTGTTGAGTTAGTGAGGCTAAGAGTCTTTGTTCTCTGTTACCAGTAATGGGAATAAAGGCCATTGTAATTCGGTTATTGTCTGCCTCAGACTCCTTTTATAGTTGTTAGTGGTCCGTTGAACACACAAGGAGTGACAGAGACATTCTCGCTGTCCCTAACATTAGACTGGTGTGGTACCCGTATGCAGGTTACTAGAAACTCCAGCGAAGTTTCTTGGTCTACTCTTCTTCGGGAATGTACTTGCACAGCGGTATTCCTGTACACACAGAGCAGCAATATCAAGATCATAATGGTTGTGCCTTCTTTTGTTTGTCTATGGTATCGTAGTCAAACTTCCTCATACCGAGTCTATTTGCCGCGGGCCCGAGTCGCTAAGTTGTTCGTGCTCGCGTATCCGGCGCTGGATCGCGGTCGCCAGCTTGGCCTTGCCACTGAACAGCGCCATATAGTATTTCCACCTCGCTGTATTTTGGCGACCCCCGGTGCGCGTTTGGCAGATTTTGTTCAACAGAGGCTGCAAGACCGGGATCGACGAAGCGATGACAATGGTGTTCCCTTCAATTCTGGTGAAATCCCTCTGGGTTAGTCCGGGCTCCTGGTCATGTTTGTGTCGGTCAGACTTACAACGTCCAAATGGTTATGCGGGACGTGGCATCTGTGGTTCAGATCATCATTTCGTATCAGTCTCCGGGTTTCCAGGAGGTGAGGGCATGGTGGGCACAAACAAGTGAAATCAGGATCGATTAGAGTGAGCAGTGTAGAGGTCTTGTAGATGGCTACTGCTCCTGACCTGTTGTGGGGAGTTGCGATGGATTGTCAGCCGTACTAAGATCATGCCCAAATGGTCTGGCAGGATTGACTCGGAACTTACACAGCACCCAGTCCAAGAGCAATGGACAGTATCACCTTTTTCCGCCGGGCCATTTGCAACTTATATAAGACGATGGACGGATAAGCAGCCAGGTAGAAATCGACGAATCCAGAAAAAGCTACATCCAAAATCGTTAGCCCACATTGCTGAAGAACATGTATGGTTTCGGTTTCGTTTCCCTATCGTCAAGCGTACAGGCCGCAAAGAGGCAGTAATGCATCCAAACAACGGTGTCCAAGCAGAATGCCATATTCTCGCGGTCCAAGGCATAGTCGACAGGGTGGCAGCGGGAGAGAAGCAGGCCGAGCGCACTGCCGACGACTCCCAGCAGTGCGAGCTGGACGAGGCCGCCCATGAACCACAGGACCCAGAAGTGTATGCGGCCGGGGATGAGAAGGCGCACCAGCAGGGCGATGACGGCCAACTTGGGCATGCCGAACGAGAGCACGCTGGGGCAGTAGGCGGCGTACACCCACAGCGTGGCCGAGATCCGTTGCTCGTTCGAGAGCGCCTCGACGTGGCGGCCGACGCCCTTGGAGACGGAGACGTTGGTGAGCCCGCAGGCGATGATTCCTGTAGCCTATTACAAGTGCCGAAGCGCGACACGGTCAGCCCGAACTTCGCATAGAAGAAGCAGCAGACGGGTAGGGTAGGGTAACATAGAAACGAAGGAGAGCATAGCTTACAACGGAGATGGCGATCAGGTAGTCGTCGCTCCACAACTTCCGCTGCATCCAGGCTCGCACGTACCAGCGGGCCGAGGCGAAGATGAGCGCGATGCCGGTAAAGGTCCATATGACGATCAGCTCCGTGCCGCCGGTGTTCTCGGCCAGGTAGTCGTTCCATTCGGTCGAGTTCGTCGCCGGGGCTTCCGTGGAGGACATGGTACTGGAACGAGGCTCAGAGGGACCATGTTGCCGACATCTTCACAAGCATTCTTGTTTTGGTAAGAAAACGCAGTCCCTTTCGAAGAGGGGGACTCGTAAATGGATGGAAATAATGCTAATAAGAAACATAAATATCGAGGACGTGGCAAGGAGACGGACACTGGGGTTGTATGGGGTAGATGGGATATACTTTGCGTATGACTAACTACTATCATGAGATTCTTCTCATCGGACAACTTAGGAAAACATTTTGGCCGGACGACTGAATCATGGGAGGCTGGATGTTAAACAAATCGCATGCCCACTTTGGTGACATATGCCTTTCCGCTCGCAATCTTATTCCGTATCCAGCTTCAATTGAAACCCGGCTTGAATCAAGCCCATGCATTCTCATCTTGACAGCTTCCTTCTTCGAGATAGTGGACGCTGTCTTGAGCGCGAACAGGGAAAGGAGGTACATCGGATTGTTTTGAAGCGGCCATCACGAACCTTGTTAGAATTGGAGGCCTGGTATCCGGGTGCCGACCATGACCTTATCGTACATGACGCCGTCTATCGCAGGTTGTGCACATTTTTACCCGGATTGAGGTATCGCCGGGCATAACTTTCGCGGCCGGCCTGAGTTTATTCCCGTACCAAACCGTCTAATGTTATCGTACGCGGACCTGCTGGCGGGATTAAGGGGAGGATGCCGTGGCCGGGTGCCAGAGTTTATCCCTCAACTTGCCAAGCCCGTAGCCGCGGTGGGCAGTTCCTATCAGAACAAGACTCTCGTATCTCAGGCTCATGTGGATGTCTTGCCAATACTAGAAAATAATACTATGAAATCTTGCCCATCCACACCATGACTTGGTTCTTGCTACAGCACGTAGCCCGCTTGTATGCGCCGCCACGCCTCCTGGACGGCTGTCTTGCCTTCCTCCCCTCTCCCACCGGCCATCTCGCGCACGACTTGAAGATAACTGACGAAGATGGCCAGCGTCTGCAAGGTGATAGGTTCATACTGCAGATTGAAGCCGAGAACCTCGGGCATGAAGTCATAGGGGAAGAGCGAGATGAGCAGCTGCGCCGTGGCCGCTTTCCAGACCTGCGGGTCGCCCATCCCCAGCTCCCCGGCCTTTTCCACGAACTCGAGCGAGTCGGCGGTGGGTGGAATGCGTAAGACGTGGCGGCCGCTACCATCAGCTTCATCGACCGCGTTGGGCAGTAGCTTCTGGTATAAGAATACGTGATTGCGCTCGACGTGCCCGTCGCCCAGCTCTTCAGTCAGGATCTCCAAGACACCGCAGGCCCGGACACCACAGTATCTGTGGACCTCGGCAAGGCAGTAACGAGACCGAGCTCATCCAATGGAGCTAGACGAATTCACCTTATAATGTATATCGATGACAGCAAGTCGCGCACATTGCACTTTGCTGTCACCGTAGTTTCCTTCTTCATGGCACTCAGGGGAAGGGCTACCAGCCACCCAGTGCTGGGACAAAATCACAGGTAACGTGTCATTTGCTTCATTCATTATTACTGCTATTTCCGTTCACTTGAACAAATCCCGGAGTAAAGGGTTCTACACTTGAATACTGCAAATATATCATCACATCTGTACCACATAGCCTGTGACCCGGGCTAATTGATCCGACCCCTTAATTACCCCGCTCAAATCGAGCTGTTGCAACAGATCACCAAACGTACCACAACCTCGCCCAAAATGTGACCGAAAATGGCATTGCGGCACCTCGTAGGGATCAAATAGCTTGATGTAGCACCATAGCCTGTCACCTTCGCCCTATGTACTCCCCGTATGTAGAACGGCACAGCGCCCGCCGGGTTCGTGTGGGAGCCGCATGCGGTTGGCCGAGTACCTCGAAGAAGGGCACGACGCCCGTCCAAGTGGTACTTCGGCTGCACTCGTCCTTGAGGTCCGTGGTCTGTTCGCTGACCCCCTCCTGGTCCTGGTCTTGGAGGATGTCCCCGCCGAGTTTGGCGCTCGCGGGTGGCGCGCAGCTCGATCTCGTCCGCGGGCGTGCGGCAGTTCTCTCAGCGGCCCGAGAGGGAGGGCGCCTCGAGAGTTCATCGGCCTTGTCTAGAATGAGCTCGGCCTCAGCGTCCGTCTGGTAGTAGCTGGGCGCCCTCATGAGCTCGCTCCAGATCCGGAGGCCGTATCGCCTGAGAGGAAGGCGGAGGGGAGGAGTCTTTAGATGAGCCCGCTTGGGGCGTTAGACTTTCCGGTCCATAGCAGTTCTTGTCGTAGGCGCTATTTGAGGAATGGTATCAGTTGGCTTCCCCGACATCAATTATCTGGACCTTGTCGTTGGAAGGGCTTGTGGACGTCATGGTGGGATATATATATAATCAAAATGATCAAGCATACAAAACTGGATAGGAGCAACGGTACCAGTAAGAGTCGCTTCAAGAGGCAGTAACAAGATACAATCCCGATGAAAAGGCATCTCACGATGTTGACAATGCGGGAGCACGCCGCCTAGCTACTATAATAAGCATGCAGCAAGGACTTTTCTCCTTCTGGGACCTCCAAGCGAGCCGTCTCACGATATGTACTCATCCGAGTTACACTGCATCGTTCATAATAAAAGCGGCTTGTGATATGCAACCGTCCACAAGCCGGGACTTATTAAGACGGCCATGCAAAAGGTAATTTGGTATTCGATGCGGTGGAGGCGGCTAGGGAGATCCGGACTTGCAGCAAAACAAGACGTATGCCATTGTATACAATGATTGTAAGGTCTCGGACGTGCCTCTCCTCACGGCATATGCTACATTCGACCTGCACTCACTGTGTCTAATATCATAATGTCTCCGCAATGACTGTGTTTCCAAGACAGTGCCGGCAGTATGGCGCTATGACTTGGACTCTGGCAGCTCTTGGCGGTGGAACATTACTACAGGACAAAATGCTTAGGAGTGCTACGTAGAACGATGCCAGACTTTCAGCTTCTAGCAGTCAAGATTTCCTTTGGATCACTCCTGGAGAATTGACAACGCCCCTAAAGTATTTATCCGGGGCATTGAAACAGTTTCCTATCAAGCAGGAACAGCTCTTCCGAAAGAGAACATCCGCCATATCAGAAACGATCACAGCCATGAGAGAAACAGAGGAATCGCCCCTGCTTGGGACCAAAAGCTCTGAGCTGGCAAACAGCCTCAAGCTGTCATCCATAAGACAGATCCTAATCGTCGGTGCCATGGCTTATGCAGGACTGCTGAACGTGAATCGGCTCATGTCCAATGTCGTATCTATTCCACTCAAGTCCATTGACTGAACATGGCTACTGCCATGATTGTGTAGATCTTCACCGTACAGTCCACCCTCATTGTGCTCCCCGCCATCCAAGAATCGCTCAACATACCCGTCAGCCGGCAGCAGTTGATCACGTCCATGTACAGCATCTACTCGGGCTGCATGCTCCTCCTCTACGGCCGGCTGGCCGACGTCCACGGCCGCAAGCGCGTCTTCCTCGCCGGCGCCGCCTGCTTCACCGCGTCGAGCATCGCTATTCCCTTCGCGCCCGACGAGGTCAGCTTCTACGCGCTGCGGGTCCTCCAGGGCTTCAGCAACGCCGCCACGGTGCCGAGCACCCTCGGCATCTTGGCCATCCTGTTCCCACAGGGCAGTCATCAGCGCAAGTGGGCTTTCGTCACCTTCTCGGTTACGAGCTCCCTTGAAGCTGTGGTGGGGAACCTGTTCGGGGGCATCATTGGCGCGTATCTCTCGTGGCACTGGGTGTTTTGGATCCCCGCCGGCATCGCAGCTCTCGTCGGTCTGTTGGCGTGTGGCATCGTCCCCCCGGTGGCGGCACCCTCGTGTCCGACTACGCAACCGTCCGACGAGCCTTCTCTTGGCTCGGGTGTCACGCCTGCCCATGCACAGTCGGTGGACTGGATCGGTGGCATGACCATCACGGCTTCCATGCTGTCGCTGCTGTTAGCCCTATCCTACGCAACGGTGCTCTGGAGCAGGAGCCCGTTCGCCCTGCTGGGACTCGTTACGCTGTCCGCCGGTCTCGCGGGTGCGTTTTCCCTCTGGCAGCGCCGTTTGAAGAGTGGCGCGTTCAGATGGGAGCCGCTGATACGGGCGTCCCTGTTCGCGAATACCGACTTCTCCGTCTCACTCATCGTCATGGCCTCATTTTGCGGGTCATACAACAGCTTTTTGGTCTTCGCTTCCGTTTTGTACGTTTTGGCCTTCTTCCCTCTTCTTCTTTTCTTTCTTTTTCTTTCTTTGGCATTATGGTCGTTTGTGGTGTTGAAACAAGAAATGACAGCTGACTTCCAGCTCCCGTTGACCACCTTCAGTTACCAAGATTATCTGGGTCTTGACACTCTTCAGACCACGCTACGCTTCATCCCCGCCGGTGTCGTTGGGTGTAAGTCCTCATCCCCAATCCCACCCCTCATACCGTGCCTCATTTCCCCAGGGGTAGTAGCGGAGCATTCGTACTGACATACGTACGTATCCCACACCAGTCCTCGCCCTCTAACCCTCCCCTTCTACCTCGTCGTCGCGGGCATCCTCTGCAGCATCGCCACGCCGCTCCTCTACGCCCTGCCGTCCATCCCGCCCGACGCCTCGTACTGGGCCTGGGGCTTCCCGGCCATGTGCCTGTGCTTCAGCATCGACATCGTCTGGCCCGTCGTCGGCCTCGTCATCTCCGCAGCCCCCCCGAGGACCAGCAGGCCATCGCCGGCGGCGCGCTGCAGACTTCGAACCTCGTCGGCCGGGCTGTGGGGCTCGCGGTCGCGGCGTCGGTGCAGGTGGGCGTTCTACAGCAGGGGAAGGGGCAGGGGCCGGAGGGGCCGGAGGGGGAGCCGCAGGGACCGCTGCTTGGGGATTTGTGGCTGTTACGGCCGTTGAGGGCGGCGCAGTGGACTAATGTGGGGTTGGCTGTTTTGGCTTTGCTCCTGGTGTGACAAGGGCTTGAAGGGCTTGGATCTGATTCAGCTAATATTTGACTATGGCACTTCTAGGGTCTCTGGTTCTTTTCTCACTCAAAGTGAGGTCGAGTGTGAGGTTTATATATACATCGTAGGGGACCTTAAGGTCCTTCCTTCCTTTATTTTCTACCCTTAGGCGCCGTAGCCCTTCCGGAATGCAGGCCCCTGTTGGGCCAATGCTGCATGCCAGTTGGTTCTGCAGAGTGACTGTTAGATCTGCGTGTGACACCTGGTGCTGGGGTTCTTTCGCAAGGTCGGGAATATCTGAGGTCGCGGGTGGCATCGAGCATGATAAATATATTTGGTTAGTCCTAAAGGTTGGCGGACAGATATTTTGGCATGAAGGTGATAGTGCCATGATGTCTGGGATCGGGGGTGCAGCAATAAAGTATTCGTGTATTCCAGTCTCATATCTAATATTTATATCTATGTCTCTATGACTTTACAACACATCTGTTTGAACTTCGACAGCCCCCCTTCATTACCGAATCGGAACGCTGCCTCATATACCCCCACTATATTCACATGTGCAACTACATAGCGTCGAAAAGGCAAGCTGGGTATTATCTTCGCCTAGATACCACCTGGTGCTGGCTACATGGTAACCAGAGGCAAGGATAGCAGGATCATGAACACCGGGACGTAGTAGAGATTGTAAAACGTGGCCTTGTCCATCTCTGCGGATGTCGATGCCCATATTCTATAGGCCAGGGCAACAGAGGATATAAGTTGCAACGCAGACAACAGCGCGATCAAGACGGGGCTGCAGTCTTCTTGCCTCATAATAGCTTTCTGGTACCCGAAGAACGCCAGCGCGGCGCCGAACGCCACAATGTATGCCGACGTGCCGGCCCGCAGCCGCTGCAGTCCGCGAGGCGACAACAGCATGGGGGAGGGTCTTCCGGTCGCTCTTGCGGTCGCCCTCGAGGTCGTGAAACTCTTGGACGTGGACTGTGCCCATGAACCACGCGGAAACGGTCAGGTCGATGAGGACGCTGAGGTCCCAGCCCGGCACGGCGGCTTCGAGAAGGGCCTGGTTGAGGATCCGGTCCTGGATCGTGTAAAGGAGAAAGACGAAGAGGTTGCGGTTGAACCAGGAGAACCACCGGGGCCAGACGTAGCAGAATGTGATGACGGCCTCGAACTCGAGCAGGTGCACCGCGGCCCAGGGACCGTAGAGATGGTATGTGGCCAGGGGCCCAAAGGTCCATGAGAGGAACCAGCGGGCCTTGGCTTGGTCGACGGTGATCAGGCCAGCGGGGATGGGACGGTACGGCTTGTTCAAGGCGTCTTCCTCGGGGAGGTGGCCTGGTTGCAGATGTCGAAGACGTAGCTGCACAGGAAGCCCACGGCCAGAGTGTTCAGGGTGGCCTCGACGGCGTCGGCTAGGGATGGGGGCGGGGCGCGGAGGAATCTGGCTAGCAACCCGCCCAGGAAGACGAAGCAGGAGCCTCCCGCGTTGGATCGTAATAGACGTTCGGTCACGTCCAGTTCATGCAAAATTACATTGATGATTGTCGTGAACAGATTGGGACGCCGATGTGAGTTTGAGCCGGGAGGTGGTGCTTGGCTTGTAGAGTTTTCGGCTGCTTTCTCGCCCAATACGGATAGCATGCCAGCGTCCACGGGCCCTGAGGTCGACATTCTGAGTGGCAGTAAGGAAAAAAGGCTGTTGAATATCTTCGACGAGTATCCTAATTTATCAAATCAAGAAGCATGTTGTGAGAATAATAGTCGGTGCCTTCTGCATTTTATATATGTTAGGTCATCAAAGACAGACCCAGTAGCATATCGCCGCTGCTCTCCAACATATCCAGTACACTTGGAAGCCCCCGTTCGTCTGTTATCAAGACCCGACCACATAGTCCGGTGGTATACATTGAGGATCGCATCCCCTGTGCTGACATGAGCACGGCGAATTTCGTAAGATATGCATGGCTGGTGGAGAATGATGGTCGGTTAACCTGCCCTTATAGTCTTTCATTATCTGGGCATGTGGGTAAACTGACGAATTTGGAAAACGCTCGTGGCATATATTGTGGGCAACAAAACTGTATTGAACTCTGTTCTGTAGCGTATTTACGGATAGGCACTGTATCTAGGTGTAAGCTATACGTCGTATTCCTCACCCCGCCTTGGTTTCAATCCATTTCATTGCACCAAGTGGTATTGCTCTATGTGGTGCCCTCACCTCATATCTTTCTCTACGAATTAATAATAACTGGACGGGTCGAGGCAGAGATATTACCTCAGCTGCTTCACGAGACGACTTGGCAAACGGCAGCGCTACTGCTTCTGCCGTATGATATGCAACATCCGTATGCAAACCTCGCGCCTAGGAGTACCAGTAGGTCTGTGAGTACAGCACTATAGTTCTAGTAGCCGAGGGCCCGGGTCCGAACGTGCGTTGCCGTTGGGTTGGTTGTCTTACATTCGCATAGATTACACATCCTTCCTGACTGCAGCCAATGGTGGTAGACCCCGGCCGATGCCAAGACTGGGGTTAAACCCCCTTTTGGTAAACGCTCATATCAGGGGCAATCTGATTGGATTAGGACCCGAGTCCACGGGGTGTTTACTGATTACCAACTAGCATGGACATGTCATCGTCCATTAAAGGATGGTGCCAAGTTCGTGATGTGATCATGTATATCTGCCTCTTTTGGGCAGGGCGCTTCCTCACTATCCACCAATCACACGCCACTGCGTTTGTATTGCAGCGATCTACCCCGGGGCTTCCAACTGTTCTCTACATTGAGGCATGATGCCCGCCCAGCTCCTCAGATCATCTCCTCGGTGCGTGCGGATAAGCTGCCGCATGGTAATCTGAAGGTGGGATGGAAGGCAGCATGCAATCGTCGTATGAGGACACGACACGTGCATTTTCATGTAGTCGAGTCCTGCAGATTTGGCATCAAGGAGTCTAGGCATATCTCAGCTGGCGAGGGCTGGCAAGGGGTCCAACAAGGGCTGATGTGATAGAGTGCCCAGATGCCAGGGTAATATCTCCCCCGGAACACGCCTCTCATTACCAATCTGAATATGCTTTGGGTCATTGGCGGTCTTTCTTCACACATAAATTCTGGGAACCCATAGGTGAGTGTAAGTGGAAAAACCTTGGTCAAACTTTCGGGCGTGCCATATACCACTCAAAAAGAAGAAGAAACAAAAATTGACTACTGCCTGGACATGTTACCCCTTAAATTGGGCATCTCGCTTTCCCACATTGCATTTTTCACTCATGGATCTCAAGTCTGGACCCTGAATCTGCGGGTCGTTCAAAATACAGGTGCGTGGCATGACTTGAAAGGGTTCACCCACAAGTCACAAAGGCGCTCGTGACTGGTGCTTGGTCAACTTTGAACCTTTTGCCTTCGTTTGGTACCCGACCAGGGCATCGGTCAACTGCATTTGAATGGCTGGAATTCAGAACCAGCAGATTACCTACGCCGAGCCGCAGCGCATGTAAGAGCAGGCACGATGCCCGCCTAGCTTCTGAGTCACCAGCGCGGAGGGCAAGGCTATTCCCTTTTACTTTCCATTCAATTTATGAGAATTGCAAATTGGTTGGATGGATTATGTGGTCTTGAGGTCATTGGGTACATAGTTGAGTGCGTCAATTCTCTGGGGTTTCATTTGAGTTTTCATCGTGAGGGTAACCAGCCCACGGCAAGTCCCGTCTTTCGTCTCTGTAGGGCCGTCTTGGCATGGATCAAAGTTGAACAAGCAACCCGAGAGTCTGGGTATCGCGTCAATGGCGAGAATCGAACATGTTGCGAGGCACAGTAGTCGAAACTATCTTGCTTAGTCTGGGTCTTTGATTGGTCTATATCAGCATTGAATGCAATGACTCAACATTGAAGGAATTGGTCGACCAGAGTTTGTGACCTCTTCCAGTCAATACATGCTCGTTGTACGTGTGTCGTTTCTGTCACAACATTGAGCAAACCTAGTACAGCGCTAAATGATGGGACATTGAGTCATTGTCTAGGGATATTTGCGCACGAAAGCCTATCATATGGGTGCCTTGATAGGTTCTGGAGTGATATAAACCTTAACCAGTCGTGCGCTCCGGGAATATGTGACTGTGACTTGTCCTTCTTTTATGTGGTTTGGGTCTTGATAAGTAAGTGGTACTGCCCAGTCCCTCCAGTGAAAATACAGTAACATGAACCGTGGCGCCGTTACCGTTACTGTTACTGTTACTGTTACTAGCTGGTGGGGCTTGATCGTGCTAACTTCAAGGCGATGCAGGAGCGAGCTGAACTCGACACCGCCTACCCCAAACAGCTAGATCGTCCAACCGTCCAGGCAGCTTCGTGGTGGGGCAACTGCATAATCCTACACTTATTCTTTTTTTCTGCCGACTTATCGTCAACTTTTCTCTTCGTTCACCGTCTCCCATAGATCTTGGTACAAGAGTACCTGAGCCTTGGGTATATACAGAATCATCAATTCATTCTGGGCCATTGCGTCGACGGTCATTCAAGATGAAGTACGTTCTGGTATCAGGTGGTAAGTTTGCAAACTTTCATTTGTTGTCCACCACTGCCCCTCAATTTTTACTTTGCCTTTTTGGTGGGGTGACGACTTCGTGAGACCCAAGGACGAAAAAGTCGCGACAGCAACAATAACATGGCAAGCAAAGAGGATGAGCTGACATGCAATCAGGTGTCATCTCCGGTGTGGGAAAGGGTATTATTGCGTCTAGCACCGGTTTGCTCCTGAAGACCACCGGCCTCAATGTCACCTACATCAAGATCGACCCGTACATGAACATCGATGCCGGTACCATGTCACCGATCGAGTGAGTCGTCTGAAAATCCGGACGGCTGGCATTCGCTGACCTTGCAGGCATGGCGAGGTCTACGTTCTCGACGACGGTGGTGAGGTCGACTTGGATCTTGGCTCCAGCGAGCGATATCTCGGTGTCACTCTGACTCGCGAGCACAACATCACCACTGGCAAAATTTACCAGCACGTGATCGAGCGCGAGCGGCGGGGCGATTACCTTGGCAAGACTGTCCAAATGTGAGTTTTCATGGGTTTTTCTACCTGGCGACAGCATGTTGTTGCTTCCAGTGTCCATTGCGTGTAATTGGTCATTAACACAAGTCTAGCGTGCCGCATCTCACGAACGCGATCCAGGACTGGGTCGAGCGGGTTGCCCACATTCCTGTCAACGAGAACCAGGAGACCCCCGATGTCTGTGTTATCGAACTTGGTAAATGTCCCTTCCCCTTTCACTGGCATGATCGTGCAACTGACGCCTTATAAGGTGGCACTGTTGGAGACATCGAGAATGCTCCTTTCATTCACGCCATGACACAGCTTCAGCGACGGGTAGGAAAGGGTAACTTTCTCCAGATTCATGTTTCCCACGTTCCTGTTATCCCGCCAGGACCCCAAGGCGAGCAGAAGACCAAGCCCACACAGAGGGCTGTCATGGACTCCCGACGCGAGGGCCTCAACCCGGATTTGATCGCTTGCCGCTGCGAGATCCCCCTCGAGGCCAGTACCATCCAGAAGGTGGCAAGCATGTGCCAGGTTGATGCCGACCAAGTCATCGCTGTCCATAACGTCTCGACGACCTACCGAGTACCCCTTCTCTTGGAGAACCAGAACCTCTTGGCCACCATCGGACGTATCTTCCAGCTTGATTCCATCCCCAGAAACCCCACCTTGGTGTCCCAAGGAAAGCTCATCTGGAAGGAGTGGGTTGAGCTGGCTACCAGCCAAGACCATGTCTTTGAGACCGTGAAGATCGCCCTTGTCGGCAAGTACACCACTCTCCACGATGCCTACATGAGTGTTGGCAAGTCGCTCGAGCATGCCGCCCTGCACTGCAGAAAGAAGCTCGACCTGATTTGGGTGGATGCTTCGAACCTCGAGGAGGATAGCAAGGATACCAAGCAGGTCCACTACCATAAGGCATGGCATGATGTCTGCACGGCGAACGGTATCTTAGTGCCAGGCGGCTTCGGTGACCGTGGAACCGAGGGCATGATCAAGGCCATCAACTACGCACGTACCAAGAACGTCCCCTACCTTGGAATCTGCTTGGGTATGCAGCTGGCTGTCATCGAGTACGCCCGTAACGTCTGCGGCGTCAGTGGCGCTGGCAGCGAGGAGCTGCAGCCGCAGTGCGAGAACAAGGTGGTCGTCAACATGCCTGAGCTTGACAAGGATAAGCTGGGTGGCACCATGCGTCTCGGAAAGCGCCAGACCATCTTCCAGTCAGGTACCGAATGGTCCAAATTCCGTGCCCTCTACGGCGATCTTCCGGAGATCTGGGAGCGCCACCGACACCGATACGAGGTCAACCCCACGATGATTGACTCGATCGAGAAGGCCGACGGCGGTCTTTCCTTCGTCGGCAAGGACGAGAAGGGCGAGCGTATGGAGATCGTCGAGGTCCGCGACCACCCGTGGTTCGTTGGAGTCCAGTTCCATCCGGAGTACCTGAGCCGCGTGCTTTCGCCCAGCAAGACGTACCTCGGCTTCTTCGCGGCAGCAGCTGGCATGCTGGAGCCGATCACCAAGGAGTACAGCGGACGCAAGGACTTGAGCTACTATGCCGGCAACGAGGACTTCTCAGGCCAGGCATCGTAGATGGTGCGGACCAGGAAGACTTCACCGGCCAGGGTTCACAAGTTATAACTTGCTTGAGAACGGCGTAACGAAGGGCGTAATGGCAATGGTTGGAACACGGAAAATGAGGGAGAATGATACAGACATAGAGGGGAGGGCTTAGACGTAGACCTTGCTGAGATACGTAGTCTACATTGGTTTTTGCCTTTTATGTGTGTCGCACCCCAATGCTCTCGCGAATGTCTCTTGGAACAGGGATCGAAGGCACGGGTGCTCACTCATGTATTAAGTACTGGTTGTTGGTGGGCTTGCTGGCGCATACGCCCAAAAGGAGGCACTGTTTGAATAGGCGCTACGCATTGGCTTTTAGACACAGGATCTCATAGTTTATTACGTTGAGCGAAATCGAAATCGAAATCAAAGTTACTTTTACGACCATTCTCCCATATACTGCAGCTACACGCTAACCTCGAAAGTGAAGACGATCGACAAAAGGGGCCAGAAAGTTGACAATGTGGGTTGCTGGTCACAACAGTCGCAGAAGTAACTTACTCATTTCAAGACGACCAGCTCCCAAACCCTGGAGAGTATATATGATGATGGGCGAAACTTCGTGTCAATCCGGGTGGTTCTCAAGTTACGGTTGATTTAGGCTCCTCGTCTCGAGTGGGTAACCTACGTTTAGGGGTCCCAGATTGTCAAACATGAGGAAAGATGAATTCGGCATTTTGTTTAATACGCTGATTATGATTCTCATTCCTCCAATCCTTCTGAAACCTCATACAGACCAACATATTTGAAGTCATTTCGTCGAAGTGACGGATCATGGATTTCCCACAACTTCCGACAGAGCTCCTCTTGGTGGTGTTTGAGGGCCTGACTCCTCGAGACCTGTTGAAACCGGTACAAACGTCGCCGCGCTGCCTCCGGATCTTGGAGAGCCTCAGCGGGACCAAGCTGCAGCATTTGTTCGATTGAACTCTGTCAGCAACTCAGAACAAAGAGACCGTGCATTTCCATCGGCCCGTCGCAGGCCTCAAGGCCCTCGCCGCCCTAGTCGCAGCCGAGAATGCGCCAACCGACATCCGGATGACACTTGAAATGGGCCACGGATTTCAGCACCGGTATTTTAAGTGTTGCGGCGCCTATTACGTGTTACACAGAGAAACGTTGAGAGGGGACCACCCCCTATCACCCGCCCTGAAGGCCCAGGCCTCCGAATGTTTCTGTAAAGTCATTAACCAGCCGAGGCCAGCGACAAACATCGAGACTGTCAAGGGCGCCATGCTCGACCACTTTGAGCCGTTCTTCAGCCAGGACGGCTTGTCGGCAATCAATGCGCGGTGGGACCGCGCTTGGAGCGCGGGCGAGAGAGACCTGCTGAGGAGGGGGTTCGAGGAGCGCTACGCGGACCGGCTCCCGCGAACGTTCGGCTGCGAGGCCGTGATCGGCGGGGTCCTGAGCAACGGCGTCCGCGACTCCATGGACATGCGGCTCGCCACCCTCAGTATGAAGGCGTGCCGGGACGTGGTCCGGTTTACGGTCCAGGTCGAGTTCATACCGGAGCTTTATGGGTTGGAGCATTGGGGGTGCAGTACTACGAGATGCTGCGCGAGTTGGGCGTGGCTCGTCAGTGGAGTCGATAGGAGGATTATGTGAAGAATGGGGGTAGGTGATGGGAATGGCGCTGTTAGGCATGCCTTAGTTTGACTATGTTTACTTGATGCCAAACATAAATATGTAGGATTCAATTTGACTGGATATTTTTCGATATTCAATGGTAATGTGGCTGATAATACATTATACGTGGTTTGCAGTACCGATCGCTTCCCCCTTTTTGGCGACCTTCAATCAATCGACTGCCGCCAACAGCAACACGAGGTAAACGTCAATAGTACTTACGGAACGACACATTTTTATTATGCGACTCCCTCAAGAATCATGCCCAGTGTGCGAACTACATTTTGATTAGTGTGTAACTAATTCATGGGATGGCGGTGTCGGCACTAGAAAAGTTCAGTAATCAGAAAATAGAGGATGGATGGGATGAATGGATGAATTGGAGGAGGCCACGATGCTTTTTTGACAGCGGGAGACCGCAGGCAGTTGATGACAGCTGATTTTAGTGGGTTGGCCTCCATTCTATTAGCGCATTTAGCACTGCTAATCCCTGTCGGTAGTGTGCAAGAACACCAGCTTTCCGGCAATCCGATCGCGTCCGGTCGCATTGTTTTTCTGGAAAGGGTCGAGGACGGAGACCCTGGACAAGGATTTGTTGATTAGTGGGTGGTTTCGACAACAAAGGCAATTTCCAGTTGACTTCGCGCATATTATTGCTTTAGGCACTCACCACATAATCAAAGGAGACTGGACTGGAGGAGGTTGTTTTCCCTATTCCTACCTTCGCTCGTTTGTCGCTGCTACATCTTCGATTTGACCAATGCATTTCGACTGAACCATCTCCATCGAGACCGATTGACCGACCGACCAATCTGCATGGCCCGATAGACACGACTGATCGCCCCCTTCTCTGACCTCACCTCTCGTACAGCCCCCAGCCATGGACCTGCACGAGGCGCAAGCCCGCCTCATGGCGTCGCTCAACGACCTCTCGCATGCCTTCCAAAAAGATCCCCGGTAGCGAGATCTTGATTCGATACATCCAGTCCAGCTACCAGAATGACCCCGTCCGCTCCGCCATCGAGCTGGTTCTCGTCATTTTCTTCGTTCGATATCTGCTGTCGCCTTCGTATGCCACCCACGGCCCCAACTACGTCAAGCTCCGCGAGGATGAGATCGATGAATTGGTGAGGGATTGGGAGCCGGAGCCCTCGTGCCCGCCCAGACGCCCATGGAGAAGCAAGAGGCTGATAGCCTGCCCACCATTGTCGGGTACGTAGCAAGAACTCAGAAGCCCCCTTTGCTGTTCTTTCAAGCAAAACAACATGCGCTGACTTAGCTCCTACACTGCAGACCCACGGGCCCGAAGACGAAGCTCTCCAACGGCAAGACGGTCACCAACCTCGCCTCGTACAACTTCTATAACTTCAACGCGAACGAACAAGTCAAGGAGAAGGCCATCCAGACCTTGCAGACGTACGGTGTCGGCCCCTGTGGTCCCCCGCAGTTCTACGGTACCCAAGATGTGCACATGAAGACCGAGACCGACATTGCCACCTACCTGGGCACCCAGAGCTGCATCGTCTACGCGCAGGCCTTTTCCACCGTTTCCAGCGTCATCCCCGCCTTCTGCAAGCGCGGCGACATCATTATCGCCGACAAGATGGTCAACTTTTCGATCCGCAAGGGCCTCGAGGCCTCCCGAAGCAACATCATCTGGTACAACCACAACGACATGGAGGATCTCGAGCGCCAGATGCAGAAGGTCGTCCAGCAGCAGGCTAAGAAGAAGCTGACCCGTAGATTTGTTGTTGCCGAGGGCTTGTATGAGCTGACCGGTGACTCCGTGAACCTCCCCAAGCTGGTAAGAAGCCGTTCGGTTTGATGTGTGGGAAGAGACATTTGCTAACAATGGGGTACCATAATAGGTCGAACTCAAGTCCAAGTACAAGTTCCGTATCTGCCTGGATGAGACTTGGTCTTTTGGTGTCTTGGGTCGCACTGGACGGGGTCTCACCGAGGCCCAGAACGTGGATGCCTCGCAAATCGACATGATTACCGGATCGCTGGCTGGCCCTCTCTGCGCTGGTGGTGGCTTCTGCTGCGCCAACAAGGACGTAGTCGACCACCAGCGTATCAACGCCGCCTCGTACACCTTCTCCGCCGCCCTCCCCGCCATGTTGGCCGTCACCGCCAGCGAGACCCTGAACATGCTCCAGTCCAACCCCGAGCTGCTGACCCACCTCCGCGACAACATCAAGGCCATGCGCGCGCAGCTGGACCCTCGCAGCGACTGGGTCATCTGCACCAGCGTGCCCGAGAACCCTATTATGATTATTGTGCTCAAGCCCGAGGTGGTGCAGGCGCGAGGCTTGACCCCTGAGGACCAGGAGCGCATCCTCCAGGACTGTGTCGAAGAGGTAAGTTGGCAACCTTGGCCTATCATTTTCCTGATGACTACAACCCATTGAATAAAAAACTAACACTTTTGCAGACATTGAACAACGGCGTCATGATTACGAAGTTGAAGAGCCTGCCGGCCAGACAGAGCGCAAGCGCTCCCCATGATGGAACGTGGTACATCCAGCCGGCCCTGAAGGTCTGCGTCACGTCTGGCCTTTCGAAGAAGGAGATTGAGAAGGCCGGCGTGACGATCCGCCACGCCATCACCAAGGTGATGACCCGCAAGACGAACAGGCAGTCTTCGGTGAACCCATGAGCATAAGCAATGTTTCTTGATGTTATTGTTGTTTTATGAATATGTTCACACGAAATGAAGAAGGAAACGACAACGACCCAGGGCATAGGTAGGTAGCAAGCAAGCAGCCTCTGATATCAATGTGCTTGCTGCTGCTTTGTATGTATACTACTATTGACGACTTCTACTACCGCAGCGCGTATGGGCGATGTGTGGTATGGTTATGATAGGCTAGGTCATGGGATGCATATCGTATAGAACCCGTATATAATAACTAATTCTGCAATACTTACAGCTTTGGGGTTATATGTGATGTGCTGGAGGTGACAGGCGCAGACAGACTCGTACCGATGTCGAGGATGGGATTCAGGTACATATGTCTACGACTTACTGTCCATTTTTCTATCTGGGGCCCATCACCCACTCGTGATGCTGAGATCTGGGGAAGTTTTCCGAAGTTGGCGCCACCATCGCCATCATCACGATTGACAGGTTTGGCCAGGACAGAGGGGCTCATGCCCTGGCGTGTCGCCAATTGACTGGAAGTCGTCAATGAATGCAAACATTTGGGGCATACAAGTGTGAAGGCAGTGAGGGTATTAAGACTTGGACCCAATCAAGCCAATTTGTTCCAATGTGGCAGGCGCGAATCCATCCTTTGGATCGCAATTGCCTTCATTCAATCAAATATTGAATTCCCTACAATTTGTAAGGCAGCTACATATTCATTCAAGGCCCATCACATCCGATCTCCATGACAAGCCTTTCTCGCCGATTGGTGAATGCCTCCACGTTCGTTTGACAATCAAGTCA
This sequence comes from Apiospora hydei, assembly GCF_038363865.1. Taxonomy (NCBI): domain Eukaryota; kingdom Fungi; phylum Ascomycota; class Sordariomycetes; order Amphisphaeriales; family Apiosporaceae; genus Apiospora; species Apiospora hydei. Next base: position 1,217,784 of record NW_027117362.1, on the reverse strand, counting down.
CCTCGGAAGACTGGTATTGTTCCCATCTATACACACAAGAATTTCTCCATCACGCTCGTTTACTACACGTTCGGTCTCTTGGGTAATTTCCTAAATCCATACCAAACAATTGGATCTTCGATCCTCATCCAGGCAATCATACTCATCTGCCAGGTACGTTATGCTTGCACTTTCCATTTCGAGGGAAGGGACTTCACTTCTGAATGGTACCATCGTCACTATTGTCTCACGCCTCCCCGTCTCCTGCTCCTCCCTTGAAAGCCAGCATTCTTGCACCTCGGCATCTTTGATTCCCGCAAATGGGAAATTGCATTCTTTCTATTGTTGTTGTTGATATCGCGGCAACTGCCACTGCCCAGCGAGACGACGCGTTTTCCATTGATCGGATTCTTCGTCTCTGGTGAATAATACCCATCGTCGCCAATTCCCCCTTCCACCAACCTTTGTTGTCTTTCTATCTCTCTTTGTGCCCTCGTGCCCTCGACTGATGGACCTTGTTTGACGTCTTTGGCTTCGCGACCTTTTCTGGTTTTTGTCACTCGCTTTCATGTACTTGTTGTCCTTTTTGTGTCGTCGTCGCACCTTTCATGACGGCCGCTATCCTATTGTTCTGAGTTTCCTTCTTGGTGCCGCTCTCTCTATTGTCGCTCGCTAATTGAATGGCCACCCAAGCCGACCAACTTCAGTCACTCGTTTCCTACTTGAAGAACAACCCCGGCCAAGTATCCTTGTTCGCGTCCGAGGATTAGAAGGAGCAAAGAGAGGAAAACTCCAAGAAAAAGCAAACACTCGTTTTCTCGAAAGCTTTCATCCAGTATCTCTTACATCATGAAGATCCAAGTTCTTTTTGCTGCAACATCCCTGTTGCAGCTGTCGATTGCGCAGCCGAGTAAGTCCCCCTCCCCTCGATTTTGGAAAGCGTACAGTGTCTCGCCGCCGAGAGCTTGTGGGTGATTAAGTGTGGGCTAATATTGATGTGTAGGACGTCACGGTCATCCTCACGACGTCCATCACCGCCGGGCTTTCATCCCCAAGCGCGACAAGGTTACCGTCACCGATGCCAAGTTCACCAAGCCTACCGAAATTCCGGAGGTCGTCGTCTATGTCGATCAGTTCGGCAATCTCGTTCGCACAGCCACCGAGACGGTTGTAGTCGCCCCGCTTCAGTGTCTCCTGTGCCCGCGTCCCCTGCTCCCGAGGCTCCTAAGTCGCAGCCGCCTCCGCCGGCCCCCAGCCTTTGACATCGATCAAGCCTGTTCCTCAGCCAAGTGCCGCGAGCTCGGTTGCGCCTCCACCTAAGAGTTCGGCCTCTGCCGTGCCGCCGCCTACTAGTGAGGATAGCACCCGCCACGGAATCACCTATTCACCCTACAAGGGAGCTGGCGGCTGCAAATCTGCCGCTGAAGTTGATGCCGACTTCGCCCTCTTCGCTAAGGACCACGGGGTTATTCGCCTCTACGGTGTTGACTGCGACCAGGTTGCTTCCGCCTATGCCGCAGCGAAGAAGTACGGCAACAAACTTATGCTTGGTATCTTTGATATCAACAGCATCGCTCAAGCTGTGTCCACAATGGCTGCTGGTGTCAAGAACGACTGGAGCATTGTCGACACAGTAAGTGTCGGAAACGAGTTGGTCAACAATGGTGCCGCTCAGGTAGGCCAAATGCTCGGTGCAATCGAACAGACGCGGACTGCCTTGCGCGCTAAGGGCTACAAGGGTCCAGTTGTGACTGTCGACACCTTTGTGGCCGTCATTGCCCACCCGGAGCTTTGCGATGCCTCCGACTACTGCGCGGTCAACGTCCATCCTTTCTTTGACCCGAACACGCCATGTGCCAAGGCTGGCAGCTTCATCACTTCCACTGTCGGTCGAATCCGCGAGAAGCTGAGCGATCCTAAGAAGCGCATTGTCGTGACGGAAACTGGCTGGCCTTGGAAGGGTACTGCCAATGGTGCCGCGGTTCCTGGCATGGACACACAGGCCACAGCCATTGCTTCCATTAAGACTTCGTTCACTTCGAACCCTGCCGATTGCATCTTGTTCACGGCTTTCAACGACATGTGGAAGAAGCCCGACGCTGGCACGTTCTTTGCGGAGCAGTTTTGGGGTATGGGCGCCCGCTACTCACCTGCCGATTAGAACGTCGGCCACTGGTGATTAGGCGGACAGGACCTTACCCACAAAGACGTGTAAGATTTACGAGGCCCTCGACGGAGGGCAAGGGCGTTTGGGGTTTAAGCAAGCAAGCAAGCTTTTTCTTTGATTTCGACTTTTCTAGTATGAGGGATGAAACCATGATACGTGCGAATGATTTGGATCAGGGCGGCCTTGATGTTGTTGACGTTGGCCCTTGAATATGGCAGAGCTCCCGGTGGGAGAGCTTTGACACCCCTGTCCTAGGGGCGAACGCATGGGACAAACAAGGCATTATCCTATTCTTGTGAATATGATATACTGTATTCTTTTCCTGAAAAAAGGTGGCTTAATAGATCATCCTCATGACTGAACCTTGTTTCGTACCATACTGTGTGATATGGTGCAGCTCACTAACTACAGAGCAAGCATGACAGCCGCGAAGACTATCATTATTCCATATAAGATGGATGCCGGAGCTGCTACACCTGGCCCGTTCGGGCCTTGAGATGTGGTCGTAATGGAAATTCCCTCTTCTCCGCCTGCTCCGGTGCTGGTCGGGGTCGGGGTAGACAGAGGAGGTTCCGCTGTCCCCGCGGAGAACCAAGTGCTCGTCACAGTCCTCGACCCGCTTGTGAAGATGGACGTCAAGGGTGGTTCGCCTAGCGTCAGGACACCCCATTGCATCCGATCGCCCGTGAAGGTGATCGTACCGGATTGGGAGAGGGGGCCGGTTGGGCCTAATGGAGCGGTATCTTTTTTGCAACAGAGGGGAAAAGTGTTAGTGGGGGAGGATCTCGGGCGGGAAGGGACGGAATAAGAACAGAAGAAGAGCGGTAGGCTTTCTTACAATCGGCGGCGATGGAGCTGGAGTAGGAGCAGGTCGCGGCGGTGGTGGATTCGAGGACGCAGGTTTGGGTGTACGAGCTGTTCTCCTGGATGTAAGTCCAGAAACCGAGAGTGGGTCGTGTGAGGAGGATATGGATGGCAACTTACAAGCTCCCGGTGAGCGTAGCCCCGCGCTGGAACGTGCTGGGGCCCAGGGCAAAGGTCAGGGGCGGGCCGGCGACGATTTCGCAGTCGGGGGCCGTGAGCGTGGGGAGTTCCGGGAGCCTTGTGATTGCTGCGGTCTCTGGGTTTGTTGTCGTAGGTACCGTGCTGCTCGTGGTGGGGGCGGCGCCTTGGGGGCGCAGAAGAGGGTGTAGGTTGTTTGATCTCCGGACTGGGAGTGGATTGGTCATGTCAGCTGGCCGGGGAGGTCGGAAGGCGCCCTTTACGGAGACGATGAACAGAGGTGTAGAGAGAAACATGGAAAGGGGGTCGGTCATACTGTGGCGATAGCGCTGCCTCGGAGCCTGTTCCAATGCCAGGCACTGTAGCCCGGGTGCCACACGGTTACGGAGGAGGATTGAGCTGCTGCGCCGACGGATGTCAGACCGGGGAACATGGGAGCTAGGATGAGTAATGACAGAAGCAGGCGCATGAGCCATGGTGATGAATGTTGAGATATCGCAGACATTGTGGCCGCCGTCGGAAAGTACTAGATATAAACCTTTTGTCTTTCTACGGAAAAGGTGGCAGATGTTCGATTGTGAGTTCGTCTGTCAGCCAGCCGAGCGCGAGCGTTGCTTTGATCGAACGATCAATGGAGTCAGACGGCGGTCCCGTTCCGCCGCGGGGGATCTTCCGAACCGACCCCATGGGTCAAGCAGATGAGGCCAGGACTACGCAATAGGTTAGCGCCGGGGAGGCGGTTGCTTTCCTATATGCATGTAAGACGACATGCCAAGAACCCGCCTCAGGAGACGCTCTCGTGGAAGGCTTGGCCAGGAGCTCTTCTCACCTGCTATATGATTCTCGAACTACAGCTTTCTATGAAGAGATCGCGACGTCATCTTGCTACATGCGTGATCTTGTACTCATCCCTGTTGGGGGCCCCCAACTAACGACCGGTCGCATCGCGCAAGCTCAGATCTTCCCAGCATGACGAAGCTGTCCAGAGTGGCCCTCCTTTCACGTGGTGTGCTCTCCCGGAACGTCGTGCATTCCGCCTCACTTCCTGTTTCTCCTCGGAGCCGCCTGGCGGCTTGAACACGCACGAGATCAGGGGACCGAGCAGTGGCAAGCTGTCGCAGTTAACGCCGACGTTGGGCTCGGTCGTCGAGAGGAAGTCGGCGTACGTCATGGTTCTGGTCAGGTCCCCTGTCATATCCACGCTCGTCAGGCTCGCGGTGCGGGGGATGGCGATGGTGGCGGTGCTGGACCACTCAGTCAGTTCGCTCACCAATCATTCTTCCAACTCCATCTGCTTAGGGGCGGGCTATATCGGGAGGTAGGATAGTTAACAGTAGGTCACTCGCAGGTAGAAGCAGAGTATGGACATCTTCATCTTGACGGGCGCAATTGCGATGGCGTAGATGATGATCAGATGCGCCCGTACGACGAGATGCGATGGGAACACTGAACCCCAGGGAGGCCATCTTCTTGGCCGGTAACGCTGGAGTTGGTTGACCATGCTAGAAGGCAACTGTGACAGCGACATCGCGATACGATTAACTCCAGTTTCTAATATCCCTTCCCAATTTCAATTGCCCTGCGAACACTTGGATGCTTGGATGCTTGCATCGTGAGCCTCGTTGTCGCGGCAAGGGTGATCGGAAGCGGCACCTCGTGTAATTCGAGGTGCTTGCGGGGCCCCTTACAGAGAGCCCAGCCCCCTTACTCCATGTCAGAAGTATGGTTTCCGCAATCAAGTACGTTCCTGGCCAACCAGACTGCAGGATCCCGATCAGCCTCAGCTAGGGTCCCGTTTTGGGTCAGCTAATGCCATTCCGCCCAATCGGATGATGATTACTATGCACTTATGCAGCTAGATCTCGCCTCTATGGAGCCGCCTAGATCATATCTCGTCGAAGCGGGTATACTTTTTATTGGGCTACTGCAGATCGACAATCTATTACCCCTCACGATGCCAGCACTTTGATCTACTATTAAAGACAGGGCCTGTTTGCGCCAGATCTCCCTCAACTCTTCCTGCTTCAATGTTGAGTTTCATTGAGAAATCGCCCTCTGATTCTGCCCAAGAACGAGCCGCCTGACAGCTATACAAAGTCGGCTAAGCAAGTAACCAGCATGACGAAATCGCCGCCGTCGTTCGATTACATCGTGGTCGGAGGGGGTACCGCCGGGCTCGCCGTGGCCTCTCGCCTGTCCGAGGACGAGGCCGTTCGGGTCCTCGTGATTGAGGCCGGAGGCGATCACGGCAGCGACCCGCTCGTGTCCACGCCGGGAGCCCTCGTCGGGCAGTTTGGCAATCCGAAATACGACTGGAACTTCCGGTCTGTTCCTCAGGTCAGTCATTTGTCACCTAGGTAATTGGCAGTGTCAGGATAAGGCGGAAGAAGGGACGGTCGAACTAATGGTGTTTTCATGACAGGAAGCTTTGAATGGCCGCTCAGTCAACCAGGCGCGAGGCCGCGGCCTCGGAGGCTGCTCCAGCCTGAACTTCATGATGTGGCTCCATCCCTCCCGGGCCAGCCTGGACGCGTGGGCGAAGCTCGGCAACCCGGGCTGGGCCTATGACGACCTGGCGCCCTACTTCAAGAAAGTCTGCACTATTCACCCGCCCTCGGAGGCGGCCACGGTGATGGCGGCGCTCGGCGCCCCCACGACTTCAGCAGCGATACTGCGGGTGGCGCCGGCCCCGTCCACGTCTCTTTTCCGAGGGGTATTCCGAGCCTTTGAACAAGGCGTGGATGCAGACGTTTGCGAACCTCGGCCACGGAGCTTACCGCGGATCCCCGGACGGGCAAGGCCATCGGCGCGTTCCAGAACCCGGCGAGCATTGACCCGAAGGACCATACGCGGAGCAGCGCTGCAAAGGCGTACTTCGGTCCGCAAGTGCTGCAGAGGCCCAATCTGACCGTCATGACGGACGCCGTGGTGAAGCGTATCATCTTTGAGAAAGACGCTGCCGACTGTTCGCTGCTTGCTAAGGGGGTCGTCGTCCTCCAAAGCAGTGGCGGCGACAAGGAGGACGAGGAAGAAGAGGTCACCATCTCTGTCGAGTCCGAGGTTATCCTGGCGGCCGGCGCTCTGCAGTCGCCGCAGATCCTGGAGCTCTCGGGGATTGGCGACAAAGACTTGCTGGAGAAGCACGGCATCGAGGTCCTCGTCGACAACCCCGGCGTGGGAGAGCGTCTTCAGGACCACGCCATGGTGACCCAGAGCTTCGAGGTCGCCGATGGCGTCCCGTCGGGCGACGTGCTGCGGGACCCCGCGGTCCGGGACGCGCTCGCGGACCTCTACCGCACGACCAACGGGGGCGGGCCCTCGGCCAGAGCAACATCAGCACGGCGTACATGCCGCTGGTGAGCGAGCAAGGAGGCCTCATGTCCGCGGCCGAGAAGAAGGCGCTGTTGGATGCGCACCTCGCTTCAGAAAAGGAAGAGGAAGAGGGGGAAGGGGAGGAGTACCAAGTCCTCCGCTCCTTCATCGAGCCGCAGGACGAGCCGACGGCCCAGTACCTGCTCTTCCCGGGCCAGATCACCACGGACCAGCACCCCGACAGCGCGGCCTCGCTGCTGATCCCGCGCGCGCCCCAGGACTTCGCGACCGTCGTGACGTGCCTGAACCACCCGGCCTCGCGCGGCTCCGTCCACATCGCCTCGCCCGATGTCCGGGTCCGGCCCCGCTTCGACCCAAAGTACATGAGCCACCCGCTCGACCTCGAGGTCCTGGCCCGGCACGTCCAGTTCGTCGAGAAGATCGTCGCGACCGAGCCGCTCCGGTCCTCGTTCAAGGGGGAGGGGGCGGGCGGGCCCGGCTGCCGCCGGGACTGGTGGGCGATACGCTCGAGTCGGCCAAGGAGATCGTAAGGAGGCGGTTGGTCTCCATCTGGCACGTTACTGGGACGTGCGCTATGCTGCCGCGGGAGAGGGGCGGCGTGGTCGATCGGCAGCTGCGTGTATATGGGACGAGGAATTTGCGGGTGGTGGATGCGAGTGTGTTTCCGCTGCAGCCGTTGGGTAATACGCAGTCGGTGGTGTATGCTGTCGCGGAGAGGGCAGCGGATCTCATCAGGGGTGAGTGCTGGGTAGCGTGACGGTGTTAGGTCCCCGCATCCCATTCCCCTCTGTAGGCTACCGCTTCAATCCGCTTTCTGTTTGGCCGGAAGAGCTGCAAGCCCTCGCCAATGATCTCTCAGAGTCTCATGTGTCATACATATAATGCATGATCTACACAAACAGGCGTTCTTGACCGTTATTTCATGTGCCTCCTCTCGTTTGCGAATCAAGCCAGTGAGAATAAATGTCTCATAGACAAGGACACTAGTGTAATTTTAAATGAATGAACGGCACAAAAGAGCGAGTGTCTCAGATGCAGGATGACCATACTTATATCCCTATCTTTAGAACAGTTGGTCGGTGGTCTGTGCGTTAGGCACCATCAACTTCGGAATTCTAGCTACATATGTAGCTACATCTACAATACATCATCTTCTTCCTCCAATTCTGTCACTTTCTGAAAGTAACCGTGCCTGTGTGTTTGTAAGTTCAAACGCGGCATGTCTCAATATCGTTCACAATACGAAGACGAAGAAAAGGCAAGCCCCGGCAATCACATGGCTAGATGGTGACGAAGCTGGGTGCAACTGGAGGCTATCAGCAATTATGGTTTGCCTGGCGTGCGTGCTCTTTTGTCTTGAAACGCCATGCATCGGCTGGCTCGAGAAATCGTTGTAGTTTCTGCCACAGCAATTTCGGCCACTTGCAGTAACAGGGGTAACTACTGTAACATACATGACCCTTCCATAGGTACACTGTGCATGGCACAAGACGAATGTAAATATGTACATAGTTTGATGTTGTCCAACCAGGATTGCGAAAACGACAACATTCAGCCGCATGGCCCGCCTTATACCGCAGGACTTCCTTGCGACTTTGAACTGCAACAGCGCAAACTGAGCAATTGAGCGTCAAGATGGCCCACAGACATAACACGATGCGCGCGACTCCAAACGAATAAAGGTGATATACTGAAAGACAGAAAAGCAGGGCGGCTCTGTCGCTGCAGACTTCAACGTCGTTGCGGCTGTAGTTGGGAGCTGCCCCACCGCTAACGGCAGTGGTCTGGTGGGTCGAGGATCAGGAATTGGCCCGTCCGTACACGTCAAGAATCTTTCTTACCTAGCGACAGCCGACAGCCCGATGAAGTTGCCGATGTCGATACCAAGCGAGGCGGAGATGTCAAGTCACGTCAACCAGCAGCGACCAGGATCAGGTGTGACACAGCGTCGTCGGTCGTGCCATGATCGTTGGTACAGCGGGATCAAGTAACCAATCACGCACGACTGCTGGTGAAAGAGAAGGAAGATAGCTAAAAGAAACTCGAGGACTATCGTCCGTAGTTCAGACTCGGCAGTTATGCCAGATTATGATGGCGCAATGCTCGTTGTATTCATCACATGCTTGGTATCGTGGGCCGCTTGCGGCAGAGTGCATGTAGGGCTGAGCTCGCTAAAGATGGAAGATGGTGATTTATGGCAGTGGCTTTTCGAGGCAAGGGGCCTGGTTTATCGGCCTGGTTCTGTCGCTCCACCGGATGATGGCTCCAATAGGAAAATATGTCGTCTCTCGTCTCCCCTCTTCCTGCTTGCTTCACCGACTGTGCCATAAGTAACTAATAAAGGTATCATAGGCTCTGACTAGTTCGCTTCCATGCAGGAAACTCCGTCGAATATCAGATCGCGAGGCTGATAGCGCATACTCGGGACTGGAATCGCGAGCGTTTGCTTGGGCCGCGGCTCACTGCTTTCTGCCGCCTCGTAGAGAGTTCCACGCCATGCATATACCTTTGCCTGGTTTTAGGTACCTGCCTGTACGTGGTCAAAATGGGACGGAAGATATTCTCGTCAAACCGGTTCTTTGTTAATGTATAGGCGGCGGAGCAGGGCAAGATAGTACCTCGCAGTTTTGACTGTGGCGAGCCGACAGCTTATGCCGCTCATGCATTCTAAGGGTGGCAAAGAGTGAATGCCATCCCGTGGCCTTCATGGATGACGGGATACTACTGGCCTGGGCTATCCTCAGTCGTCGCAATGCTTGATTTGTGTTAACCTTTTCAGCTTGGGGAATACAGTCAATAACATCTGTGACAGGCCACGTCCTCTGGAGGCTCTTGTGGTATTTCGTTAAAGCTCGTTGGATAGGAGTCGAAGTCGGGGACTGGGACTTGGCAATCTAGCTAATTCAACTTGTGCTCATCTCCTATCCTGTTTGCCTATACGACCAAATACAGTGTTGCTGCAGAGGAACTGTAGTGAAGCGACTAGTTGCCCTGTTGGTTCAAACATCCCAACCATTGGTTTGGTTACATCGAGGACATATCATAGCTTGGATATCCCTAGAAGCAATAGACTCTACAGCTTGGGGGCTCTGGCTTCAGTTAGAAGACTGATTTGAACATTGATGGTTCATGGAGACTTCAACTCATCATCGAAAACAGTGCCATCAGGGGTGTAGTGAGGTCTTTGCAAGAGAAACATTGCCAGTCATAGATTAGTCTTGAACAAATGGAGCTTTCGAGGAATTATTGAGACATATACCCTTGTGTTTCCGCAAACATAAACTTCCAAGCGAGTTCACGAAGGAAGGTGGTAGTCGTGATACATGGTGGATAGTGCATATCAGCCTGAGCATACGCGTAAGCGTTCGAGTTCTACTACATATGGTATCGTGGCCGGTCTGGGATAAAGGCCAAATGGCTTATAAATACCTCTACAGAGGCCATGTCCTTAATTTCTCCCCTTTTACGATTATGTTCTGTCCTTCCAATGTCTTGACTCGTTGAGGCTCCAGCCATATACCAGAATAAGTTCTCACTTGGGTCATTGGTATCCTTTACAGCAGTGGTACTCAGTTGCTGTTCTATTCATTAGGAATTCGCCTCTAAGCCCTCCCTGTTTATACCCATGGCATACCGTCCAGAGACAGCATCTGACATATCAAACATTCTAAGCTCTCAGGCGGAGTGTACTGGGCCACTGGCTAAACAAACTGCCGCTCTAACACAGAGATTGGATATGGTAAAAGCCAAGATGGAAAGCAGTGGTGCAAGATGGCCACCTTATCATTCTCCCCGGGCCTACGAAGAGACATTTAAGGAAACAGTACGTACTGCCAGTGTGCTATCGAAATGACCTTTGCTGGCTAACAAGATGTGGGCAGGCACCGCGGAAGAGATACACCTTTCACTGGCAATGCTGCCAATGTGGCCACTCGGGAATGAAGATGACCACAGAGGACTGTGTCGCTTGCGGGGTGACTCGGTGCGCTTACTGCCAAACTCAACGCGTTTTGGTCCGGGGTGCATTGGACACATCCTAGGATGCTTCCTGGGCGGTGGGCAACGTCGGGCCCCTGACTCCAAAAGGGTTCAAGAAGAAATATCGAGATCCAGCAAACTGGGTTGGGGATTATGAGCCGTTGGGATGCAAGGCTGTAGCTCTCTTGTCGCTCCTTACACTCTTTCTATCGTCAGTGGTCCCTCTCTTTCGTTTTTGGAATTGGGGGTGTTGTTTAATATCATTTCAATACATAATGGAATCGTACACGCTGGCCAACATCGTGTTCCAACAGTCTAATACTTCTTTCTAGATTCGTTTGGCGTTGATACCCGGTCAACGCCACGTCTATAATTAGAACAAATGGAAGGATGCCAACTCCGGATCGCTTGTTGAGAATGCGAAAATAACATAGCTTACGGCCACCTACTCGTCGTGGATGCTATCCTAACCGTAATCCCGTTTATCATAGAAAGATAGGGCGCAATCACATACCATTCAGCTATCTCTAGCTAATGGCGCGCATGGTCATCTCCACCACGGCGAAGGTGCCTGCACTCACAGGCATGGCCCTCAGCAGAGTCGGGGCGAGTCCCTTCCAGAACCCGCGCATGCCCTCGGCCCTCCAGGTCTGCCCGAAACAGTCGCGCATAGTCTTATACTTCTGGTCCTTGCCGAAACCGTCCGTCTGCATCTTACTCTTGATGACGTCGAAGGGGTAGCTGCCCAGCCAAAGGGCCTCACCAGCCAGGCCACCGTACCAGGCGACCATGTAGCTGGGAACCTCCTTGCGGTCGATGTTGTTGCGCGCAGCGTGCGCATTCATCATCCACTCGAAGGACATGAACCACATACCGTAGGCCTGGGCCTCGCGCATAAGCGTCACGGCCTCACCGCGGTAAAGGCCGCCGAGCACGCCTTGGTGCGCCGACAGTTTGCGCACGCAGTCGAGGGGGCCCGAGTAGAGGCGGCCCTCGCCGTGCGGCTGGGTCTGCAGCCTGATACGCACATGTTCGATGGGGCCCGAGATGGCTGAATTGGCGAGACCCGCGAACGCGCCCGCCGCATAGTATTGCATGTAGCTCAAATCTTTCTTTCCAGCGGCCTCATTGGCGGTTTCGAAGTAACGCTTCGCGGCGCCAAAGGCACCAAACTGGATCGATACGCATGCGCCAATGCCGATAAGAGGCGTCAGCGTTCCCTTGTAGAAGGCGCGGGGACCTTCGCGCGTGTAGATGGCGGTCGCAGCGTCGAGGGCGGATTTGTATTGGGTGGTGGTTTGCAAGCGAACCTTGACGATATCGAATGGTTGGCCTGAGGAGCGATGGGTTAGCTATGGTTCGCGAATGATGCCATAGCATGGGCAAGAGCCAAGATATTGAGGTGAAACCAGATGTTCCAAGCTCATGGTATTGCGCAAAGCTTTTCGATTGCAGGGAGCTTGCTTCCAAGTGTTGTCGTGCAAAGCGAAGGAGCCCCAAAAGGACAAGCAACACTGAGCATGTAGGGGTTTTTCTCTGTCCGTCAATTGACGCAAAATAGGAATCACTGACCGATGAGCACCTGGGCGACACCTCCTGTAGCTCCAGCGAACAGGTCCTTGGCCGTATCGAGGGAGCCGCCTCTCTCTCCACTTCGGCAGCTGCGTCCGCCATCGTGCCTGCCCCGCACTAACTGATCGTCGGCCGCGGTTGGTCTTAGAAACGATTGGCCGTAGGCTGGATTTCGTAGGTCTCGTTTCTTTGGTTGGCTGTGCGAGTTTGGCAGTTTCGATCGAGGGTAAGGCCAAGGGAGTTCGCTGGAACTTGGGTGGCAGGTGTCGGTCGAGAAAGGTGTGCGCGCTTTCACCGTAATCGTAATCTGGGCGCCGATGTAGGAGAATTATTAATCGGTCCAGCAAGGGCAATCCCAATTGCTTATCAGTGAAATTTCAGTGGAGCTTCTTTAGGTGCACGCAGGGCCCGAAGTCCAATGACGTGATACCTGGAGTCGCTATCTTAGCATGCGCTCCCCACCATCCATCCCTAAGCCAACAACAAACACCACGACTACCTGTAAGCACCTTTACTCGGTGTCAATACCTTCCTTCACATAGGTGGTAAGCTGGCAAGGGTCAATCAATCACCAAAGATAGCACAATTTTGATCCTCTATATCCCATATCAAGAAGGCTTGCCCCATTTGGCAATGCCATGCGTGGTCAACCCGATGCCTATATCTCTGCTGAGGCTGGATCAACCTCGTCGGATTTCAGCCCCTTAAAGATATCACTTGTTTCCCTATCCACAGCCTTCGACTTTGGCTAGCGGCCGCTCAGCGAATGTTGATATCCTCATTCTCTCCGAAAAAGAAAGCCATATTTGCCATGTCAATCTATATGTGCGCTTTTAAATCGATCAGAGAGGTAGAGATTGGCTGTCTCTTCGCTTCTATCCCACACCCAACCATTGAACAAAACACTTTCCCCTGAATTTGTCATTGGCGCATGCTGACTGCACTTCCATGTAACGTTACCATGTGAAGCCAGCCTGCTGCCCAACAAGAAGAATATATAATGCTGATTCTCAATTTTCCGTCTCAGCCTAACTCTGATAGCTGAATCTTCATCCTGGCCAACCCCATCACTGAAATGGCCGGACGGCCTTGTGAGTTCCCAGCAATTCCGGGCGGAGATCTTCGTCGATGATCATGCTCCGCCCAAGACCATCTCACTTCTAACGGTTCATCGCAGACGATACGAAGCAAGTACAATAATGTGTGGTTCAAGCCGAGGTGGTTGTTGCCCCACTGGTCGAGATCTGGCTGACATAGATATTAACTGTTCACCGGTTGCAAAAAGTCTGAAGCGCACTACTCCCAGTTGGCTCCCAACCGGTCTAAGGCCCGAACGAGGGTTGAGAGCCATTGGTGTGCTTCGGTAAACGCTCTTGGCGGACCTCTCGCAGAGCATGTGGTTTGTACAGACAGTCAGGTCTTGTGTCCGTGATACGGAAGTTCTCTTGAATCGGGAGCGTCCGGGTTGAAACTTGAGGTTTGGGGCTCCCAGTAATGCAATCACGACTGATGGGGCCTTGGCTTACCGAGTGATCATTCGGGCCACAGTGGGCAATTGATGTAGCCCCTCGAGATGCCTGGGCGAGCAACACGAAAGGGTGGGTGCGGTGTAAGCCCCCTCGAACAATAGGAGAGAATGCATTTTCTCAGATACGCATTCTTCTCCAATCCACCAGCGAGGGCCATTTGGCCCAGTTGGTTGTTGATGTTCATTACACCAGCATAAAAAATTTTACATGAAGTACACTCGAGGCCATGTTTCTGGTGTGGTATCCTAATACAGTTCGCTCCCTGACATGGCGAGAATCAAGCCCTTTCCCTTTCTTCCCGTCGTCCATCCACTAATATTATTGCGTATTGCCTTTTTATCTCACATTTATCTATATTTCACCATCAGAGAATGATGTAAATGGCTAACACTGTATATGATCGGACATGGATCGGTTTGATTTAGTCAACGTCCAATATCCATCTAGGAAACAGCATCACGAACCGCAGTGATAATCACCAATTTAGCCAAGTAGCCGATACATCTGCGCATCATATAGGTTTACATGCCTAGATTTAGGACTGCCAGCCTCTTCCTTTAGGCGGCGAAACAACTTTGTCACTCGCAGACTGAAAGCGATATGGGTTGGGCTGGGCTGCTGCAAGGTCCTTATACTGGGAATTGCCTGATCGCATGGCCTCCTGGGGATTAGGAGTACATGTCTCGATTCCCCAGCGTCTTTGAAGATCGCAGAGACTCGCATACAACATATCCCGTACGGATGTCGCACACAGCCTTGCATAGAGACAGGCGTTCCGGACAGTTGCCTTGGCCGCCTCAGTTGGGCGCCAACCGATCTGGAAGCACACTTCTGCCTTGGCCTCTCCTGGCGCTATGTCTGAAATTTGGGTGTTCTTGGCCCGCTATCTTCCGGGCACATGGCCATAGTTCCCTGGGCGCTTCCGGGTGTCATGAGTTGACTCTTGCTCTTGCCAAGCATGGGGGATCGTCGAAGGATTCACAGCCGAGAATGAGTTCCGTGGAGACTTATTGGTCAGCACAGCATGCTTACTTAGCCCGTAGTGGGCGGTGTGATAATGTGAGGCTGCGGTCCGTTGAGCTCGTCGACGGAACACTATTGCCCCGTGTGCTTCGTTACACGTGAACACCTTGTTGCATCCCATAAGCAGAAGAATTCCCGCGGCTGGGTTATCAGATCTATGGAAGCCATTTCAATGCGTTCAGAGCCAGCATCTCATATCACGATTGGTTGACCACAATCTAATGGCGATGGATATACCAGCATTCCCCCATCTCACAAGCTGATTCGATTGGTCAGCGACACATAAGATGGCGTGCATGCAGGCGTAAGAGCTCTGGACCCAATTGCTCGGAACGACTGCGCCTGGCATTGCAAAAGCTATGGTTGCCCTTCAACTTGTATGAGCAAATCCCAATGGCCCACCTATATTCGCAACCATCCACTTGGAGACCATCACCTATGGTCAAGCTGCTGCAGATGCATACATAGGCAATGATCATTGGCAATGTTCATCATGTTGTGCGACCAAACGTTAGCCCAACTTTCTGGCGTATTCCTCAGATCATCGACGAGCCTTCTTATAAAAGTACGCCTACCTTTGCCGGACAAACCCGATGACCTGAAGAGATCGCCGGGCAAAGATAGGCATGATACTTCATGGGCTGCTGATTTCATGGCTAGTTCCTTGTAATCCCACACTTTCACGTTGGGCACTGGCATTGATGCCGGAAGTCGAGATGCGGTTTACAACGATAGTCGAATCAACCATTCCCAACGGTTCGCGAGGTCTCACAAGGCTTCATACCGTCCTGGTGATTATCTTTCTCTCAACTAATTTTCAATTGATGACTTCAATACGTATTGGGTCTCGATAAGGCTCGAAGTTGGTCTAGCGCTGCCCTATCACCGCGATACGTTGGAAGGTATCAAGCCAATCCAACATACCAATTGACCTGACACAGCATGCAGTAAGGCAGACCGGCCCGACCCTTCGTCCTCGCATGTGGCTTATAAATGACAGAAAGGTTATCCCAATGCTCTCTGGCGAATAGAGAGCAGTGATAGTCATCACGAAAAGCCCTTTGCACTATCATCTCTCACCCTGAGATCGAATGCGAAGGTGCCACGCGTTTGCTCGGGGAGACAGTCATGGGACAGAGCAGCCTCTTATCGCACCAGTATTGCTCCGTCTGCCTGGAAGGAAGCCGTATTACGCATATTTTGATTCGAGGCCTCTGTAAAGCTTCGTATATGTGGGACATCATTTGCTGAGAAGGCTGGCTATGCTGCGATGGGAGAGTGGGCCATCCTTGGAGGAATCTCCTCGGGCGGTATCTATAAGATCCAGCCATGGTACCATCCATTCCTGGTCTGTTTTCAAGTTTTGATGTATTGAATCTCATAGTTAACCTGAGTTCTCAGGGCCTGCGCGGGGCTTCGGCTCTCAACTTTGCGAGATGCTCAGTATGTCATCGATGCTCGAGCTGGATCTCCACGAGTGGTGTCCAGAATTTGACCAGGTCAAAGACCATTTTCAAGGGGATAACCAGATCTTCATCGAAACGTTAGCGTCCAACATCGACTCGCAAACCGACAGCATCACTTTGTTCACCAATGCCGACGACCCAGATCAGATGCCCAATGAAGAAACCGAAACTATCCTTGGATTCTGTCGCACCGTGAGATCTTCTCATGCGTTTCATGAGACAGCTCATGAAAAGCTTGTAGCTATCGTGCTCGAGTGCGACTCGACGGGAAGATCTCGGAAGTCATGTTCCCCAATGAAAGTCGCCGAGCTGTATGAAACCTTGTCGGCACCTGTAAGATCATACCTTCTCCGCCTTCAATGCAGTTGTCAGGTGTGGTCTAATCTACCCTAGCGTTTTCAATCTACACACCGAATCCCAGCTGAGGCGAATTCCCAGAACACCCCAGAACGCACAACGACGCTCGATGAGGGGGGTAGGGAGGTTAGCAGTGAGGCTATAAGATCCGAAATCCCAGATGCAGAGAGACGTTTAGTGTAAGATTCCATGCAATAGATTGATACGTAGAATCCTCTAACCCACGTTAGCAGATTCATCGTGAATCTGGATGAGTGGGTAGTATGGGCCCTTGCTTCCACCGCATC
This sequence comes from Apiospora hydei, assembly GCF_038363865.1. NCBI lineage: Eukaryota > Fungi > Ascomycota > Sordariomycetes > Amphisphaeriales > Apiosporaceae > Apiospora > Apiospora hydei. The sequence goes on along the minus strand of NW_027117362.1, from coordinate 1,201,091 downwards.
ACCCATGCAAGCCATATCAATCAGATCATTCATATCAAACCACATTGCATTCAAGGCTGATTTGGATGTTAACATACCAGTAAGACCATTTTTCTTTCCTTGCCCTTCATTTTATACCTCAGTCGGATCCGCAACAGGCTAGCTAACATAGTGTTAAGTCTGACGGTCCACGCACTTTCGCCTTGTCATTCCATCTACCCTTCTACGTACTCAGAGACACTTCTAAGGGTGCAAGGTTCCATGATCCCCGAGGACTGAGGAACTCCCAGGATGTCGGGTTCATGCGAGACTCTCTGCAGCCAGAGGTTGGAACCGCTCCAGAGATGGGGACGGCTCCGCCATGTGAATACATATATGAAGTTGGGGTATCCTGCCTTGTAACTGGGCAAAATACTCGCTTCTGGACTGCTTACATGTTCCTTGACGACTACGATGAAGGCGAAGAAGGAGAGATCCTAGAGGAGTACGAAGCCCAAAGGGAAGTCCTCGACGAGTCATGTGTCACCTTAGACCCATTCACTGGAAGACCAATCGCCTGGCCTCTTGTCAAGCCAAGGGAATACTTCCTGAATGTTCTCGAGGTCCGCAGTAGGCAAGCAGGAAGAGAATGGCGATACACCGTGTCTCATCTATTGTCATACTTTGGCGGCACAGTAAGTTCTGTCGCTCCCGGTACTTGTTTTACAAAACCTGACCCCAACTCCAGCGAGACTCATATGTTCAGAGCATCTACGACTATGGAGAGGAAGGGCGGTCCATACGGAAAGCATACTTCGTCTGGATTAACTCGGTGATCAAGCTACTAGCTAAGCTTAGGCGAAGCCTTGGCGAATGCACCAGCGCCTGGACTTCCTTTACTTCACCTGCCGGCGACCTTTGCTACTTCCATGCCCCAAAGAAGCAATGGGACACAGCAAAAACTCACAAGCTTCAACTGGTCAATATCATGAAGAACTTCAAGCAGATGTCCGAGTTACTACGGGAGTTGGAAACAGTTGACGGCGAATTAAAGAGCACCATGAATGAAGTAAGATCCCCGCCACTGACACCTTCCAGTGGAACCGATGTGTAGAAAAGAAGGACTAAATAGC